>NW_022589704.1:100196764-100249180 GCF_004348235.1 Phoca vitulina
AAAGAAAGAAAGAAAGAAAGAAAGAAAGAAAGAAAGAAAGAAAGAAAAGAAAAATCTTCCTGTAGAAGAGTTTTGCCACCATCCCTGGGATGCAGACATGATGCAGGCCTTCATTAAAATCCGCGCTCTCGCTTGGCCTTGCTGCAGCTGGGACACCAGCTCTGAGGGCGAGGAAAGCCACATCTTGGCCCTTTGTGGGACACCCCGCCTCCGTGGGTTCCCGCGGCAGTGCAGCCCCCAGCTGTGTGGACATGAGGAGGGGAGAGGTGCTCCTGTCGTAGGGCCCTCAGCCCCATCACTGCGTAAACTGAGGCTTCCTTTGAGGCCCTCCCAATTTAAACACACAGGACCAGAACCACTGGAAGCAAGGAAAGCATCTTCCCCAGCTCAGGAGAGCGTGAGAGAACTTGGCATCTTCATTGAGGGGTGCACGAAAGGACACACATGAGAAATGTTTGAAAAACACAAAGTCAGTGAATGCTAACAAGTAGTGTGCTCACTGACCGAGGGTACTCCCAGGAACACGTGGCCAGTCGGTTCAGCCATATCCCAGGGAAGTGTGAAGATGGGAAACCCTCCAAGGAACCCCCAACTTCCTCCTTCAGGGCCTTTACCTCCACTGGTTTTAGTTCCCACGGCAAAGCCTGCATTCCATTAAGGAACCAGCCCTGTCTGGGTCTAGGAACTCCTATGAGGCTCCTAGTCCATCCCCAGTGGGGTTTCTCTGGGCATTGGCCTTAGAGCGGTGGGCAGGCTTCCTTATGTGGGAGGGGGGTCAAGCCCACAGGGACCCCAGGGTCTCAGCTCCTCCCAGGGAGACCCCCAGGAGAAGGGGTCTTATAAGGCCCCAGGACTGTCCTGTTTGGGTTATGTGCCCACCCATCAGGCACATCGCTATCACTACCTCGGGCGACAGGCCCACTGCCATTGGCAGGAGGCACGGATTCTGTGATTGTAGCTCTATCGGAATGCAGAGACATGGACAGTGGGAGAAAGCCAGTCTCCCCGCAGAGAACTGTAACCAGGAGGGGGGTGTGTGTGTGTATGGGAGGCAGTTGGGTGCCAGGCTTTGGTGGGGGAATGAAACATTGATCCTTTGGCTGTAATCTCAGGCAGAGGCCAGCAGAGGGAGATGTTGTGATTTTCTGGGATTTGTGGGGTCCTCTGCCCAGAGACAAGACTTGGGAAGCCCAATCTACGCCTGGCTGGGACGATTCTGTTGGTTGTATTAGGGAGGAAACATTTTCATCTACCCTTCAAGGTTCTAGTGGTCCAAGAATTAAACTGACAGATTAACAAGAGAAAATCAGATATAATTATGGACATGTGGGGAGTCCACATAAACATAAGATTCCAAAGACAGTCAGGCAGAACGTGGAATACACGTCATCCTGAACTAAGGAGAAGTGGGTAGGGGTCTGGGGATTCAAAGAAAAGTAAGACAATTCACAGGAAGATGAAAAAGAGTAAAGGTTTGGTAAACAAATGTTTGCTGGGCCCCCTCAGGAAAAAGGAGACATAGAGAGGAACTGTAACAAACAGACTGCTGAATTCCTCCCGGTCCACCATCCCCAGTTCATACCATACTGTGGTTCTCTATGGTGATAGCCCCCTTTCTGGTACAGGTCCTCTACCTATGTACTTTTAGGCAGTTAAGGGGAGGGCCAAATTTCTTCCTAAGTCTTTTGTGCCTTGATCATTTTCAGCTCGAAATAATTTTTTTTTTTAAGATTTTTATTTATTTATTTGAGAGAGAGAGGGAGCATGGAGGGAGGGTGAGAGGGAGAAGCAGACTCCCTGCTGAGCAGAGAGCCCGATGCGGGGCTCGATCCCAGGACCCTGAGATCATGACCTGAGCCGAAGGCAGATGCTTAACCCACTGAGCCACCCAGGTGCCCCAGCTCGAAATAATTTGTAAGCAAAGTGGTACATCTTGGGGCGACTTGTTCTGAACCCCTACAGTGGTGACCTGGGGTGAGTGGCAGAACAGCCCAGCCCAGCACCCCCCTGCCCAGGGGGCTGTGGGGTGGGCAGACCGAGAGCCACAGACCCACAAGCCTCCTGCCTGGTCCACTTTCCAATGACATTTTGCCCAGAGAGAGACATTGCCTTGTTCTCTGCTCGCCATCTTGGCAGCCAGGCATTCTGGAAAAGCTCTAGAAAATACCATGGTAGGCTTAGGAGACTCTTTAAATAAGCGCTCTTTTTAGAGCACCCAGGATGTGAGCAGTGAGTCCGGGTTGTGAGCGTCATGCTGAGGTTCAGAGTGCTGACCTTGCAGAGAGGCCTGGATTTAAACCCCAAAATGCCATTACCGTCTGTGTGTGCCTGGGTCTGTTGCTTTACCTCTCTGTGCTTGTTTCCTCTCTCCAAATGGATATAATAATAGTACCTGCCTTAAAAGGGTGAGAGGAGGAATAAATCAAACAACATATTCTAGCATGCTTGGCATGGTACCTGGGACAAAAGCGCTCAGCAAATATTACTATATTATTGGGCCTCTAACACAAACCACACATTAATACCTTATTTATCTGACTGCACATAAATCAGTCTTCCAAATATTTGCAGCTGGCCCCGTCAGGCACCAGTGCTTTTTTTTTTTTTTTTAAAGATTTTATTTCTTTATTTGACAGAGAGAGAGAGCACAAGCAGGGGGAGTGGCAGGCAGAGGGAGAGAGAGAAGCAGGCTCCCCGCAGAGCAAGGGAAGCCCAATGTGGGCCTCGATCTCAGAACACCAGGATCATGACCTGAGCCGAAGGCAGTCGCTTAACCAACTGAGCCACCCAGGCGCCCAGGCAGCGGTGCCTTTAGGTCCCTTGTGGGCTCCCTGTCCTCCTAAGCAACTTTTCCCATTGACCTGAGGACCTAGGGACACCAAGCAGTGTAAGAAGTGAATTCAGTAATGAATTCAGCAGGGACTCTGTTTGACTGTTGGGGAACTTTTGGAGGGCTGATTTCCCAGTTCTCACTTGTGTTTGAGACATGGGACTCTGCCAAGGAAATGGATAAGCAAGGACTCTTGTCTCTCGAGAGAGATGTGCAAACAGATGTAGCTAGATGGATCCACACCGTACATACGTACACACACGTGGTCTCTGACAACATTTACCGAAATGAAGAACCAACACCCACTCTGCCCTTCTGAACCCACATTGCTCCGTAAGCAGTGGTAAGCAGACACACAAGCAAAACTCTAAGGTCAAAATGTTATAGGATTTTTTTCTCCGTGGCTGCCTGTGGTTCTTGGTCACGCCACTTCGAAGAATGAAGAGGTAGACCAGACAGAGTGGCGGTGGGCAGCAAAACAAGGTTTATCGAGCGATAGCAAAGTAATAGTGCAAAGCTCCCGAGGAGGGAGGGGACCCGAGAGGGTTGCCACTCAAGTTTCTAAGTTTAGGGGTTTTTAGGGGCTTGTTGGCAGGCTGTTTTAGTCTGATTAACCCTCCCTGTGCCCGTCATCCAATCAGGTTTTTGTCACATGGAAAGAGTGGAGGGCTTCTTCCAGGGTGATGTAAAATCCTTTTTAAGGGTGGTTTCCTGTTGTGGGCGCCTGGGTGGCTCAGATGATTAAGCGTCTGCCTTCAGCTCAGGTCCTGATCTCTAGGTCCTGGGATTGAGCCCCATGTTGGGCTCCCCGCCCAGTGGGGAGTCTACTTCTCCCTCTGCCTCTCTCCCCTGCTCATGCTATTTCTCTTTCTCTCTTTCTCAAATGAATTAAAAAAAAAAATCTTGGAAAAAAAAAAAGGCTGGTTTCCTCTTAGGGCGGGGTGGGGGGATGGTCCTTGTCCCTGCCTGCCTGCCTTCCAATTATCCTTCATCAAAAACATCTTCTATGAACCCAGAAAAGAAGAAAGTAGGCGAGAAACTAAGGAAAGCAGAAAGCCCTTAGGACAGAGATTTTCAATCTCAACTGCATTTCAAGATCATCTGGGGAGCCTTAAGAAAGAATGTCCATGCCTGGCCCCACAGAGACACCGAGTTGATTGGTCTGGGGTGGGGGCTGGCCTTGGTGTCTTTTTAAAACTTCCCCAGGTGATCCTAATATGCAGGTAGGGTTGACAATCCTGCTTGAAGGTCTAGCGTCAGCCTAAAAACGCTCTGTAGTTCCACTTTTCTACAGGGCCTGGTAGTGTTCATATTAGGGGTCTGTCTCCATAAACCAGTATCTGCATGTTAAAAGTTCACTTCCTTGGGGCGCCTGGGTGGCTCAGTTGGTTAAGCGACTGCCTTCGGCTCAGGTCATGATCCTGGGGTCCCTGGATCGAGTCCCGCATCGGGCTCCCTGCTCGGCAGGGAGCCTGCTTCTCCCTCTGACCCTCCCCCCCTCATGTGCTCTCTCTCTCTCATTCTCTCTGTCTCAAATAAATAATAATAAATAAAATCTTTAAAAAAAAAAAGTTCACTTCCTTGAGGGAAGTAAATTGGCCATTTACCACTTAACGCTAATTAGTTCCTCACACCCAGTTGAGTTCCAGGTCAATGAAGGAAGGAAGCTGGGGAAAGGGGAAGTAGAGAATGTTGGGGAGGGGACCTGGGCAGGGTGTGCCCCAGCCACAACTCTAGAGTCTAGGACAATGTTTTTAACTGGCCAGCCCAGACCATTACATCTAAACTTCCATCCACTGAGCAGCCATAGTTGGGAACCACTGATTTAGGGGGAGAAAGTCACCAGGAAGCAGACTGGTAATGAAAGAAGATATTGTTGGAAAACAAAAAGTTTTCCCCTACCCTCTTATGTCAAGTGATGGGGGCCTGTGAATTAAAGAGACAAATGACTGCTTAGCAAGAGCAAAGACAGAGTTTAATCATGTACAAACAGGAGTACACACACACAAAACATGACTGAAGGAGGTAGTTGGAATTTGGTGCTTCTATGCCACTAAATAGAGAAGGGAGCGGGGAAGAAGGTACTCTTGGAAAAAACAAATGACTTCTTAACAGGGGAAGTAGGAGAGAAAGGGCACTCATGGGAAAACAAACGACTTTTGGGAAAGATAAACAGGCTCTTAGGAGAGCAGATGGGAGATGTGATATTGTGACAATGTCTATTTAGGTGGGATGCTGATTTTTAGTCTCTAGTGATAAGAGTCCATCCTCCCTTGTTGCTCCCGGGGAGGGGATTTATGACGATTGGGTTAGAAGGGTAGCAGAAGATGCCACCCCATAATAGGCCACTTTGTCATAAGGATTATTTTGAGCTGAAGGCAACTGAGAAAAAGCAGAGACAAGACAAGCTCTCTGCCCTCCCCCTAGTCCCCTAAAAGCAGAACATACATTTACAAAGGTGTCCGTCCTCCCCTCTCTACTGGGAAGGACAAAACTTCATCACAGGGGACAACTGTAGACCCTTATGACCCCAGACATGGCCCCAGAGGAAACTACTTTACAAGCTTACTGACTAGCCCTTACCTTCCACTAATCTCACCTGTGGATTTGCCTCCCCACAATTCACTGCTCTGGAAACTCAGCCTTTTTCCTTTGTCTTGTCATTTTTTATTTCACTTGTATGTGGAATCTAAAAAGAAAAAAAAAAATGAACAAACAAAAGTAGACTCAAATACAGAGAACAAACTGGTGGCTGGGGGAGGGGAAATGAATGGACTAGATAAAGGGGATTAAGAGGTACCAACTTCCAGTTGTGAGACAAATAAATCATGAAGATGAAAAGCACAGCTTGGGGGATAGATAGAGTCAATAATATTGTTTGTATGGTGACAGACGGTGGCTACACTTATCATGGTGAGCACTGAGCAGGGCATGGAACTGCGGAATCTCTAAGTTGTACACCCGAAGCTAATCTAACATTGTCTGTCAATTATACTTCAATAATAAGTAAAGATCACAAAATAAAATAAAAATGTATTGTTCTTTCATTAAAACGCTGCATAGCCAAGTTCTAACCTACCCCTTTGAGTTACTAATCACTGAGTGCCCCCGCCCCCAGTGTATGTGGGTGAGGTTCATGCTAACAAACTTCTATTTGTTTTTCCTTTGTTTATCTGTCTTGTTTATCAAATCTGTTGTTTATCTTATCAGTCCAACTGACAGGGCCCCAGACAATGAACCAAAGACGGGTCAGGGAAAACAGTTTTTCCTTCCCTTCAAGTTCTTTTGAGGCTGGGCTTTTAGTTGGATAAGGCAGATCAGAAAAACACGCAAACAAACGGAACAACCTATTCTCAAACAACTTCAGCTCCAAAGGGTTTTGATGTCCCAGTGGTGAATTCTGGATCACTTCAATATGAAACCCTTAACCTCTCTGAGACCTGGGCCTGTGTTCTGGGAAAATGATAGAAAATTTCTTCTTCTCGTCCTGTACCCCAATTCTCCAAGATGGCAGCCCTGGGGCCATAAGAGAGCTCTAGTGAGCCAGGCCTGTTCACCATGCCACCACAGATTAATCAACTTCTAGGAGAGGCACACCCAAGTCAGAGCAGGAAACTCTCCCGCCCCCCATCCCCCAAAAGCTTGGAAAACACAAGGGGAGAGAGTTTGGAACACACTACCTCCATGGTTAGGAAAACCTTTTTATACCTACAAATAAATACGTAAATGTGTAATATACACCTTAGGAAGTTGGAGTTTGGGGGCCTTCTCAGTCCCTACCACGTACTTGTCACCCCACCACCCCCACAGAGCACATCAGCAGGTCTTCAGACTGATAAAAGTTGAGAACAGTGGTTCTTTGATGGGGTCAATGGTTTAGCCCAGGGGTCACCAATCATCAGGGGAGGCAGAACTGGGAGAGCCTTTTGCAATGAATGTCTAGGAGTCCCCACACAAACGTGTACTTTTCTCAATCAAGAAACTATCATGTAGGACTCTGAAAATTTTTTGGAGTTATAAAAATGCCCTGGTTTATACCCATCAAAATAGCAAATTTTAACAAAGAGGATAAAATCAGACGTCGATAAGGATGTGGGGAGACCGAAGCTGACGCAGCTGCTGGCGCTGGTAGGCACCCAGGACTCATTCTGGGGAGCGACAGGCACATTGAGCAAATTCAAGTACATACCTGGGCTTCGTGCCCCGGCATCTTGAGAACAGGTCACACGCATTTGCTAAGTTATTTGAGAACATTCAGTTCTGCCAGAAAAACGGGAAGGATGAAACTCAGAAGGTGTTGAGTATAGAGTGATAGGACATAACAGACAGACCAAAAGATGGTACTATGAATATAGACAGAAAGGGGTTGAAGGAGCAGAAGATGCTAGCTATTCCTGGTATGTTACATTTCCCCAGGGGCACAGACTGTTTATAAACCTAGATCTACACAAAGCGTACAGGGCACCTGATTCTCATGATCTTGATGGGGCTTCCCGCCGGTGACCCATTCTGCCCCAGGGGTCCTCTGCCAGAGAAAGCCCAGGGCTGTTTGTCAGACTCTTGGTGAGCTACAGCTGGGTCAGGCCCACTATTCCTTTGACTCTAATAGAGCAAGGGTATGTGTTAGTTAGCCCCAGGGCACCTTCTGTCTGCTGGGCCCCTTGCTCAAACCTCAACTCTAGCCGGTATAATTCACCTTCAGTAGAAAAGGCTAATGTCAGGGAGAGAGAGAGAGAGGGAGAGATAAGACAAATGAGCATTGCATAGTCAGGATCCAGGTAGTACATGCCTTCCAGCCTTCTCACACCCTGTCCTAGGTAGGTTGACGCACTCCATCTCTTCCTGTCTTCTTTCTGTGTGCTTTCAATTGATTTAATACTCCCTGTGATGCGGGCATCCTAATTTGGTCTGTGAACCTTTCTATCTGGTGATCTTTGGCTCAACATGCTTGGTAGTGTACTTGGAGGTTTTCATGGCATAAAGGTAATTCCTCATACAACAGAACATGAATCAAGATATTCATCAGTGTGGCTGGCAGGGGGCGGGGCTCTGAAGTGACCTACTGCTCATCACGGAGATCAATACAATGCAGTGGAGGAGTAGAATACAGCACTCTGTATTCTCCTCAACCAGGAGCATTCGAGCTTTTTTTACTGAGACCCACAGTAAGAAATACTTCTCCCATTGTAATTCATAACTATCTATCTGTCTGTCTATTTTGAAAAAAAAAATTCATGAAACAATATTTCTCCCCCTGCTGTGCGCACTCTCTCTCTCAAATAAATAAATAAATAAATAAAATCTTAAAAAGAAAAGAAATAGGGAACAGAACAAGATTTTTTTTTTTTTAGATTTTATTTATTTATTTGACAGAGAGAGAGACAGAGAGAGAGGGAACACAAGCAGGGGGAGTGGGAGAGGGAGAATCAGGCTTCCCGCTGAGCAGGGAGCCTGATGCAGGGCTCGATCCCAGGACCCCGAGATCATGACCTGAGCCAAAGGCAGACGCTTAACAACTGAGCCACCCAGGCGTCCAAAACAGAACAAGATTTATAGCCCAATGCCACTTAGGAAAGCCAAAAGCACGCATCTGTGCACGCGCACACGCACACAGATCCGCACATAGTTAAGGATACATAGCAAACACATTAAAGGGGGTGCCAAAAGGAAAATGAACAAAAAGAAGGTAAATGCCAAGCAGATCTTGAGTGCAAGGATCATGCCACTGTGCCATGCTTGGAGCAGAATGGTTGACTGTACCCTCAACAGGGGTCTGACAAAACAGAACTGGGGTGGGAGAGTAGGTCTCTTGCTGGAAAAGTTGGAGAATCACATAAATCTCCAGAAATACATAGATTTAGAATTCTTGAAATGCATTAATAAAATCAGTTTATAAGGGTCAGAGACAAAATATCATCCAGGGCACACTTGGAAGTGAGGAAGAAGGGTCCCTTCACCATCGACAAGGAGATGCCCTCTGAAAAGGAGGCGATGGGCTTGGAAGCTTGCATAGAGGAGAATCAGAGGCATGATTGGTCAGTATATATACCCTGCCTTGCTCCCATCCCTTCCTTACCCACAGCCTCTGCTGCCCAGGAGGCCATATCTTGTATCATGTGACCCCGTCCCCAGCCCTTGGTCACAGCTTTTCTGGACTGGGTTAACCCCTAGCCCCAGAGTAACCAGCACTAGGCTGTCAGGTTCCCTTTAAACTAAGCAGCTTGGCACTCCTGGACTAAGGGGATTCTGTCTCCAGATCCTGAGCACAAACGGGAGAGAGACATCACTGCCATAAGAGTGAGAACGGCTGCAGGACAGTCATGAATTTGGGCAGGAGAGGCTGGGGTGGGTCTCAGGCAGGCCAGAGTTACAGGGAAACAAAACCAGGGCCACACAAGAGAAGGCAGTGGTGGTGGGATAGAAATATGCAGACACTGAAAACACGACTGGGTTACTTTACGAGCACAGCACAGAGCTGGGCTTACACACTGAAATTACGAGGAGGGCCAGGCAGGCAACACACAGGAGTGGGCAGAGCCCGGGGTGAGATCGGTGGGGCCTGCAGAGAACCGTCTGTCCAAAGAACATCCGCCCAAAGTGGCCATCATTCCCACGTGGGAGAAGGACCCTCAGCGTTCCAAGGTGGTGCATTTTCTAGAAAAGCCAGAAATCAAGGATTTAGTAGAAAGCCTCCCAATTTTTGAATTGACATTTTTTGCTTTTAATTAGAAAACACTGCAGGTGAAATGTGTCCACGGATGGAGGATGGTGAGCAGCCAGTCCACAGAGGCCATTGCCCCTCTCCTGGGGACACGATCCTCCCCTGGTGAATTCCCTAGAGATTGTTGTCTCCCTTATCACTCCTCCCAGATCCTTTGACCCAGCCAGTTTTTCTTGTAAACATCAAATCTAATAACCTGGGCGGAGGGGTATTTCCTGGGCTTCCCCAGAGCTTAGGCAAAGCCCTGTCTAAACCATTTAATTCCCCCTCGTCATCAGTCTGTGCTCACCAACCATTCCTGCGGCCTAATCTTGATTTCTGGGCACTTTGATCTCAGTGGGGTGACCTGATTAGGGAAGAACCCCACGCTTTTCTCAGGGCTGGGCTGGCAGGCTGCTCTATACAACCTCTGAGTGTACTTGGTTAGCAGGGGACCGTCCCCAAGACACCGGCTGCCTCAGAGTATGCCCACAAGTCCGGTGTCCTGGTCTGAAAAGAAGGTGCTAGAAGTGTCCCCAGCACAGGTATGAAGTCTGCCTGGAAATCTTTGGGTCCCGGTGCCCTGGAGGCCTCCCATCTCAAGGAAGGACTTGCTTTAGAAAGCAGAGAACCCATGGAAAGGTCGCCGTCAGAAGTCCCATCGACATCACTCCCCACCACCTTCAAAACGCATGTGCATATTTGTGTGTGTGTGTGTGTGTGTGTGTGTGTGTGTGTGTGTGGTTCCTGCTTCATTCACTCATGGCT
The DNA here is from genome assembly GCF_004348235.1 of Phoca vitulina. Taxonomy (NCBI): domain Eukaryota; kingdom Metazoa; phylum Chordata; class Mammalia; order Carnivora; family Phocidae; genus Phoca; species Phoca vitulina. Next base: position 100,207,063 of record NW_022589704.1, read on the forward strand.
CCGACCACAGCCAGGTCTCCCCACTAACCCCCAGCAGAAGCTGGTGCCATGGGACTTGCTAAAGCTGCAGAGATAACGTTACACCTGCGGCCTGCCTGGAAGGAAGGAGGGACAGAGGCAAGCCCCTCGGCCCCCAGCCGCACTAGAATGTGGTAAACAAGGTCTGTGTGTTGCAATTGTGGGGCCCGCGACGACGGGGAGGTCAGAATGCGGGGCTGGAGTGCAGAGCCGAGGAGGCAAAGGGCAGGTGGAGGCCTGGTGTGGAGGCAGCTGGGAGAAGAGGACGACCCAGTGGGTGAAGGCAGGACAGTGGGGAGGAGGCGCGGAGGGGAGTGGGGAGAGGCGGCGGGTGGTGCTGTTCTGTCTCGAAGGCCAGAAAGCAGGCAAGAGCTGGAGAGGTCCGAAGTACAAGGCTAGCTGCAGGCAGGCTTAGTCATCAGCTTGCAAGCTGCCCTGTGAACCGTGGCGCTCCTGGAAGACTCCCTTAGTGCCTTCGAGTCTCTGGAGTGTCTGCTGGTCTTGTGCCTTAGATCAGGAGCCCCTGCCCCCCAACCCCAACCCCAACCCCTCAAGGGAGAAAACTCTAGGGCAGGGATCTCCCTCCGCAGGCTGAAGCTCCCTAACAGCAGGACTGGAGCGTCTTCTCCCATCTAACCGTCCCTGGGGTCGGGGACACTGGATAGTCCAGACCACAGAACGTCAGGCACGTGTATGCCAAGCAGTCTGCAGGGCACTTCACAGCAGTTGCCTCATGTGACCCTCATGACACCAGGAGGGGTAGTTTCCCCATCTGACATCAAAGGGAGGCTTCCAGAAGGGAAGTAATGGGCCCAGAATGCATCTTAAGCCTGGTCCATCGCTTTGCGCTCTGCGAGCTTTACTGAGGGTCCCTATTTTTAGGACTGGGCATGCAGCAGTGAGAGACAGTCCCAGCCCTCATGGGGCTTCTGGTATTTTAGAGGGGAAGGCAGAAAATCCAAGAAGCAAATAGAGAAGCTGAGCTAATGATGAAGAGCATACAAAGGTCATAGAGAGGGGCAAGTGTGTGTGTGGGGGGTGCTGCTACTCAGGCTGGGAAGTCAAGGGAGGCCCCAGCCCAGCCCAGCAGACACCCCTGCCCAGCAGGCACCCTAGAAGTAGGGAAGTGGGAGGGCCTCCCGCACAGAGGGAGCAGGGAACACAGAAGCCCTGAGACCAGCTGGAGCTTCCTGCCCTGGGCCCGAGTGGCAAGCAGGCAAGGGGAGCTGGACCTGAGCACGGAGGGGTGGGCAAGGATCAGATAACTCCAGCCTCATGGGCTTTGGGGAAAGGGGATGGGAAGCTGCAAGAAGGAATAGAGGAGGTGGGAGTGGAAAGAGGGAGGCCAGGTAGGAGGCTAGTCCACAGGCATCAGGCTCAGAGATGATGGGGCCCACAGTAGGGAGGATGGATTGGACCCAAGGTGTGAGGGACTAAAGAGATGGAGGATGTGGCCTGAACTGGGGAGGCCAGGGAGGGAGCAGAAAAAAAAGGGGGAAACAGAATTTGACCCTAAAACCCAAGCATTTTACCACTGACAGAGACTTTGTCTTTTTCTTCCCTGTCCCTCATTGGCCAGGACAGTGGTGGGTACAGGGTAGGTATTCAATCAACTCATTGGTGTATTCAGTGAATATTTATTGAGCACCCACTATATGCCTGGCTCTGTCCTAGGCACCAGGGATATATCAGTGAGCACGGCAAAGTCCTTGGCCCCTTGGAGCTTACACTATAGAGGGAGAGGGGATGGGCGCGTGCGTGCCTGCGTGCTTGTGCGTGCATGTGTGTGGTTGATGACTACAGGGGGCTGGTTTTAGATGTGGTGGTCATGGTAAGCTTCCCTGAGCAGGTGATCTCTAAGCCCAGACCTCAAAAGAGTGAGGTGGGGGGGGCCTGGGTGGCTCAGTCGGTTAAGCATCTGCCTTTGGCTCAGGTCATGATCCCAGGGTCCTGGTATCCAGCCCCAGGTCAGGCTCTCTGCTCAGCGGGAGTCTGCTTCTCCCTCTGCCTGCCGCTCTCCCTGCTTGTAATCTCTCTCTCTGTCAAATAAATAAATAAATACATAAATCTTAAAAAAAAAAAAAAGAGTGAGGTGGGGAGCCTTACATGTGAGTATCTTGAGGAAGTACATTTCAGACAGAAAGCAACAAGTACCAAAGGCCCAGAGGTGGGGGAGTGCTTGTTGACCAATCATTTACTTGTTGATTCATTAATCAGTACCTGTGTCTCTGCCTTGGAAGTCTCTGAGAACAATGCCTGTGTCTTTTCCACCAAAAGAGTGGTCAGAAGGGCAGAATGGGAGCCAATTTCTTCCTTTCTTTATGCCATCCCTCTTTTCCCAGCATGGGCCAGGCCTAGAAGCAGGGAAGTGGGATGGACCAATATTGAAGCTGTCACATGGTCCGGAGGAAAGGCAGAGAAAGTCAAGGACTAGGGCCGGTTCTGTGCTGTCCCAGAGGCCATCACTCACCCCCATGCTATTTCTGCTTTTAATTCCTGGGGGTCCCACCCAGTCACCCTGACCCTCGCCTCTGGCCCTGCCATGGTCCCCATGGCATGGGGGAACCCCTCACCCCTCCAGATAGTCATCCTGGAGAGTTATTTGCCTCTCTCACCATCTCCAGGGATTAAGGGTACACCAAGGGGGTGCTGTGCGCCCACTCGGCTCCAAGCCCTGGGAACCAAGGAGGTACCTAAGAAACTCTGGGATTCTAGAATGCAAAGGACCAGCCCAGGTGACCAGCTCCCAGACTTGATGCCTGGTTCTCAGCACAAACTCCACCCAGACTCCTGGCTGTGCCTGGGCCTTCCTATAACAATAAAATGACCGTCACTTCCTCCTTATGATGTCTAAGCCATTTCTGCTTCTCCAGCAATCTTGCTGACAAGACATGTTCTAAATTCCACTGATTCAAGACTTTCTATTCTTACCAAGGAAGCATAACAGGCAATGGATCCCCAAACATGCCTGACCACACATGGAATCTTAGAAGGCGTGTGAAAGCACACGGTGGGGACGGATCAGCCAACCTGACAGTTCTTCCTGATTTCGAGTCCAGGCACTCCCCTCTGGGTCATGTGAAATTCTTCAGGCCCCAGAAACCCCAGAAAGGCCCTCCCACAGAGCATCCTAGGGCTCTGGAAAGGGAACCCCAACAGGGCTAGGTCCTCTTTTCCTGTGTGAGCCCCTCCTCTAGAGCCCTGGCTTCTGGGAGCCATAAGTGGGGGAGAAGGCAAGTGAGAGCCATGGAGGGAAGGCCTCCAGCAGAGAGGGGCCGACCTGGCTGGGCCTGGCCAGCTGCTCTTCGCCTTAGCTCAGTGGTTCTCCAAGCGGGGCTCCCAGACTAGGAGCAGCAACAGTCCCCTGCTGGAAACACACACACACAGTGGGGCCTTGCCCTCCACCTACTCCATCAGAAATTCAGGGCTGGGGCCCAGCAATCGCTGTTTTAATAAGTCCCCCCAGGTGATTTTGGTGCAGCATGGTGGGAAGGGGTGAAAGTTAAGCCCAGGCCTGGCTTTCCACTGAACTTCAATATGCGAGGCTGAGTGAGGCCCTCCTGTGCCTACGCCCAAGGACTGGGTTAAAGGATTTTACAAAGTCTCTCAGCCAGTGATGGGAGTCAGATGAACATCTAACAGGGAGATGCAGACTACCTACTGTAACTCTCCCCCTTTCGTGCACGGCTCTTGGAAAAGAGAGAAGTGCCCTGGTTTTGTTGTCGTTGTTGTTTTTGTGTTTGGTTTTGTTTCATTCTTAGCATCTGGAAATTCTCTGGTCCAGGAGAAATGTGGTTATTTGGAATGTCCTTGGGTAAAGTCACAGGGAAGCTGCCTGCCTGCCTAATTGAGCCAAATAATTTAATTGATCCCACTTAGTTACAGAGAAAGAGGATCTTGCTTTATTTTAAGCAGACGTCCCCCTCCTAATCCACACACACTTCCCTACAGCTGAGGAAGGAAAGGAGGGTCTTAGCTGGAATCTGTTGCCCTTGGACCCACTCCCCACTCCCACTCCTTTTTGGTTGGGACTTTATGGGCTGCCTCCTCTAGAACTCAGGCCCCATCAAAAGTCAAGGAAGAGTTATCAAGAAAAAAAAAGTCAAGGAAGAACAATGACTTTTGTTTCGTCCTGTTTGCCTTTTCAGTGGTCCCTGAGGCCAGGAAGGGAGCGGGTTTGTACATCCCCCTTTGGGGGAGAGAAAACGATGCAAGGATTGCCCCAGGAAGTTCCCCTCTGTTTATACTTACTGAGGGCCTCGCAAGGCCCCGACCTTTCACACATATTATTTATTGACCCTGGCTCAGAGACGTTAAATAAGCAACCCAAGGCCACACAGCGGGTGAGGAAGACAGCAGAGCCGGGGAGCGTGCCTCGTCTCTCTGGACCTCACTGCCTCCTCCGGACAAGCTGGGACTGGAACCGACTCCTCTGGCGCTGGCCTGGCCCTCCCTTGAGGAATAAGCCCCAGGAGAAGTCGTTCCCCCAGGTTCTGCAGCAAGGAAGTTAACTCCCGGCGCCGAAGTCAGCCGGATCAGCCCTCCCGCGAGTGCCGGATCCTCCTCCCTCAGACTGTGGGGGACCCTTGCCGGCTCAGGCCTGGTCCGCGCCCCCCCTGTCCCGAGCCCTCCCTCCCCGCCCCTGCCCGGGGGCTCCTCCAGGCCGCCAGCGCTGACTCAGCGTAAACCGAGCCGCGAAGGGCGGCGGGGCCAGACGCGCCCGCCCCGGGGCTCCAGTGCTCCGCTTTGATTGCCCCGTCCCTCTCCCCCGCCCTCCAGCCGCCCTGCTCCGCCCCCGGGGAGAGGGCCCGGCCGGGAGCAGGCGCCCGCAGCCGAGCGGCCGGAGGGCTCGAGGAGGAGCGCGCGGCCGAGCCCGGGCGCAGCATGACTGCCATCGCCGTGCAGGTAACCCCGGGGACCCGGCGGGGCGCTGAGCCCGCTGCCCCCGAGCGGCCCGGGGCTCTGCCCCACCGGGGGGCGGGAGGGGACTTTGCGCCGAGCACCAGATCCAGCCGCGGGGGAACGGGGGTGCCGGGAGTGCCCCGTCGTGCCCGCCCTCTGTTGCAAGCTTGCGGGGTTCGGAGGAAGGTGGGCCGGAAGCAACTTGGGGGCGCCCCCCCCCAGTGCTGCTCCTGCGCGCGGTCTCCTTGCGGCCCTGCAAGCACCCGTGGCTCCCAAGCTTCTTGGGTGGATTTTTCTGCTTCTCTTTGGGGGGTCACCAGTAACCGTGGTTAGGCTCACCAGAGGGGCGCCTCCTTTTTAAAAAGGAGAGGCGCGTCTGGGGTGGAGGGATGGACACAGTCCACTTGCAAAGTGAGGCATGTCTTATGTAACGTGAGGATGCGTCTCCGGGGAAAGCCAGAACTTTCTTGGGCAGGGGCTAGAAAGACCATCTCCCAGACGCGTCTCGGGTGCTGGGGCGGGGACGCACTCGCTGCGGCGCGCGGATACTTATTAGAGAAGGCTGTAGCGAGGGGTTGGGGGGGACCCACATCCCCAAAGGTTTGATTTCTCAGACTGGAGAAAGATGTTTTTGTTGGCTGAGAACCTACCCCGTTCCTGCCCCCTCCCTTCGGGCGCGCTGCTGTCCGAAGGCAAATGGGTGGCGGGACCGCTAGCTACCTTGCGAGCGAGCTTCTCCACGGAGGCATCTCAGCAGCTCGCCTCGTCCCGACTGGCCCGACCGTCCTAACGATTACAGAGGCTCGTTGACTTTGCATGCAACTGCCCAAACCCCCGCACCCCAACACTGACTCTGGTAGATGCTGTTCCGCCCAGTTGATAGACAAAATAACTGAGGCTCAGAGGTGAAGTAGCCAGCCCATGGCAGCGGGCTAAGCGACATAATCTAGATGCAAAGCAGGACTTCTTGGCTCCGAATCCTACTTGCCCTTTCTACTTTTTACTAACAGGAGAAACCCTACCCGCCGGGCACCCCCCAAACCCCATCTAGCCAGGACACAGCCGCTTAGGGGAGGAGGGGCGGGTTGCAGCGAGTCCCTCCTCTTTGTTCTAGATCTGAACCTTGAGTCTTGAGGAGGGAGCGTCCGGGCAGGCCCTGGGAAGAGGGGGACCCACCGTGAGAAGGGTGGGACAGGGTGAGGTTTTCCCCTCCGGAAGCCCCGCGGTCCAGCTGCGGAGAGAGACTTGCAAACAAGGATTTAGAAGACGTGTGGGGAAGTGAGTGCTAAATTAAGAGGTGCAAAATCGGCAGGCTGGATTAACGGGACGGGGGCGTTGTGTGCGGGCCCGGGAGGGGGGGCGGGGGGTGCAGAAGACTGGTAGCAGGTGAGGGACCTCGTTAGCGTCGGGAGAGGCGGGGGAGGGCCGTGGGGCGCGCGTGGGCGAGAGGAGCTCAAGCCCCAGGCTCTGCCGCGAGGGTGGCGCGCGGCACAGGCTGCCCTGCGGGGTGGGCGCTGTCCCTGTCCGACAATCGTCGCTGCTGTTCAGGAGTCCCTTAAAGCCGTGCCAGGGGCTGTTCTAAGATCTTGTGTTAACTCATTCCAGCCCCACCCACAATCACCAGGAGGAAGATGCTGTATCTTCCTTCGTAGGCAAGAAAACCCAGAGAAGAGGGATGCATGCATGCCAGAGGACAGACAGCAAAAAGCAGGCTGGCTGGGGTCGTGCAGGCCAACTCTTTAGGAAGCTGGCGAAGAAATTTCTGGTTACTAATGATGGGGGCCTGACCTGGGCCTTCCCAGAGTGGGCAGAGTCTGGAGGCATGCATGGGGTGGGGGGTAATGTTGGGGATATGAGGACTGAATAGTGAGCAGACCCTCTGGGGTTGAGGGGAGCCGGTGGGGTCCTGGGGTATAGAGGAAAAGAAGACCTTGGCATTGGACTCAGTGGCCCAGGACTGTCGAGTGACCCTGTCTTGGAGATCATAGAAATCATTCAGATTTAGAGATGGGAAAGAGAAACACATTTTTTCCGCAGAAGAAAAGAGATTAAAGTGCCTTGGCCAAGGTCCCACAGCTGGAGGCGGGCAGGGCAGGGGCAGGACTAGACAGCCTTCATTCCTTCTTGTCCATTGGCCCTCCGCTGACCACACTGTGGCGAGCTGCCCTCCAGAAGGTTTCAGGCCCTGGGTCCCTGGAAGTCAGCAAAGCTGCAGGCAGCTTGAGTGTGGGGCAGGGTGGTTAGGAATGAAGACTCCAATATGCGTTCATCTTGTTGCTCATATTGTCAGTAGCCCCCAAGCACCGTTATGGACGTGATCTCATTTAATCCTTGGGAGTTTTCTTGGTGATCAGAGAGTTTCCACGAAGCCCTGCGTTGAGGTGGGAGGGGAAAGAAATGAACTGATGTGAGCTGTCTTCTCTTTGATCCCAGTGTGGTGTCTGAAGGGCTGGAGACTAAAGTCCAGTCTGTGCCCAAGGCAGGTGGGGCTGAGCGGGGGACAGGACGTACCTGTTCCCTAGGTCCTGGGTCCTGGGTTTCGTGACTTGACTGGGGCCTTGCATCTGGGGCTCTCCCATCCTAGGACCTTACCAACCAGCTTCTGGCGGCCTCGTAACCTGGCCAGGTAACTTCATGGCACCTGCTGTCCTGCAGGGGTCGCCAACTCCATTTTGTAGATGAGAAACCCAGGGCCAAAGAGATTCAGAAGCCACCCAAGGACAAACACCTTTAATGGTTTGTAGAAGCAGAGGTTTCAAGATTTCCTTAGTCTGTTTCTTAGCAGGAAAGCCTTTTTTTGGTTTGTTTTTTGTTTTTTTTTTTCTCTGATGGAATCCAAGACAGACTCCTAGGCCACCAGTGTCTCTAGCAGGTAAGAAGGACCTGTTGTGGTTGAAGTGGGAAGCGTCCCCTACCCCCCCCCCCCCCCCCCCCGCCCCGCCCCGCTTCAGCACCTGGAAGCCGCTTAGGAAGCAGGGGGTCACAGTTTGAGAAACCACAGCCAACTCCACTGGGGTGTTCTTTATAACGCCCCAGGCTACCTTTGGGGATGTGAGTTGGGGCCCTGACCCCGCCTCGGGCATCCCTCTGCACTCTACTCCTTTTCCTCACCAGTCATACTGAGCCCCTAACACAAAGGCCCCGAACTTGGAAGGCCCCCGTCAGTATGTATTGGCTGGATGCATCCCATGCCGTGCACATTATACAATTGTCCAGGCAGCTGTAACAGGCTTTACTGTGATTTAGGTGAGTGACCTTGGGGAAGTCATCTGACCTTTGCGTGACAGTTTCCCTCTTTACACACCCCTGCTGGAGCTCCCTACTCTTACGAACCTCACAGGTTTGAGTAAAATAGGGCCCTGCTTAGGCAGAAGTGCTGAAAGCAAACCGGGTCCTTACTCACATAGCCCTCGGGCTGAAATTTATCAGTCGCTCCTGCTCAGGTGGGCAGGTTAGCAGCCGGCCTGATGTTCCTGCTGGGGCTCCGACCGCAGGAGTCTCCCAGGAGCATGGCTTTGCTTTCTGTCCCTAACTGAGAGGTGTTCCCACCGACTGGCCTCTGGAAGCCTCCATTTGCACATGGTACAGGGTGCACCCCGTCGTCCTTGTTCGGTTTCCCCCGCGGTGACAGATGCGCATGAGTTACCTGCTTTGCTTGCCTCCCAGACTGGGGTGTGACCTGGGCTGCTTCCATACACACTGTAAAGGAGGTAATTTATGACTGGGTAGGAGACTCATTGAGAGGGAGCTTCGGGTAGCAGTGACAGTGGTGACAATGACCATTCATCCCACGGCTCTGCGCAAGCTGTCACTGAATGCCCAGCTCAAGCTCTGCACCAAGCACCAGGGATGCAGCAGTGCCTGATTGGGAGGCCCTGCCCTCCTGGAGAGCACAGTGTCTGCATGCGGTAGGCAATATAGAAGTACAAGTCGGAAGGGAATGGACAACTGGTGGTCAGAACAGTGAAGAAAACAAGCCGCCTGACTGGAGGAGGCCTGGTATGGATGGGGTGGGGGAGGCAGGAAAGATCTCTGAGGAAGAGACATTTCCACGGAGACATGAAGAATGGAGAAAAGGAGGTAGCCTGGAGAAGAACCTTTTAGGCAGAGGGGCCGGTAGGTCTGAGGAAGAAAGTTCTAGGCTTGTCCTTGGGTCTAGAAAGAGGGCTGCTGTGTCTGAGCAAGGGGGCCAGGAAGAGTGTGTTGGGTGAAGTGGGAGAGGGAGGCAGGGCAGAGGGTGCAGGGCTTGGCAGTGGTAAGGAGTTTGACTCTTTGAAGTGTTTTTCTTTTTTTGCTTTCTGGTTGGGGATGGAACCCATGCCTGGGTGGTGTCCTGGCCCAGTTTGCCAGAAGAGAGGGGTGGGTGCACCCTTCAGGGCTGAAACTAGAGGCTGAAGGAGAGCCTCAGGGGCCTCTCCACGCCCAAAAGCTGCTAGACAGACATATTGATTGGCGAACTCTGGGTGGGGTTCAGGTTCAGGCTGAGCAAGACTGAAGGGCAAAGTGCAAACATCATTTTCAGTACCGAGGAAAACAAGGTAATAACATGGAGTCTGGGACATGCAGAACCAGCTGGGTGGAGATTAGGGTAAAACTGAAGTGTACTGGGAAGTCCTGGGAGAAGGGGAATGTAGCCTTGTATTAGCGTGCTAACTGAAAAAAAAAAAAAAGAATACTAATAATCCGGTGCCCGGATTCTTGCTTTGTGTACAAAGAAACCCAGGGGGTACTGCAAGTTCAAGGTCACACTAGCCTGGCCTGACGAGTTTTCTGAATTCAGAACTGACGAGGATCTGCCAACCTGCTGGTCAATAGAATTTGGATTTCTTATTCGTGAAGATCATTAAAGAAAGAAGGGTCAGGGAACTTTTCATGCCTGGTGAATAGTTGGGTAGTCGGTGCTTCTAGGTCTTGAATAGAGGACAGGGAGCAGGTGGAATGGGGGAAAGGCTCCCCAAGGGAGTGGGTCTGTGCTGAAAGGTAAGGAGGAGTTGGGAAGGAAGCTACTTGCAAAGGTGGGCATTCTGGGCCTCGAAGGAGACTGCAGCAGAAGAAAATAAGGCTTTGGGAAGCCGGGGGCATGGACAAGGATTTTCCCTAAAAAGGTTGGAGGGGTGGAGGAGGGCCCTCCCTGACATGCCCTCCGTGGTGTCTTCCAGGCCCAGAGGCTGCTGGCCCAGAGGAGGCCCCAGCGGCCCTTCTTGGAATCCTTCATCCGGGCCCTCATCATTGTGTGTGCTGCCCTGGCCTTGGTCCTCTCCTCCGTCTCCATCTGCGATGGCCACTGGCTGCTGGCTGAGGACCGCCTCTTCGGGCTCTGGCACTTCTGCACTTCGTCCAACCAGACGGGGACACACTGTCTCAGAGACCTGAGTTGGGCCCACATGCCCGGGCTGGCCGTGGGCATGGTCCTGGCCCGCAGCGTGGGCGCCTTGGCCGTGGTGGCTGCCATTTTGGGCCTAGAGCTCCTCATGGTGTCCCAGGTGTGTGAGGACCTCCACTCACGGCGCAAGTGGGCCATGGGTTCTGTCGTCCTCCTCGTCTCCTTCGTCCTCTCCTCCGGGGGGCTCCTGAGTTTTGTGATCCTCCTCTGGAACCACGTCACGCTCACTGGCTTCACCCTGATGTTCTGGTGCGAGTTCACGGCCTCCTTCCTCTTCTTTCTGAATGCCATCAGTGGCCTTCACATTAACAGCATCACCCATCCCTGGGGCCAACCAAGGAAATTTTAGGCCCCCCTCCCAAATCCGAGGACATCAGGTTCTACGAGAAAGTGTGGTCAAGATGGGACATTTCCAACACGTGACCTCTGGGGGGGGGGGGGGGGGGGGGCAATGACCTTGAAACTGCTGCCTCTCAGCCAATAACCTTTGGGTGGTTGGCCAGATTCAGCCCAGCAGCCTTTGCAGCTGGCCTGCGGGGCCAGAGGCCAGGAGGGTGCTTCAGTGCCACCAGCTTTAGCCCAGTTATTAGGATGTTGATTTTAGGAGAAGTAACACGTTTTAAAACCCTTTTCTTGAATCCTTCTTTTAAAATCCTTTCTTGAATCCTTCCAGGATGAGAATAGATTTGGAAGCAGTGTGGGTAACGGCGCCTGGGCTGGCCGCACAGCTAAGTGCAGCTCCCAGTTGTTTTATTGACTCTGTGCCAGGATAGGGGCTGTGGGGCCCCTGGGGTCTCCTGGGATTAGGCCCGGAGTGGATCATTCCTCCAGCAAAGCATATCCAGTCAGTGCCTCGGACTGTTCTTCCACCAGCTCAAAGGGCCTTATGGGCACATTTCCCTGCTATAGCTTCAGTCATGCTAGGGAGGCAGAATTCAGGATTCCCTCGATCTCTTCCACATGCTAGGTTTTCAAACCATTTGACTCGATTTGAACCCTGCCCTTTGCTGTGTGTGTGTGGGGGGGGGGGGGCGGTGCATAATCCTTGAATAACTGCAACTTCCTGCAGCCGGCTGTCCTGTCTGGGGATCCTGCCTGAACCCTTCCAGCAAGCTTCTCAGGACAGCCCTCCAGCCCAATACACGGTCCTCCCGAGGCGAGCGTGTGTGCGCGTCCGGCTTTGATAAGGGTCAAGACGGCCTCGGGTACCATTTTTGATTCTAGAGCACATTTCCAAAGAGTTCATGTCTGGACCTGCGGAACTCCAGGGGGGTCAAGGGGCCTTGCTGGGCCTTGAGTAATGATTAACAGCCATCCTGGGGATGAGTGCAGGTGAAGGGGACCAGGAACCAGTGGAGATTTCCATCCTTGCCAGCAGATGTGCATTTCTGGGGAACCAGTTGCCCCCTTCCCAGTGTCTTTTCTGCCCCAGAGCTGGGGGATTTGCCCTCAAGCCATTTCATTCCACACTAACCCCTTCCCTCTCCACCGGCTCCACTCTAGCTACTTCTGGTATGGGTTTTTGGTCTCTGCCCCGCCCTGGTGGGCAGGCTCCACTTTCTGGGCTGGGCTGGGTGCTTCTCTCTCTCTCGTGGGTTTTTAAAAAACTTGGACTCCAAAATGTATATGGAGTCCTTAGAGATCACTGAAGAAAGGTGTCATGGGCCAACCCGGTTTTCAGAGAACAGAGCTCATCAACCAGACGGGCTGGGTTCTTAGCCCTGGGAAATAGGCACCTGACCTTTCATTCCAGGGGCCGTTCATCTGGCACAAAGGGGTGTGACCTTGTCTCTGCAGTGGGGAGGTGCGGAGGTGGGAAGCCAGGGCCCAGAGGGGGGCAGCCATGTCCAGGGTCACCCACCAGCAAGATGCCTTCTCTATGTTGTGCCTTCTGTCCAGAATGCTTCCCCTCCGCCCCCGAAAACACTGGTAGGCTTTGTTTTATAAAAGGGTTCAAATGTTCAGTTCACTTTAATCCTCACATGGCTGGTGATGAGGGTGTGCTTACAGTCAAGGGAACTGAGATCCAGAGAATAAAGGGGAGACAGGCCCCTGTCCGGTGCCCAGGAGTGAAGAAACAGACGCAGCCTTAGAGCATGGGGATTTGAAACCAAAAGCCCTGGACTGAACTCATGCCCCTTCTTGCAGAGTATATTGGGCAAGTTGCGGGACCTTGGTGAACCTGTTTCTCTTTTCTGTCCCCTGGAATCTATGCTCTATTCCCAGCTGTTGTGCCCCCAGGGCTGTAGATAACGGCAAGCAGGAGGAATAGAGGGGTGTCTTGTGCCACGCTAGGGTTACTGAGGAAGCTGGGGGTCTTGGGGCTCTCTTGGCCTCACTGACTTGATCAGATTAATTCAGTCGTCTTGAAGTGTAGGGTCAGAGCAGCTGGGCAGGTGAGTTGTAGTGAGGCGTAGGGAGGGTCCACCCAGGGCCAAGGGTCTCCATTTCTCCTGTTTCATGGGCTTCAAACTTAACCCTGGAAACTCCAGGAAGGGGTAGGGAAGTGAGCGGGAGCATCCTCCTTCACCTTGTGTCTCGAGGGCCAAAACGAGTGGGCAGTTACAGACCAGACCCATCCCAGCTACCATTTATTTCCCTGTCCTCTTCTGGAGCCCCTGACCCAGGCCCTCTTCCTGCCCCATGGTCCCCCCGTTATTTTCAGTTCCGAGGAACCTCTCACCAGAGCCCCCTCCCCATCCCAAGGCTCAGAGGAGGGGGGGTTGTTGGTCACAGGAGGAAGCAGATGATGTCTGCTGAGAAGACGGCTCCGGGACTGTCCCGCAGCAGTGTCTGGCCTTCTCATGACCCGTCTCGGTGTCTGTCCCGTGGATGGCCCTGCTCCAGACTCTCAGATGACACCGGCCCTGCAGGTGGCCCCGCTCTGCTCCGAGGTGCTGGCCTTGGTGCTGTGGGCCAGACCGCTGGTGCCGTTGCTGAAGGAGGAGCTGAGGGCCACGGGGCGCAGTAGGGACTCACGGAGGTGCCACTGCCGCCACTTCTTCTGAACCTCCAGCTGCACCTGGCCCGGAGACCAGCCGTCAGCCGGGCAGACGGGCACCTGGTGCCCACAGGCCCGTTCACTCGCCCGGGACCGCGGCACGCGCCCTGCCTCTGCCGCCCAGGGGTCCTGCCGCCCCTTCTCCCGCAGGCCACTCAGATGGGCCGTTTCCAGCCCCAATGTCCAGTAGGGATCGAGGGCCCCCTCTCGCCTGGATGCCTTCACCTGCCACCTTACTGCTTGTGTCCCGAAGGGGCCTGGGCTTGTTTCACGAATTCCAGAACTCCAACGTCCAGATCATCACCCGGGACAATGGGACCCATTCCCATAAAGCCACCCTAGCTCAGACCTTATCTGGGGACCCTGGAGTTGCTCTTTGGAAATCTTCACAGTTCCCAGCTGTAGCAGCCCAAAACCTTTGAAGCCAGGCTTTAGGCTTGGAGTTTGGAAAACAGAGGTTCTTCCCATTCAAGTGTGGGGAACCAGATAAATGGTCACCAGTTACAGAAAGGCCTTACTTGTGTGAACACTATTCAACTAATGTGGGCTGCACGGCTTGTGTGGGTCCCCACCCAAATGCTCTGGGGAGGAGCAGAGACCTCGAGGTAAGTGTGCAGCCCTCCTGGGGAGTCAGCACTCATGTGGGGGTCAGTGAGCAATTGAGTGTCAGAGATTTCATCATCAAGTCACTCATTGAGCAGAGGGGAAGACTGAGGCCCAGAGAAGGGCAATGAGCAGGATCACCCATCAGGCAAGCAGCAGTCAGGAGCCTGGGTTTTTGTTGGGGTGCTTGCCCTTTCCTCTAGTTCCTGGACTCGCCCAAGGATAAGAATCATCTGGAATGCTTGTTAAACATTTTCAGGCTCCAACCCAGACGTACAGAATCCTTCTTTTGCTGAATTAGAAATGGGGGGTGAGTAGGGCCCAGCAATTGTTTTAACTAGGCCTCCTGGTTCTTCAGTGCTCCTAGGAAGTGAGCTCAGGGGACCCAGGCCTCCCCCAGCCACACCATCCATGTCTCCCCACCACCCTTTCCAGGGAGCTTCTGAGCAGGACTCCAGTGGCTAGGGAGCTCCTCCATCGAGGCAGCCGAGGACACTCACCTCCCCATTGAGGAAGCAGTAGAGGACCGCCACCACCAGGCCCTGCAGGGGGGCAGAGCAGTAGGGGGTCAGTGCAGGTGCTCCGGCACCTGGCCTCCTTCCAACCTCCTCCCCATGTCCTTAAATTGCCAGCCCCAGGCTCACTTCTCCCCAGGAAGTGCTCCAGAGCCTTCCCACACCTCTCACCCCCGGGGGGGGGGGCGCCTGGGACTACCTCTTCTGGGGTCCCCACAGTGTCTCTGGCTGTGGCGGCATCATCCAGCACAGACTCAGCTCCTTGGGGCAGGGCTAGGGTCCAGCGTGGGGCGTTGCACACATGGGATTTCAGAGTAGAAGCTGCTAACTTGGGCCAGTGGGGACGGGGCAAGTCACCTGAATTAGTAAGGTGGGCCATCTGGGAGAAGCAGGGAGTGGCGGCCCCTGATGTGCACCTGTCCCTCAGGTAGGGGGTGGGGCCAGCCCATGGGAGACCCTGTGCCCTGTGTGGGTGGGCTCATTTTCAAGATAAGCTGGAAATGGAGATGTTCCAAAACAGGCAACCGTTCAAACTGAAACACGAATGTGCGAGCGTGAGGTCGGGACAAAGCCCCGAGTGTAGGTCCCGGCCAGCAAGCAGTGGGTGTGACTTCCTGCTTATATCACCTTGGCTGGGGCCGTGAGGCTATATACACATTATGTTCCCTGGTGGGATGGGGGTCAGTACCTGTTAGGACCCTCCTTCCCTAGTATCTGGAGCGCCTGTTTTCCCAGGGGTGCCTTCCCCTGCCCCCCAATCCTGGCACGGAGCTTTGCCAGGACAGGGACTCTGGTCTCGAGATGCAGGATTTGAGGCCCAGAGGCCCGCTTGGGACCATAAGCTACGGGCAGGGTCCCTTCAGTGCTTATGTCCTGCTCACCTCCTCAGGGAGCTGCCTTGGGCCAGCCTGCCTTTCCTTCTGCCCTGAGGCTTCCCTCCCCCTCAGAGGCCTGGGTGTCCTAGCTCTGACCTCAGGGGGCCCTAAGGCCCCCTTCCGAGTCCCATCCAGGCCTGCCCTCACCTACTTACTTGGAAAAGACCCCCAAGAATGATGAATCAGCCCTGCTGTGGTGAGCTTAATACATACAATTGCTCAGGGCTGCGGTCGTTGTAACAAGAGTTAGTGACAGACCTGGAAGAATTTGCTTTAGAATATCGGGCACCGAGGACCACTACCCAGAATGGGCATCATTTGGAGGAGGTGAGCGGCTGGAACAGTTACTCAAGGCCGCAGTTTCCAAATTTTGTAGCACGTTAGAATCACCTGGGAGTAAACACTCCATACCCCAAGGCCAAATGTCTGAGGATGATGGAAACCGCAGCAGCTTTGAAAAATCCCTGGTGGTTCTAATGGACATTCCCAGTTGGGAACCACTGTTGGAGGGTGTGAAAGGCTAAGAGATGAAACGGAACAGGATGCGGCGTGCCACCTGGCCTGCTTACTTGTGGGGTGCTGGGTCCCAGATGCTTCCTTTAATCCTTGCCAAAGCCCTAGCGGGGAGGAGCCCTGTCTCCCTCAGGGAGGAACTGAGTCACAGGGGGTTTCGGCAGCACTGGCACTGTGTGCGATTGGCCCAGAGCTGGTGGTCAGGCTGCTGGCTGCGGGGGCTGCCCATCTCACTGGGCCCAGCAGGTCCTACCCCTGGGCCTCCAAGATCCTGGGACACATCTGCACAGGTCAGGTGAGGGAGCCCCGAGGGAGGGAAAGTTAGTCGTGCCCCAAATATCGATAGGGCAGGCCTCCCACAGCCAGCAAGTTTAAGAAATTCCACAGTTTTTATACAATCATTAAAAATGAAGTCTTGGAAGACAGAGAATTAGAATAAGCAAGTTAGAAAACCGCACACAGCATGACCTCAGTTATATGGGCTGTGTGTACATGTGTGTCTTCCTGGATAGAGAAGAGACTTAAAAAGAAAAAAAGAGGGAGAGAGAGACTTAGAAGTAAACCCATCATCATTTTAACAGGTAATTTCTGAGGTCATGAGATTATGGATGATTTTTTTTTTCTTTTTTAACTATTCCTTATTTTCCAGATTTTCTACAATAAGTGTTATTTCTATAATCAGAAAAAGCAAATCAACTTTCGTTTCTAGAAGTCTATGACTGATAATATATTGTGGTTCTGTGTGTCTTTAAGCCCCTCTCTTCCAGAGATGCGTACTAGAATATTTACATTTGAGTAAATCCATCCCTTTGATGTGCTTAAAATGACGGGGGATGGGGTGAAGGGAGAGGATGGGGACAGAGATGGAACCAGCCAGGACTTGAGTGGGCAGTGGTCACATAGTGGGTTCACTATCTACTATTCTCTTCACTTTAATATATGGGAGACATTTTCTATAATACAGAATTTAAAAAAATATGTACATTATATAGAATATACGTGTATAATATACAATAAAATGATATATGTTTGTATGTGAACAAAGGTTTAAAAGCCTCAAAGACTTGCGTAAACATTTCTATGGGAACATTAGGAAAGCGCTTTTGGTTTTCTCTTGACAAGCCATTTCCTTAGAAGCCGAATGGCCTTCACTGGCAAGCCTCGGCCCCAACCACAAGCCCCAACTCCAGGGGACAGGAAGTTCCCTTTCTATGCAGGGAGGTCTGGGTCTCCATGCTCGAAGTGAGGTCACTACCCATTTCTGGAAGCCAGTTCAAGGTCTTCCACCCTTGTGGACCTGGAATCCCCACCCCTGCTAAATGGGCCATTGTGTGAGCCCAGCCTCCCCACACGTTACAAGAGCAGGTGGGCATGAAAGCTCCCTGGTCCAGAAACAAAGAACATGGATTATGCAAGAGGCTGCGTTCTCTGGAGGCCTGGGCGCTGGCAGGGAGCGCTGGGCAGAGGAGAACCCAGTGAGGAGAAAGGGGACAGCCCTGGGGTAGGGTCTGAAGGCAGGGTTAGGACAAGACCGGATTCTGCTCAAGAATGTGTTCCCAGTGTTCCTGGAAGCTGAAAGTGACAGGAGGATGACCCTGATCCCCGCCCCCCCCCCGAACCGAACTCAGGGACTGGGGGAGACTCTGAGCCCCATCCTGAGACCAAAGTCTCCCCAGTGAGGAGGACTTTGCAGGATAATCAGTGTTGTTGAGGACAGTCTGGCTTCTTGAGGAAAATCCCCTGGGAGAAATTTCTCTCAGGCCCCAAAGCCTATAATGTCTAGGCTTTTCCTGAGAATTAGCTTGTCCCCATCTATAGATGTTATAAATCTTGGAACAGATTGTGTTTCTGTCTTTGCTTTGGCTACTGTGAAGCTCCAAACCAAATGTCTGACCCATCTCTCCTACCTTCATAGCACTCTATTGAATTTGCTTCTCTGTATGAACTCAATTTTGACTTTTATTTTATTTTTTCACTGATCCTTCATCTACTTTTTTTTGGGGGGGGGGTCCTCTGTATGGTCTTCCTGAAAGCTACATCATATTATTTTTGGAAGGAGACAGCTATGAGAGTGTAAACAAAAGTCCTGTCCAAACATGTTTACTATTTGTTTTTTGTTGTTGTTGTTTTTACCATTTGTTTTTTAAGCCTCACAAGATCTCACTGAATTAGGAGGTAGGTGATTTCTCCCCTCACTCTCCTTTTTTTTAAAGTTGGTTTTTATTTTTGATACATTGTGTGTGCACATAGTTTCAAAGAGTCCAATGATTCTCCTCACAAAACAAGAGCAGCCTCCGAACACCCCTGCCCCCATTTCCTGTGCCTCAGAGGCAACTACTTGGAATTCTCTTTGCTGCTTCTGAATAATATGCTGATGCTGCTCCTTCTGGATTTTTCAGTTTGGGGCACTTTCATGGACTTCCCAGAATGAAGAGGAGGACTTTATTCTCTTTCAGACACCCACCCTCGCCCATTCCCACAATGCCCATCTTCCTGCCCCGCTTTTTGATGGCTCAGCCACAGCCCTCAGCTAACGTCATTTGACTATATATGTACCTTTTTGTCTTCTCTGGAGTCAGTCTCTCTCCTTAGTTTTATCTCCCACCCCTATCTCACCGGTGCGGGGACTTGGGTCCCACTCAGGGTCCCACAGCACAGTGAGGTCCTGCCCACCTCCTCTTGGGTGTGTGCCTGATGAGGCATCCCACACCGCAGCGCCGGACCGTTCCGGGGAGACCTGGCTTGCTGTCTCTATGAACTCCCAAGGGTCATAATCCCTGAAGCTTACCTGGAACGAGCCAAGGGCCAATTCAAAGAACCACTGGACCTCAATGGCGTCCTCTGGGGAGAAGGCGAAGATGATGTAGTGGACTCCAAAGAGGGGGATCAGCAGGAGGGTGGACTTGGCCAGGCGCCTGCAGACACAGACCCGCTGGTGTCCTGCCCCCTCCCCCCCGGCACAGCTCTGCAAGCCCCAACCTGCCAGATTGCAGAGGCCTGCAGCGGTGCCCCCAAATCTTTGTGGTTTTACTTTGTATTTTGGAGAATTTCCAACTCCCACGTACCCATCACCCAGGGCCAGTCCTCTACACTTTCTGATCATGCACGCCATCAGGAAAAAAAAATGTGAACACGTATCCACCCAAATAACTTTATTATTTATAAATTACGTGCATGTGTCATTGAACCTATTATTCACGAAACCAGCATTCTTATTTTTCTGATAATAAATATCTATAAGGAGAAGTTCTTTCATTTTCTTCCCAGATCCCAGATTAGGGTTGCTAAATTTAGCAAATAAAAATACAGGATGCCCAGTTCAATTTGAATTTCAGATAAACAAGGAATAATATTTTGGGGGAGTAAGTGCTAAAACACTATTCGTTGTTTATCCCAAATTCAGACTGAACTGGGCATCCTCTATTTTATCTGGCAACTTTATCCTGGATTCCCCAGCTCCACCCTACTGTGGTGCCCACTGCCCTAAAGATGTCCTGGAGAATCTGTCACCAAGCAATCCAAGTCACTGCCAGATTCTCAAAGCCCAGAACATCACAGAGAAGTCTTCGTTGGACACTGATTTGCCTTTAAAGATTCTGTTTTGAATTGTGTCTCCCCCACCCAAATTCACCCATTGAAGCCCTAACTGCAGGACCTCAGAAATACCTACCTGTATTTGCAGGTAGGGCCTGTAAAAAGGTGACTAAGGTAAAATGAGGTCATTAGGGTGGGACCTTAGTCCAATCACCTGGTGTCCTTATAAGAAGAGGAGGAGGCACCCAGGATTCCGGCACACAGGACAAAAGGCCAGGTAAGGGCACAGGGAGAAGGCACCCGTCTACAAGGCCAGGAGCAAGGTCTCAGAAGAAATCAAACCTGTGGGCACCTGGATCTTGGGTTTCCAGCCTCCAGAACTCCGCATAAATAAATTTCTCTTCCTTATACCATCCCATGTGTGGTTATTTTGTTATGGGGGCCCTATCAAGCTAATACAGCATCTCCCTTTAACATCTTAAAGGTTTTAAAGTATTTTTGGATCGCACATCTTGAAAATCAGATAAAAGCTAGAGCCTTTCTCCCCTGAAAAATACACAGACCTATACACATTTCTCTGAATTTGGGTCCCTGAAGCCCATTGGCAGACTCCCTAACGCTGCCCCAAACACAGATCTCTGCTCCCTGGGATCCTCAGAGATTTCTTTATCTTCCCACTGCTGGACCTGCGTCTAAGGCTTCCCAGTGGACCCACTTCTCCCCACCCCCATTCCCAATTGCATCATAACCTCCTTGGAACCAGGGCCAGTTGGGTAAACCACAGGCACTCTAAATACCTGTTGACTGACTGAGCGTGCCTGGGTCTTTGCCCTCCACTTACTTATAATGGCTCACTTCATTTCCTCTTGTTTCTTGGGTTCTAAGTTTTCTCATCAGGATTCTTAGAATGTTTATGAAAAGGATGAAGTTAATCTGTAAAACACAAGAGGGGAGTGTGGGCTGAAGGTGATTGCCACCTCTCCTGGCCTTGACCCCTTGGCCCTGAGGGCAGAGAAGGCATTGCAGACCACACCCGGGATTGCAGGTCGCTGAGCCACCCGGCCCAGCCTGCCGCCCCAGAGTCCCAGTGGAACAGGCTGTCTAGAGGTGACAGCTGACACAGCACCCGCGCCTATCCCTGGCTGCAGGAGCTCTAAGGTCTGCTCAGTTGTGGCAGGGATTCCTCACACTGGAATGCATTGGCGTTCCCTGGTGACCTTGTTAAAAGGCAGGTCACCGGTGACCTGAGATGCTGCATTTTTTTTTTTTTAAGATTTTATTTATTTATTTGCCAGAGAGAGAGAGAAAGCACAAGCAGGGGGAGCGGCAGGCAGAGGGAGAAGCAGGCTCCCCGCTGAGCAAGGACCCTGATGCAGGGCTCGATCCCAGGACCCCAAGATCACGACCTGAGCCAAAGGCAGACGCTTAACTAACTGAGCCACCCAAGCATCCCGAGAGTCTGCACTTCTATCAAGCTCCAGGTAATGCCAAATCCAGTCCTTGGCTACACTTTGAGTGGCAAGGCTTTCTTCTCTCAGAGGTTCTTAAAGTTTTGGGTGCGGATTGGGGGTCTCCCTCCCCCAGAAGTTCCAGGTCAGTAAATCTGGGGTGGGGCCCCCAAATTTGCATTTTTTAACAAGCTTGCAGGTGATGCTGAAGCTGCTGGTCTGGGGACCACACTTTGAGAACCACTGCTTCAAAGCCTTATAGTCACTTTGCAGTTTAATCACCAACTCCAGGAAGCCGCCCTTGATTACCTATCTTTCCTGATACATTGCAGTTAGGGATCATGTTACTGCGTAAGCACTTGAAATATTTGAAAGAGGCCAAACACATGCACCTGTCAAAGTTGTGTGTGTCTACTTACGTGTCAATTCAATATCTTCCTAAAGGACAGGAATGCAGTCTCATTATTTCGTTTGGTGTCCCCTTCCCCCAGCCCAGTGCCAGAATGTTATAAAGGTGCTCACGTGGCGCCCAGTACCTCTCCTCCTCTCTCACCCACCTACCAGCTCCAGAACCATTTAGAGAAGCAGGGATCAGTGGAATCGCCCAGCCGGGCACCCTCATTGTTCACACAACCAGCCTGGGGCCTGGAAATGCTGGCCAAAAGACAAGGATTAGTGGCCTGTCCAGGACTTCTAGCCCAGCTGCCTCTTTGAGAACTTTGCTTCTCAGCTTGTTGTTTGTTTATGCATCTTGCTCGGAGCTGGCGATGCATGGTGTAAATGAATAAAGGCTATTTTACTTTTATTTATTTTTTTAATCTTAGAGTTGCATTTAACTTCATAGGGAGCACTTGAAGGCAAAAATAAAAACAAAAACAAAAACAAAAAAACCCAAAAAACAAAAAATAAACTTTAAGCTCTCAAGAATGAGTCCTAAATAGTGGAATTCTAGGCCCCATGACCTACTGGTTGGGAGATGTTTTTAAGTTCTTATTTATTTATTTAAGTCATCTCTACCCCCAGTGTGGGGCTTGAACTCACAACCCCAAGATCAAGAGTCGCATGCTCTACAGACTGAGCCAGCCAGGGGCCCTGTTGGGAGATTTTGCATCAGGAGTGCTCACCAAACATCACTAGAGAGACCAGAGTCTGGTGAAATCCGCCAGGACCCCCGGGGTCCATCGTCCCTCAGCCGGGGCTCTCCTGGGCGGCGCGGTCAGAGCCCCAGAATGACGGCAAGGAAACGGGCCTAACTAAAGGAAGAAAGACCCTCCTATGGGAATACTATGCAGCCAGAGCACATCGGTGGATCAAATAATTTCAAAGGCCACGGGACAGCTCACATCTGCTGCTAAGTGAGAAACACGAACTAGTATACAAAACTATATTAAGCATTTTGAAAAAAAGTGTGTGTGCTCAAAGAAAAAGATAGGAAGGAAAAGCACATGTGTATTCACAGTGTGTGTCTCAGTGCTAAAAGTATGTGTGATTTTATTTCCTTTTGGAAAACACATTTTTTATCTTCCAACTTTTTTTGACATGAATTCTATTATTTTGGGGAAAAAAAAAAGAAGAAGAAAAGAAAAAAGAAGGAGGTCCTGGAATGGCCGCCTCCTCCCAGCTGCCCCCTGGAAGGTCCACGAGCCAGCCAGTGAAAGAGGTGGGTGGGGGCTGCTGCCCTGGGCTGCACCCCACCCCACCCCCCACCCCCCTGCAGCAGATCCATGAAGGGAGCTTCCTGCCAAAGGGTCCTGCGGCCATGGTGTCCCTCGGAGCCCTGCACACAGCTGAGGGGCTGATTCCTTCCAGGAGACAACCCCGGTGGGTCCCCCGCCCTCTGTCCCCCTATTTCCTGTCTCTACCCACAGGCTCAGCTCCAGGCGTCCCAACCCTACTGCAGAGCAGAAGCACCTGAGAACTTAAACCCCCGCTGAGCACTCAGGCCCCTTCCCAGAACGAAGAGAGCCCGAATCTCTGGCTACCCAGAGATATTTGAAACAGCTCCCAGGGGATTCTGAAGGGCAGCCCAGTTGAGACACTCTGAGCTCCCGGTCCATGAGAGTCGCTCCTATATCTTCTCCCTGGGGGCCACCCCTCCAGGCCTGGCCCCCCCAACAGCACCCCAAAGGCCCAAGACCAAGCCTCACTGAGCTTTCCCCAGCCCCATCCTATGATCCCAGCTCAGTGATTCTTCTCAGTTTAACAAGAGGAACGCCTAGAAAAAAGATCAGGACCCAGAGATCCGAAGGGGGCGCATTTCGGGCCAGCACAGAGCCAGCCAGTGTAGGGCAAGGAGCTCTGCTCGCCACATTTTAGTGGCCACTCACGAACCAAAGAGAGTTATGTAAACTTTTGCCCCTCATCCTACTCGCACCCCCCAGCCCCCATTCTCCCATCCCCCATCTAGACCCTCCTGCTGCTGACCAGCCTCTGGAAGCTCTGTGGTTCATCCCTCCCCGCTCCTGGAGGGAACAAAGCTAGTGGTCTCTCTTGGCCTTCTGTCCAGGCCAGTCACTCTTTCCGTCTCTCCCACTGGAGCCCAGCTCGGCAAGACGGCCACTCACCAGGATGGAGAGGATCACGGGCCCCCGAATGACCCACCAGATGGACGCGTTGGCGTTGATGTCCCAGCACCTGTGGAAGGACAGCCAGGCATCGTTAGGAATGGAGAGCTGAGGGGACCAGGAAAGACTAGTTCCCTCAAGTGCTCTTCTGAGGAAGGGACCATGCTGGTGGCCCCGAGCACTGCGGCTGGGGGCCCAGCCCTGTTAGAACTGACCCTCTCCGGCCGCCCGGGAGCACTTCGGAGGCCGCTGGAGCAGCCCCCTGGTCTCCACACTCGCCCAGTGAGTGTCCGGGGCAGCGGACCTGTGTGGCACCTGACAGCCAGAAGATCCCAGAATCCCAAAGCGAGCGCAGTGACAAACTCAACTGCCAACAAGGGCCAGGCAGGTGACATCAGTGAGTGAAGTGGCTGGGTAACTGACATGTGGCCTCAGGACCCTGGGACATCAGGTGTGGGGGGCTACCTGGCAAGCTGGAGAGCATGCGTGGGGCCTAAGGCAGCCACATCGGCTCCGGCTGATTTTTGCCACAAGGGAAAATGAGAGATGTTGGTAGAACTTCCCATGTTCTCCAGAGAAGCTAAAAATCCAGATTTTACAAAAAATCGAATTCACCCAATTAAAGTAATTCTTTTGAAATGATTATTTGGGGCCAGAGGTGGACCGAAACACACTGGCAAGCCTCCTCCGACCGAATCCACATCCTGGGCTGGTTGCATCAGCATGTCCGTGAGAAACTGCCTCTGCTCTGTCAGGCCGCCTCACTTCCTCCTCGGCTTCTCTCCTCGTGCCTACTTCCCAGCAGGCCCCCCTGCGCTTACCTCCATCCTCAGCGCCTGGCAGCTTTAGAGAAAAGACTAGATCTCTCTGTCCCCATCGGGAGTCACTGGGGATGCCGCTCTCCTACACCCACCTCCTGGACTCTCACACAGCACCCCCCCCCCCCCCCGCCCCAGGGGTAGGGAGGAGCAGAGGAGGGGATCCCAGGAGGAAGGAAAAGCTCGGTTGGCCCAGAGCTGCCTCACTGAGTGGCACCTGCCTGGACTTTCACGGCTCCTGCCTAGCACCTGCTTTCCACAGAGCTGATGGTGTGGGCAGGCCCAGGAGGGTGCGGACGCGGTGGAGGCCACCACCCATCTGCAAGCTCACACCAGCCCAGCACTCCAGAGTACTCGCCTGTGGGCCCCCCCCCCCCCCCCCCCCCCCCCCCCCCCCCGCCGTTTAAAAAACAGGCCTCTTCTAGATAGCTCCAAAGAAGTGCCCATCCTGCTTGAAGAACTGGACAATATAAAATACACTCTTGTTACCTCTCCTTCAAACAGCTTACCCGACATCTTCCAGAAAGTGCCTGCTGATAGCCCACGAAGCAACAAAAATGACCGGGGAACCTGAAGATTAAAAATAAAGGAGGGAGCGGGGAGAGGGGACTCAATTTTCAACACCCCCCGTAAGGGAACAGGGCAGTTCACCCAGCCCGGGAGTGAGCAGGTGTCACAGAAACCCCCTTGTAAATCCTGTGCAAACAAATCCTTGTAGCTTCCTGCTTCTAGGGTACCAGGCATGCCCTGCAAACTGAGGCAGAATCAGAGGTTCTTGAACGCCAGGAGGGGCTCAGAGTGTCCTGGGAGCCTGGGGCAGACTCGGGAGGCCCTCTGCAGGGAAGAGAAGGGAGAAGTGATGGTCTACAGCTGGGCTGTCCTGGGCAGCAGCCGCTCTCCCCACGTGGCTATGGCCTGCTCGCCATGTGGCTGGTCCCACAGCACATGTGCAGTAAGTGCAAGCCATCCAATTTTGAAGACTTAGTAGAATGTGAAATATGCTAATTTCTATATTAGTTATATGTTGACATGAAAATATTTTTATACCGGGTTAAATAAAATAGATTATTGAGGTTAATTTTACCTGCTTCTTTTTACTGTGTTTACTGTGGCTACTAGAAAATTTTAGGGTATATATGTGGCTCATTCTATTTCTAATGGACGTGCTTGCCCGCACCGGAAAATGGTAACAGCCCCGTCCCTGGGCTGCTCAGGTTTCAGACCTCCAGCAGCCAGGTTTACACCCAGGCAGGAGATGAAAGAATTTTTCTCTGGAGGAATCTAACAGCCCCAGACAAAGGGCCTATAGATGGCGATGCTGGGGACCCCTTCCAACACAGTGGCCACTTCCAGCCCAGTCTCCCTTGAGAGACATGCCCCGCCACCCCACACATGGGGCCTTCAGTCCGCTCGAAGTGACTCATTCTTAAACATGAACAGACAGTCAAGGTCACGGACATCTGAGGAAAGCTGATTACATAAAAGACAGGGACCAAAACAATCAGAGAGAAGGAACTCAAAGGAAACAGACCGTGCAGGCTGCAGGAGGAACTTGAACAAAACAACTCTAAGGAATATCATCAGAGAGATAAGAGGAAAGATTACATCTGCAAGACCCAAACAGGATGCCGAAAATAGGGAGCAGTCTGAGAACAAGGAAGAGGGCTTAGAAATTGAATATATGATAACCAAGATAAAAGACTCCATAGATGGGTTGGAAGATAAAGACCAGGAATCGCCCGGAAAGCAGACACAAAGAGTGGAATGAAAAGTAGGAGGAAAGACATGAAAAAATCAGAGGTCAATTTCAGGATATGCGCCATCTGATTAAAAGTTTCAGAAAGAGAGGATAAAAACCCAAGGGAAAGAAATCAAATAGGTGATGTAAGAACATGGTCCAAGAAATGAAGGATGTGAATTTTCAGATGAAAGGACCACCGGATGTCAGCGAAAAGGATGAAATCACCTCGAGTTGGGGCACATCCCTAGGGCATTTCAAAACAGAGGGGACAGAGAGAAGACCCTACAGCTTATGTAGAAAGAGATGAGTAAAAATGCCCGGGGAAGAAGAATAACATGGCAGGGGCACCTGGGTGGCTCAGTAGATTAAGCATTTGCCCTCAGCTCAAGTCATGATCTCAGGGTCCTGGAATGGAGCCCCACATCAGACCCCCTGCTCAGTGGGGAGTCTGCTTCTCCCTCTGCCTCTGCCCCTTGCCTTCTGCCCCTGCTTGTGCGAGTGTTCTCTCTCTCTCACTCAAATAAATAAATACAATCTTAAAAAAAAAAAAAAGAATAACACGGCACATCCTGTAACATCAGATGCCCAAACAGAAAGCCTCCAAAATCCTAGGAGAAAACGATTTTTTCAACCTAAATTTTTGCCTAGGAAAACTATAAATTAGGTGTGAAAGTTGAAGATTTTCAGATATGCAATGCAAAAACATGTACATTCCACGAACTCTTTGCTAGACAGGTGCCGGAGCACGTGCTCCAACACCACCAGGGAGCAACCACGGAGGAGATAAGAAATAAAGGAGGAGCACCGGGGTGGCTCAGTCGGTTAAGCGTCTGCCTTCAGCTCAGGTCATGATCCTGGAGTCTTGGGATCGAGCCCCCAGTTGGGCTCCCCGCTCAGCAGGGAGTCTGCTCCTCCCTCTGCCATTCTCCCTGCTTGTGCTCTCTCTCTCAAATAAATAAATAAAATCTTAAAAAAAAAAAAAAAGAAAGAAAGAAAGGAATAGGATTTATAGAGGGAAATGAAGGAAATTCTCAGCATGAAGGGTAAGGGAATTGAGCAAGTCTAGAGAACAACCAGCCCAAATAGGGCAGGAAATCAGAAGGCTCTAGAAAGAACATTGTTGGCTCTATCAGGTTGAAAAGCATCCTCCCTAAATTCCTATCTACCCAGAACCTTAGAGTGTGACCTTATTTGGAAATAAGGTCTTAGCAGGTGTAATTAGTTAAGAAGAGGTCATACTTAGAAGGATGCCAGTCATATGGGGACCTAATCCAATATGACTGGCATCCTTATGAGAAGACCATGAGAGACACAGAGCAGAAGGACACACAGCGGAAAGAAGGCCACGTCAACACGGAGGGAGAAATCACAAGGATGCAGCCACAAGCCAAAATCCGCCAAGGACTGCCAGCAGCGACCAGAAGCTGGAAGAGAGAGAGGCATGGAGCAGTTCAGAAGGAATCAACCCTGCCAGAACCTTGATTTTGAACTTCTGGCCACCAGAACTGTGAGAGAATAAATTTCTATTGTTTTAAGCCACCAACTTTGTGGCAATTTGTTTACGGCCACCCATAGGAAACGAATACAGCAGGAAGAATCCAACAAATAGGAACTAATAGATTTCCTGTTGGCATGGGATGATCTGGGAAACAGCACTGGAGGGTTTTCCAGTGCTCTGGGTGAACTGGGGGGAATTAAGGACAGCAACATAAAACAAATAAATCAATCAAAAGTGACTCCGTAAAAAACAAAAGGTTAACTATTGGAAGTAAAATCATTGTACACCACTCGGCTCAGC
The DNA here is from genome assembly GCF_004348235.1 of Phoca vitulina. NCBI lineage: Eukaryota > Metazoa > Chordata > Mammalia > Carnivora > Phocidae > Phoca > Phoca vitulina. The sequence continues at coordinate 100,234,776 of NW_022589704.1, forward strand.
AGTAAACATTTACATAGATATAAGGATACATACATAGAATAGGACTTTTTTTTAAAGATTTTATTTATTCATTCAACAGAGAGAGAGTGCACAAGCAGGGAGGGTGGCAGGCAGAGGGAGAAGCAGACTCTGCTGAGCAGGGAGCCTGACGCGGGGCTCGATCCCAGGACCCTGAGATCATGACCTGAGCTGAAGGCAGACGCTTCACCGACTGAGCCACCCAGGCACCCCGCTATTTAATTATTTAAACCAAGTATGTGCATGACTTTAATAAAAATAATATATATATTTTTTAATTCCTTGGCTCAATTTTGGATGCTTTGGGCAAAGAACATGGGTTCTGAAGGGCCACCTGTTCGTTGTCTCCCATCTTTAACAGAGTTGGCAGAAAGTGGGAAAACCAATAATGGCTCGAGTTAGGGTTTCTTAGTGTGGTCCCCAGACTATCAGGATCAGAGTCACTTGGGGCCTTGTTAGATGTGAAGAGTCTCTGGCTACACCCAAGGCCAACTGGCTCAGAGGCACTGGGCGTGGGATCCAGCCAGCTGGGCTTGACACACCCTCCATGTGACTCTGATGCTGGCTCCAGTTGGAGAGCCACCAACTCAGTGAGTGGGAGCTTGGTTCATCCCCACAAAAGCCAGAGGTGTCACCCTTTTCTGGGTGCAGACAGACACCCCAGCCACCTTGAAAAAGTAAAAGTGTTGGGTAAGTATTAAAAATCTTGGGGCGCCTGGGTGGCTCAGTCGTTAAGCGTCTGCCTTCGGCTCAGGTCATGGTCCTGGGGTCCTGGGATCGAGCCCCATGTTGGGCTCCCTGCTCAGCGGGAAGCCTGCTTCTCCCTCTCCCACTCCCCCTGCTTGTGTTCCCTCTCTCACTGTGTATCTCTCTGTCAAATAAATAAATAAAATCTTTAAAAAAAAATAAAAAAAATAAAAATCTTAAAAGTGCCCACTCCTTTTGATCCAGTGATCCCAATTCTAGGATCCCATATTACACATGGAAATAAGCTTTGTCCATAAAAGTATTTATCACTGTGTTATTTATAATAGTGGAAAATTAGAAACAACCAAACGTCCATACAATAGGTATTTGGTTAAATAGGTCCAGAGACGAGTTAAAAATGTTTATGGCGGAGGTGGAAGAATACAGAGCATGCCTGTGTGTCAATAGAAAGAAACAAGATTCAGAATTCTACATTTAGAATGACCACAACAGGGGCGCCTGGGTGGCTCAGTCGGTTAAGCGTCTGCCTTCAGCTCAGGTTATGATCCCAGGGTCCCAGAATCAAGTCCTGCATCGGGCTCCTTGCTCAGCGGGGAGCCTGCCGCTCCTACTGCTTGTGCTCGTGTTCTCTCTCTCTCTTTCTCTGACAAATAAATAAATAAAATCTTAAAAAAAAAAAAAAAAAGAATGACCACAACAATGCAGAGAAAAACTCAGTAGGAAAAATAGTCTGGAAGAAAACCCCCCAAAATGTTCATTAGATGAGACCAGGGTAATTTTTTTCTACTTAATTTTATTTTTTGCAGTTGTACAGTGAGCATGTACTCATTTAAGCAACCCATCTCTGGGGAAACAAGTTGCATACAAATTGAGGAGGGGCCCCTGCTTTTGCAAGAGAAAGGCTTCTCCCAGACGGAAAACTTTAGACCTTCCTAAGTCCCTTCAAGGTCTCCTTGGGGCGGTGCAGGCAGAGAGACCAGGAGGGGAGGAACCTCTGCTTTAGGTGCTGTTCTATCTCAGGGCCTCGCATATAGTAGATGCTCATTAAATATTTGAGAAAGAAAGGAAGGTTCTCATAATCTCACTTAAACCCTCCTAAAAATCCATGGGGCGCTGGGTGGCTCAGTTGGTTAGGCATCTGCCTTCGGCTCAGGTCATGATCTCAGAGTCCTGGGATCGAGTCACATCAGGCTCCCTGCTCAGTAGGGAGTCTGCTTCTCCCTCTGCTTCTCCCCATCAGCTTGTGCTCTATCTCTTCTCTCAAATTAATACAAACCTTTAAAATAAAATAAAATAAACCCTCCTAAAAATCCGTGACGGAGATGTTGCAATGCAATTTTGTCTCCCTGCTTGACTATGACCCCTTTGAATGATGGAACTGTTTTTGTTTCTGTAATCTCTAGAAGCCCCTCTGAGCACAAAGAAATGCTCGAAGAAAGTTGAAAAAATTATGATCCTGATATTACAGATAATGAAACTGCCTATATTCATATGATGAGATCCTGGCAGATATGGGAGTCAAGGTCAGTGAACGAGGTTCCAAACGGGGTCCTTTTTTGGGGTCAACTGCATAAGGCAGGTCCCTGGTCCCCCAGTACTCTGGGACTACTGTTCTCTGCAGAAATCCAAAGATCTGCAGAGTACCACAGCTCCCACTGGCTAAGGGTTATGTGCTAATCAGGCTGCCAAAGTCTACAGGAAGGCTCGGCAACTTCTGGCAGCTCAGGTGACTTCCCTGATGTGAGGAGATGGGGCCCTTGCATGGAAAGATTTAGACAAGCAGAAAAGAGAGGGCTTTCCTGGCAGGGGCACTTCTTAATTAAAGGTACTAAGAAGAAAGCAAATGAAATTAATGGCTGGTACACATGACTATCCCTGTAAGCATATGAGTCACTCAGAGGAACCTGGCTATCTTTCTAGAACCCAATGGGTAACTTACATATGTTTATCAAATGAACAATGGATGGATGGATGGATGGGTGGATAGACAGATGGATGGATGGGTGGATGGATGGATGGACGGACAGACGGATGGATGGGTACATGGATGGACGGATGGATGGATGTTTGTTAATGGCAGAATAAGAGTTAAGGGACCTTTGGAAACAGGCAAGCCTTGGTTTGAATCCTGGGTCTGCCCTTGTCTACAGTGTGAGCTGAGCATATTACATCCCGTCTTTTAGCAGGCTTCTTTGAAGGGCCTCTGGAGGTTGTGGTGGCAATTAATTAATGCATGTAAACTGCCCTGCTCATAGTAAGTGCTCAAGAAATGGAGTTATCATCTTCATTGATCAGAAAGCAAAGGGGGAAGAGAAAGAATGGGGCCTGCCTTTGGCTATCTGACTGCCATTTTCCCTCCTTCCTACAAATGAACCCTGAAATTCCTTTGGGAAGCCATGTGGTTTGAATAGCTTAAGCCAATTAGTGTATTCCATTCACTCAGGCCTCTGTGATTGGCTCAGGATGTGTCTGAGACAAGCTGGTCCAATCAGAGTGAACCTCAGAGTATTTGTTGGGAATGCTGGGCCTTTTTCTCTCATTAGGTACAACAAGGAAGCTGGTAGCCCAGAAGCTGTTGGCAGTTACACTGGGAGCACCAGCCTAGAGATCAAGCTGACGTTACAGAAGGCGAAGTCGAAAGGCACAAAGAAATGTTGTTGAGGTGCTGGATCCAGCCTCACCTGAAGCTGGTGATCCCTGGACTTTTCAGATACATGAGCCAATGCTTTCTTTTATGTTTAAAGCTGATCTAAGCCAGATTTTCTGATACCTACAATCAAAAGTACACTAACTGATGTAGAAAGGAAGCAAGAATGAAAATACATGAATGGAACATCTAAGGAAGATGAAGCAACAAGTGTTGGGTGGTATCAAATGCTAAGAGACTTTGGGTGGCCAAAACTGGGGCTACATTTTAACTGTGAATTCCTACTTGACATACAAGTAAACCAACGCCAGGGGGTTAAACAAGAAGCAACTTGCCTAAGATTCCACAAGTTAGCTAACTTAACTGTGTGTGGAGCTGGAACTAGAAACTGAATCCTCTGGCTCAGCGCCTGTTTCCACATACCCCCGCCGTTCTACCCATGGAGAAACATACCCCATCCGAGGGCAACAAATCCCCGGAGGCACTTCCTTTCGGAGAAGAAGGAGATGACGAGGAGAGTGTGAAGGTAGAGGCCTTCCACCAGCAGCCAGGCGTAGTTGGCCATGATGCAGTACTGGAAGAAAGCCATGACCAGCTTACAGCCCACCTGCACAGAGAGAGGCAGGTGAGCCCCAGGGCTGGGCAACAGCGGGCTCCCCACTGGCGGCCACCCCTGAAGGACGTGACAGGGCGTAGTAGGGGTCAGGTCGCAGAGAGAGTCTCTAAGGGCTCCTGGCCATGCCCTGTGGCTGTCCACTCTCAGAAGGCCAGGCCCAGGAGTTCTCTAGAGGGTGGAAGTCCACATGCCAAGAGGCCCAGCCAAGAAGGCTAACGGGCCATCCCAGAAGGAGGCGGTGCATTCAAACCCTGGAGCTGACCGCCAGCAGTAAAATCTGTGTTATATAGGGCCCAGCTCCCAAGTGCCTCCTTTGCAGATGAGTACCAGGCTGAGAGAAGGAAAGGGATTTCTGAGCCAAAGAGTAACAAAATCCTTTCCAAGCTCTTTCCCCGGAAACAGATGAAGAAGGGACGTACCAATTATGTTAGGAGGGCAACATTGATTATAGTGAAAATGGCCCCCGATTGGCACACTGCGTCTGTTCTGGAGACCTCTAACTACCAGATGGGGGGCCAGGGCTGGCCTTGCCTGACGCAGTGACTTGTTAGAGGCCTGTCTCTTGCGGGGATTGCCGGAAGCTGTGCTTGGGGACTTGTGGGGCCCGAGGCTTCCGTCCCAGCAAGGCAACCATTCCCATGCGGCAAGGGTCCCCTTTCCTTTCCCCGAGCTGTCCCCTGGGGAGAGGACAGCTTCTGGGATGGCCCGAGGGCTGCTACATGGGCTACGTGGAGGTCACATCCACGGAGGAGGAGAGGCCGGTGTTGCCCTCCGGCCTCCCGCAGACTCGGATTCCGGGGGGCGCCCGTGGTTGGCCCAGGAGTCTGATGTTTGGTGGAACCCAAGAAGGTTCCCTGCGGGGCACTGCTGGACTTCTCCACTGCTGGTCAGTGAGGTGGGGGGCCTGAATTTAAGTCTTCTGACTCTCACTCTGGTACTCTTACTTCATCCTGACAATATCCTGAAGGGAGATTCAGCTGGAGTCAGAAAACACACACACACACAACTATGAACAACACAAACTTAACAGATCCGTAAGGAATTACAGATTTGAGTGGTGGGAAGTGACAGGGAGGTTGACCGAACCAATCTCAAACTCCAATCCCTTCTCCCTTGTTTTCCTCTGCTATGGAGACTATGATGGTAAAAAAATCCAATCTCCCAGCTTCCTTTGCAGTTAGGTGTGGTCCCATGACACGGTTCTAGCCAATGAGATGTAGATAGGTGTCTTGGGGCAGGCATTCTTTCCCACCCTAAAAAGGCAAAGCTGCCCAAAGACAAAAACTGTTTAACCCTGACTCTCTTTTTTGACTGGAACATGCATGTGAGGCCTGGGGCTGCAACAGCCATGTTGTAAACAAGCAGTGTTAAAGCATGGCATCAAGCACGCTGGAGCAGAAAGAGGGCAAAGGACTGTGTCCACCACTGCATCACGGAGCCGCCGTACGACCTCTGGATTGCCCATCTGTGGACGGCTTATGTGGGAAACAACCCCCATCCGTTTGAGCCACTGATGTGCGGTGTTCTGGTATATGCTACAAAAGGGATTCCCAACTGATACACAGAGCAATATTGCAAAGAATTAAGAGTTATCTGAGCATTCAGAAGGAGGAAGGGGGTTAGATTTAACAAAACAATTGTTTTGCTACAGACCTGTGTTTGCAGAACCTAGGCATATGTTCGCACTTTTCTTTCTACACCCAACCCCAGCCCTCTTTAGACCTGGCCATCTGTCCATAGCTGGGACTTGGCAGGTGGAGGGAAAAGATGAGCCTCACTATGTATCTAATTGCCAGAGTGGCTAAGCCACTCCTGGATGCTGGGAGTTGAAGGGCAGCCCCTAGGGGCCTCCTGACAAACTGCTCTCATACATGACCCAGGCTGTGCACATGGAGACATGGGACTCTCCCCAGGCCCCCTGGCCCAGCACTGGCCCCTCTACTCTAGGCATTAAGTGCAACCTCAGCTGGGACGTGGGGGAAGGGCAAGGGGGCCACCACCCTCTCCCGGAGTTGGGCTGAGGAAGGTGGGCAGCCTGGCCACACTCGGGGCCATGCAGGCATGTTACCCTTTGGGCATCACAGTGAGCGACATCGTCCGAGGAGAAGAGCACGGCGTCCTTGATGAAGTTGGACAGGGCACGCAGGATGAAGGACACAAAAAGGTGCATGTGGATGTAGTTGCGGGTGCAGTGAAGCCTCCTGGAGAGAGAGAATGCAGGGCCATGGGGGCCAGAGCCACAGGCGCGCGGCCGCTTCTTAGCTAGACGACCTTGACCTCGGGCAAGCCTTTTCACCTTCCAGAGCCTGAGTCTCCTCCTCTGCGGGAGGGGTCAGAGGTCTGTTACTCTTTCCCCGTCTTCTGGTACCAGAAGCAAGCTTTCTTATGGGGAACCCATTCCAGCTCTGAGTGGGGGTGATTCCATCCTCCCACCCTGTTGATAGACCTGACCAATCAGAGTACTCCACCTCTGGCTGCCGTGACTGGCTCAGGTTGGGCATGTGACCCAAGCCCAGCCTATGAGATATCCCCACCCCCTCCCCACCCCAGGACTTTGATTGCAACTAATGGGGAAGAAGCTCTCCTTGTCCTGGTGTGGCCGAGCCGGTGGAATGTACCCCTGAGGCTGCTGGTGGTTGTCTCTGCCACCCCTGCTGAGAGCCTACCTGAGGATGAAGCCAAGGCAGAGTCGAGAAAGGGAGGGAGATAGACCTAGTTCTGCCGATACCTTTGAGCACCTAGATACAGCCATTCCTAAAGCCAGCACCCCTGACCTTGTCAATTATGTGGGTCAGGTCACCTTTGTTTACTTAAACTGTTTTAAGGCGGGTTTCTGTTTCTTGCAACCAAGAGTCTGGCTAACACACTTGTAAAACGGGGGTAATAATACCCATCTTATAGCATTGTGTGAAAATTACAAATGGTACATGTGTAGTAAGTTCCTCGTTACACGCAGTAACTGTGGAATGAATAAAAAATATGAACAAGGTCACAGGAACATCAGTGTTTGGCCACGGGTAAGGTTTAGATCAAGAGGTCACCAAGTGGCCCACCCAGACCTTCCTTTCTCTGGCCTGAGTAATTTAAAGAAACCCAAATTCTGTGCCTGTGGAAGGCTGGGGAGACAGAGAGATGGCAATGTGTTCTCACCGGAAAGCACAGAGGATGCTGAGGGCGACCAGGAGCATCACCAGGGAGGAGCTATAGCCCACGGTGTACATGACCTTCAGCTTCATCAGGTACTCGTGCTGCAGAGAGAGGCATGTGTCAGCCCCACCCACCCGGTGGCTGGGCTTCTTTCTGCCTCAGAGTGTACCTGCTCAGGCAGCTGGAACCTTTCAATACTGACTGCTCTGCTGATCAGATTCCGCGGACCTCAGCTCATAGACTCGGAACACCTTGGCTTTGGAAAAGATCTCGGGGATCATCTGATGCCAACTCAAACTTCTACCCCATGCGTAGTGCCCCTTACCATCACCCTGAATTCAAGCCTTTGCTTGAATACCTCCAGGGATATAGGCTCACCTGGCCTTTTGAGGAAGTCATCTGGTATACAAGGGTGCAAAATATTAGGTAATTTTTTCTCACGTGAAGCTAAAATCTATTACTTTTAAATTGCTCCTATTGGTCTTTTTTCTGGACCTACTTTTGGAGCCACTTGAAATAAATTGAATTTGTCTGTACCTAAGGCCTAGCATTATTATTTTTTTTAAAAGATTTTATTTATTCATCTGACAGAGAGAGACACAGTGAGAGAGGGAACACGAGCAGGGGGAATGGGAGAGGGAGAAACAGGCTTCCTGCTGAGCAGGGAGCCCGATGTGGGGCTAGCATTATTTTTTTTTTAAATAAACTTTGCATTTTGGAATCGTTTCGGGCTTCTAGAAGGGTTGCGAATATTGTACAGAGAGATCTGTCATTTCTTAATACAGCTCTTCTACCTGCTCGTCTCTCACATATAGTCTCAGCATTACATTTTTCCTGTGTCTTCAATCTCTTTCCACAATCCTTCACCCTTCTGCTCAATTAATATGCTCTGTTGTCAACGTCCTTCCTAAATAAGACACCCAGAACCGAGAGCTGGAAAGCTCCAATGTACTCTCTGAGCAGGAAGGAGAAGAGTGGGACCATCACCTCTCCTGATCTCTACACTGCACTCATATGGATGCAGCCCACAGCCACTTCCCATTACTGACTCATCTTTGATTCAGAAAGAATCTCAATGGGATGGGAAAAGGCGACATATAAAGATAAATGTAAAACCTGCATCTTTTAGGTTAAAAAAAAACCAAATTGTGCGACAGCCTTAAAAAGAATCAAAGAAATGAAAATTAAACCAATAATGCTATACCATCTGTTCCCAACCAAATGAACTAATATTTAAAGGCAATAATATTTATGCAGCTGAGGGTAGAGTGGAATCAAAAATTGCTTCAATCTCTCCTGAAAGTAGCATGTATCCAGAACCTTTGAAATATGCATTCCTTTTGACCTCCCTTCTACCTCTAGGAATTAATTCTAAGAAATTAGCACACACACACACACACACACACACAAAGAAATAAGCACAAAAGGAAAAGCGTATTTATACATCAAGATGTTCATCACAGAACGATTAGTGATGAAAAACAAATGTCCAACAATAGAACAATTAACTAAATTATTTTAAATCATTGTTTTAATGTATGCTGCCATTAAAATGCTGCTTACCAAGCATTTTAAAAGATGTCAGCACGTGCTAAGAATGTAACGTTATGTGAAAAAGCAGAATACAAATTTTTTTTTTAAAGATTTTATTTATTTATTTGACAGAGAGAGACAGCGAGAGAGGGAACACAAGCAGGGGGAGTGGGAGAGGGAGAAGCAGGCTTCCCATGGAACAGGGAGCCCGATGCGGGGCTCGATCCCAGCCAGGATCATGACCTGAGCCAAAGTTAGACGCTTAACTACTGAGCCACCCAGGCACCCCCAGAATACAAATTTTATATGTACAGTGTGATTCCTGCTATCTGTTAAAAAAAAGTATTAGGTTGAATTACATGAAATTGCCCTCTTTTGTAGGTCAAATGATTGAGTACCGGCCATTTCATGTGGTTCAATCTCATACATGCATAGACCATAAGGCTGTAAAAAGATGTGATAGAGGTTAATAATGGTTAACTTTGGAAGATAAGTTTGTGGACAGAGTTGTTATTTTTATTTTATTTTTTTCTACACTTTTCATTTCTCTCCAGGGGGTAAGTACTATTTTATAACCAGAAGGAAAAGGTAATTAATTAAAAAAAAAAAAAAACAGGCACAAGAATAGTATTGGGGAAACCTTGCTGACAGCTCTTCATATGAAAATGACCTTGAGGTTCAAATGTCCCAAGCTCCATGGCGCTACGAAGTGTACTGCAGGGAAAGAATGCAGGCTTCAGAGCCGAAACAAGGTTTCCAAACCCAGGATTGTTACTCACCAGCTATGTGACCTTGGGCAAATTACTTAACTTCTCTGAGCCTCAGATTCCTCATCTGCAAAATGGGGGATAATATCTACCTTGCAGGCTTGTCGGAAGAGCAAATGAAGTATCAGTTAGAGTATCTAGACAATGCCTGACACTTACAAGACACTCAGAGCATGTTAATTTTTCCCCACCTCTACCCCTCACCCCCATCATCCACCCTTCAACACGAGTCATGGGTCCAAGATCACGGTATGAAGTATGAGTTATAAAGAAGCTATATTGCATTCTCAGTTACAATAACGGAGTGCTGTGGGACACCAGACAACACTGGAACGTTTGGAGTGTTTCGTCCAGTTCTGGGCATGCTATTTTAAGAGGCACATTAATAAACTGGAACATTTCCAGAGAAGGGAAGAGTGCATGAAAAAACTGGGTACATTGCACCCCGAGGAAACAAACAAATAAACTTGGGAAAAAAAGTATTAGGACGATTGACAGGTAGAAGCATTAGCTCCAGGGGGAGGAAGCTACCAAAAAGATATCTGACTCAGTGACCCAAACTTTTCTGAGAGCAAGAGGCAACCTTTGATGGGCTGGCTGCCATGTGACATTGAGCTTCCCTACTGGTGTGACTATGATCCCAGAAGCCAGGAGCCACCTCTCAGGAACGTAGATGAGAGCCAAAAGGACAGTAGGTTGCCCTAGATTCATGGTGCCTTGACTTTGGGTCATCAAAGAGCAGTCAAATGTCAAGAAATTAGTGGATCGATGATGTGTTGGCCTATAATCTTGCCATGGGCAGGATGAGCCCCAGACCTGAGGGCATGAGCCTCGCTCCTAGGACCACCTGGCTAGCAGCTCTCAGTTCAGAAGCAGATTTGGGCCAGTCTGTGACAGCATGAGAAGGCACGGGGTGACAGTATGGGGCGTTCAGGCTGAATGTTCTGCATTGGCCTGAGGCTGGGCGGGTTGTCTGCCAGGGAAGCCTCAAGACACCAGCTAACTCTACTTGTCCCTGCGTTATGTGTGTAAATTCTGATCCAGAAAGAGCCCTGCTCCCAGGAGGCCTGATGTGACCTCAGTGCACCTGCTCTCCATATCTGCAACGGGCGCCACCTCCCAGGGGGCTTGGGGTCCAGAAGCCTCACTGCTGTCTGTCCTGGATCAAGTTGCCTGTCTCTCCGCCATGTTTCCTGACTAGGCCACCTTCCTTCTGCATCCTCTAGATCAGGGGTCAGCAGACTTTTTCTGTAAAGGGACAGGTAATAAGTGTTTTAGACTTTGGGTGCCCATTTGGGCTCTTGCCATCACTTAGCTCTGCTCGTAGTGCAAATCGCCGTAGCTATGGCTCAATAAAACTTTATTTGCACAAGCAGGTGGTGGGCTGTGTTTGGCTCAAGGGCCACAGTGTGCCAACCTCAGCTCTAGGTAAGCAAACCCCATGTTATTTACCCAAACATCAGCCTGGTCCTTTCTGCTAACCTGAGTCCACTGTGGGCTTTTGTTAGTGACTAGAGGGGCACATGCCAAGTAAGGAAATCGAAAAAAAGACAGCCAACAAATGCTGATTTCCATCATCATTTGATTAGAAGAAAAAAGACATTTCAACAATAAGAGACAGGATGATTCAAATCTCTGAGTACAAGACAAAGCTTGTGGACCAGCGTCTAGGCACCAGTAAATCACATGGCCTGGAAACCTTTCTGATCTTAGGGATTTAATTTTTTTTTTTTTTTTTTTTAATGTGAATTGAAGCCAAGGTAGGTCTCCTTTCCGCTACTTTTGGCCAATTAATATTCTGAGTTAAGTCCAAACTTTGCATTTACCTTTGTTAAATTTCAGCTCCTTGTTTCGGGATTTTACAGTTTCAACCCTGGAGGAATATCATGGTTAAGGTCCTGGGCTCTGTTCTTCCCCAACTGATGAGTCTAAGCCAACAGTGTCTCCGATGTGGTTTCAATAGACATAACTCACAAAACCAAAAACTCTGTGGGGTCCGCAATAATTCTTAAGGGTGTAAAAGGGTCCCAAGGTCAAAAGGTTTGAGAACCACTGGCCTAGGCCAATCCTGTATCCCAGCCCTCTGCCAGGGATGGTCCAGGGGTAGGCAGGCTCCAGTCACTTTGGGCCAGTGAGATGTGAGGACAAGCTTGCTGGGGTTTGGGTGAAGAAGCTTTCTCGCTCTTGGGAAGGAGCCATAGGAAGTCTGGCTGTCCCTCCTCCTGGACAAGCAGGCATGGGGAAGCATGTGGCTGTCATCACCAAGGCAGTCATCCAAATCGAGAAGTGGCAGCCTCGAGAAGAAGCCACCAGGATAGCAGGAGGAGAAATGGAAAGAACCCGGTCCTTTGGCAGCTTCTTAGTGCTGCTTTATGAAAGAGTTCTGAAACCTGTTCTCTGCATCCCCAGTTACATGAGCCACATCTGTTTATTAGGCAAGTTGGAAATCTCTGTTTCTTGCAGCCCAGAGCATCCTTTCGAACCTCTGTGCTGCCATCCATCATAAGAATGTTCTCTCTTAATTTTATGGATTTTGCCAATGTGATCACATAAACTTCCTGTCCTCAGAGAAGTCAATGATAGAAATGGTCACCTGCAGGGGTCAGAGCTCATCCACTCTTCCAAAACCATCTGTACCCACTGATCAATCCTTGCCGGGTCTCGTTATTAAAGTACCCTGCTCTGGCCAGACCTGAAGACCTCCTGTGTGTCCCCCAACTGGATGACAAGCCCCGGGAGGGAAGAAACTCGAGTCTCCAGCTTGGTCCCCCGATCAGTCTCCCTCATGCAGAGCAGGACTGACTGGCTAGATAGAGGAGTCCTAGAAAAAATTCAGAAGTGGGTATGGTCTGTCTCCCAACCTCATCCTTTCTCCCTTCACTCTGCTGCTTCCCCCCCATGCTGCTCTCACATGCCCCCACCCCATCCTCCAAGGGACCAGCAAGCCTGTCCATCCAGATTCCCACTGGGGAGTTTAGCCCATGGGGCTGCAAAAGAGCATCTCCCAGGGGGACACGCACCATACCAGGGAGGCAGCAAAAGCTAGAGGAAGGACTCAGGATCTTTTTGGAACTAACTTGGTTTGACTCTTGCCTCCACTAGTTTCTGAGCGTGTTCCTTCACCCCTCTGAGCCTCACTTTCCTCATCTGCAAAGTGGAGAAAATAACGATCTTACAACGGATCCTTTTGAGGGTTTGGCGTCATTGTGTATCCATGGTAGGTGTTCAGTACAACAACAAACATTCACTGGGCACCTGGTAAGTGCCAGGCATTGTGCTGGGGCCTGGGGGCCTGAAAATGTATAAGATTCTGATTTGTCCCTGCAATATCCCTACACCTCGACCCACGCTGGCTCACAGTAGGTGCTTGATAAATGTTTAAGTGAGTTCATGCCTTTGAAGAGCTTGCATTTTAGTGAGAGAGATGGATGCCCATGGCACATGATGACGATTTCGTTTAACGTAGTGGGTAATACTTTGGAGGCCAACGCAGTATATTAAGGGAGTCCTTCCTGGGAGTGGGGGGGCGGGAAGAAAGGGCTTTCAGGAGTTGCTGGGCTGGAATGGAGTCTTGAAGGATGTGTATGAATCAGGCAGGAAAAGTAAGGATGGAAGGGCTCTCTGAAACTAATGGCCCCTCAGGGGAGGCCTCTGGAGGCACCTGGAGAAGCTCAGTCCACTGCTCAGCGTCCTCTCTCAAATCAGGCCTGCCCTGCAGCCACCAGCCCGCTCCTTCCCCTCAGAGCCCGAGATGCCCTGAGAGCAAACATTTATTGAGCACTTCCCATGGCCGGGCACCCTTCTCAGCACTTCCCTGGATTACCTCGTTTGGTTCTCTTGGCAAGTCTGTGAGGTCAGAACCATGATCAGCCCCATTTCCCTGATGGAAAAACTGAGGCACAGAGAAGTTAAGTCTTCCCAACCCCTGCCAAGGTCACAGTCAGGGTTCAGACTCACCAGCCTGGCTCCGGGCATTTAGCCAGCACGTTGCTTCTCCTTTGCTTTCATGACTAAATCACCCCCAGTGTCGTGGCGGCCCAGGGCAGTTCTCACTGTGCCCGGGTCTTCATGCACACCATCTCCAGGCTGACAGCAGGGCAGTGAGGCAGGCCCAGCGAACCCCGGATGATGAGCGGGGTGGGGTGGGTGACAGGAGCAGCTCCTGGTCCCCTGATCTTGCCCCGGGGCTGACTCCACTCTGTCTTCTCACCCTGCAGGCCCCCAGCCAGGGAAAGAGGGGCAGACAGGCTTACCCGCTTCTCATTGGACGAGTCGTTCACGTTAACCCCACAGGCCAGGTCAGGCCTGGGGAAGGTTTCCGACCAGCCGTCCTGTGTGCAGTTTCGAAACATGGAACCTGTGGGGGCCAAGCATCCTGCAGGTGAGCAGTGGGGACAAGGCACAGATGGCCTGGGGTCCCGGGTACCCTCAGCCACACCTTAGGGGTGGCCTGGTGTTTCCCCATTGCTGGGCCCCAGCTGCCTTTCTTTGAACCACAGGGTTAGCTCTCAATTGGCCCAGCTGATCCTTGAAGAATATGTAAGGGTTAGTAAGAAGGAGCGGGAAAGGGGCGCCTGGGTGGCTCAGTCGGTTAAGCATCTGCCTTTGGCTCAGGTCGTGATCCCAGGGTCCTGGGAACGAGTCCCACATCGCACTCCCTGCTCATCGGGAAGTCTGCTTCTCCCTCTCCCTCTGTGATCTCTCTCACTTTTGCTCTCTTTCAAATAAATAAAAATCTTAAAAAAAAAAAAGGGCAAAGGGGTGTCTGGGTGGCTCAGTCGTTAAGCGTCTGCCTTCGGCTCAGGTCGTGATCCCAGGGTCCTGGGATCGAGCCCCGCATCGGGCTCCCTGCTCAGCGGGAAGCCTGCTTCTCCCTCTCCCACTCCCCCTGCTTGTGTTCCCTCTCTCGCTGTGTCTCTCTCTTCAAATAAATAAATAAAATCTTTAAAAAAAAAAAAAAAAAAAAAAA
>NW_022589704.1:100249280-100330944 GCF_004348235.1 Phoca vitulina
CCCCACATCCCTCTGTGGCAGGCACAGGGCTCCACAGACGGGGTTGACACACACCACAGTCCCCTATGGTCACAGCAGCTCTTCCCCACTGCACTCCCAACCCTGCAGAGCTTCTGGTCACCGCTCCCCAGCCCGGCTGGCTGCCCCCAGGCCCAGCTCCACTCCAGGGGTCTCTCAGGCCCCGGGGCACCACGGCTTCACCCCAGGCATGTCCACTCCCACCCTACCCCTCAACTTCCCTTCCCGGGCTCCAGTCTCAGCATCAAGCCCCCTCAGTGCTCCAGCGGGGACCCCCCTGCCCATCCTCCACACCCACTGGCTGAGGTGCCACTTCTGGTTTTTTGTGGGTTTTCCCAAAACAGGGGGTGCTACTTGACCCCCTGGGTGTTCACAGGAGATAAATATAAACCTTCGCAATGGCAGCACACCAGTGCTCTTGCAAGGGATTACAGTGTCCCATGTCATACAAGGGGCCAAATGTCGTGCTCAAGGACAGTGGTCCCAAGCAATTCTGATTATACACCCCCAACCAAAAAAACCCCATTGATCTCACTCTCTAAGGATTGTGTATTTGCTCAATTATAAAATCCGTGCTCTACTATAATAATACCTGGTGATTACTATGTGCCAGACACTGTCCTAAGCCTGTGACAGGTAGCGACTCCTTTAACCCTAACAAGACTATGAACTAAGCAGTTACCTTTGTAGTAAAACATATTATAACATGTAAATACTGCATCCATTTCACAGTTGGGGAAACTGAGGCACACCGTGGTTAAATAATCTGCATAAGATCACAGCACAGGAAATGGAGGAAATGGGATTTGAACCCCGGGTCTCAGACCCTCACTCTCAACCACACACTATGTACAGATCCCCTTTCTTTCTCCTGCTTTCTCCTCTTACTACGTACTGATCCCAGGTCCCGCTGCCATTTAATGGGTGGGTTCCCCGAGAACCTGGCACGGTTGGCAAGGACCCGGCCATTCCCATAGTGAAATGTCCCACACCGAGGAAGTTCTATTTCAAATCTCACTTCCTGCCCTGCTCCCCAGCACCTGAAAACCTCCAGCAGAGCAGGGGCACTGAGGTAGACCGTCCAGGGGGCCGCCCCTCCCAGAAAGGAAGGAGTTCTCAGTCCTCCGGCCACACCTCCGCATTTCTCTGCATTGTAAATCACAGGATAGCTGCGATCCTCCGATCCTCCGATCCTCCTGCACAGCTCACCGCCCTTCTCCCCGCACAAGGCCAAGGCCAAGTCCTGTGCCCTTCACACAGTGGTGGCTGGCTTCCCCGCCTCCCCTAGCAGCTGATGAGCTCCGGAGGGCTCCCGGGGCCAACCCAGGGCCCTTGCTCATCCGTTTGCTGGCTGGCGGGCCAGAACAGCAACTGAGTGGAGAAGAGCCTGCTCTAAATTCTTCTATAAGGGAACAGGGAAGTTTGCCCACACGGAGCTTTTGGAGCAGAAGTCCGAAAACTGGGGAAGGGGAGCTGCCAGCCACCGAGAAGGAAGTCTTGGGAAGCGACCAAGAGGAGTCGCCCTCCATGGACTGACGGCCCAGCTGCATCCTCTACTCCAGAGGAGGGCCAAGCACTGGTCCCAGGATCTGGCTGCTGCCCGTGTGGCGGTGGGGGGGGGGGGGGGGGGGGGGGGGGGGGGGCTGGTCTCAGCCCTGGAGACAGGAGCTCTGACACCCACTCTGTTCTAATTTGTACCCTCCCCAGGGGCCTTAGCCACCCCAGTTGGGCCTTGTATGCTCCTCTCTGACAGGCCTCCAGTCTGGACCACTGGTTCACAGGGTTCAGGGTCAGATGGGTTCCACTGAACTTGAGAACTGTGGCTGGCATTTCTAGAACCAGCCACCATGCTCATCTCCAGATTTTGATCTAATCCTCCCAGCGCTCAGTGAGGGAGATACTGCTGGCTTATTTTCCAGACAAGAAAACCAAGGCCCAGGATTGGGTAACAGGGCCCAGCCAGGATGTGACTCTTCACTGTGCCTCCCTCCCTGCAGTCCCGGGGGCAGCTTCTACCACCAGGAGACCTCGGCCTTCCGCATCCAGGAATGCCCGGCCCCTGAAGGCTCCTGAGACCTGGAGCACAGGTTTCCAGCTAGCCAGATCTGAGTGTGAACCCCAGCCCTGCCTCTTGGTCATCTGGGTGTGAGCTTAGGTACCTCACTTTTCTGTGCCCAGTGACAATAACCACCCACCTGCAGGACCGAGCGGGGAACACGATAGCACCAGGAAGTGCCCAGGCTGGTGCTCGCTGGGCCGGGAGTGTGACTCCCTCCTCTTTTCAGCCTTTCCAAAATGGACCAGCGGTGGTGGGGCTTGGGGAGGCATGGAATTTAGGAGGGGGTGCAAGATTTCTATAGTTAAATCAAGGGAGCTAGGTTGTCAGACAGGAAAACATGGTGGTCCAATTTCGGCTTGGTTGGATGGGAAGTTGGATTAAGAAAACACAAACTCCCTGGAGCCCAGAACCGGTTATCAGCCAGCGTGTCCCTAGAGGCTGGGCTGGGCTGCCTGTTTTGGGGCCTTCTCCTCACTGACCCAGTGGGATTCCCCAGACAGATGCTGCATGTGATCCAGGCCAGGCGCCCGGTGTGACTAAAAAGACGGTGCCCTTTGCTGACCGGGCTCTTGGCAGAGCTGCTGAGAAGACAAGGGTTGGGCTCTCTCTGGAGTCCCTTCAACCCCACCCACTTCCCCTGGGGTTAATTCCTAATAGGACAGGGGCCCGTCCTTACCCACGTTCAGGTCAATGTACACCTCAAGGGCCCCTGAAGGTACAGGCAGTATTTTTGTGCATATACGTATGTGCAGTTTGGGGAAAAGCCAGTCCAAAGCTTTTATCCAATTCTCAAAAGGCTCCAGGAACCTAATCAGGTTATAAGGAACGTCTACTAAGTTAAGGCTCAGGGAAAGGCCAAGGCCTGACCCTGCCGCGGAAGTGTGTTTTCTAACAAGGAACTCTGGAAGACCAGTGCCCCATTAAGAATCAAAGGAATGCATCCTGGAGGGAACATTCTAGACCTTGGCACACACAGAAAAATATCTGGGGGCAGATTCTGGCCTGCAGTTTCTCCAGTCACATGGACAACCATCCTGTCTGGGCCCCTGTAGTGGGGTCCCTGGGAAATAATTTATTATTATTATTTTCTTCTCTCAAAAGGAAGGGTCGGTCCAAAACACCAGATTGTCCTCACTGGGCGCTCCTCCCTGGGTTGGGTTGGGGAGCCCTGGAATCCTGTGGGAAACCACTGAGGGGAGCTTTCCTTCCTGAGAGGAGTCCAGGGGGCTGAGATCTATGGGGAGGGAAGATGGTGGTAGGAAGATGGTTCTTGGTGGCTGAGTCCGGACTGGTGCTGACCCGTGCTCCTGGACTGGCTGGTGCTCTGGGCTTGGGGATGGGTATGAACAGAGTGGCCCTGGGGTCACTGGGTGGGGGGGTAGTGACACTGCCCCCCAGCAAGGGCAGAGCCCTGGGGTGGGGGGGGGCAGGGCCTCCCTGTGGACTGGTAGACGGGTGGCTCCTGCAGCCCCACAGCGACACCATGTGGCAGCATGAAGAAACTGCAGCAGAGGTACACGTACCACCCCAACTTCCTCCCCCACAGTGGCAGACCTAGAAATGCACTCCTGGCTGAACTCCGGGGGGTCTTGAGCAATTAAAGGGTTGGGGATCCTCAGAAAGGAGTCCGTGGGCTACTAGTAATGAGGCAGGCCGGCGTTCTAGCAGTTGATTGGGAAGGATTTGGCCAGGAACACGGCTCTGCTTGGCCCCTCCGCAGAAAGGTAGGAGGGACGTTGATAGGAGAGGTAGAGGCACTGCGGCTCTGGGCGGGTTGTGAAGGGAAGGCTGGGAAAGGAGGAGAGCTTCAAGTCCCTCCAACTGGAGAACTCGGTCAGCGAGGGAGGGGCACTGGATGGGGAGTCCAGGATCTGGTCCTGGCCTTGCACCTGACCAGCATGTTGCTGTAGGTCAACCATGTGTGGATTAATCTCATGTGTCGGGAGCTCCATGGCCCCCAGACATAGACGTGGAAGGGTCACGCTGGGAGAAAAAGACTGTTGGTAAGTTTGCTGGCATGTGTTTGCAGGTGTGTGGGGGGGTAGGCAAGAAGGGAGAAGAGAGGAAGAGAAAGGATAAAGGAAGATATTTAAAATTCATTTCCAAGCACAGCCTGGTCCTGTTTGTTCTCCCCATTTTCCAGATGAGAAAATCAAGGCTGAGAATGAGTAACTTGGGCTCTCAGGCCTGGGAGACTGACACTTGGCTGGACCACACTTTCCCTCGTCCCTTGCAGGTCGGTGTCGCCACATGACTGAGTTCTGGCAGAGGCAATGTGGGCAGAAGCGGGATCATATTCAGGCCTGGTGCTAATCAGGAGCGCCCGGTTTGCACGTTAGGCGGGCAGGCATTATACATACGTATGAAGGCTTTGAGATTTGGGACATTGTCTGTTTCGGCAACTGGCGTTATCCAAGCAGTAAGTGGAGAAGGGGGACTCCGACCTATCTCCCCGGTCCCCTGCAGTTCCTGTCTGCTGGGCATCCAAGAGGCTTGGCGGGATTGTGAGCTACCGCAGTGTGCTCCCCAGATCTGGGTGTGTGTGTGTGTGTGTGTGTGTGTGCACATGTGTACTAGAGAATTATGGAGTGAGGAATTTACACTCCTCTCCCACACTGCATGGTCTTGTTTTCCTTGCTGGTCAACCTTTCCTTACCCGGCTTTGGGATGCTGGTGGGTTTTAGTGTAAAGTCACCTTTTCTGGTTTGTTCTTGTGAAGGGCCTCACTGGTCAGCGTTTCCTGCCCCACATAGATGAGGGGAGGGGTTAGCAGGGCCAGGTCAGGCTTTTGACTTTAAATGACCTCATGGAGGACAGGGGCCAAAGGCCATGAAACCACCTTGCCTCCACCCAGCATCACCCCCCACCACAAAGCTGTAGTCCCACCTTGACCATTGCATTGAAGGACAGGGCGCTGGTTTTGAAGTCGGAGAAATCTGAGTTTGAATCTTAGATTCTCCATCTTCTAGCCGTGAACCTTAGGTAAAGTGCTAAACCCCTCTTAACTCCCTGTTGTTTTTTTTTTTCTTTTTCCTGGGTCAAGTGGAGGAGACAAGTTCTGTGATTGGCAGGGGAATTGTGATGGTTCAGCTGGGCCTGTGTATATAAAAATGCCTGGCAGGTGGTGGGGCTTTAGCCAATGTTAGTCCCTGAACATCCCCTGTCTGACACAGTCTCCCCCCTCCCTGCCTCAGATTAAGAAAATCCTTGTAAACTGCAGTTTTCCTCAGGCAAGAGATCACCCAGGAGGCGAGGGGCTTTCAGGGAGGGCACAGTTTATCAGCAGGGCCTGGCAGAATGGACACATAGAAAGTAAGTGTTCTGGAAAGCTAGGTTGTGCCACGTGGGACCCAGACCCAGGGCCTGGAACAAGGGTCTGGTTGCTAAGGGGGCAGAAACGTGGAAGGAAGTGGGGGAGCCCAACTGGGGATGTGGGACAGAGAGAAGCAAGCCCAGTCTCCTTTATCACTTCCTAGTACATTGCCTCCTGGCCCCCTTCCTTGGGACCCTGCGAATTGAGCCCACCTCACACCCCCAAGCAAGGCCTCCAGGCCCC
Organism: Phoca vitulina; assembly: GCF_004348235.1. Classification (NCBI taxonomy): domain Eukaryota; kingdom Metazoa; phylum Chordata; class Mammalia; order Carnivora; family Phocidae; genus Phoca; species Phoca vitulina. Next base: position 100,254,914 of record NW_022589704.1, read on the forward strand.
AACAAGGACCACCTCCCACCAGTCCGTTCACCACTTGTCCCCAGAGGTTCTTTGGTCTCCAGGCCAGGGCCCCACCCAGAGGGCCACCCACTGCTTCGCAGCCGGGACCTGTGGGCTGAGTGGTTACCGTTTCTGCCAGTGAGCATCTGGAGGAATGGGGGGCACCCCACTTCCACAGTCCGTCCCAGCACGGAGGAGGGCCAGCAGCTCATGTTGTCCCACAGCCCCTCGCAACCTGCCAAGACGAACACAACATTAGACAGGGAGAAAGCGTGGGCCAAGGGCCTCCCCCCAAACCGCCTGGCACCATCCCCAACACTCCGGCCTGCTGGGAGTTCCCGTGCGGTCCTGACTCTTCGAGATCAGGAACCAGTGGGGTCTAATGTGCCTTTTTATCTTTGGGGCCTTCGACTCTGCCGTCTACACAGTAAGTGCTCACGTTGAAGGCGTGAAGGAAGGAGAGAACACACATTATCTCATATAAGCCTCACCAGGGCAGGTCTGGATTTCTCTAGAGACAGAACACCCCTTGGCCTCAGCTTGCATTAGACTCGACAGCAGGGGGCCTCCAGCCTGGCTGCACAGTGTAACCATCCAGGGAGCTTTATTTATTTATTTTTTAATTTTTTAAAAGATTTTATTTATTTATTTATTTGTCAGAGAGAGAGAAAGCACAAGCAGGGGGAGCGGCAGAGGGAGAGGGAGAAGCAGGCTCCCCGCGGAGCAGGGAGCCCCATGCGGGGCTCGATCCCAGCACCCTGGCATCATGGCCTGAGCCGAAGGCAGACGCTCAATGGACTGAGCCACCCAGGCATCAGAACATACAGAACTGGGCCCTACACCCAGGGATCCTGATTTAATTGGTGTTGGGAGGGGCCCAGGAGTGATACTGTGTTAAAACAGGAGTCTGTTTCCCCACATGCGTTCCTCGGAAACGGGCTTTGGTCTGAGCACTGACTTCTGGATTCCACGTTAAGGTGCTGGCCTTCCAGTCCTCGGCCTGTGAGCTCTGGTTTAGTGCTAGTGGGAGTCCGTCACCCTGTGCTTTCACACACATGAGCTCATCTAACCCACAGCAGTGCTCCGAGGCATCCGGCCCTGTCCTTGTTTTATAAATGAAGTGATGAAGCAGAGAAGAGAAACAGGTTCCTGGAGTCACACAGCCCAGGAAATGCAGGGGCTGGAAAGGGGCTGTCCAGCCACACTGCTCCATGCCACCTCCCAGGCTTCACCCACCTGCCCTGTCTCCTCGGGGGCACCAACCCCAGCTTCCGAGAGCCTTCCTCATGGAGCCAGGCTAAGGGAGCTGGAGAGGGGCCAGGAGGTGGCGGGGAGGCAGGGTATGAAGCTGGGCCAGGAGGGAAAGAGGGAGGATGCAGAGAGCTGGGCTGAAGGCAGTTGGGGCTCTCCTCTCGCAGGGGGGTCGGCCCCCAGAGGGATGGGGGGAGAGAGGAAGTGGGAAGTCAGGATGCCCGGCTGGGGGCTCTGGAGGTAGAGCTGCCCCTGAGTGGCAGACAGACTGTGGCCCCAGGGCAAGGTTGCTGGTACGGAATGAGAGAGAGCTTGGACACAAAGGCAGGGCTTGGACGGGGCTTGCCCAGGACGGTGGAAGCATCTTGGGACTGAGGACCAGGGTTTGTGTCACTCGAGGAATGTGGGAGATGAGCAACCCCTTGGATGTCCCTGAACCTTCACCCCAACTCTCACAGTGAGGCCTGAAAGAGGAGGGGCTGGAGCTGTCCGTCTGAGCTCTTCCCAGAGCACCCAGGCAGGGTTTACCATTGTCCAGGCAACTGGTCGTCCACATTCCAGCCGTGGACGCTGCCTGCCAGACGTGAGCAGGGTCCTTCAGAGCTTGCAGGCTCCCAGTGACTCTGGCCTCCCCAGATGGCCCTGGGATGGCGACATCAGGCTGGGAAGGCCCGTAACAGATGACCCACTGTGTCTGTCTACTTGAGATATTCCAGGATCTGGAGCCTGGAGGATGACGCTGACCCACATCCTTTCTCCTTCTGCAGAAGTCTCCATATGACAGCAGGGTGCCTCATTTACAAGGAGCCACATGTCTTGTATTAGAAGTGGTTGGGGCACTTCCCAGCTGTGGAAGAATTCAGGGGCCTCTTTCCTCCCTTTGGGAGAAATGAATTCAGGGCTGGGCCCGGCCAGCTCAGCCAGGGCCTGGGCCCAGGGCTCCTGCCCGTGAGGCCAGACAAGCCCTGTCCAGCGGCCAGACAGTTGGGAAGGGTACCAGGGCATCTGGCAGGCTTCCTGACCTGGGTCATGTCAGGTTGGGCCAACGGGGACACTGCCCCGGTGCTGGCAGAAGGCGGTGGAGGAGGGGCTGGTAGTAAGGGGGGAGCAGCTCCCCTCAAGGTGAGTGGGGTCCCCTGGCGGCCGGTTCACTGACACGCCCTTCATATCAGCCCTGCAGAAAGAAAAGCCTGGACACGCATCAGACACTGCGGAGTGTGCAGGGGTTGGGTAAGATCACTGCTCCACAGCAGAGGTGATGGAGATGCGTAACCCAGGCTCCGAGAGGCAAAGTGACACGTGCAGGGGGACAGAGCTGATACTGCTGGAGCTGGTATCCCACCCTCCAGGCTGACCCTTGGTAGCAGCCCACCTGATGCTCTGGCCTCCACGTGGCATTGCTCGTGTCTTGAGCACGGTATCGTGCTGTGGCAGGGCCACGCTCTCTTCCAGCCTCAGCACCGGGAACAGACCTAGTGCTCCCATCCCCAGTGGCATGCTCCTCTAGCCCCTACTGGTTGAATGCTTTTAATTTTAATAGTTACACGTTTTTTAAAAAAAGAGAATTTAATATGTATTAAGCAGTTATAGGACGAGCATATCACATCTGTGATTTTATAGCTATTATTGTTTGGAAGGAAGCTAAGTTAAAAACTGAAAGTCAGTTGAAGAAAAGGGAACCCTCGGGATGCCTGGGTGGCTTAATCGGTGGAGGATCTGACTCTTGATTTCCGGCTCAGGTCCTGATCTCAGGATCCAGAGCTCAAGCCCCGTGTTGGGCTCTGAGCTCAGCGCGGAGTCTACTTGAGATTCTCCCTCTCCCTCTGCCCCTCCCCCTGCTCATATTCTCTCTCTCTCTCTTACTCCGAAAAAAAAATTAATTTTTAAAAGTGGGGGGAGAACCTCGTACACTATTGGGGGAATGCAAACTGGCCATCATAGAAAACAGTACGAAGGCTCCTCAATAAATAAAAATAGAACTACGATATGATCCAGCAATCCCACTTCTGGGTATATACCCAAAGGAAATGAAATCAGGACCTCAGAGAGGGAGATCTCTGCTCTCGCATGTCCACTGCAGCATGGTTCACAATAGCCAAGGTGTGGAAACAGCCTACGTGTCCATCGAACAGTGAATGGACAAGGAGGATTACAATGCAGTATTACTCAGCCTTAACAAAGAAAGAAATCCTGCCTCTTGTGACAACATGGATAAACCCGGAGGACAGTATGCTAAATGAGCTAAGCCAGACACAGAAAGATAAATGCCGTGTGATCTCACTCCCATGTGGAATGTGAAAGATTCAAACTTACCAAAGCAGAAAGTAGAATGGTCACTGGGGGCTGGGGTTGGGGGGAAACGGGGAGAGGTTGGCCAATGGGCACTGAGTTGCAGTTCTGAAGGGTGAATGAGTCTAAGATCTAATGTACAGCATGATGGAAAAAAAGAAGTCAATTGATTGAAAGAGAAAACATTCAGGCAAGCAGGACAGGTGTGCGCTGGGCTGGAGGGACTGTGGCCAGAGCAGCCAGGTGGTTCTGTGTGGCTCCTGGCTGCTTGCAGGGACCCCCTTTGCACTGTCCAGGGTGTGAGTGGAGGGCCTCAGACCCCACTTCCCACCAGGCTCCTGCTCTGAGTAGGGGGAAGGCCTGCACAGGTAAGGCAGGGATGGGAAGAAGGGAGGGCGTCCTGGCACCAGACTCCTTCTGGTGCTCTGGTGGAAAAGGGACAAAGCTCAGAACTCGGGTCACTGTGCGTTCCTGGTAGGTTTAGATCTTGACCCCAGAGCTCGCTGCCTGAGTTCGGGGTGAGGGGGTATCCAATGAAATAAGGGATGGAGGAGCTTTGTAAATGGGGCTCCTGTTCACTGAGCCAGTAGGGAGGGCTCCCTGCCTCCGGAAAGCAGGGCTGAAATGCATACAGATTAGCTGCTTTGTGGACAAGCAGGGCCCAGGGCAGCGTGAGGGGCAGCTCTCCACCATCCTTGATGGGCATTGTCACCGCTGACTGCCTGGCTGGAGGGTGGGGAGGGAAAGCTGGGGATGGTTAAGTAGGGAGACAAGAGAGGACAATGTTGGCCCACAAATGCCATCTGGGGGAGCAGGGGGTGCCTGCCGAGTGCCCGTGGCCACAGAGGACAGCACGGGATCCTGAATTGAAGCGGTGTTGTGGTGGAGAGAGAGCGAACTTTGGACCCAAATCTAGCTTGGGCATGCCCCTTACCTCTACGGGCCTCAGTGTTCTCATCTATAAAATGGGCATAGTAACATCCCCCAGGATTTTGGTGAGGATTAAATGATTTGTGTGTTCAGGAGAATATTTTCTGATCTATCAATCTCCATCCCCGCCCCCCTTCTTTTGTCCTTCCTCCTCAGCCTACTGGTTCACATTCTCAGAGGTGGGCAGAAAAATTTAGAATCTTCCTGGCTTGGGTTTCCAAAGGCTGGGCAGTGGGGGGGACGGGGACAAGAATTCTAGTGTAAACAAAATGCTTGGGAGAAAACAGAAAAAGAAGCAAGACTTCCCTCAGTTTGGGGAGATAAGGAGGGCAAGCGATGAACAGGATATACAAGGTTCCAGCAAGAGGCATGAGTACCCTGCTGCCCAGCCAGTCCTGGATGGTGGGGTAGCCCAGGGAGAAATGGCTGTAGGGATCTTTCTAGACGAGCAGGACCACAGACAGCCTTGCAGAGCTCACGCCTCCAGCGAAGCACAGAAGTCCGTTGGCCGCCACTCTGTGGAGCAAAGCTCAAGACCACATGGGCTCCCCCAGATACCACAGTGCCATGTGAATCTCTGATAGCCTGGCCAAGTTGTGGGGAAGATCCAGAAAAAAACAAGGCTTAGGTTTCTCCATCCCAGGAGAGTGGAGTCAGAATTGAAGGTACAGAAAACTGAGAAAGTTCTATTTTTGCCCACTGGAGTTGATGGACAAAGATTGGTCTCCTTTACACTTGTGAAGCCCCCGGCACGGGGCCAGGCTGGCCAGGCTTATCAATGACATCTGCTCCTTCTGTCTTATAGTCCTGCTGTCCTGCCCCACCCCCTGTCCCCATAGAGAGGTGGCCCCAGAGGCAGGTCTGCTGACGGGGACGGGGTTGGAATACAGGTAGAGGTGATCTGAGAGGGCAGGACCGGGCCTGGGGCATCTCTCCATCCCCACCCAGCCTGGTGCCTGGCATACAGCCAGCCCTCTGCTAATTGCCTGTCTGCCCTGCATCCACCCAGAGAAGAGCATCCATCTTCCAGTTCTTGATTTATTTATACATAAGCTCAGATGGCCTGGCGATAACCTGGGAGTATTTCCGGAGCCATGTGTCAGGCTGCAATGTGACGGGGCCAGGACCAAGCCAGGCCCCAGGGCCATGCTGGGTTGACCACTGGGTTCTCCATCCCTCCAAGGCCCCTGCACACCCCCCGCTGCTCACTGGTCACCAGGGAACCCAAGTTCCCCCTCGCCCTGCCCTTCTGGTCCTCCCCTAGCTTCTGCTTCTGTCAGTGTTAATGCTCTCCTCCTACCTAGAGCTGCCATATCCATCTCCCAGGTGTCTCCTACCCCTACCCCTACTCACCGCCATTCGCCTGTCTCCTTCCCGAGACCTCTCGGTGGTTCAGGGGCTCCTGCAGCTGCCTGTTCCCTGGCTTCATCCTGCCTCCCTTTGCCTTTCTCGGCTACCCCGGCCCCATCCCTAGGCCATCCAACCCGGTGAGGGCTCTGCTGATGAGCTGATCTACAGCACTGAGGTCAAGAAAGGTGTTGCCTCCCGGTGCTGGCTGGACCACACACGGAAGCGGTCAGGAGGGAGTCAATGGAACTGAAGTCCCGGGTGGCAAAGACATTCCAAAGCACAGCACGGGGAGGAACAACTAAACAGTTGGGGGGGGGGGAGTTCTTTTTAAACCACGAAGCCCAAGCAGTTCCACGGGATAAACTGTGTTGGGAGTAGCGAGCTCCCCACCACAAAAAGTATTCAAGCAGAGAGGGGCACGGAATTAGCAGACTGGAAAATACTTCAGATGTTGCACGGAGGCTGCAGGGGATAAGACGAAGGAGGCTTCGAGCCTGAGGCTGAAGTCTGCTTTCCTTGAGGCGGGCTCCTGAGCGCTCTATGCCGAGCCCTTCCCCCCCCCAGGGACTGGGCAAACTGTACCCTGCCTCACAGAATCCCCCTCATGCACCCTGATAGCTCTTCCTCACCTGGCCTAAAGCTCTTCATTTCATGCCACCTCTCCCATTAATTAAAGATTAACTGGCATCAACAATCTGTCTTTTTTTTTTCTAATTTCTAATTTTTAAATCCCTTCTTGGGAGAGTGAAGATATCAGTCACTCACAGCTCAGTCTGGGTTGCAAACTACAAAATCCTTAGGATTTAGAGTCAAAAGATGTGGGCTGAGAGTCCTGTTTCAGCTCTGGGAAATCCTGAGTCTCTCGGAGCCTCTATTTTCCTCATCTGTGAAATGGGGTTAATAATGGTACTTATTATACAGGTTAAAAACTAAAAAAAAAAAAAGTCTGAAATGTCACAGAGGCATTTTTTTTTAAAAGAGATTTTAATTATTTATTTGACAGAGAGAGACACAGCGAGAGAGGGAACACAAGCAGGGGGAGTGGCAGAGGGAGAAGCAGGCTTCCCACGGAGCAGGGAGCCCGATGTGGGGCTCGATCCCAGGACCCTGAGATCATGACCTGAGCCGAAGGCAGACGCTTAACGACTGAGCCACCCAGGCGCCCCATATACAGACATAAGTTACTTGTTTCTGAAAAATGAGCCAAGATCCGTTGTGCCCAGGAAAAAAGAGGGGAGGTGAGCTGTGGGCAGGGTGGGCGTGTCGGGTGCTGGGGGAGGAGCCAGAGCGGAATCCAGACGAGGAGCTGGGAATGTTTGCTATAAAAAATCGCATGAAAAGCCAGCGTGTCTGAAATACTGGTACAGGCTACAACGTGAATGAACCTCGAAAACATGCTCAGTGGAAGAGGGCAGATGCAGAAAGTCACCTACTGTAGGATTCCGTTTAGAAATCCAGGGTCAGCATAGAGACAGCAAGCAGATTCCTGGTTGCCAGGGGCAGGGAAGGGGGCAGTGAGGAGTGATTACTTACTGGGTATGGGGTTTTCTTTTGGGCCGAGGAAAATGTGTTGGAACTGGAGGGGTGCTGTCCGCACAGCGTTGTGAATGTTCTGAATGCCATGGAATTGTTCACTCTACAATGGTTATTATGTGAATTTCATCTCATTCACCCCTTCCCCCGCCCCGCCCCACCCCTCCCACCAAAAGGAGTCAGCCTGTTCCCTCCTGCCCATGTTCTTCAGGCCCGGACAACCAGCTAGCAGAGACAAGAAGAAAAAGGGCATGGCATGTCTCCACTTTGAAGGCAAGGATACTAAGGCCCAGAGAGGATTACTGTCTTGTTCAAGGTCACACAGCCCCTAAGAGCCAGAGGAACGCACATGTCTTTGTAATTGCCGAACCCACACCTTTCCTGCCACCACACCAACTCTCTGGAATATTCTTCCCTATGGAGAGCCAAAGCCCTTCCACCAGCCAGCTCTGAGGGGGTATCAGCTTCTGTAAACAGAGCAATAAATAGCCCGTTAGAGCAGTCCACACAGCTAATAGGGTGACCCTGAAATGTTCCCACAAAATGCTGGGAAGGCCTTGGCCACCTAACCCGGAATAGCTGAAGAGTTAATTTTTTATTTGTGATAAGTGTGCTGGGCTTGGTGACAGCTCCATGAGTGGCATTTCCTGTGACTCGTCTGGCGATCAAACATTAACCTCCTCCCCTGGGAGGACTGAGCAGCTTAACCATTAACCTTGTGCCCCCAGCAGAGAGCCCCTCCTGCTTCAGGCGCCAGGACAGATCCTTGCTGGAGCTGGAGGTCCTGTGGGCCCATGGGGCTCGGTGGCCTGGGGACCTGGGCAGTCTCGAGAGCAGGGCCCGGGGCCAGCCTGCAGGCGGCCTAGCCCCAGCCCTCCACCGGCCTGGTTCTGACGTGGACGACCACGCCAACGGTTCGCCCCCTTTGCTGTTTCTCCTCTCCCTCCGTCTCTGAGGGAGCTGTCCGCCCCCCTCAGCCACACATTCATTCCAAACTCTGAGATCGATATTCTGCTCTGCGTTCTCAACCTCTCAGCAGAGTGAGCCTGAAGACTTTTCTAGCAGGCCTGGTACTCGGACATCCTCTGCCTCGAGGGCTTTTAAACTAGGCTTTCAAAGCAACAGATCCCCTTTCCTAAATGAAAATTGCTGAAGGCCGACGTGCCAAACAGATCCAAGAGGCTGAGCCCTGTGTGGTGCGGGAAGGGGAAAATGGGGAGAGGAGCCTGGCCACCTTCTCACTCACTTTCCCCGGGGCCTTGCCAAACATTCTTAAATACTGCAGATACAACACAGTGCTTTTCCCAGACGAGGAGAGTGAGGTCCGGAAGACAGGCTGTGCTCAGGGCCTTCCCCACATCTCCCCAAGGGAGTTAGAGGCACAACCAGGGCAGGAGTCCCTCATGAGCTTTCTCAGACCTGGATGCACAATTAGGACTACGTGGGAGCCTTAAGGAAAAAGGATGACAAGACCTGCTCCAGATCAGTCAACCCAGAACCTGGTGTGGGCATGTTCACAGCCACCCCAAGCCCTGTGAAGGGGAGGTCAGCATCCGTCTGGTGCCTGGATAGTGGTTCATGGATAGAAGAACCTCCCAGGGCAGGGCTGAGCGTACAGGTAGACAGAGGGCCCAAGCAGAGCCTACCCATCCATGGCAGAGGCCAGCTAAACCAGAGCTGCGGGCGTTCAGGAAATTGTTCCTAGAAGAGCCTAAAAAGCAGAGAAGTTGGCTGAGTGAGGAAGAGGGAATGGTGTCGTAGCAGAGGGATCAGCATGTGCAAAGGCCTGGAGGCACCAAGAAATTGATATTGTCATGATACTGTAAGCAACGTGGTTGAGCCAAAGGGAAATGTTTGGGATGGAGGCATGGACAAGATCCAAGTAGGCACTGGACCTCATCCTGGAACCACTGAAGAACAGTGGGACATTTCAAACACATCAGATGCTAATTCTTTTTTTTTTTTTTTAAAGATTTTATTTATTTATTTGACAGAGAGAGACACAGTGAGAGAGGGAACACTAGCAGGGGGAGCGGGAGAGGGAGAAGCAGGCTTCCCGCCGAGCAGGGAGCCCGAGGCAGGGCTTGATCCCAGGACCCTGGGATCATGACCTGAGCTGAAGGCAGACGCTTAACGACTGAGCCACCCAGATGCCCCCATCAGATGCTAATTCTTAAAATAAGCATCCCTTACTTCTCAGGAGGAGCTGAAGTTCCCCCGTATCTCTCCCAGAGGCCTGGCATTCTAGGCCTTCTTTCTCGGGGCTGAATGAAAGGCCCATGCCCTGTCACTGGAATTTTAGGCATTCACGTGCGGGACATGCAGGCAGAGGCCAGCTGCCAACTCTGCAGCACCCAGGGCTGGCCTTGTCGGTACCTCGTTCTCTGCTGTTCCAGACACAGCATCTGGGGTAGCAGGAGGGCTCAGGAAATCAGCAGGCTCAGGCTCAATGGTGCCCCCCCAGTGAGTACTGCAAGACCACAGCCTGCCTCCCCACGAGCAGCTTTCATAGCCAGCAAAGAGGAAGGAAAGGCTCGGGCTATGGGAGAAAGTCATCCTGCCCTGTCTGTTGTGCAGAGGATGGGCGAATCGGTTAAAACACGTTGCAATATCCCGCTGTCCAGCACTCCCCGATTTCCCCCTGCGTCTGGCTGCTCCTGACAATGCATGCTGGGGACCTCGAGGCTGGCGCCCGGGCACCTCTTCTTCCCTCTCACCCCCTCAACTTGTGCGGCCTCAATCCCTTTGTCACCTGTACAGAGGGCTTCCCCAGCCCTGACCCCTCCTCTGAAGTCTCAGCTCTGCATGGCTGGCACTCACCTCCTGATCTTTGTCTCTCCTCCCCCCCCAAATACCTGGCCTTCCTTGGCCCCATCTTCCTGTTGCTCAGGTGGAACACTTGAGGGGTCATCCTGGACCCGCCCTCTCACACCTTGCTCCTGAGTCAAGTCATCACCACGTCTTGTCTGGGTTACCATCTAGACCTGTCTCCCATGTGCCAACTCCTCTCCACCTCCACCTCCCCTCGGGAGAAGACCTTGCTCGTATCTCCTTGGTCTTTACCTTTTCTGCACACACCAACCTCATTTTCAAATTGCTAGCCCCCGAATCCCATTGTCTGAAGGCTTTCTCCAGCCACTGGAGCCCACTTTCCCCCCAAGTACAGCAGGCTGGGAGTGCAGGAGAATCAACGCTCCCTCCCCAGAAAGCAGCCCAGGTTCTGACTTGATGGGGAATTGGTGGGTAAATATCCCAGCTCCTCTGCCCCTCCGAGGCGTGTGTCCTGTGCTGGCTCCTAACGTGGCCCCAGAGGGCTACGAGCAATAAAACTGCCAGGTTGCTCCAGCATGGATGGCTGGTTAGCACCATTCGACAGCGGTCTGATTCCCTGCCCTGTGTGGAAAGCATTACACCCCTTCCTTACCCTGTTCTTCCCTGTCCCTCAGTATCCAGCAAGGTGGCAAAAGCTTGAACCGCTTGGAAAAAGATGGAAAACTGTCTTCAGTTGAGCAGTGGTTACTAAGTATCTGTTAAAGTTCTAGCTGTCCTGAACGCAAAAAAATAGAGAACTAAACGAAAAGAACACTAATGCTCACAGTGATAATGCCAAGTTTAAGGGCCTCCTTCCCTTCTCTGTCTCAGCTCCCCACACTCCTACTGGTGGTTCCTGGGATAGCTGCCAAATTAGCTACTTGCATTTGAATCCTCTTCCCAGCACCTGCTTCCGGGAGCCTTGCTAGTCCAGATGACCATTATCCACTGCCCAGACCACTAGCTTTTTTTCTTTTTTTTTTTAACATTATGACACCACTTATGTAGTTTTTTTCTTTCTTTCTTTTTTTTTTAGGTATCTACTATGTTTTTTTTCTTTTAAATTTAAATTCAATTAGCCAACATATAGTACATCATTAGTTTCAGATGTAGTGTTCAAGAATCCATCAGTTGTGTATAACGCCCAGTGCTCATCTCATCACGTGCCCTCCTTAATGCCTATCACCCAATTACCCCGTCCTCCCACCCTCCTCCCCTCCAACAACCCTCAGTTTGCTTCCTATAGTTGAGAGTCTCTCGTGGTTTTTCTCCTTCTCTGATGACTTCCCATTCAGTTTTCCCTCCCTTCCCCTCCGATCCTCTGCACTTTCTTATGTTCCACATGTTAGTGAAACCATATGATAATTGTCCTTCTCAGATTGACTTATTTCATTCAGCATAATCCCCTCCAGTTCCATCCATGTTGATGCAAATGGTAGGTATTCATCCTTTCTGATGGCTGAGTAATATTCCATTGTACATATGTACCACCTCTTCTTTATCCATTCATCTGTCGATGGACATCTTGGCTCTTTCCACAGTTTGGCTATTGTGGACTCATTCAATGCAATCCCTATCAAAATACCATCAACATTCTTCACAGAGGTGGAACAAATAATCCTAAAATTTGTATGGAACCAGAAAAGACCCCGAATAGCCAGAGAAATGTTGAAAAAGAAAAGCAAAGCTGGCGGCATCACAATTCCGGACTTCAAGCTCTATTACAAAGCTGTCATCATCAAGACAGTATGGTACTGGCACAAAAACAGGCACATAGATCAATGGAACAGAATAGACAACCCAGAAATGGACCCTCAACTCTATGATCCACTGATCTTTGACAAAGCAGGAAAAAATATCCAATGGAAAAAGGACAGTCTCTTCAATAAATGGTGCTGAGAAAATTGGACAGCCACATGCAGAAGAATGAAACTGGACCATTTTCTTACGCCATACACAAAGATAAACTCAAAATGGATGAAAGACCTAAATGTGAGACAGGAATCCATCAAAATCCTAAAGGACAACAGAGGCAGCAACCTCTTTGACCTCGTCCACAGCAACTTCTCACTAGACACGTCTCCAAAGACAAGGGAAACGAAAGCAAAAATGAACTATTGGGACTTCATCAAGATAAAAAGCATTTGCACAGTAAAGGAAACAGTTGACAAAACCAAAAGACAACTGACAAAATGGGAGAAGATATTTGCAAATGACGTATCAGATAAAGGGCTAGTATCCAAGATCTATAAAGAACTTATCAAACTCAACACCCAAAAAACAAATAATCCAGTCTAGAAATGGGCAAAAGACATGAACAGACGTTTCTCCATAAAAAACATCCAAATGGCCAACAGACACATGAAAAAATGCTCAACATCACTTAGCATCAGGGAAATACAAATCAAAACCACAATGAGATACCACCATACTAGTCAGAATGGCTAAAATTAACAAGTCAGGAAACAACAGATGTTGGCGAGGATGTGGAGAAAGGGGAAACCTCTTACACTGTTGATGGGAACACAAGCTGGTACAGCCACTCTGGAAAACAGTGTGAAGATTCCTTAAAAAGTTGAAAATAGAACTACCCTACAACCCCAATGCAGCAATTACACTACTAGGTATTTACCCCAAAGATACAAATGTAGTGATCTGAAGGGGCACCTGAACCCCAATGTTCATAGCAGACCACTAACTTTCCAGTGGGTGCCTCAGAACATCCTCCTGTCTTTCTCCAACCCACCTTCCATGCTGCAGCAAAGGTGATCTTTGCATAATGCAGAGGATCTTATTGCTCCCCTCTTAAGACTCTCTAGGGCTTTCCATTGCTCTAAAGATCAGGATGAAAATCCTCTACATGGCCAATGCGCTCGTGTGTGCCGTGGTTCTGCTGCCTCTCGAGCTCATTTTGTAATAAGCTCGCTCTCATCCCTAGGCTGTGTTCTGGCCACCTCGGCTTTCCTCCCATCACAAGTGTACTCCACTGTTCCCCCAGCCCCCCGACTGCTCTTTCTCCTTCTTTTTGCATAAGAAAGATTACTCATCCTTAGGTCTGGGCTCAAACATAGCTTCCCAGGGTCCCAGGAAAGCCCTCCCAGGGTTGCAGACCAGGTCAGGGTCCCTCGCTGCATAATTACACAGAGCTGCACACCACACTCAACTCATCTCATTCCCATTTTACAATAATTTGTGATTATTTGATTAACCTCTCCCTCATCAACCAGTCATAACAGCTGTAGCAGAGACTCCATCTTGCTCACTGACAGAGCGTGATTTTGTTCAAGGCGCCACACACACAGCTAAAAAATCTCAATCTCCAGCCTCAGCTGCAGCCAGAGGTGGCCATGCAGTCCAGTTCTGGCCAGCGAAGAATGAGCAGAAGTCACCTGGAGAGCTTCAGGACTTCCCAGTGTATCTCACCCTTTCTTCTGGTGACTCTCCTTTTCCTGCCAGAAACAGGTACTCTCACCTCCTGCCTGGAGGTATGGCAGCCTTTTTACGACCATGAGGCAAACAGCACACACTAAGCAGAAAGACAGAAGGAATCTGGGATCTGATGACACCCTGGAACTTTGCACCAGTTCTGGACTTTCTGTAATGTGCAAAAAAAAGTCAACTCCTATTTGGTGAAGCTAGCCTACCACGCTTCTGCTACATGTGGAAAATACATCCCTCAGTGATTAGAGAGGAGTCTGTGGTCCTTTTTTCTCACCATTGTATTCTCTGCTCTCACCATTCCCACCTCATAACAGTAAGTGTTATATTTTGTGAATGAATGCTTGTAATTTCACACCAACTCCATAAAAAACATTTGGCAACTGAGGCCCAGAGTCATTAAGTAACTTGTTCAAGGTCACACAGTCTATCTAATTTATTTACTTATTTTTATTTTATTTTTGAGACAGAGAGAGTGAGGTGGGGGAGGGGAGGTGCAGAGGGAGAGGGAGAGAGAGAATGTTAAACAGATTCCCTGCTGAGCATGGAGCCGATATGGGGCTCGATGCGGGGCTTGATCTCACAACCCTGAGATCATGACCTGAGCCAAAATCAAGAGTTGGATGTTTAACCGACTGAGCCACCCAGGCACCCCCAGTCTGTCTAATCTAAAAGCCTAGGCTCCTCTCCTCCACTCCCCTCCTCTTCCTCTTTCCTTGTAAACAGTAAGGTAAAATTCACATAACAGAGATGGAAGCTGCCTTCCCTTTTAGCTCACAGCACATTCCACCATCATTGCCACCAGTAGTCAGGTGCCATGTGAAGGTGAAGTGGGAAAGACAGAGAGGAGGAGGAGGCTGAGGCGGAGGAGATGAGAGGAGGGAAAAAGCATTGTACAGCAGGCAGAGCCACTGGGGCACGGCCGAGTTCTAGGGAGTGTCTGTGCCACCTGCTGCTAGACAGGGGGAGGAGTCCCCGACCCAGCCATGGTGCACAGTGAGAAACTGGATAACCAACAGACCAAAAATTTCAAGAACAAAGGCTATGACTTGGAGGGAAGACTTTCGCAAAAGGGTATATGTGGCCTTTATGTCAGCAAACTGCATAACCTAGATGAAATGGGTAAGTTCCTAGAAACACACAACCTACTGAGACAAGCATGAACAGATAGAAAATCTGAGCAGACCTCTAATTAATAAAGAGATTGAGTCAATAAAAAATTTCCATTTCCCAATAAAGAAAAGTCCAGATGGCTTTGCTGATGAATTCTGCCAAACATTTAGAGAAAAATTGACACCGATCCTCCTCAAACACTTCCAAAAGAGGGAAAAAGGGGAATAACTTCAAAATCATTCTATGAGGCCCTTGTTATCTTGCTACCAAAGCCAGATAAAGACATTACAAGAAAACTACAGACCAATATCCTTGATGAACATTAATGCAAAAATCTTAAACAAAATACCAGGAAACTGAATTGAATAGCATAATCCATTAAAAGGACTATATACTATGACCAAGTGGGATCTATCCCTGCAATGCAAGGATGGCTCAACATATGAAAATCGGTCAATGTAATATACTACATTCACAGAATACAGAACAAAAACCACATGATCATTTCAATTGATGTAGAAAAAGCATGTGACAAGGTTCAGCACTCTTTCATGATAAAAACACTTAACAAACTAGGAATAGAAGGAAACTGTCTCAACATAATAAAAGCCATATGTGACGAGCCCACAGTGAATATCACACTCATTGGTGAAAGACAGAAAGCTTTTCCTGTAAGATCAAGAACAAGACAAGGATGCCTGCTATCACCACATGTATTCAGAGTAGTACTGGAAGTCTTAACCATAGCAATTAGGCAAGAAAAGGAAATAAAAGGCATCCAAATTGGAAAGGAAGAAGTAAAATGATCTCTGTTCACAGACAACATAATCTTGTATGTAAAAAATCCTAAATATTCCACAAAAAAAACTGTTGAACTAATAAATGGACTCAGCAAAGTTGCAAGATAGATACAAAGTCAACACACAAAAATCAGTTGTATTCCTATACACTAATGAGGAGCAATCTGAAAAGGAAAGTAAGAAATGAATCAATTTACAATAGCATAAAAAAATAAAACACTTAGGAATAGACCCAACCAATGAGGTTAAAGACTCGCATGCTGAAAGTGACAAAATGTTGCTGAAAGAAATTAAAGACACAAATAAATGGAGAGACATCCTGTGTTCATGGATCAGATGATTTAATATTGTTAAGATGTTGATACTACCCAAAGCAATCTCTAGATTCAATGCAATCCCTTCAAAACCCCAATGGCATTATTTGCAGAAATAGAAAAACCTATCCTAAAATTCATATGGAATCTCAAGGGACCTGGAAACAGCCAAATCAATCTTGAAAGAACAAAGTTGGAAGTATCACACTTTCAGATTTCAAAACTTACTACAAAGCTACAGTAATCAAAACAGTGTGGCACTGGCAGAAAGACAGACATATAGACCAATGGAAAAGAATAGAGAACCCAGAAATAAACCCTCATATATATGGTCAAATGATTTTTGACAAGGGTGCCAAAACCATTCAGTGGAAAAAAGTTTTTCAACCAATGGTGTTGGAAAAACTGGATATCCACATGTGAAAAAATGAAGCTGGACCACATATAAAAATTTCCTCAAAATGGACCAAGGACATAAATGTAAGAACTAAAACTATAAAAATCTTTGTATAAAACATATGGGAAGAGCTTTGTGAGATTCAACTTAGCAATGATTTATTGGATATGACATCAAAAGCACAGAAAGCAAAAGTAAAAAATAGATGCATTGAACTATATCAAACTTAAAAACTTCTGTTCATCAAAGTACACAATCAACAGAATGAAAAGGCAACCTACATAATGGGAGAGATTATTTACAAATTGTAGAGCTAATCAGGGGTTAAGACCAAGAATATATAAAGAACTCCTATAATTCAACAGCAAAAGAGCCAAACAACCTTATTTTTAAATGGGCAAAGGACTTGAATAGACACTTCTCCAAAGAAGACATACAAATGACCAACAAGCTCATGAAAAGATGCTCAACATTCATCACTCATTATCAGGGAAATGCAGATCAAAACCACAATGAGATATCACCTCACACCCATTAGGATGGCAACTATCAAAAAAAAACCCAATAAAGTAGCAAGTGTTGGTGAAGATGTGGAGAAATTAGAACTCATGTGCACTGCTGGTGAGAATGTGAAATAGGACAGCCACTATGGAAAAAAACAGTATGCCAGACCCTGAAAAAATTAAAAATAGAATTACCGTATAATCCTTCAATTTCACTCCCAGGTATATACCCAAAAGAATTGAAAGCAGAGACTTGAAGAGATATTTGCCCACCCATGTTCATAGCAGCATTATTCACAGTAGATAAAAGGTGGAAACAAGTCAAGCGTTCTTTCATGAATGAACGGATAAACAAAATGTGGAAGTTCTGCTATATGCTGCAATATTGATGAATCTTGAGGACATTATGCTAAGTGAAATAAGCCAATCACAAAAAGACAAACACTGCATGATTTCAGTTATATGTGGTATCTAGAATAGTCAAATTCATAGATAGTAGAATGGTGGTTGCCAGAGGATAGGGGAAGGGAGAAAAAGGGGCAGGTTTGGTTTTTTGTTTGTTTGCTTTTTAATAGGCTCCGCACTGGGCTTGAACTCACGACCCTGAGATCAAGACCTGAGCTGAGATCAAGATTGGAACGCTTAACCAACTGAGCCACCCAGGCGCCCCAAGGGAGTTGTTTTAACGAATATAAAGAGTTTTAGAGACTAGATGCCCAACAAGGTGAATGTCCTTAACACTACTGCATTGTACCTCCAGAATGCTTAAGGTAAATTTTATGTTATGCGATTTTTACTAAAATTCAAATTTTTCAAATTCAAAAATGATTACGATAGCACATTTTATGTTATATGTATTTTACCACAATTAAAAAGAAAAAAAAAACCACTGACAACATCAAATGGTGGCAAGGATGTGGACCAACAAGAACTCTCATTCATTGTCATGGAGTGCAAAATTGCATGGCTACTTTGGAAGACAGTTTGGCAGTTTCTCACAAAACTTATGAACATACTCTTACCGTATGATCCAGCAATCAAGCTCTTTGGTATTTTATCCAAATGAGTTGAAAACTTCTGCCCACACATAGGAGCTTTATTTATAATTATCAAAATCTGGAAGCGACCAAAATGTCCTTCAGCAGTAAGTGAATGGGTAAACTGTGGTACATCCAGACAATGGAATATTATTCTGCTCTAAGAAGAAATGTGCTGTCAAGCCATGAAAAGAAATGGAGAAAACCATAAATGCATATTACGAAGTGATGGGAGCCAATCTGAAAAGGGTACATATTGTATGATTCCACCTATATGAGGTTCTAGAAAAGGCAAAACTATGGAGACAGTAAAAAGGTCAGTGGTTGCCAAGGGTTAGGGGAGAGAGAGGGATGAATAGGTAGAGCACAGAGGATTTTTAGGGCACAGAAACTACTCTGTCCAATACTATGGTGGTGGACACATGTCATTATACATTTGTCAAAACCCACAGAATGTACACCAAGAGTGAACCCTAATGTAAACTATGGACGTTGGATGGTAACATTATATCAATGCAGGTTCATCAATTTTAACAAGTGTATCACTGTGTTATAGGTTGTTCATGAGGGAGGAGGCTGTGTTTGGGTGGGGAGCAGAGAGTATATGGGAACTCTGCATTTTCTGCTCCATTTTGCAGTAAATTGCTCTAAAAAATAAAGTCTATTTAAAAATTCATATAACATACAATTAGCCATTATCCATTCTAGAGTGTACGATTCAGCGGAATTTGGTACAGTCACTGTTAACACACAACCATCACCTCTATCTGGATCTAAGATATTTTCACCACCACCAAAAGGGAACCACTAAGAATTACTCCTCATTCTCCCTCCCCTTGGCCCCTGGCAGCTACCAATCTAATGTCTCTCTGTATGGATTTGCCTGATCTGGACATTTCATATAAATGGAATCATACCATACATGGCCTTTTGTAACTGGCTTCCTTCACTTAACATGTTTTCAAGATTCATCCATGCTGTAGCATGTTCAGTACTTCATTTCTTTTTAAGACTGAATAATGTTCCATTGTGTGTATAGACCACATTTCCTTATCCATACATCAGTTGATGGACACTTGGGCTGTTTCTGCCTCTTGGCTATTGAGACTAGCGGCTCTATGAATATATGTGTACAAGTCTTTGTTTGAATACCTGTAATAGATTCTTTTCTTAATGCTACACACCTCCTTACCTTTAGATGGGGAAAGTTAAAAAGCAGAATAGAAATAAAATTAACATTTCAGTATCAAATGTTTAAAAAAATTTTTTAGAGACTTTATTTATTTATTTGACAGAGAGAGAGAGAGATCACAAGTACACAGACAGGCAGGCAGGTAGAGGGAGAGGGAGAAGCAGGCTCCCTGCTGAGCATGGAGCCCGACGTAGGGCTCGATCCCAGGACCCTGGGATCATGACCTGAGCCGAAGGCAGCCGCTTAACCGACTGAGCCACCCAGGCGCCCCTTCAATATCAAATTAATGGTATTTTTCAATGATTAATAATAATGTTTAAATGAATAATATTTAAGAATCACTAGTATTTAACATACTTTATCTCATTCATCATTATAAACCCAAAGTAGACATTATCACCTCCATCGTGTACATCAAGAAACCGAGGCTCAGCAGGTTAAATAACTTGTTCATGGTTACACAGCCAATGAGTGGGAGCCAATGTTGGACCCCAGGTTTTTCTGACCCCTTGCTGCCTCTCTGACTACCTCACTCATCAAATTGGCAGAGGAGGTGAGAGAATGGATAGGAGGTACACTGCCTTGACTAGTAATTCTCACCAAACTCTTACCTTGGTGAAGTCATTATGCAGAAGTTGGTGGTATGAAAACACAGACTGTATTTACGAGCCCAGAGAAATGGTGAGTGGTGATGATCTGGCTTTTTGGGTGTGTGTCAACTGCTCATTGGGATCATTCCAGATCCTCCCCCCCCAGGTGATTATCTGAATGAATAGAGCTAGTCCAGCCCCCTACATCCCCAACCCGTCGAGCCTCCCTTACCCCAGTGGGACTGGACACTACCCACGTCCAAGCGTGGACTGAAGTGAGCCACATACCTGGGGCTGGCTGCTCCGTGCCCAGGTCTCCTGGCTTCTCTTTGGAGAGTTCCCGTAGGCACTGGTCCCGTTCCTCCCGCAGCACCCGCAGCACGTCACACAGTCCGGGGAGAGTGCCCACCTGCAAGTCCAAAACCCAGAATGCTCATCGCAGCCTCTAACTCCAGGGTACCACAAAAAGACTTTCTGTGAGCAAGAGTGGGGCCAGACAGTGGGGATTCAACATGAGGAAGGCAAAATCTGCGCCAGCAAGGATTGGATGCAGCCACTCCTGGGAGAGAATTCAGACCACAGCTGGGACAGCCAGGATGCTCAAACCATCTGTAGCTTGTCCACTGCAAATCTTGCTCTGAAGTTTACCAAGACTCCCGAGCCCAGTGAGTTACTTGCTTTCTGGGCACCTTACTATTATTAGTCTGTAGGACTTCATTTATTCCAACAGTGTTTTTTTCTCAGGTTTGGCAAGCTTGGTTTTGGTTGGAAGGTCTTTGAAAGCTCCTCTTAACCATCTCCAAGCTCCCCAGAAGAGCGTCTACGTCCACCCCAGCCAAACAGCGACGGACGGAGGAGTTGGACAGGAAGGATTAGCACACAGTCCTGGCTTCCTAGCTCTTCCTAGAGTAGACTTCCTGAGCATGGCTCGCTTCTTTTATTTGTGCCTGACACATGATAAATATGTGAGTGATTGGTGAGTGAATGAATGAGTGAGTGAATGAATGAATGAGTGAATTAACAACTGAAAAGATCAATGAATTGGACTCCTACTTTACTTCCTACAGAGTATGGAATTTTATTTTATTTTATTTATTTTTTTTTTTTTAAAGATTTTATTTATTTATTTATTTGACAGAGACAGACAGAGTGAGAGAGGGAACACAAGCAGGGGGAGTGGGAGAGGGAGAAGCAGGCCTCCTGCGGAGCATGGAGCCCGATGTGGGGCTCGATCCCAGGACCCTGGGATCATGACCTGAGCTGAAGGCAGACGCTTAACGACTGAGCCACCCAGGCGCCCCCAGAGTATGGAATTTTAATATTAGAGTTTTTTCACATACATTATTACCTTATTTAATCCTCAAAATAACCCTGTAAAGAGACCCAGAGAAGGAAACTGAAGCCCATAGTGGTTAGGGCATGTGACCAAGGTCCGACACCCAGGGTTCTCAATTTCAGAGATCAACCTTCCAAGAGGTCAAGGGCCAGGTTTTATAGCCTCTTGTCGACCCTGCACTAATGCTTTGTAGGTGGAAATGTCAACATAATGGAGCAGGAGGAGAAGTCTCTGGGGACAAGGCCATGCTCCAAAATGGTGCAAATCAACAAAACTCTGGGCCAGAGAAGGGCAGCTAAGGTAGTACTGCATTCCAAAGATTCCAAAGGCAAACATAAATGATCTGATTATCTCTTAAGTTTGGATCTTCCACACCCTTCACTAATGCTGTCAGGGAGTATCTATCCGCAGGCTGCCTGGGTGGCTCAGTCGGTTAAGCATCCAACACTTGATTTTGGCTCAGGTCATGATCTCAGAGCCCTGTGTTAGTCTCCGTGCTGAGCATGGAGTCCGCATGAGATTCTCTCTCTCTCTCCCTCTGCCCATACCCCCCAGCCTCGCTCTCACTCTCTCTCTCTCTCAAAAAAAAAAAGAAAAAAAAATGATCAGCTGTCAGCATCTGCCTCTTCTCCCCGACTCCCTGATACCATGAGACTGGGTCTGTGATCCCCAGGAAACACACACATCACATCCCCTGGCCCAGAGCCTGTGATCAGCCGCAACAGAGCTGCTGCAGGAACGCACCCAGCATTAAAATCATACTATGCTCGTTCCTTCCCCCATTCATCTCCCCTCGTTTCCATCTCGCACCTGACAATATAGCAAATGACTTCATCACATTGCTTGTGGTGACTCTTATATTTAGACTCTTATGTTGAAACAAGCGGCTTCCCTAAGAATATAGTCACTGTTAGGAGAACCGGCATGCAGCCCCACATACTCGGGCCCTTGTCCCCTCGCGGGGCTCCGCCCGGTCCTTGCTGAAGCCCATCATCACCAGCACCCTCTGGCTTTTCGGCGGAGGCAGTAGAAGAGCTTCAGGGGAAAAATCCACCTACAGGTTGGCAAGCGGCCTGCAGTTTACAAGGACCTCAAGTAGGCACACATTCTATTCAGTGCCACTTTGAAACTGACATTATCCTTAAAAAGGCGAGAAACTGCCGGAGGTAGTGTGAACAGGTACAGTCTTTTAAGTGATGTCATCATGTCTTAAGTGTCACAAAAACGTTCAGACCCTTTGGCCGACTGACTTTCCTTCTAGGAATCCATCCCATATGTGGGAAAAGATTTATACAGAAGGATTCTGTATACGTTTAATAGAAACAAAGAGGGCGCCTGGGGAGCTCAGTTGGTTAAGTGACTGCCTTCGGCTCGGGTCATGATCCTGGAGTCTCGGGATCCCTGCTTGGTGGGGAGGCTGCTTCTCCCTCTGACCCTCCCTCCTCTCATGCTCTCTCTCTCCCTCTCAAATGGATAGATAAAATCTTAAAAAAAAAAAAAAGAAACAAAGAGATAGACTTCTGCTTTCAGGAAGATGTAACACATGTATGTTTTCCCTCTCACTCCTGTTAAGTACAAGAAACCCTGGACATTATATACAAAACAAGCATCAGAAGATTCTGGAAGGTGGAGAGAAGGCAAAGTGGTTAAAGACCTCATGACTCAACAAGTGGTGAGTTCCCTGAAGTTTCTTTTCTCCTTGTATATCCCATTACTGCAGCTGCAGAAGTTAGCAATAAGGAAATGCAGCCAGATGCAGACCAAAACAAAGCCCCCAATAAAAGCCTGCTCTCTCAAGCCAAGGACCAGGAAAGAGGGAATGTAGCAAGACAGAAAACGTACAGACAACAACTGCCCTACAACAGCCAAACACCACAGAAAAAACTGTGGTCAACTGGGGAGCCAGGACTTCCACCTTCCCCAGGCTGTGACATGGGTCCCCAACCTCCAGGCCAGGGCGGTGTCAGATGGCCAAGTAGGAAGTTGGCACTTTCATTTCTGCTGTGTGCTAACAAAGATCCCCCCAGCCCATGATGTCAGTGGAGACTGGACTTCCACTCCAATCCAGAAGTAACGAGGTGCTCCTCCATCTCCCCCCCGCAAGGTGGTGTCACAGGTGCTGAAAGCAAAGAATCCTATACTCAGTAAAAATCATCTCCAGAAATGAAAGGGAAATCAAGACATTCTCAAGTGATAAGGAAAGCTAAAAGAATTCATTGCTAGCACCCTACCCTAAAAGAATGGCTAAAGAAAGTTCTCTAAACGTGGAGGGAACCTAGTGGGCACTCAGGACTTTCACCATCACCAGTGGTGATGAGACCCTACCCACTGCCGTGTTATAAGACCATGTGGGGAGCTGATATTCCCACCACTCATGCAGCAGTAAGGGGAGATCATCTCTTCTTTGCCAGCATTAAGTAAGGCAGAGTGGGGTAGCTGGACATCTACTTAAACCTGGCAGAAATGAGGCAGCCCCCACCCTCTTCCCCTATCAGGAAAAGCCAACTGAGAGAGGCTTAAATAAGACGAAGTCTTACAGCAATACAAAATGTCCTGCTTTCAATCCAAGATCACTCATCATATTGAGAACCAGGAAGCCATCACACTGAAAGAAAAGAGGTGATTCATTGATGCCAACACTGAGGTGACAGGGATCTGGAATGATCTGACAAAGACTGTAAAGCAGCCATCATAAAAATGTTTCAGTGAGCAATTATAAGTATACTTGAAACAAATGTAGAGATATAAACCTCAGCAAAAAGAGAAAGTCTCAGCAAAGAAATAGAAGATGTAAAAAAATCAAATGTAAATGTTACAACTGAAAAAGACAATAACTGAAGTAAAAAGCTCAGTGGAAGGGCTCAACAGAATGACAGTGGCATGGGGAAGGGGGGGACAGAGGAAAGAGTCACTGAGCTAGAAGACAGGAGAGTAGAAATCATTCAATATGAACAACACAGAGAAAAAATAAACCAAAAATAAAAATGAACAGACTTTGGGGCTCCTGGCTGGCTTAGTCGGTAGAGCATATGACTCTTTATCTTGGGGTTGTGAGCTCAAGCTCCGTGTTGGAGCTTAAATATTTTTTTATTTAAAAAAAAATAAGTGAGGCACCTGGGTGGCTCAGTTGTTAAGCGTCTGCCTTCAGCTCAGGTCATGATCCCAGGGTCCTGGGATTGAGCCCCGTGTCGGGCTCCCTGCTCTGCGGGAAGCCTGCTTCTCCCTCTCCCACTCCCCCTGCTTGTGTTCCTGCTCTTGCTATCTCTCTCTCTGTCAAATAAATAAATAAAATCTTTAAAATAAAAAAATTAGAAGTAAAATTAAAAAATTAAATAATCCATAGATAAATAAATAAAAACAAAAAATGAACAGACTTGGGGCGCCTGGGTGGCTCAATTGGTTAAGCGACTGCCTTCAGCTCACGTCATGATCCCGGAGTCCTGGGTTCGAGTCCCACATTGGGCTCCCAGCTCAGTGGAGCCTGCTTCTCCCTCTGACCCTCTCCCCTCTCATGCTGTTTCTCTCTCTCTCTCAAATAAATAAGTAAATAAAATCTTTAAAAAAAAAAAACCAAAAAACAGACTTTCAGGGTTATACGTGACAACAGAAGCACAATCCATAAAAGGAAAGCTGGATGAATTGGACTTCATAAAAATTAAAAACACTTTTGCTTCATGAAAAACCATATTAAGAGGATAAAAAGACAAGTTAGACTGGGAGAAAATATTTGCAGTTACATATTCAAGAAAGGACTAGTACCTAGAATTTATAAAGAACATTCAAAACTCAACAGTAAATGAACAAAAAATCTAGTTAGAACATAAGTAAAAGACATGAAGAGACATTTCACAGGCGATATAGAGATGGCAAATAAGCACGTGAAATTATTAGCTATTAAGTGAATGCAAATTGAAACCACAATGTGTTATCACTATATTCCTATCATAATAGCTAAAATTAAAAAAACAGTAACAATAGATGTTGGTGAGGTTGTGGAGACACTAGATCACTCATACATTGCTGGTGGGAACGTAAAATGGTATAGCCACTCCGGAAAACAGGTTCACAGTGCTTTTACAAAAGCTAAACATGCAACTATTATATGACCCAGCAATTGCACTCCCAGGCCTTTATCCCAGAGAAATGAAAATTTATATTCATGCAAAAACCTGTACGTGAATATTTATAGCAGCTTTATTCATAACAGCCCCAGACTGAAACAATCCAGATGTCTTCCAATGGGTGAATGATTAAACAAATGATGGTGCATCCATACTGTGAAACTCCACTCAGCAAGAAAAGGAACAAACTTTTGATAAATGTGCCAAGCTAGATGAATCTCCAGAGAAGTACGCCGAATGAAAAATGCCAATCCCAAAAGGTTACATACCGTACTGTATGATTCTATCTATGTAACTCTTGAAATGACAAAGCTATAGAAATAGAGAACAGATTAGCGGTTGCAGGAATTAAGGAAGGGGTAGGAGCGGGAGGGAAGTGGCCGTGACTGCAACAGGGCACCTTGAAAGACCCCGGGGGTCATAAAAATGTTCTGTATCTGAACTGTATCAGTGTCGATGCTGGGGTTGTAATACTATAATACTACCTATAGTTTTGCAAGATTTTATCCCTGGGAGAAACTGACAAAAGGCTATGGAGGCGGGGATCTTTCTGTATTATTTCTTGCGGTCTATGATTATCTCAAAATTAAAAGTATAAATCTTAAAAAGAGACAATTTAAATATCCGAGGGAACACTCAGCTAACATTCAACATAATATATAATACTATAATCTTGAAATTACATTCAATGTGATAGTTTCAGCCATTATCCGTGATAATTCAGAAGACTATTCAGCAGTACAGACTATTAGTGGTGACACCATGATATTCAATGAGAAGAGCGTGACACAAAGTTGTATACACAGTATGATTGTAAGGATGTACAATGTACCATATTTTCAGAGGAAAATCTGGAAAAGAATACATGAAAGTATTATGAAAATTACATGAAACTTTAAAAATAATATGTAAATATATAGAGGAAGGTAGATACTTCATTCTATGTCTCTGTTCCCATTCCTACCTCCAGTTATAATCTCTCTGGAAGACACTGCTCTTTGTCTCCTTAATAATTATTCTTCTCTTCCTCTACTGCAATCAGAATTTAAAGATTTATTTATTTATTTATTTATTTATTAGAAAGAGAGAGAGAGAGCATGAGGGGGGAAAGGTCAGAGGGAGAAGCAGACTCCCTGCCAAGCAGGGATCCCGATGTGGGACTCAATCCCGGGACTCCAGGATCATGACCTGAGCTGAAGGCAGTCACTTAACCAACTGAGCCACCCAGGCGCCCTACTGCAATCAGAATTTAACTGGGCATATGGTTGCCCATCTGGAGACTAGAGTTTCCAGTTTCCCTGCAACTAATGCACACCCACATGACTAGGTTCTAGCAATGGGTTAGAACAAAAGACACATGTGCAAATGCTATCTTATGCCCTTAAAAGGAAAGAAACCTGCCTCCCTCTTTCATGTGTGGATATGGTGAATAGCCATATTCAATCATGGGGATGAGGGCAACACTTCAGGCTTGACTCTCCTCCCAGATTCAGAGGACAAAATCCATCCTGGACTGCACTTGTGAATGTCCACATTCCACTGCATCCTTTTGGTATTAATAGAGACAACGTAACTCATAACAGACTTAGGAGGTTTACTGTCAAGGACAGGGAAAGAGGCATTATTGTAATTAGAATTATTGGTCTCAGTCGCTATAGGAGTTTATACATATGACTTCATGGTGGGTGGAGTATACTTCTTTGCCTTGGGCTTGGCCATGTGACTGGTCCCTGAGATATTAGGGGGATCTGATATGAAGAAAAGCTTGAAATATGTTTGCACAGCTGTGCTTGCTCTCTTGCATTTCTGCCACCTGGGGTATCCTGCTGGTCTTGGAAGAATGAATAACACACCAACAGCAGACTTGAACCTGACCCAGCTGAGCCTGGCCTGGATCAATCAAACCCTAGCTCACTTGCAAACAAAGAGGGAAATAAACACTGATCGCTGTATGCCACGGAGCTGTCTGTGATTGTTACGCAGCATAGCTGACCGACACAGGGTAGGAAAGAGATTCTAGGGCGGCGCCAACGTATACCATTTAGGCAGTGAAGTTTCCCCCAAAAGGTGGCGATTTGCACTGTGGGATTCAAGAAAAGAGTACTCCCAAAGAGGGGACTCTTAAGAAAAATGGAGCAAGGTTAGAAATGAGAGGACACCTGCGCCGGGAACATCGCTCCAAGTTCAACTTTCTTGGCGTTTTTCCCTTAGACTGCAGGAAAAAAATAATAATCAGAGGACAGTTTAGCTTTTTCTTCTTATCTTACACTTTTTTTTTTTTGAATTGGAGTAAAATATACATAAGATAAAATTTAGCACTTTAACCATGTTTAAACGTACAATTCAGTGGCAATGTTGTGCAACCATCATCACTATTTCCAGAACTTTTTCAACATCGCACCAGAAACTCTGTACCCATTAAGGAATAACTACCCATTTCCCTCCTTCTGCAGCCTCTGATGACTTCTAGTCTACTTTCTGACTCTCCAAATTTGCCTATTCTCGGTATTTCATGTAAGTGGAATCATACGCTATTTTTTCTATGTCTGGCTTACTTCACTTAGTATATTTTGAAGATTCATCCACATTGTAGCATCTATCAGAATTTCCTTCCTTTGTCAGGCTGAATAATATTCCATTCTGTGTATACACCATGTTTTGTTCTTCCATTCATCTGTTGATGGATACTCGTGTTGCTTCCCCCTCTAGGCTATTGTAAATAATGCTGCAATGAACATGGGGGTGCAGATATGAGTCCCTGCTTTTGATTCTTTTGGGTGTATACCCAGAGACAGAACTGCTGAATCACATGGTAATTCTACGTTTACTTTTTTAGGAACCACCAAATGGTTTTCCACAGCAGCTGCACCATTTTACATTCCCACTAGCAATGCACAAGGGTTCTGTTATCTCCACATCCTCATCAACACTTGTTATTTTTTATTTTACTTTATATATTTTTAAAGATTTTATTTATTTATTTATTTGAGAGAGAAACGAGGAGGAGCAGAGGGGGAGGAAAAGAGAAGGGAAAGAATATGAAGCAGACTCCCCACAGATTGCGGAGCCCAACATGGGGCTCGATCTCACTATGCTGAGATCATGACCTGAGCCGAAATCAAGAGTCAGAGGTTTAACCAACCGAGCCACCCAGGTGCCCCTATTTTACTTTGAATGTTTTTAAAGTAGGCTCTACACCCAATGTGGGGCTCGAACTCAGGACCCTGAAATCAAGAGTCGCACATTCTACCGACTGAGCCAGCCAGGATCCCCTGTTTTTGTATTTTGTTTTAATAACAGCCATCTTGATGGGTGTGAAGTGGCTCATTCCACATTTCTATTTCCCTTGATCCTTCCATTAGAATGTAATAAACCAAAATACTTTTGTGTTGTGGTGGCTTGCCAGCAGGAGCATTCTGCTGAAAGGACTGAGCCCATGGCTCCATATGGTGACCAGCAATTAAGAAAAGGGGCCCTTCCAGGGGCGCCTGGGTGGCTCAGTCGTTAAGCATCTGCCTTCAGCTCAGGTCATGATCCCAGGGTCCTGGGATCGAGCCCCGCATCGGACTCCCTGTTCAGCGAGAAGTCTTCTTCTCCCTCTCCCACTCCCCCTGCTTGTGTTCCCTCTCTTGCTGTGTCTCTCTCTGTCAAATAAATAAATAAAATCTTAAAAAAAAATGGGGCCCTTCGGGGTGCTGGGAGAGGCTGGGAGGAGTGTGTTCAATGGAGCAACCACCCAGTAGGGGCATTGGAGAGAGAATAAATGGGAAACAAGCCCTCTTGTGATCTAAATTAACCTAGAGAAGGGAAGGAGAAGCTGCATGTATATTTATATGTATATTTCTATATCATTATTAAACATAATTTTACTTAAAATTCACAGGCGAGGGGCGCCTGGGTGGCTCAGTCAGTTAACTGTCCAACTCTTGGTTTTGGCTCAGTTCATGATTTCAGGGTCATGAGATCGAGCCCAAAGTCCGGCTCTGCGCTCTTCACGGAGTCTGCTTGGGATTCTCTCTCCCTCTTCCTTTGCCCTTCCCCACCGTGCTCTCTCTGTCCCTCTCAAAAATAAATAAATAAAATCTTTATAAATAAATAAATGAATAAATAAATACATACATACATAAAATTCACAGGAGAAACAAATGAAGATGAAAGAACTGCTAACATTGTTCTCAAAACAAGAGCTATTAGTCCTTAAAAGTTACCTTTAAACAGTTAAAAAATTTGTATTTGTGTATATGTGGTTTTTTTTTTCTTTTACTTGTACGAGTGCCAAGGAGTTTGTCATGAAAAATAGCAGTTTCCTTCCCTAATCTTTATCTACTTTCCAGAGGCAACCATTTCAACTCTTTGTAGCTGTTCATTTTTGTTTTTAATCTCCATATTGTTTTTAAGATTTTTTTAAAGTAATCTCTACACCCAACGTGGGGCTCAAACTCACAACCCCAAGATCAAGAGTCACATGCTTCTCTGACTGAGCCAGCCAGGCACCCCTCCATATTTAAATATTATATTCCTATACTGCTATTTCTTGGTTTATTAATCTGAGACACTATTTAAAACTCTCTGTTATGAAAGATAAAGATTTAGATGTTTTTAAATCTCCCTACATATACTTCTGTCCCCCATATGAACATACACTTCTCTTGATTTAATTTTTAGTTAAATGAATGGTCTATATTTATAATGTCTTGTTTTGACTGTGAAATATCATTCACCGCTAAGTCTAGCCATGTAAAATGATTATGTCTCTTCTTGTACATATTGTTTTTCTTGAGGTTAATAATTACTTTGTTTTTCTCATTTGATTAGTGTTCTATGTACATATGGCTAATTTTTCCAAGTGCTCCAACAGCTCCGAGAGACATCTATCAACAGTTGTATTTGTTTTACTTCTGGAGACCTCCCTGCCGGTCCTCCTTCCTCTTGCTCCAATCTGGGCCTGATGCCTGGCTGTGGTTTGGGGTACCTCTCCCCAACTCTTCTGACTAGACTTCACTTTCATAGATTCCACATCTTTTTCCTTGCTTCACTTCCTTGTTTTGCAGAAGCACATTCTCTAGTCACTTCCTATGAAAGCGTATGTAGGAGATAAACTTTGAAATCTCTGCAGGAGTGAAAAAGCTTCTATTAATTTGATAATTAATCAAATTTGGGCAGAGAATTCTGGGTTGAAAAGAAATTTCCTTCCATATTTTGAAGGCATTTCTCCTTCTCTCTTCCAATATCTATAAGAAATCCAATTGTGCTTCCAAACCTTCTGTATGTGACTTCTGTTTTCTCTGTAGAAATACTCAGGACTTTTCTTGTTTTTTTTTTTAAAGATTTTTTTAAATTTATTTATTTGACAGAGAGAGAGATAGTGAGAGAGGGAACACAAGCAGGGGGAGTGGGAGAGGGAGAAGCAGGCCTCCCGCAGAGCAGAGAGCCCGATGCAGGGCTCGATCCCAGGACCCTGGGATCATGACCTGAGCCGAAGGCAGACGCTTAACGACTGAGCCACCCAGGCGCCCCAGGATTTTTCTTGTTTTTAGTTGCTTTTAAATTCCTTGCAGAAATGTTTTTTTTATTCGTTCATTAGATACTCTGGGGACATTTCTATCTGAAGATTTGTGTTCTTCATGTCTGGGAATTTTTTAAATGTTATGTGATTTATTTTACTACTTCCTCCCTTCATCTTCTCTATTCTGTCTTCCTAGAATTCATATTATTTGAATGATGGACAACCCAGATGGACCCTCTAGTCTTTTCACCTTCCTCTACTCTTCTACCATTGTGTCACTTGACATCACTTGTTGAGTTTCCTAATAAATGTTTTGTCATCATACACTTAATTTCCAGGCAGCCTTTCTTATTCTCTGGTGATTCCTTTTGTCCAGCACCCTCTTTCCCACACTCTTTCTTCTTAGATCTGGCATCCTTTTTTTTTTTTTTTAAGATTTATTTATTTATTTGAAGAGACAGAGCACGAGGAGGGGGAGGGAGAAAGGGAGAGGGAGAGAGAGAATCCTCAGGCAGACTCCCTGTTGAGCGTGGAGACGGACGCAGGGCTGAATCCCGGGACCCTGAGATCATGACCTGAGCTGAAATCAAGAGTCAGACGCTTAACCACCTGAGCCACCCAGGTGCCCCTAGATCTTTTTAAAGAACTGTATTTCAGGATATTAACTGTAGTCATGTGACCTTTTTCTCCTCTCTGCATGGTGGATATTTCCTCTTTCCCTTCTGTTTGTTTGCTTTCACATTGGAGGCCTTCCTTAATGCCATATATATATATATACATACATATATATATACACACACACACACACATATACACACATATATGTTATTGTATATAATATATGTATGTATGTATATTATGGAAGTATGGTTGACACACACTGTTACATTAGTTTCAGGTGCACAAGGTAATGATTCCACAAATCTATACATTAATGCTGTGCTCACCTCCAGTGTAGCTGCCATCAGTCCCCATACAACCCTATCACAATCCCATTGGCTAAGGTCCCTGTGCTGTGCTCAACGCCACAGTTAAGCTTGAAGCACTAATGGGGTCCTTAGAACCACCGTGGGCCTGAACAGTTTGTGGCCTTTGCTATACAATAAATAATTGGGCTGAGAGGGTCCCCACAGTCAGGATCTCTGTTTGTCCTCCGTGCTCGGAGCCTTTCCAGGGCTCTGCAGGCCGACCGGACCACTGGTCATCCACACCCCTCCGCCCGGCGCACGCACGTAGCTTGGTATTTTTCCCACAATGCTACCCCTACTTCATTCGCTTTCCATTCCCAAAGATTTCTTGAAATCTCTGCTTTATTGTTGTATCATCTTGTTCCCTTTGACTCTGTGGGTTTGTACCCTTGTGATTCCTTTACTATCATGTTAAGGATGTTCCCAGGGACAGAGTAGATAAACGCCTGTGGTTATCTGCCATTTGAAACTGGATGTCCTAATGTAACATTCAAATATAATAGAAATATATATTTGGTGTTCATCTCTGGTTCCTGGCCTAGTGATCCTAAAACCCTTGTAATTTTCTGAGCATTAGGGGTGAGAAAAGCATCTTTTGTTATAATATCGGGTCTTACTCCTCAGTTCCTAATACAAGAGCTTCTAAGACCCTTGGGATCTCCAAAGTGATGAGTGACTTTGTATATGCTGATAAGACGACTGGTGGCTGGAGCCCCTAGATATCTGCAGGATGGGGGCTGGTCACCAGAAAGACCAACCATGGGGTGAGAGATTGGAACTTCCAGCTGCCCTTCTGACCACAGGAGATGGGAGGGAGGGCAGAGACTGAGTTAGTCACCGATGGTCAGTGATTTCGTCAATCATGCCTATGTAATGAAACCTACATAAATACCCTACACAAGAGGGTTTGGAGAGCATCCATGTTCCCCCTTCCTCACCCTCTGCATCTCTTCCACTTGGCTGTCCCTGAGTGGTATCCTTTATGATAAACCAGTAATGGCAAGTAAAGTACTTTCCTGAGTTCTGTGAGCTCTTCTAGCAAATTACCGAATGAAAGGAAGAGGTCATGGGAATCCCCGATGTATAGCAGATCAGCCAGAAGTACGGGTGACCCAGGTTCGTGATTGGCATCTAAAGTAGAAGCGGTCTTGTGGACTGTGTCCTTAACCCACAGGGTCTGTGCTGATTCCAGGTGGTTAGAGTCAGAACTGAATTGAATTTGATTTTTTTTTTTAAGATTTTATTTATTTATTTGAGAGAGAGAGCATGAGCCAGGGGAGGGGCAGAGAGAGAAGGAGAAGCAGACTCCTCGCTGAGCAGGGGGCATGTGACTTTTGTGACTCGATCCTGGGGCTTAATCCTGGGACTCCCAGAATCATGACCTGAGCCAAAGGCAGACGCTTAACCAACTGAGCCACCCAGGTGCCCCAGAACTGAATTGAATTTTAGAACACCCAGCTGGTGTCTGGCGAGTTTAATTGGTTGTCAATGTGAGGAAAAACCACATATATTTAGCACCGTAAGTGAAATATTTTGAGCAGAAAATCCCAAAATAGTTGGTACCAAGAATGGGATGCTGCTTCGTAGTAAAAATGGCATCTCGGACCAAAGTACACTTAAAAATATGTATTCCTCATAAGTTCACTAAGAGAGTATAAGAAAAAGGGATTTTACTAAATGGTACTTTTCTTTATTATTTAAGTTAACCAAACAAAAAGACACGTTACATGACTTTCCTCTTCAGTTTCAGATTTTGAGTCCAGGCCATCTTTACATCTGGAGTTTTAAAAATATTGCTGCAATCATGTCAAACTTTAAAAAGAATACTGGCATCATGAAATTTTTCATGTAACTTTTGTCTTTTGCTGGAATTTTAAGTTAACTTTCTTTTTTCTTGTTAATCACAAAATTCATAGGCCTTCACCTTATCCCTTGCATAGCATAGTTGCACTCCATGGTCCTGAATAGAGCAGCTCTGCCAAGGAGCCTCTCTGGAAGTTACTTCAAGGAGTCTTCGACTTTCTGGACTAAGTCCTCTGTTTCAGAACTGTGGAACTGATCTGCCCATTGCCATCCTGGGTAAGTTACACTTTTTTGTATCCCATATTTTATTTTTATTTTTTTAAGTAGGCTCCATAGCCAACATGGGTCTTGAACTCATAACCCTGCGATCAAGAGTCACATGCTCTACCGACTGAGCCAGCCGGCACCCCTGTATCCCATATTTTAGATTCAGTTTTGGCTTTGCTGGGAATAACCTCTAGTAATTTTTTTTTTTTTTAAGAAAGGCACTTAAGTTGTAATCTTTCTTAGACTGTGTATCTAGTAGTGTCTCTGTACAAGTATCACTCTTTGATACTTCAGCACTGACCTTGGCCCCCAGTCATGGCTGGCCCACTACAGTGAACAAGTTCATACTTGTTGCTTCATGATTGTGTGATTAGCTTCCACTGTCCCATTCTTTGGGGTATTTTCTCAGATGGTAGACATATTTTGAGGTGTCTGCTCAACCTATTAGGCAACAACTCTTCTCTGAGAAGACCCCTTCACCCTTAGGTGTGTGGTGAAGTCCCATTTCAATGATCAGACCTTTGGAGAAAACCTAACCGAGATTGGGACAATGTGCTTTCCTCTCTTGGATATTTGGTATTGTAAGGGGGAGTAAGGTCAATCTCTCCCATTCCTAAAGCATGTACTCTTGGAAAGCTATGGGGCAGCCATATTCTATCCTTCAGAAAGCAACAGAAAACTTCAGTCTGCAGAGAGAGAGAATAATTAAGCAAAATAAGAGAAGAAAGATGTCAAGAGAGAATTCTACTAGTTTAACTTTGGACTCTTGAATCTGAAAAGGTAAAATCTGGGAGGAGATAAAGTGAAAATCTATTGGATTCCGAAGAAGGTGAAGAGACTCAACATCACTCTGCCAATCACACTTTATGATATAATCACTTGCCTGCCAACTTAGACTGGAAAAGAATTTTTTCAAGGGGGAAATAAAAGGAGACATGGTACTAGCTAGTTTATACAATGAGAACTAAGAAGAGGAAACTCATTACCAAATAACCAGTTCAAAATGCAAAATTTCATCAAATACTTATTGGGCACCTACTCTATGCCAAGCAATTGATTCATCACTGGGGACACGAAGGTGAATGGGACATAGTTCCTGCTCTTGAAGCTCATGGCTTGAGGGGTCCAGAGAGGCCATCGCTGAAGTACACAACGAAGGCAGCAGCGAGATCATAATGGACCAAGAGTGGAGGCAGGGGCCCGCCCTCCAGGAGGTGGCTCCACAGCTTCGGGAAGAAATGAGAGTCATTGGACCCAGAACAGCAACACCAGAACATCCCATAAAGAATAGGGCCCGGATGTGACAGTGAACAGGCAGATTATGCAGCAGCAGGCTGTGGACTGAATGTTGGGGTGAGGGCAGGGGACAGCGTGACTCCCACGAGGCTGGTTTGGGTGCCTCCATAGTTTCAAGAACAGGAAAAACAAGGAAAAGAGAAGAGAAGAAGGCTTGGGAGCTGGGGTAAGATGAGTTTGGAAGGCTGGATTTATGACGGGGTAGGACTGCTGAGGAAGATCACACAGTAAGAGTGAGCAGAGTGAGGAGAGCAAGGACAAGCCTGGACAAGAGATCCTTACAGGACTGAGAAGATGGAGTGCAAATGGTGATTAGAAGCCCGTAAAGAGCAGAAGCCAATGGAGTGGGGAGTGGAAAGGAGGGAGGGTCCCGCACGGGATACCTCGAGAGGCAGGGATCCCATGCCCGCTTTGCCCAAGACAGTCAGGTGTATGCCTGCCATCTCGACATCATTACTGACAACCTCCTGTCTCTCTCATAAATCATGTGGTCCCTCTAGGTCGGACCAGGGCCAAAAAGGGTGTAATGAAGACAACGAAATTAAGGTCACACAAGAGACTGATTTCAGCGGGTGGTGGGGTGGGAGCGGGCGGTGGCAGGCTAAGAAATCAGTGTAAGTGGAAGCAAGCATCATGGATGCTTCTTCCCAGAAGCTGGCCGTCAGGGGGCAGAGATGGAACAGCGGTTGGAAGGCCCAGAGTGCAGAGGGAGGGCTCTTTACCACCTGGTTGGACAGACTTGGGCAAGTTGACCAGCTGATGGGGAAAGACGGTTAGAGGAAAATGGTAAAGACTGGGCACGATGGCTTGGCTGTGTCCTCTCAGGATGGGAGTGCCCATGGATTTGGGCCAAAGGATTAGGAGCACAGGTGCAGGGACTGGCCACACCAGCTGGAGAAGTGCCTCTCTTCCACTCAGCTGATGCTAGGGACTGAATGTCTGTGACACCCCCAAATTCCTATGTTGAAACCCTATCCCCCAGCATAGCTGCATTTGGAGACAAGGCCTGGAAGGAGGTAACGAAGGTTAAACATGGTCATAAGGGTGGGCCCCTGATCTGATAGGATTAGTGTCCTTATAAGAAGAGACACCAGAGAGCTTGGGTAGTGATCCCAGGGTCCTGGGATCGAGTCCCGCGTTGGGCTCCCTGCTCGGTGGGAAGCCTGCTTCTCCATCTCCAGGGGGAGTGGGCTCCCCCTGCTTGTGTTCCTGCTCTCGCTGTCTCTCTCTCTCTCTGTCAAATAAATAAATAAAATCTTAAAAAAAAAAAAAAAGAGCCAGATGTTGGTCGGAGGAAGTTCATTCTCTGACTCTCAGGAAATAGGAGGCAAGCCTGTCTATTGAAAATGAAAGAGGGGTTGGTAAGATCAGGAACATAGACATCAGGGAGAGCCCACTGGTGAGGGATCGATGTCGGACATACGGGGATTCTGGAGAAAACAGGAAAACTTAGGAATGTTGGCAGCATGGTGGGCTGGGACTTCAGGACAAGGCCAAGCAGAGATGTCCCTTCCCTGAATGCTCCTTGGAATCTGCCGGACACGGAATATTGAGGCTGGCTGAGCCCCAGGATATTATTATTTTCTGGAGTCCACAGGAACACTGAGCAGCCCTCTGTTTGTAATGTAAGCAAGTAGATAGGATCTGAGTGTTGTGGATTTTACCTTGGGCTGCAGGTTGTCCCAATGCCCGAGTGAAGGTCAGTGGTGAGAAACCTCAGCTTGCTAAGGGCAGGGAAGCATGGAGTAAGTCGGGGGACATTGGAGGGCGCCACTGTGGTGGTGGAACTCTAACCCTGGTTATGAAGTCTGGGCTTTCAAAGACGGAGACCAGGAAGAGAGCTATGTGCTCCCTCCTTCCTGGACATGGAGGAAGCCATAGGGCAGGGATAATGGGGACAGGGTGGAGAGAGGTGGGCTCCATGGGAGCGCAGAAAGGCGATGCCAAAGCTAAGAGAAGGAGCCCCCTAAGGAGTCTGGGAAGTGTACTGCCTGGTTGATTGATTTTGTGACCCCAAGCTCATCTCTGGCCCCTTTAATAAAACGCTGTGTGTAATTCAGTATTTGTTTTATGTTTTATAAAGCGATTAGATTAAACTGAAATTAATGTCACTTTGAGGCTTGGGAGAGCATTTTGCGACAGCCCCTTGGGTACCGGAAACCAGCGCAGGCCTCTTTCTGGGAGCAGATGCGGGTACTGGTGAGGAATCCCGGGGTTGGGGCCTCACACCGCGTCTGGGTGGGTGGCCCTGACAAATGGCTTCACTTCTCTCTGAGCCTCTGCTCCTTCCTCTGCACAATGAGGGTTATGAGAATAAAGTCAGATGGTGCTGGCAAGGACTTGGCAGAGTATCTGGTGTGAAGTGAGTGCTCAGTAAAGGACACCTTTATCATCATCATCTTCATTCACATTCATTTTAGAGATAGTAGCAATTTCAAAAGAAATCCACAAATATTTCCCCAGAAGATGAGAAGGTGATCTTTCAGGGATATAAAAAATCCCAGGGGCGCCTGCGTGGCTCAGTCATTAAGCATCTGCCTTCAGCTCAGCTCATGATCCCAGGGTCCTGGAATCGAGCCCCGCATCGGGCTCCTTGCTTAGCAGGGGGCCTGCTTCTCCCTCTCCCTCTGCCTTCCGTTCCCCCTGCTTGTGCGCGCGCTCTCTCTCTCTCTCTCCCTCTGTCAGATAAATAAATAAAATCTTAAAAAAAAAAAAAAATCCCAGAGAGCCTCCTCTGAAGAGTTGTCAATAGCCAGCTCCTCAGGTGACCCTTGCAGGTCTTCCTAAAATTCTGCTCGCCCGGTTGCCACCGAGCTTGTCAGCCCCTGGGGGTGGTAGCACCATGTGCCAGACCCCCAAGCCAGGACCTTTTCTGTTTCTGAGCCACCCACTGAGATGGAAGGGAGAGAGGTGGGAGAGCAGGGAGGGAGGCTGGAGAAGATCAAGCCCATTCTCAGCACAAGTCATTTTGTCTGCAAGTGGGTGTTCATCGAGGACCTTGGCTCCGATTCCTTGTCACCAAGCCCACTCTCCTGAATCCAACATGCAATTGACCCCTATTGTTAGTTCCGCTCATGCATTTCCCCTGAAACAGGACAACCTTTAAGGCAGTGGTTCTCGACCGGGGCAGTTCTGCCCTCCCTTCCTCCCAGAGGACATCGGGTAATGTCTGGAGACATTTTTCTGTGGGCACAACGTGGACAGGTGCTCCTGGCTTCCAGTGGGTAAAGGCCAGGGATGGTGCTAGATGCACACAATGCACAGGACAGTCCCCCAAGACAAAGAATTCTGTGACTCCCCCTCTGTCCTCCGGATCCTCATTAGTACTTCCCTCTGGCTTCCTCCATGCCGGGGGAAGACCTAGCTCCCTTCCTGGCACCCTTGCTGAAAGCCCAGATTTAATATCCGGGGTTACAGTGTCAAAGTTAAGAAACCCCATTTGAAGGAAAAGGCAACCCTCTCCACCCCACTTAACTCACTATGGTTATCGAGTTGGCAGTTTGCCAGATGCCACGGATTAAAAAGCCCTACCTTGAGTGACTGTTTTTCATTGGCTTGACATGGTTATGTACAATTTTATAAGCAAGGGTTACCTTCAAGATGTCATTGTTTATTACTTGGTGCTATACGAAAGTGCCACAGCTTACGACACTCCCTTTGGATGTCGTCACTTCATTCATTCACTCACTCACTCATTCACTCAACCAACACACACTCATTGAGCTCCTTCTTACGCTGAGACAGGCTCTAGGGATAGAGGATGAATAAGACATCTCAAAGTGTGCGTACTGGGGAGGAGGAAGAGGACAGATGTGCTAGTGAATAATCTCAACATCCTTCCAGGTAAAAGTCCTCATGAGATTCATGGGGGTGGGATAGCAAAGGGGGGTGTGGTCCATGTTTCCTCTGGCGGTCTCAGAAAGCTGGCCCCTTCAGCCATCATCACTTTCTGGTTTCCATTTGCAAGGGACCCTCCTGACACTTCCCTATATGGAAAGGCAAGGGGGGAAGGTGGGTAGCAGTAATAAGCAGTTTGGCCTAATGATGCCCCATTAGGAAGATGCCTATGATCTCACACAATGCGGGGGCCCCATATAAATAAAAAATTGTTTGAATGCCCTTAAATTTCCAAATCAAATGTCCGACCACTCAGAGACAAAGAAACAGAAGGTAAGCAGGGTTTCAAAGCCTGGGAAATACTCCAAACAAAGTAGGTCAGTTCCATTCTTGTTTATTAAAGGAGTTCTTGCCAAGAAGTATGAGACCTCAGGTCTGGATAAGCCCATAAAATACCCAGAAGACCAAGACTTACACACAGGAAACCATCTTGTGATAATACAAGGCAGGACATGAGTGTATGAAAATGTCATGTAAAGACAAAGGACGTAAGGGAGAGCACCCTGGGTGACCGGGATCAAGCGATCTGGTTGCTAGTCCCAACTCTACAGCTAACTTGTTGATTTGGGGCAACTCTCTTTTCTCTGTGGGTCTCAGTTCGCTCATCTGTAAAATAAGGGAATTGGACCAGAGCGTCATGAAGCAGCCTTCCAAGGCACACTGAAGAATCAAACCAAGTGAAAGCTCTCATTTCCCCCTCTGCTTATTCCTAACCTGGGGGCCCCTTGAGACTAAAAATGTAGGTTGAACCTCAGTCCTGAAGCCCAGCCACCTGTTGATTTCTTTGACAACCTCAGGGTTACTGCAAATACTTAAGAAGGAGGTGGGGAAGGTGATAAGGAAGAAGCTATTACCTCTCCCATCCCTGGGCACTGAATAACAGCACACCCAGAGGCTTTGAATTGTCCCCAGGGTCCTGGGTGGCACTTCCCCAAATTGGGGGTTCCGATTAGTGAGTGGGTACTATTGCTCTAGCACCTTCCAACCACCAGGCCCTGCCGCTGGTGAGAAGAGGCTCCAGGGTTACAAGGGAGCTGGGAACGAGAGTCCCAAATTCTACTTTTCCATACTACTGCTGCTAGAATGTCAAGGAGCTGCTGGATGGGCAGCTCCTGAGTGTCAACACTCCCATCAGCTCTGGGAGTGAAGGGTTTTCTTATAATCAAACAGGAGAGGACTACAGGAAGGCAAGGTCATTGGACACCTGGAAGGACTCACCCAGGACAGAGACTGGAGACTCCAAATTGGGTCCCCAAGTACTTTGCCTGGGGAGTTTCTTGGGACAGAGGCCTTAAAGGCCAGTTTGCAATGCTGGTGGGAAGAAGTGGTTCTGGAATCTGCAGCCCCCCCCACTCCCCGCCCCACCACCCCCTCCCCATTCCTTCCATCCTGGCTGTCTGGGTACAGATCCCAGTGGGAGAAGCCCTGGATTCCAAGGCATTCCTGTGGGAAAGGAAAACAAGCCACCCACTCTGCCTTTCTCTGGACCGGGTTTTCGGAGATCAGCTCCTCCCAGGACGCCCCAGACATGCATACTTTAGGGAGCCAAATCCCAAAGGGGAGGGAGGGAGTTGCTAATGGTCCCACCATAGACAGAGCCGGCAGCTCCAGCCAGAGCTTTCTGAGGTTTCCCCTTCTGCAGCCCTGGGGGTGCGTGTGTGTGTGTGTGTGTGTGTGTGTGTGAGAGAGAGAGAGAGAGAGAGGGAGGGAGAGAGAGAGAGAGAATGTCAAGGCTTTGGGGCCGACGGACATGGGCTCCAATCAACTTTTCCTAGGGCGAGATTTTTGGCCTCTTAAAGTCTCTGTTTCCTTGTGCGTAAAGAGAGGGGGACACTACCAACCTGGAAAACCCATCAGGAGGTAGCGATGAAATAATGGAGGCAGAATGCCCAGCGCACAATGGGCACTGCTAGGGGCGCCTCCAGAGTTTCCGTCGGGGCACAGCCTGGAGGGAGGGGATGGCGTGGAGGGGAGAGGGGGTTTACCTTAGGGCTGCCTTCGCCGGGCGCACTTGACGTTTTTACTCCGGGGGAGGAGGCTATCTGGAGAGGAGCCGATAGAGATGATCCTTGGGGGAAGGGGGAACGGGGTGTCAGGGTTCCCCCTCCTCCACGGAAGATCTGGGGACCCACGGAGGGGAGCGGTACTCACCGTGTGCGCAGCGCAGGCGAGCAGCAGCAGCAGGGGCGGCCGCGGCCACAGCAGCAAGCGGGGACGCATGGTGCTCGGCGCGTTCCCCCGCGGGTGTGGGGGGGGGGAGCGGGGAGAGCGCCTCGACGGCCGCCCCTCCTGTGCGCACCCCCGGTCCGGGAGCTCAGCGCCCTCCGCGGGGGCCCCGGCCGCCCGCCGCGTCCGGAGGAGCCATGGCTGTGGGCCACCCAGCCCGCGGCGAGCCCCAGGACTGCTCGTCCTCGGAAGAGGTGGCCGCGCGCTAAGCCGCCCAGCCCATTGATAAGGACGCGCGGCGCGGCGGGCGCTCCTCCACCCAGCCGCGACTGGCGGGCAGGGGAGGAGGCGGAGGGAGCGCGCGGGGGGCCGCAGGCGGCTCCGGCAGGCTCAGCCCGGGGGCGGAGGAGACCGGCAGAGGGCACGCTGCCTCAGCCTCGGACGCTGCAACACCCCCGAGTCCCGAAAGAGCGCTAAGTTCTGGGGCAGCCCTGCCGCCAGCTGGCCGCCCGCCGACGGGCAACGTATGACACGGTTTTGAGTCTCGCATCTACTGATGCCCACGTTCGGGTTAAAAGAAGCTTGTGCCGGTGCCCTGCGGACGTAGCGGGGGCTCCGTAAATGCCTATTGCATCGATCGGGTGGGACAGCTACGTGGCACTTCGTTTCCAATTTTCATTTTGTGTTTCTTCCTTATTCAAGTCATACCCTCTCATTCTAGGGAATTTCATTCCCATGGGCGCCATCACACGAGCAGGTTTAGATGATCAGGTGAGAAGCCTGTGGTCCACCCAGGCGTTTTGGGGGCTGCGCTGAAGATGAACGAACCCTGGAGGCTTTGTGCTCCTGGTGTCCCTGAGAAGCTATTTAAGCACCAGGCAGGTCTCTCCAGTAGCCTGCTCAACCTGAGTCTGAGTGCCCAGGTGACCTGGAGGCTGGCTTTTATTTTATTTTATTTATTTATTTTTAAAGATTTTATTTATTTATTTGACAGAGACACAGCGAGAGGGAACACAAGCAGGGGGAGTGGGAGGAGGAGGGGGAGTGGGAGAGGGAGAAGCAGGCTTCCCCCGGAGCAGGGAGCCCGATGCGGGGCTCGATCCCAGGACACTGGGATCATGACCTGAGCCGAAGGCAGACGCTTAACGACTGAGCCACCCATGCGCCCCTGGAGGCTGGCTTTTAGCCTCTCAGTACAAGATACCCTCAAATGGCTCTTACACACCCAATTTTTTTCTTTCTGTGTTTTTGTGCCCACTCCTTTCTTCTTGGCTCTCCTATGTTGGCCTTTCTCCCGGCACTTTAAGCACACATCAGCTGCTTGAATTCCCCCCAAGCCCCTTAGTGATATTATGCCCGTTTGACAGAGAAGGGCATTGAAGGTGCAGGAGGATAAATGACGTTGCTGGGTACCCGAGACTCAGAAGGTCAGATGGGAAAGCCTGGCTAACCCTGATACCCCGATTTTCTGTGACTTCCCTCTGGTCAGATGGCTAATCTGCCTTTTTTTTTTTTTTTTTTTTTTTTTAAGCTAACCTGCTCTTAAAGCAACATATTCTAGCCCATAGCAGCCTTCCTTACCTGAGGAGGCTATTGATAAGGTAAGGTTGGCAGATCACAGCAAAAATAAGAGGGAAAACAGTGCTTTGAGCTCTCAGGTCC
Organism: Phoca vitulina; assembly: GCF_004348235.1. Lineage (NCBI taxonomy): Eukaryota > Metazoa > Chordata > Mammalia > Carnivora > Phocidae > Phoca > Phoca vitulina. Next base: position 100,297,484 of record NW_022589704.1, read on the forward strand.
ACAATCAATGCCCAGGATATATCAGCCTAAAGTATATATGAACATAAACTCATTTGTAAGAACTTTTGCTACAGAAATACTCACCCAAAGACTCAATGAAATATGTGCAAGGATGTTTGTGGAAGCACGAGTACCGTATCGGAGAACAGGAGATAATGCGTGTGGAAGGGGGACACTCAGCCCCACCCCTGATGTTTCCTTCCTCCCCTAGTGCAGCCATTAATGTAATCCTCCTGACCTTTCTCAAGCCCCTCATTCAGGCCCTCCCCCTAGCACACACACACACACACACACACACACACAAATGCGGAGACAGGAAGAGCTCTATGTGTTTCATGCATTTGGGATAAGGACTGACATGAGGTTCTGCACCCCGCCTTCCTTTGACAGCTCCCTCACCTGCAGAGAGCCTGTAAGTGGATCGCTGGTGCCAGGCTGTCATTGCTGGTCAAGGCTCTGTGTTGATCCAGTATCACCAGTGACAGGGGGGTCTAAGTAGTTCTGCAGTTCAATGTTAGAAAACCCGCTTGCCCACAGGTATAAACGCATTCTCCAAGATCAACTTTATCGTTCGTGAAAGTGATATTTGACCTCATCTGTCTTAATCTTATTTCTTAAATGGTTCAAGATTCGGGCTGGAAATAATGTTGTTACACCTTAAATGTACATCAGAAAGTGCACACCGTAAGGACTTGCCATTTTTACTATATAGACTTCCGTGTTGCTCAAATATTTTCTTTTTTTTTATAGATTTGATTTTCTTATTTGACAGAGGGAGAGAGAGAGTGAGAGTGAGAGCACAAGCAGGGGGAGGGGCAGAGGGAGAGAGAGAAGCAGGCTCCCCGCTGAGCAGGGAGCCGGATGCAGGGCTTGATCCCAGGACCCTGGGATCATGACCTGAGCCGAAGGCAGACGCTTAACCTACTGAGCCACCCAGGTGCCCCTCGAATATTTTCTGTTACCACTGTGTGTATTGCTTTTTTGATGGGAAGAAATTTCAAGAAAACAATACACAAATGGAATCTGTGCTCTATACAAGAGCCTCATGATCGCAAGTAAAATAGCAGAACCACATCTGTTCTGGACAATTTAATAAATTTCTGGCCTGTGGCAAGCCATCTCCCTTAAATGGGAGGCTCTGTCTCTCTGAGCGTTGAGAAAAGGGTCTGAAGGGCTCCACAAGAAGCCCATTTATAAGCCATGCATGCAGTTAGTGGCTTTATAAAAGCTGCCTGAGAAAACAAGTTCATAATAGGGGTGGAAGGGAAAAGGTAGGGAATTAACAAGGTATTTAATACCTGCCATGCGCTAGAGAGCCCTTAGGCATTTGGAGTGTGTTACTGTAGTCAGTCCTCCAGCACTATATGAGAGACGTTTGCTTTCCTTGATCAATGAGATGGGAACTTGAGGCTTAGGGAAGGTAAGCACTCACCTCCAATAACACAGCTAATGAGGGGCGGGGGCAGGATTTGAACCCCGGACTGAGCGCAAAGCCTTTGCCTTTACCTTTTGCACTGTACTAGGGTTCCTTCCAGTCATGAAGATGACTTTATTACCCTCGGGCTTCCAGACTGTTTTGTAGGCGTCATCTCATTTGACCCTTGAAATAGCCCTGTGGGGGTGACAGGACCAGCAGCCGTGGCTGGGCAAGACAGGGAGAACCCTTGGCACAGGTGGTTTCACTGAAGAGTGTTTAATGAAAGGACCATTGAGGTGCGGGGGTGTGGGCAAGGTTAAGGGAACTAACAAGGCACAGCGAGGTGCCAGGGACTAGCAAAGGTGGGCCTAAAAAGGATGGCAAAGACTCTCTCCTTGATGAAACTTGAGCTCAACTCCTCAGAGCCCTCTTCTTGTCTAGGCCTGGACCTAGACCCCTCTGTCTCTGGCCTGCCCAGCCCAGTCTCAGCAAGAGTCCCACTGTCCTCAGCTTAGTGAGAATCCCTCCAACTCTTTTTTTTACCCCCTCCAACTCAAAAAAAAATTTTTTTATTAACATATAATGTATTATTTGTTTCCTCCCCCCAACTCTTGATAGCTGACCAACCTTGATATCTGATCAAGTTCCTCATCCCCCACCTCTGATGTCTCAATCCTGGCCTGCCTTCAGCAAGAATCCTGCTAAGTCCTGCTAGCAAGAATCCCCCACCCTTGATGGCTCCTCTTAGTGATCTTCTGTCCACTGTGCCCCTCACCCTCCTCCTTGGCCATAAATCCCCACTTGTCCTTATTGTGTTCCAAGATGAGCTGGGTCTCTCTTCCCTATTGCAATACTCCTGTAGTAACAGTCTTGAATAAAGTCTTCCTTACCATTTTAACAAGTGTCAGAATAATGTTTTCTTTAACAAGGGGCCAGGAGAGAAAGCAGTGTCCCAGAAGTTGGTAAGAGCTGTCCTGGAGTCACCCTCGGAACTTAACCATAGAGGGAGGCAGCCACTGTCAAAGTTATGGCCCTGGCAAGGGGTCAAGTGGTCAGATAAACACCCTGACTTCCCTTCTCCTGTCCACTGATCTCCTGGTGATGTCTTCCATTGGCTGAACACAACCCAATGCCAGAGATAAGGCAGACAGACAAGAGAGGGAAACTATCCATACAGTTTACTTGCGGGATGGAGAAGGGAGGAAAATGGGTTTGGGAGGTAGGAGGCAAAAGGAGAATAACCCCACTTGGAATATTATACCCATTGAACAGATGAAGAAATTGAGATGTGATGAGGCTGTAGCTCAAAATCCCACATTTGGGAGGTAGGCTTGCTGGTACAGAACTCCGGACTTTGGGTCCCCAGCCCTGAATTGTTTCCATCCCACACCCATCTCCCCCAGCTGTAGTGATGGAAAACCACAGCAATTATTTATTTATTTTTTTTTTTTTTAAAGATTTTATTTATTTATTTGACAGAGAGAGACACAGCGAGAGAGGGAACACAAGCAGGGGGAGTGGGAGAGGGAGAAGCAGGCTTCCCGCTGAGCAGGGAGCCCGATGTGGGGCTCGATCCCAGGACCCTGGGATCATGACCTGAGCCAAAGGCAGACGCTTAACGACTGAGCCACCCAGGCGCCCCCACAGCAATTATTTATTATCATTTCACAGGTCTGGGGGTTGACTCTTTTCAGCCAGGCAGTTCTCATTCAAAGTCTCTTCCAGGGGCACCTGGGGGGCTCAGTTGGTAAAGCAGCAAGCAGCCGAGTCTTGATTTCAGCTCAGGTCATGATCTCAGGGTCATGGGATTGAGCCCCAGGGTCATGGGAATGAGCTCCAGTGGGGCTCCGTGCTCAGCGGGGAGTCTTCTTAGGACTCTCTCTCCCTCTCCGCCTTCTTCCACCCCCTCTCAAATAAATAAATAAATCTAAAAAAAAAGTCTCTCCCAGGGTTGCAGTCAGACTGTGGCTAGGACCAGAGTCACCCTAAGATGCGCTCGGTCAAATGGCTGGGGCCAGAGCAGCTGGGGCTCCTCAGGTGTCCCCCACTGTCTCTGTATGCTTTCTCCACATGGTTGCAGTGGCTCATGATCCCAAAGGTGTGCATCCCAAGAAAGAGCAGGTGGAAACTCTATTGTGATTGATGACCCAGCTTGAAAACCACACATTACTGCTTCTGTTGCTTCGTATTGTCCGTATTACCAGTCGATCTATCATAGTCACTAACTCAGAAAAGGAACTGGTGGGCCCTGGCACACTCAGCAGCCAAGTGGTTGGCTGGGGGGTGGAGGGGGGTGGGGGGGGAATCCCAAGACAGGCGTACAAATTGAAAGGAGAGCTCCTGGCTGGGTTTGCACACACACTGTTGCTCAACAAACTCAGATAAACTCGTGGCAAGCGAAGCCAGTAACTCACGAGATGAGGGTTTGGAAAAGAGAAAGGGAGAAATTTCTTTTGGGTGCCTGCAGTGGTGGGGAGGTGGCAGGCTCAAGCCTTAACGATCGATCTTCCCGGCCCGCAAAATGTGATTGTGATTTGATGTTTGAGTCCAGGAGCAAAACGGTCAAGAAAGAATTCTTGAGACGTTTTTAGTGCAAAAAAAGGTGGTTTTATTAAAGCTCAGGGACAGGGCCCATGGGCAGAAAGAGCTGCTCTGGGATTGTGAGGAGCAGCTGATTATATACTTTTAAGTTGGGAGACAAAGGAAGTTTCCAAAAGGACTTTCATATGTTAAAGAAGACTTTACAGGATCCTGGAGGCCTGGCTATTGTCAAGCTAAGGTTGATTTCCTCCAGCAAGGCATTAACATTAAAGACAGTTGGGAGTTCCTGGAGGAATGTCTTTCTCTGCCTGTCTCAAGTATTTGTCAATGGGTGGCCGGTTATAAGGACATTTAATTTTATCTACAATTCTTTTGCCTTTGTTCTCCACATCAAGATGGACATCTAGAGTCTTATAGAGAGAGGTTGGGGGGGGGGGGGGGTGTGCGCAAGAGAGCTGTCGGAGAGCAGGTGGTCATGGGTGGGGGTCGATATGTATTCAGCACAAGATCATGGTGGGGAAGGGGATGTGCGGGGTGCGATCTTCTAGGCATTCCATTGCTATGAAGGCTTTTCTGGTCTGGTGGTTGGAATGTTCCGGTCATTGCAAAATGTCTTGTCAATGCCTCAAGAAAGTGCGATAAGAAATAAGCACAATGGTTTTAAGTTAGAGCTGAGTTAAGGGGTCTTGACTATTTCTGGTTAAAACTGTTGGGGTCTATAGTTGAGCAAGAGGGTTCACTGATATCCAGACAATCACAGAAGCCTGCCCAGGTTCAAGGGAAGCAGCATAGACTCAACCTCTTGATGAGAGAATGAGAAGATTCTGGAAGAGTGTGTGAAACCATAAATACCATTATGGCCATTGTGGGGAAATACCAAACTATACACCCTCTAAACTTCATTATAACCCCCATGAGTGATGGAGAGGGGCCATCTCTCTCTCTCTCTCTCTTTTTTTAAGATTTATTTACCAATTTGAGAGAGAGAGAGTGGAAGGGTGGGGGAGAGGGAGAGAGAGAATCTCAAGTAGACTTCCTGCTGATTGTGGAGCCCAGTGCATTCCATTTGTTAAAAAAAAGTCTGTACCAGGAAGAGAGCTATGCCCCAAGACAACTCCTATCACCTGAGAGACACTTATCCACATAACAAGACAAACCTTATTTATCATACATTTTCTCCCCTCCCTTTCCCATAACTTGCCTCCCCAGCCCAGAAGCCCCCACACCCCTTTTTCCTTTGTTTAGCCAAAAATGGTATATACACTTCAATCATCTGACCACCTCCCTGAATCTCATTTCCTTGTGAAACTCCCACGCATCTGCAGGTCATTACTACTGCTTTTGCTCTTGTTAATCTGTCTTCTATCAGATTGATTTGCAAGCTTCAGCCATTGAACCCTGGAGGGTAGGGGTAAAAGACTTTTTCCTCCCCTTCAATGCAATCCCCCAAAAGCTAAATTTTAAAAATCCCTGGTGCCCAAAGGGAAAGAGATCTTTTCTCCTCTTCCTTCTCTTTTAGCATTTCCTTTAGAAAACTTGTAATTAGAAATCTCCGCCGTCTCTTTGAGATGTATGTAAATCTTTTTTAAAAAGGAAATAAGCCTATTGCCAGTTTTTCTTGAAGGCGGTGGATCCATCTCCATGAAATGTGGATATCAAGGCGCCCCAGCTCTCTGTCACTGTGGGAGGTTAGTGCAGACATTTGGCTCCAAGTTGTAATTTCCTGCTTGTCAAAAAGATACAAGAAGTTTTATTTTCCCTTTGGATAAAGACAATTAACTGCCTGGCTCTATAAAAGGGTAAGATTTCTATTTGTCTTTGCCATCTCTTTCGTGGCTTGTCAATGATGTGCATTTCAGGTTGGTTTAATGCTTAATAATAAAACTGATTCATTCTTTTCTTCATTTGGTGGAGAGGGTTCACCTGGTTGACCAGAGATTTTATTTTAAATTACTTCTCCAACATGAAATTAGTTTTTTGCATTTTTCCAGGAACAATAAACACTTGTTAGAGAACTAATTAAGCCCATTCATTCAATGAATATTCATTGAGTACCTACTCTGTTCCAGGTGGCTATGAGAGAATGATAGAGGCCTGGGGAAATTGCCCTGTGGAGATCTCAGCCCTGTGTACAAAGCCTGGGGTACTTTAATTGCAGCCCCTCCCAGGAGGCCCAGCAAGATGATGGAGGCTGGTGGTCAAGACTTCAGAGGTTTAACGCAACCACATAGTTAACAAACCAATTGGTGGGCTGAAGTGAACAACTACAGAATGTATGGTGGATACTGTAAACCACAATACATTCTATGGGAGCCTGTACCAGGGGACCAGACCAAACCTTGTGGGTTAATGTATGAGGTCACCATTCTCATAGGTAAAATATATTTGAATATCGATAATTTTATAAGGTTCAATCTAATAGACATCTGTTGGTGTGTCTGGCTGGCCTCCATTCCCCCCCTTCTGGTACAAGGATCTCCCTTCCCCTCCTCCACTCTCAGACCTTGTGGCTTGCGGGGGGGGGCTTTCACCAACAGCAGCCCAGGGGTGAGCACATGACCCAGACCTAGGCGAGGAGAGGCAGCACCACCAACTAAGCACAGTAACTGGTTCAGGGATGGGCACGTAACGGATGCTGGGCCAATAAGAGTGGCACCACCAAAACCCACGCATTAACATTATACTCAAGCTAGTACCAAGATGGCAGCCCTCCCACGTCATGAAGAGTCCTGCTTGAGAATGAAGCCCACACAGGGTGGAGAACCAAGAGACCAAGAAAGACAAGATCCTAACACTATCCTCTGGTACCTAGATGCAGCTGTGACTGAAGCCTCTCTTGATAGAAGATAGGTAGATAGATAAATTTTTAACTTTTTTTACTTCTGAATTCATTCTGTCACTTGTAATCTCTTTCTGTCACTTAAATCCACTTCTGTCACCTGTAAAAATTTCCACTGGCATACATGTAAGGAAGGCTTCCCGGGAAAGTGACATTTGAGCAGAAGGGACTGGTTTGGGGGTAGGGGCTGAGGAGAGCATTGGGAAGGAGTGAGGAGTTGGCTGTCCCTGGGTGTCTGGGTTTAAGGCCTTCACCAAATGACCACACCAATGAAATGAACTTGCTCTGCCCCTTCAGCTGCTCAATAAACCAAACAAAGAGGTCTGTCCTCTCTTGAATGTGAGCTTTTCTGGAGCCCAGGTAATGTATTATTGATGAGCCATAAATAATGGGGCAAGCATGATTTCCTATTCAGTGCTGAAGTACAAAGGTATAACACTGACATTTTAATGAGGTTTTTATGGTCCAGGCTCACTGTTTACACTCTGGAAATGTGGGCTGGCTTTCTCAGGAAAGCAGTTTTTCCTTTACTTTTCTTATTTTCCTCCTCCATTTGTCAGCATCCTTTTAAATATTTATATGAAATATTATCATTAAAACAGATCAAATAAAAGAGAGCAAATAAAACCATATCTGAAAGACAATGTTGCCAGTGTTCCCAAGACCTTACTTTCACTAGAGGGAACAAAGAAAGATCAGGTGCACCCCGACCTCCCAGAGGCTCCCTACATTTCTGCCTGATTAGGCAATTTGGCTTGGTGTACAGAAAAGAATGCTGACAACAAACAAACCTGGATTCAAATCCTGACTTAGGCATCAATTCACCATGTGACCTCAGGCAGTTACTTTATTTATTTATTATTTTTTTAAAGATTTTATTTATTTATTTGACAGAGAGAGACACAGCGAGAGAGGGAACACAAGCAGGGGGAGTGGCAGAGGGAGAAGCAGGCTTCCCACGGAGCAGGGAGCCCGATGCGGGGCTCGATCCCAGGCCCCTGGGATCATGACCTGAGCTGAAGGCAGACACTTAACGACTGAGCCACCCAGGCGTCGGGCAGTTACTTTAGCCCTTCAGGGCTAATATCCTCATCTGTGTAATGGGGCAAATAATACCGATCTTTCAGCATTATCATGAGGTTGAAAAAAAAATCAGTGGGATTAAATGGCCTGCATATACAACTTGAGATGCATTTGGCTCCAGATAACAGACAAATCAACTTAAGTTGGCTGAAGTAGTGATAGGGATGAGTACTGGCTCACGTGACTGAGAGTCCAGAGACAGAGCATACTTCAGGGTGGACTCACGCATGGTTCAGGTTGTGTTTGTGCATGGTTCTCTTTGCTCAGCCCAACCCTGAGTTGCATAAGCTCAGGCTGGTAGCAAGATGGCTACAGCAGTTCTGTACCCTCCCATCCACAGTCAGTGCCAGAGAAAAGAGAATGTGGTACTCTCTTAAGATGCTGACGCTTCTCCATTGAGAGGTGGAGTCTGTTGGGGAAGAAGAATTTACTCTGCCTGTCGAGGTCCTTCTAGCTGGACTAAAAAATCTAGTGAACATGAGACAGATGAACGGGAGAAAGTCAAATCTAATATCATATATTTGGGGAATCCACACAGACAAGAAATTCCTAAGACAGGTGAAATAAGTTATATATGTCATTCTGAACTAAGGAGGAGGAGCTAGGGGTCTGGGACTTCAAAGGGAAGAAAAGCAATTCACAGGAAGATGAAAAAGAGTAAATGCTTGGTAAACAAATGTATGCTGGACCCCTCAAAAACAAGGGCACATAGGGGACTTTGATCAAACAGGCCTTACTGGGTCCCTCCCTGCATGCCATACCTAGTCCATAGTATAATGTAGTTGTCTATGGTAATACCTCCCTTCTTGGACCAATTCCTCTATCTACATTCTTTTCAGGGAGTAGGGTGGAGGGGAACTAAAGAGCTTTTCCTAGATCTGCTGGGTATTGATTGATTGCTTTTTAAATAAAAATAATCTTCATGCCAAAGTGGCCCATCTTGGAGTGGTCTGCCCCTATAAGTCTATGTAGGGGCCAAGAGCAGCCACTCCAACCTTAAGATCAAGACCTGAGCTGAGATCAAGAGTTGGATGCTTAACCAACTGAGCCACCCAGGCACCCCTATCTGAGTGGACCTGTGAATGGCCTCAACCAATAGAATGAGGTTGGAAGTTGTCCTGCACAACTTTCAAGGCTAGGTCATAAGGCTAGCTTGTGCCTGGCTCTCTTCTGGAATCCTTGTCTTCAGAATCTAGTGACCGTTTTGGGAGGAAGTCCAGGCCACATGTGGGTATTCTGGCCTAGAGCCTCATCTAGGTTTCCAGCTGGCAGCTTTAGCATCAACCACCAAATGATGCCTTCAGACAAGTCCACCTCCCTGCTTTTGAAGCTACAAGCCATCTCTGCTGTGCCCTGTCTGAGTTCCCTTCCCATAAAAACCATGAAAGAGTTAAGGATTATAGTTTTAAGCCACTAAGTTTTAGGTAATTTGTTATGGAGCAATACATAATGAATACAACATAAAATTTCTTAAAAATCCTACAAGACAAAAACCATTAACAGCAAAGTCAAATGACAAGCTAGGGAAACTTTTTGCAACAAAAGACTGTAATATAGAAAGACTGTAATATAGAAAGGCTGTAATATAGAAAGAGCTCCAGTGATTCAATAAGAAAAAAATCAAGAACCAAATGGAAAAGAGTAAGGGACATGAACTTACAGAAAAGACAACATAAATGTCTTGTAAACATATGAAAGCATACTCACTTTTACTCATCATTAGAGAAATACAAAATAAAACCATACTGAAATACTACTTTTCACCCATTGGATTGGCAAAAACATAAAGGTTTTATAATATATTCTGTTAGGGAGGTCATAAGGAAACCAGCACTTTGATACATTATGAGTAGGAGTAAGAATTAAGACAAAGGCCATTGAGGGCAACCTGACAATAGTTATCAATATTACAAATGCACAGACCCTCTGACCTAGCACTTCTACTTTGGGGACTTTTCCTATAGATATACTCACATGCATATGAATGAATGTATGTACAAGTTTGTAGAAATGACATGTGCACTTATATAAATCATCACAACATTGTTTATATGGCAGAAGATCAGGAACAACCTAAATATTCAATAATAGCAAACTGATTACAGAAGTTATGGAATTTCTGCAGCCAGAAAAAACAATGAGGAGGGGGGTGCCTGGCAGGCTCAGATGTCCCTATTTGGGCTTTTAAACAGGCGGTGAACTTCTTATAAATGCAAGCATACATATAATTGCTTGTGTATGAATAATGTATTCCTAAAAGATAAATAAGAATCTGGTGGGTGCCTGAGGGGCTCAGTTGGTTAAGAGTCCAACTTTTGGTTTTGGCTCAGGTCATGATCTCAGGGTCGTGAGATCGAGCCCCATGTTGGGCTCCATGCTCAGTGGGGAGTCTGCTTGAGATTCTCTCTCTCCTTCTGCCCCTCCCCCTGCTCACATGCGTGTGCACACTCTCTCTCTAAAAATAAATAAATAAATCTTTAAAAAAGAATCAGGTAACATGGGTTACCTCTGGGAAAGGAAAGTGGTGATTAAGGACAGGGGTAGGAGGGAGATCTTTTACTTCTCAGATTTTGAACCATATGAATATATTGTCCATATTCCAATTCTATACACACACACACACACACATAAGTGTATGTATATATAAATTTAGATCTCACTTGGCATAACTCATTAATGACTTTATCTACAAATATCTTGGAAGTCCTACCATGTGCCACGCAGTGTACAAGGTGATGAGTATACAGTGGTGAACAAGTCAGCCTTACTGAACTGATACTCCAGGAAGACAGACATCGAGAGGTAAGCCTATTAGTCTAGAACCACATTCTCCAGTAAGTTCATTGAAGGGAGAGCAGCCAGTGCTGGGAGAGAAGGTGGTGGGGTAGGACCTGATTTAGAAAGGGAAGCGAGGGAAAGCCCCTCTAAAGAAGAGATCCTTAGACTGAGTAGGAATTAGCTAAGTTTTATTTGAAAGGCTGCAGGCTCGAAACAACAACCATTTTATTATTTCTCATGAATGTTAGGGTCAGAAATTCAGGCAGGACTGGACTGGGCGGTTAAAGCAGTTACAGACCCACCCACATTCAAGGGGAGGGCACAGGGACCCCATGAGAGGAGCCTCAGAGTTTCCAGCCAGCTTTAACCCACCACACCAGGCCAAGGGGCTGTGGTGGGGTGGAGCACAGGGAGGGTGCAGTAAGGAGAAGGTGGAGAGAGAAGGCCGTAAGTAAGTAATGTCCTCTAGAGCCTTGCAAGTTTTGTTAAGGATTTTACATTTTCTTCTCTGTACAATGTGAAGACATTGAGGAGTTTTAGGCAAGGAACTTAACTGTTCCCCTCGTGCTTCTGAAGCTGACGCTTATAGTTTATAGCTTCTGTTCCTGTTTTCACACCCATTTCATTCACTTAGTTTGGCAGAGGTTGGGATACTTTTGTATTCTTCTCACTGCAAACTCTCAGCAAAATAAATGAAAAATACATAAATGAATTGGTTAAATAATTGATCATCGAAAACAGCTATAATTGTAGGGCATCAGTTTAGTGATTCTCAAATTTTAATGTGTCTGTGAATTCCTGGGGGATCTTATTAATATGCAGGTTCTGATTCAGTAGGTCTGGGGTGACCTGAAATTCTGTATTTCTTTTTTTTTTTTCTTTTTAAGATTTTATTTATTTATTTGACAGAGAGAGAGACAGCGAGAGCAGGAACACAAGAAGGGGGAGTGGGAGAGGGAGAAGCAGGCTTCCTGACTAGCAGGGAGCCCGATGCAGGGCTCGATCCCAGGACCCTGGGATCATGACCTGAGCTGAAGGCAGACACTTAATGACTGAGCCACCCAGGCACCCCGAAATTCTGCATTTCTAACAAGCTCCTGCGCTACATTTCATACTTTGAGTAGTGAGTGTTTAGAAATCATCGTATCTCAGGGGCAGCTGGGTGGCTCAGTTGAGCGTCTGCCTTCTGCTCAGGTCATGATCCCGGGGTCCTGGGATCGAGCCCCGCATTAGGCTCCCTGCTCAGCGGGAAGCCTGCTTCTCCCTCTGCCCTCCCCCTCCCTCCCCTCCCCTCTCCCTCCCCTCTCTGCCTCTCCCCCTCCCCCTGCTCGCTCTCTCACTCGCTCTCAAATAAATAAATAAAATCTTAAATAAAAAAAAGAAATCATTGTATGTTTTCAGTTGAAAAAAAGAGATAAATGGGATGCAGGTACCAGGCAAGCAGAGGTGAGATGATGTCATCCAGGCCCAGAATCTTCTTCCTGTCTCCTTGTTCTGCTAATCCTGCTCACCAGCTTCACCTTCAGGCTCAGGCTTGCCCTGGCCTCTGATGGCTGCTGCACTTCCAAGGACTCACTTTAGGAGACTACAATGTCCAGAAAGAGAAAGGTACTATATTTATGTGTGTCTCTGTCTTAGGACAGAGGAAGCCTTTTCCAGAGGTTCCCCCAGAAGGCTTTCCCTAATGTCTCTGTCACCAGAATTGGTTACATACTCAACGGTAAATCAGTCGTTGGCAAGAGGATGGGGAGTTCTGTGACTGACATAGACTAATCAGCATCTATTGCTGGAAGTGGGGATCTGGGGAACTGGGACTGGGGAGGATCCCAAGCTAGAAGGTGGGAGTGGACAACCAGCAGTGTCCACTCCACTATAATACGCAATTTGGTGAATTGTACAGAGACCTACATATTATATCTATATCCATATCTATATATCTATTTGTATGTCTATCTTTACATATAAAATAGGGAATTCGGCACTTTTTCTAAGGAAAAAATTTTAAGACAAATTAAAATGGGTTACCCAATACCCATTAACAAGTGTACGGAAACAAGCATTTGATGATTTAAGCTGGAGTGGAAAGGTCTGGGACTGTGGGAAACAAAGCATTTGTTCTAAAATCTACAACCTTGTTGGGGCAACAAAACAGAAAGAACTGAAACAAACTACTATATAAGCAAATGGATTTTTTTCACGCACTTGTCCAACAGTTACTGGGTAATCACTATAAACAAAGATCTGTGTCAAGGGCTGTGGGAGATCCAAAGATAAGGCACAGTCCCCTCCTGATAAGAATTTCGCAGTTTAAGATACACAAGTAATAATGGGTGCAACATATAAAAAGATAAGGGCCAAAAAAGATGCTAGAACAAAGTGTATGGAACTCAGAGTAAGGAAAAAGTCCTTTTGACTCAGAGGGCTGTGGGGAGGGTAGAAGATATCTCCAGGCTAGCCTTGAAAGGGAGATTTTTAATCAGCGCTGTTGGCAGCGGGGACAGATTGGAGAATAGGAAGATGGGAAAATGAATATTCCCAGTGTGCGTGGGGGGGATCCACATACAGCACAAGTGACGTGGGTGTGGGGAAGGCAGATATTCTTATTGGATTCCTACTATAATTTCTTATCAACACGAAGCCATAAATAATATCAAGCAAGTGTCAAGGTATACAATGAAAAAATGAAACATATATAACAAACAAAGCATACAATGAAAACTCATAGGAAGAGAAAAGCTTGAATCATCTGTGTAAGGAATAATGTCCATGGGTGAGCAGGGTGGAGTAGACAGGACAGGAATTCTGGGGAGCAAGTTATGGTTTAAAACTCCTAAATATCAGTATCAGAACAGAAACAGTTTCTTCAGTGAATAAATTGCAACAACAACAAAAAGATATGGAGGGAGAATCTGTCGATTAAAAGACACCTAAAGGACATATCAGTCTATTGTAATGTGTGGGTTTTATTTGAATTCTGATTCATTCAACTCTAAACATGACATTTATTTTATTTATTTTATTTTTTATTTTTTAAAGATTTTATTTATTTATTTGAGAGAGAATGAGATAGAGAGAGAGCATGAGAGGGGGGAGGGTCAGAGGGAGAAGCAGAATCCCTGCTGAGCAGGGAGCCCAATGCAGGACTTGATCCCGATCCCGGGACACCAGGATCATGACCTGAGCCGAAGGCAGTCGTTTAACCAACTGAGCCTCCCAGGCTCCCCTAAACATGACATTTATGACATTTGTGGGACAGTTGAGTATTGGGTATTTGAAGATGTTAAATTACTTTAATTTTTTAAGGCACTGGCATTGTGGTTATGTTTTTAAAGAGTTTTTATCTTTTGGAGATATATTCTGAAATATTTATGGATGAAATGATGCCTGGGATTTTCTTCAAAATAGTACAGGGAGTAGGGGAAAGGTATAGACGAAACAAGATTGACCGTGATTTGATCATTGTTACAGATAGGTGTTGAAGGTTCATCATACTATTCTGCCTACCTTCGTATATGTTTGAAATTTACCATAACAGAAAACGTAAAACAAACTATACTTAAGGATTAAGTGAATCCGTGAACGAAAGTGTGTCGGGAAGCTCCGCCCACGGAGCTGGGGAGGCCCCGCCCCTTTGGGCCAGTTCCTCTCCCGCCGTCTGCTCTCGCAGGGTTCCAGTTTATAGTATCTCCCGACTTTCTCGCTTCCCCTCGGGAATCCATTGCCTTCGCACCTCATAAGTCGCTCTCGATTCTTCCCCAGGCCCCACAGACTGCTCCGAGTCCCCAGAAGTCACCTTTGGCCCCCGGACCTCGAGTCGCCGCCGCCCGGCTCCCCCCGCCCCACGTCCCTGGGGAGTTTGGTCGCGTCCGGCCGCAGACACCCCCCCCCCACCCCGCCCGGCGCTCGGAGCGCGTCCGCGTCGTCATGGCGACGCTGGGAGCAGAAGCTGGCGGCGGCGCCGGCCGAATCCCGCCCCGGAACCATCTCCTGTGTGAGCGGCCTGGGACCTGGGGCCAGAAGTGGCCCCCTGGGCCGCCGCTGAGCAGGCTTGAGGCAGCCCGAACCCCGGGCGGGTGTCCCGCCGCCAGTCAGACTGGGCTGGGGTCAGAGGAGAGGTCGGGCCTAAAGGGTTAAGTGAGGATGGGGGTGCTGCGTGGGTCTGGCGTCGACCCCCTACTCCTAGCCGGAGATGGAGTAAAGGGGCGCTGAGGGGAGCAGGCGTTTGGCTAGGGGGAGAAGGCCTGCCGGGTAGAGCATGGGGCGAGGGGACCGAGGATGGGGGTGTGTGAAAAGAGACAGGGTTCACCCCGGAGGGAGTGAGCTGGAATAGGAGCTCTCGTGAAAATGGTTTAGCCATTGTTCCTGCCCGAAGTACAGGCAGAGAACTTGAGGGAGCCAAGAAGAGGGAGCCTGAAAGTGAACTTGGGGCAGGTGTTGAAGGGGATGGAGGGGAACGAAGCGGGCGGCGTGGTGTAGGCTGTGCTGAGGAGTGGGGAATCTTCAGAGATGCTAGGAAGGGGCGGGGGGGGGGGGGGGGAGGGGGGGGGGGGAATCTTCAGGGAGGGGGGGAGGGGGGGGGGGGGGGGGTGGTAAGGGGAAAGGAGAAACTTTCAGAAAATGATTATTAAACATTTTCTTCTGTGTAGTCAGTGTATTTTGCTTGATGCTGTGGACTGTGGAGAATCTAAAGCTATGAGCCTTCTCCAGAAAAAAAAAAAAGTACACAAAGATCCACATATGATTTTACATTGAATCTCAGGCGTTGCAGAGCAGCCCCCAAAGCATGTACAAGGATCCCAAATTTAGAGACTTAGCTGTAGAAGATCGCAAGATGTATAGGCTTTGTAAAGTGCCCTGTACAAGGCAATAAATCATGAATACCCAATGAGTAGTAGAGGCGGTAATTGCTAAAGAATGGTGAAGGGTGTTGGGGACAGTGTGGACTTTATGAAGAGGGTGGAACTTAACGTGAACGTTAAGGAAAAGCGAGTTGGACATGAACCAGGATCCTAGATTCTACGACAGAGCTCCTAGGAATGCCTTTGTGGCGCTGGAGAAGGTCCCTTGGCTACTCTCCCTCCTCATCACCCCAGAGACGGGCCCAGGAAGGTGGCCCAAGAATGCCAGTGTCTCCAAATGTTAAAGGGTTTCATGGTCACATGCAGCTAAGAGCCGATTTGGAGAAATCTCAGAAGAGGCCTGTTTAACTATTTACTTCAACCTTTTCCAATTTTATTTGATCGTGAGCACCTTTATTTTTCCCTTCAGGTGCCTCTTCTAATAGCTCAAGAGTATCTCAGGACTACATTTTGGGAAAAGCTCTTGAGGAGAGAGAATTAAGGACCACGGAAGTGTTTTGAGCAATGGCACGATATTGGGTTGTGATGTGTGACACAAGATTAATGGGACATCCCTGTGTGGGAATGGAATGGCCAGGAGAGGCAGGGAGGCAGGGAGGGCCTGGTCCACACAATCACAGAGGTACATTTGTCAAAGATTGAGAAGAAAAAAAAAAGTGTGTGGTTTCTCATACTGCTGCTGTTTTTTTTTTCCCCAGGAAATGACCTTTGGCTCTAAAAAGAAGACTCGATTTTTCATGATAAAATGGCAGTGGTGAAAACCCCCAGCAGAGAGCTAAGCAATGCCGAAGAACCATTTACTAACGTATCCCCCCTCCTTTTGAAGAGCCTAGTGGAGGAGCCTAAGAAAAGAAGAGAAGTACCTAATCACCTTCTAGAATCAAGTAAGTGAGTAGAACAGAGATTTGCTTTACAATTTACATCTTCCCAGAGGATCCAAAGTCCAGACAGCATAATGGGATTTTTGGTGCTGATTTCTCTATATTGTTTTATGGGCTCACAATAGCTTTTATTATTAAGAACAATGGTTCTATTTAGGTCCATGCACTCATGTGATAGATTCTTGTGGTGTAAGTGAGTCACCAAGTTCTGCTGCTTCTACTTCCTCAAACATCTTACCTATCTGTCCATACTGCCTTATTCCTCATCCTCAGCAAGGTCATTAGGATATCCTCGTGCTCTCCTCGGGGCCACCCTTCACACTCCCATCAGTTTCCTTTGTGCAATCATGGCTGGCCCTGTCCCTATTCTGCTAAGATACTCTCAGTGGTTCCCTTGCATTTGGAAGAGAGTTGCAATTCCTTCACTTGACATTTGGCCCCCTCTGCTGTGGATGCAAGCCTGTCCACCCAGCTCCATCCCCACACTGTGCACTGCTCATCCCCAGCTCCAGTCACACCGTTACTCCTGCTCCTTCAAGACCACATGCACTTTATACCTTCTTGCCTTTTTCCATGCACATCCCTTCCCTGCCATGCACGTGGAAAGCCTAGTAAAATCCTGTAGTGATTCTGTAAGAGGCTAATCATTTTGCCTACATTATTCTCACTTAATCCACACAACATCAACGTTCTATTTTTATCTTACTGGTGGGGAAGTTGAGATTCAGAGAGGTCAAAGGAATTCCCCAAGGTGGCACAGCTGGGTGGAGAGGTGGTGTTCAGTCATGGTCGCCCAATCTCCAGATCTCTACCATCACATTAGGCTGCTCCTGACTCATCTTTCAAGGCCTATCGCAGATGCTGGAAGTGTAGTATTTGGGTGTGGCTCTTTCATCACCGTAGAACTTACTGAGTGCAAATTAGTATACTCAACTCTTTCGGGGCATTAACAGAAAAATACCTGTTTTAAGGTCTATTTTGCGGCCCTAAAAACAAAAGCAAAATGTCCAGCATTTAAAAACTTTACCAAATAATGTTCATTTCAATACTTAAAAAATGATCTAATAACCTACAGAGATTGCCCATCCCCCAGAAACAACCATCCGGACCCTATTCCAGCCCTCTTCGGTTTGGCCCAAAGCTGATGACAATGTCAGCATGTCAGGTCACTTGGTGAGGAGCAAGAGCTCCAATTGTTTCAGATGTTTACAAGAATCACAGTGGGCTAAGCAATGAGGGAGGGTGTCTGTGGCTAACGGGGTTTGGTGATAGCCAAAGGTGAAAGGTCATCGTTTTTAGGAAACTGAACAGTGCATTCGTATTGAGGGAGGCAGTTCAGTGGTTGGAATCGGACAGACCTGAGTTTGATTTTTAACTACCGGCTGTGGGCAGGTTATTTAATCTTGTTGAGTCTCAGCTCCTTCACCTGCACAGTGGAAATAATACCACTGCGTAGGCCTGGAGTGAGGATTACTAGCAAATGCCTGGCGTAAGCACCAAAGGCACAGAGAAAATTGTGTCGTGGGTTCTCGGTACCTCCTCTACACATCTCAGCTCCTGCCTCGTAAAGAGCTGGGAAAAGTTTTGTAGACCTGGACACTTTTGTGAGATCGGCTGTTTTAACCTTCTTCTCAGAACTGGAAGAAAAAAAAAAAAAAGACATCCACATTACACTAATAGCAGTTGGAGACTTTACTCTCCAGAGCGATAATTATTCAGAGCTCTACGATTATTCTATCACATTGTAATTCTATTCGGAGGAAATCCAATGATAACAGGTAAATACCCGGTAATGAAATGAAACACTTGGTGTTTGGATTCTTTGAACTGCATATTCATTACATCACAAGTCATCTCGGTGTTATACAGGGCAGCAAAGTTAGGGTGCGTGCTCTTGCAAGCTCGTGTTTTAGGATGAAGACTTGTACAAAATGTGAAGAGCAGAGTATTTTAGTGGGTAATGAACAATACATGTGAATTTGTACTGTGATGATAATATCTCCCAAACGATGTGTAAAAATAGAGGGAGAAGCAGGACAGTTCATTTGGCATCGATCATTGATCTTATTGACAGCTGTACCCTCTGTCGGAAGCTTTCAGAGGCTTAAAATATCCTAAATCAAAGAGAGCCCACATTAATAGGATCTTCATTTATTTACTATTTTCTTTTATGTCTCATCTCATGGTGTACTTATCTACATTGTTTTTATAGAGGTTTATGCAAAAGTTCTGAACAATAAGGTCATACAGGCAAAACCTGGCATACTGCATTTTGGAGGCTACAAAGTAGAAAAACAACACCAACAGATTCTGGTAGGTATTTTTTAAGTGGGTTAATTAATCATAGTAATGAAATGACATGAGTGTTCTGCATTTATATTACTCATTCATTTAAAGCACAGCAGCATCCGCAGAAGCGCAGATGTAAGTTGGGCCAGAAAGGTGGTTCTAGGATGAGAAATTTTAAAGCCGCACCAGTGTCCTTGGACAAGCTACTTGCCCCCTGCCAAAGGCTCCTCATGGCATTCTTTCCAAACAGGTGTCATTGCTGACTGACTCTTAGGGGCTAGCAACTGTGCTTGCTGTCTCACAGTGATCGTGTGTCACATGATTCGGTTTCATCCTTACCCTAGCTCTGTGGAGGTTGTACTATTATTCTCATTATATAGATAGGAAACCAGGATTCCAGAAGGTTCAATAGCTAGTCAGTGATAGAGACTGACTTTCACTCTTAAGTTGCCTTCTTCCAAACCAGGGCCTGCTTGCTCCAAGCCTACACCACCAGGAAAAGGGGTATCCCTTTCCTAGGAGGCTTCCGTGGGTGTTCTGTTTCACCTGCTTGGGTCCGATGCCCATGCCTAAATCAGCCATTCTGGCCAGAGAGATTCTAGCCAGGGCTGGGTGGCAAGGGTCAGTTCCGCTGGACAGGCTCCAGAAGGGGCAGTTGAAAGGATGGACTGCAGTCCACACGGAGCTTCCTGGGTCCCCTTCATTGACCTGCAGGTGGCCTCAGGTGGCTACAGCATTCCTAATGCTATGCTTATAAGGACCTGAACAGTTTTGTTTTTTTTTTTAAGAGAGGAAGTGGGGAGGGACAGAGGGAGAGGGAGAGAGAGAATCTTAAGCAGGCTCCACGCCTAGCCCATAGCTTGACACGGGCCTCGACCTCACAGCCCTGAGATCATGACCTGAGATGAAATCAAGAGTCAGACGCTTAACCGACTGAGCCACCCAGGCACCCCAGGACCTTAACATTTAAATCAGCTCTACAAGCTCGGTGACCTCACATCGATCCCCTGAAGTCACACTGAGCAGGACACCTCAGAACTACTCCCACTGGGCTCTGGATCTGAGCAAAACGGAGTGGAGTAGAGGCAGGCTCCCTTCCCACGAGCCCTCCGAGACTCTGGCTTTGTACACGATGTTCCCCCTCTGGCTCTGTCACCGGCCACCACAAGACTCTACTTTTGGAGAGGGGAAAGAAGCTGAGAAATGCTAATGCTGTCAGGAAGTGAAGTTACGTTTCTATCAGGCACTCCCCAACAAATTAAGGATGCCGTTTCCGTGCATCTTAGTGCATCGAAGTGGGTAGAGAGAATAAACCCAGAGAGAAACCTGTTAGGTGCCAAGTCTTTCCCCTCAGGAAAAGGGTTAGGATTTAAAATGGTGATTAGGAAATCCACCCATCAACCTGCAAGATGCATTTCTTAGAACACAGCATGAAAGACCAAGGTTAATAAGTGATTTTGGAGCTTACTTTTCCTGGTATTAGGTTTGCTGTCTCAATGGTGATTGGGTAGATCTAAAATAATTATCTTTCATAATTGCTCGTTGTTTATAATAAATAATGAATATAATGAATAAATAGTTCACTCCCCACCCCCCAGCTCCCTTGCTATCCTTATTCCCCCACCCAGTCTACTCTTACCCTAGGCAACAACTCATTGGCTTTTTGTTGGTATAGATTTAACTCTTCTGGACAGTTCGTGTAAATGGAATCTTATAACATGTAGTCTTTTGTGACTGGCTTCTTTCATTTAGCATAATGTTTCCCAGGCACCTTGTATTGTCTATCAGTACTTCATTCCTTTTCGGGACTGAATACTATTCCATTGTATGGCTCTACCACGTTTTGTTTATCCATTCATTAGTTGATGGACATTTGGGTGTCAACTTTGATGCTCTTATGAATAACACTATTATCAACATTCATGTATGTATTTTTGTGTGGACATATTTTCAGTTCTCTTGGATATATACCAAGGAGTAGAATTGTTGGGTTGTATGGTGTGTTAGTTTTCTATGGCTGCTATAACAAATAACTACAAGTTGAGGATCTTTAAAAAAAAACAGAAATTTATTCTGGAGGCTAGAGTCCAAAATCAAGGTGTCGGCAGAGCTGTGTTCCCTCCAGAGAATCTTGTTTTGCCTCTGGCAGCTTCTGGCTGGTGTTTCTTGGCTTATGGCCACATAACTCCACTCTTTACCTTTACCTTCACATGGCCTTCTCTGACTCTCTGTCTTCTCCTCTTCTCTTAAAAGGATACATCATTGGACTAAGGCTACCTGGCTAATTCAGGATGATCTCATCTCAAGGTCCTTAACTTAATAACATCTGCAATGATCCTTTTCCCAAATAAGGTCACATTCACAGGTTCCAGGTATTAGGATGTGAACATAACTTCTTGAGGCCACCATTCAACTCACTGGTTTTTTTAAAAAGATTTTATTTATTTATTTGACACAGAGAGAGAGACAGCGAGAGAGGGAACATAAGCAGGGGGAGTGGGAGAGGGAGAAGCAGGCTTCCCGCCAAGCAGGGAGCCCGATGCGGGGCTTGATCCCAGGACCCTGGGATCATGACCTGAGCTGAAGGCAGCGCTTAACGAGGCACCCCTCACTATTTTTTTTTTTAAAGGAGAGAGAAGCTTATTGAATACACCACAAGGGGGTGGCAGGCAGGACACCAGAGGAGAAGCTGTCTGCTCAACTCACTATTTTATTTGTATTTTTTTATTTGCATGTTTTATTTGCATTTCCCTAATAAATAAGGATGTTGAACATCTTTAGACCAGGAGCTTACTGGTCATGATGTAAAAAAAAAGCTTATGGGGGCTTCTGGCTGGCTCAGTCAGTAGAGCATGTGACTCTTGATCTCTGGGTTGTAGGTTCAAGCCCCACATTGGGTGGAGAGATTACTTAAAAATAAAATCTTAAAAAAAAAAAAAGAAGTTTGTGGAGGAGAAGCCACTTGAGATAGCCCAAAAGGAAAGAGAAGTGGGAAGAAGATACTCAGGGCATAAAGGAAGTCATTGAGAGAGGTCCAAGGTGCATGCTACATATTTGGACACTAGTGTACAATCTGGTTTACCTGGATCGTAGGGTTTGGGGAGGGAGATAAAAGCTTCATTCTGTTGAAGAACAGAGACCATCTCTTTGATACGGCATGATGCCTAACACATAGCAGGCACTCAGTAAACACTTGTGAATGACACTGAGTTCACTTTATTGGAAGACAGTGACTTGATGAAGACTCACTCACTCCAAGTAAATACAGTGTAAAGTCTAAATAATCATACTGCTTCTATCAAGCATTATAACAAGCAGGCATAGATAAAAGTACAAAATGATTTCATCTTAATAACATTCTGGGAGATCTTGGGAGGGCCAGCCTCCTGTTTCCACCAGCAAATTTAAGTGGAAGCCTAAGGCAATTACCTTGAGATTCTTGCCAAACAAAGGGGAAAATCCAGCTCTGCTTTTATCTTGGTTTTGCTACAGGAAACTATGCAAATTGCCCAAGAATGGAATGATTAAATGTGGGTTTAAAACCACAATAAATTGTTCATTAACATTTGAGATTGATCCAGATCTGGTTAAAGGATTTAAAGCATTTTACTTGGATTCATAGTGAGATCAGTGCTTTGACTTACTTTAAAATTTGAAAGAGTGGTTCCCAGGTTTCTCAAAACAAAGACCTCTTAAATTCTTTTTTCCCTCTGCAGAAAGATTTTGTTTGTCTGGAAAACTATATTAAGTAAATAATTAGTCAGGTTTCTCATGAGACAACCAGTGTTGATGTTGCCAGCCCAAAACAAAGTTGTTAGCCCACATAAATTAACAGTTTCCTTAAGCTTTCTGAAATAATGGTATTAGTTTTCTATTCCCTATTGCAGCCTTTAACACCCCCCCCCCCCAAATGTAGCCAAATAATGTCATCTTTTATTATCATGAATGGGATCTATGTTGTTTAATTCTTTTTTAAAATTTTTTCTAATGATATATCTATCCGTTTTAGAGAGAGCACAAGCCGGCTGGGGGGAGGGGCAGAAGGCGAGGAGAGAGAGAACCCCCAAGCGACACTCCGCTAAGTGTGGAGCCGGATGTGGGGCTTGATTCCAGGACCCCAAGATCATGACCTGAACCAAAATCAAGAGTCGGAGGCTCAACCAACTGAGCCCCCAAGGCGCCCCTTTAATTTTTTTATTTTTATTTTATTTTATTTTATTTTATTTTTGAGAGAGAGAGCAGTGGGGGGGGGTAGTGGGGAGGAGCAGAGGGAGAGGGAGAGTGAGAATCTTAAGCAGGCTCCATGCCCAGTGTGGAGCCCAACACCAGGCTCTCGATCTCACAACCCCGAGATCCTGACCTGAGCTGAAATCAAGAGTTGGATGCTTAACTGACTGAGCCACCTGGGCGCCCCTATGTTGTTTAATTCTTTAAGAAATGAATTCAGTATTTTCTTATTGGTAATTTTTTATTCATTTGACAATGTAGATATTATCTACTGAATTCCAGTGCTCGTCCTTCACATACAAATGAGTAGTGGGCATGTTTGAATTTGCTCTGCCACACTCAGGTTGGAGGAAGCATCAGGTTTCTTTCTTTTTTTTTTTTTTAAATCAGGATGTGGCCCAGCCATCACCCACAGGTGCTGGCTGCGTCTCCAGTCTGGAGAGCCAGCTCCTGTCTCCTCCCTTGGGACCACTCAGGAATACTGGAACAGCTGAGCCAGCTCAGCGGCTTTGCTGAGCACAGACCTCTTGTCTTCAGCCCGTGACACTGCTTGTTGCAAATTGACCTAAAGCCACGAACTTATTTCTCACTGTCAGGTAGATATTGAGAATCTGACCCTGATGGGTGGTGGGAGCTAAAGGTCCCCACCCAGCAGCCTTGCTACCAGGTACATCTACGGCGATGAAAACAGGTCCGAGAAGAAATTCTGCCGTGCATATGACACTTGCTAGCACGCAGGCAAAAAAGAATGAGCATACTTGCCATCTCCAGGAAGGCGCAGCCATGGCTGCTTGCAAGGGAGCTTTGCTGGCAGCAGATGTAGTAGCATCCATTGGTAGGATTGGCCAACCTTCCATCCGGCTGACAGAATGTTTTTGTGCTGTGCAAAACGCAAGACCTAAGGGAGCCCTGCGTCTTTGAAGGTCACTCTATAGTAGATACTGGGTTCTGTGCTCACCAGATTCTCAGATCCCTTTTGTTTAAGAGCGGGAATGCCTGTTTGAAAGTTCTAGTTAGTACATCTATCCCGAACATCCTGTACGCTAATATTGTAGACCTTCTAGTACCAGTTCAGTGAGGAGGATTGAAATGCTCTGAATAGCCACCTCTAGAGTATGGACTCTGGATTAGGATCTTGCAGTGTCTACTGAGCGCTCCGGGAGTGCAGATTATTGATTTCTTCTAAGGTTAAGCACCCTTGGGATACATATTAAAAGCAGTCCCGACACCCTTGTTTGTTGCCCTGTCCTTACTGGATTTTTTTTTAAGTGACAGCCAGTATAATCGCCTCTCCTCCCAGTTCTTCCTGGACTCTGACTTGAGGCCTCCAACTTGAGGGTCCCTCTTGATGACAAGCATGGGGACAGAGTTCTCTGTCAAGGCTTCCAGGCCCTGGCTTCGTGGCTACCTCCCCATCCCTAGCAGGTCCCACCACCTCAGGATTCTGGGTGTGATGGGCACAGGCCCCAGGCATCCTGGGTCCCAGCATACCTGTCCCCCCCCAATCTTTCTTGGAACGACCATCTTGTGGGTAGAGCCCCAGGAGTGCACACCTTCACCAATACTGCCCCTTTGGCGGTCCAGAGCGGCCTGGAGAACTTTTTTTTTTTTAAGGATTTTAGCTTATATAAAAAAAGAAAAGATATGCCAAAAGAGGGTCACTTTAGGAATGTTCGCAGGTGACAAATAAGAACTTTTAACAAATGCAAACACCACTGTAACCTCATCAGGAAATAACATCTGAATTTTAATTTCGGGCTTCAATGACCATGAGGTCTTGGGCAATGGGCCCCGTGACAGGTCCCGCCTCTGGCCTGGACTTTGGAAACCAAAGGACTCTTACCTGTCCCCTGGCCCAGATGAAGCCCAAATCCCCAGATCCCGAGGTTCTTGGTCCCATCGCAAGCAGAGGGGGAAAACACCTCTATTGAGAGACACAGTTAATTTATGCAGCAGGTTGTCCTGCCTCACAGGGGTGGCCTTCTGTCACCATTGGAGAACTCCTGACTTCTCAGTTCTTTTCCATTTGCCCCAGGGATGGATTGCAGGCTGCCCTAGCCACACTCTTTTTCCTGATTTTTTGACCACCTTAGTGTCACCGGGCCCCCAGGATAGGTGGCTTATAATTTGAGAAATTGTGGGAGTTGGTGGGTGGCTGACTTTTTAGTTGAATCACAGGATGAAATGGAGTTGTGAAAATTCATTAATGAAAGGAAACCTGGTTCATACTGGAATCGGGAGGCTGTCACACCCCACCACTCCTCTGTGATTACAGACCAATAAGAAGAGATGTACCTTGCAAGTCCATACTTTAGGTACTGCTTTATTACCCCAGCAGGAAGAAGGAAGGTTGTCCTTCTCCCCTAGCAACAGCCCAGCCAATGAGAGACTGTCGCAGCTCAGCCAGTGAGAAGTCCCTATACTTCAAACTCCCAATTTACTCCAATGGACTTTTTGTTTATAAAGTTCCCACCCCCTCCCCCCATGTGTCTCCCTTGGTCTGGGACTTGCCTATGGTTTTGCAGCAGCCCGCTTGTCCTAGTTTGCAATTCTCTGCTGTTGCTGAATAAAACCACTTTTTGCTGGCAGAATAACTGGCAGTTTTGTTTTGTTTTTTCAAAAAGGCACACGTGGTAACTGGTCAGGATTGGGGATGAGGGGTGTGTAGATGAGATACGGTCTGGGGGCTGCAGGCTCTGGTAAAGTCCCTAATCTGGGCAGAAGGCACTTGGGTATGCTTTATTATCCTTTAAAGGGTGTTGTTTTCAGGGTACCTGGCTGGCTCAGTTGGTAGACCATGTGACTCTTGATCTCAGGGTTGTGAGTTCAAAGCCCCACATTGGGCATGGAACCTACTTAAAAAAATGTTTAAGTGGTGCTGTGTTTATTTTATTATTCTTTAAATGGTATATGATGCATTTCAGATCTTCTAAAAGTTAAACAATAAATTCTATCTCCTCAAATCCCTTTAGGTGCAAGAAGAGAGGTAAATAAATGAGGTGAATATGCAGATAGCTAAAACAGTGTTTTCTCTGAGTGCTTCTCTTTCTCTCACAGCATCTGGTCAATATTTCCAATGAAGACGTACATGTGCATATTTTACCCCCTCAAACCAAATACTTTCAGATCAAGTATGTGAAAAAGGTAAGCATGGCCTGGTTGCGTGTTCACCGTGGTGCTCTCTGTTGGGTTGTGGCTTTCCGTGTGGTGGGTCTGCTGGGGACGGGTGTGTAGTGGGCTGCCACCTCAGCCCACTTGTCTTCTAGGAACACCGCCTTGTCCCCGGCTTGTCCCTCACAGTCACCATTACGTTTTCTCCAGATGAGTGGCGATACTATTATGACTGCATTCGGGTTCACTGTAAGGTAAGTTTTTTTTAAATTGGTTTTTTAGGGGTAAGGGACAGGACGATGTCAAAACTTATATCCTGAGGGAAGAACAAAGGGAAATGGAACATTAAGTGTGAAATTTGTCACCCAGCACGTGTACTCCTTGGGCAGCCAGCGTGAGTGGCATGGAGGGTCCTTGTCCGATGACGTGGGTCCCGGGTGTGAGAGCCATCAAGAACCAGGGCAGAGCCGTGAGACATCATTTGCTGCAGGTTTCCTGCCTGCCCTGGCCCGGAAACCTTACTTATCATGAAGTGCTAAGAGTTGATAAAGACTTTTTCAAATAGCTTAAACAAACTCCTTTAAGTGCTAGGCTACCAAATTAGCAGGACCCCTGAATTGTGATTACAAACCCCAGGGACTGGATGGTGTCATGTGGGAATGTCCTCAGAGGCAGCCCTGGGGGTCTGCAGGGAGGTAGGAGCCTGGGTGGCCTGACCCCAGATGGCTGGGCCCTGTAAGTCCCTGTGAGCTTTTCTAGGTCACTGAATTCATCCTGTGGCCTCCAGCCACAGCCAGCTCCACATGCTGTCAATCCCTCTCTTCAAACGGTCCCCCCTATGCTTCCCTTTGCTCTCCTAGGTCCGGCTCTTGCAAGTCGAGAAGCCTTAAGGGGAACTAAATTTAATTTTTCAGAACTAGAATGGAAGAGTATGCTTTGGTAACCAATGAGTTTCAATCTTTAGAAAGAAAATTGAAAAGCTAAATTAAAAACAAAAGTAGAGTATGGCTTTCAGAAGGAATATCTGCACCGAGAAGATGAGTGTTGAGGGCAGGCATGGTACCCAGTGCCAGGACACATCTCCTGCTACTCAGTGGTAATGCTAATAATAGCCAGCACGTATGCAGTGCTCTTGTCTCTTTCAGGCCATCATCTGCCTTAGTTCTTAAAAATACCTTTATTTTATTTTTTTAATTTTTAAATTTTTTAAGTTTTTAAAAGAGATTTTATCTATTTGAGAGAGAGAGAGAGCATGAGCAGGGGGGAGGGGTAGAGGGAGAGGGAGAAGCAGACTCCACTCTGAGCAGGGAGCCTGACGCGGGGCTGGATCCTAGGACCCCGGGATCATGACCTGAGCTGAAGGCAGATGCTTAACTGGCTGAGCCACCCAAGCACCCCTTAAAAATACCTTTAAAACGAAGGCAGAAGTATTCCCATTTTGCAAAGGAAGAAACAAGGCTTGGAGAGGTCTTGTTTGAGGTCAAACATTAAGCAAGATGGCCAGCAGCCCTCTGTGCCCGATGTCAGTTCATGGTTAACTATTCAGTGCTATCTGGAGCAGCTGACTCTGTGATGGTTTCTGTTTCTCTCAGGTTACTACGTGTTTGCTTATAATTTTCTCAAATAGAAGCAGGTAGATTTCTGTCTTTGTATCTGCATGAAGGCATCATTATCTTTAGCTTTCCTGGATAATAGTGAATATCACTTCAAGGAAATGTACTTAAAATTTCCTGCACTTTGTTTATAGTTAGGAAAGCTCAATGTTTCTAATGCTATATGTAAGCACTCAGGTTTCTTAAGGAAATGTTTTTTAGTGATAGAAAACAACATAAGAAATAAAGTATCTAGAAATTCATTTTTGAAAATTATAGCCTCCAGTATGGTAAACTTGACTTTTTTTTTCCCCCATTAATTTTAGGGAGACGACACTTTGCTTATTCCCATCCATGCCTATCCTGTCGTGAAAACATTGGACTTTCCCTCATTTATAAATCTGTCCAACGTTTTCCTTGGTGAAAGGTGAGTTACCAAGATGAACTATGAAAATGTCGTATCGTGAAAAGTTAAGGGATATGCATATATAGAAACTTAGATTTGTATTTTTCCTAATGTCAGGTTATGCTTGTAGCTGAGTTAGCCTGGACTTATAGTTGAAAAGGCAAAACAAGGGGCGCCTGGGTGGCTCAGTAAGTTAAACATCTGCCTTTGGCTCGGGTCATGATCCGGGGTCCTGGGTTGAGCCCTGCATCAGGCTCCCTGCTCAGCAGGGAGTCTGCTTCTCCTCCCTCTGTTGCTCCCCCTGCTTGTGCTCTCTCTCTCTCAAATAAATAAATAAAATCTTTAAAAAAATTTTTTAAGGGGCGCCTGGGTGGCTCAGTTGGTTAAGCGACTGCCTTCGGCTCAGGTCATGGTCTCAGGGTCCTGGGATCGAGCCCCGCATCGGGCTCTCTGTTCAGCGGGAAGCCTGCTTCTCCCTCTCCCCCTCCCCCTGCTTGTGTTCCCTTTCTCGCTGTCTCTCTCTCTCTCTCTGTCAATTAAATAAAAAAATCTTAAAAAAAATTTTTTTTTTTTAAAAGACAACACAAAAACAAAAGCCCATGTCAAAATATCATGAGCAAGAAAGAGAATTTATTGGGCCATTTAACTGAGAGGTGCAAAGTGGATCTTCAGGCATGCCTGGGTCTAAGGGTTTAAATCAGCTTGCAAGAACCTGACTCTCTCCATTTCTTGGTTCTGCTTCTCTCTGTGCAGGCTTTGTTCACAAAAGGCTTCCCCATCATGGGGGTAAGAAAGCTGCCAGAAGCTTCAAATAATATTGGCAACAGGGGTTGGAGGGGCTGGAGGGATTGGGGGTGTTCAAGCAAAAGTCCCAGAATTGAGTCTTATTGGACCAACTTGGATCCCATGCCCATCCATTAACCAATCTCCATTTTGGATGAGAAAACAGAGAGAATAGAAAGTCACTACCCAAGCCAAATCTCAGATTCCTCACCTCTGTCTTTAATTCAAGATTCCAATTGTAATTTAAGATATGTCTTGGTTTTTTTGTCAGTAAATATTTATTAAATACCTACCACCTGTCCTTAGAGATAGAAGAAGATGGATATTGAGCTGTTAGATAGAGATCTATAATAGCCATGCCAGTTGTTAATACTTCTGTACTGGTTGGGAAATACATACTGTCCTGGGTTCCCCTCCCTCCATCCCAGCTGCCCTGGCCCCTGTCCTGCCCTCCCTGCCACCTCTCAATGATTCAGCAACTATTAATACCTAGCGAACGGGGGGTTGGGGGAGGCATCTGCAGGACCCAGCCGCAGCCTTATAGCCACTCTGAGTATTGCCCAAAAGTCCCAGTTGATTGGTACTTTGAATGTTACCCATGGCAAAAAGATAAATAGACAACGATTCTCATTCTGAATGTCTTAGAGTCTAATGGGGATGGAACCATGGCCTCAGTTAATTACACCAACCGCTAAGTGCTCTATGTGCTGGAGACACACACCAGGTCCTGTTTGGGCCCAGAAGATGGAGCGGACTGGAGAGACGGGGGTGATCACTCCTCACTACTCTGGGGGTGACATCCGGTTATCCTAAGAGGACTCCATAGAGTGCTGGAATGTGAGGATGACATTTGAGGCAGGGAAATAGTATGAAGGCATAGTAATAGCGGAGATCATGAGCATGGACTGTATCCTGTAGGTGATACAGCCACCGGAGGATTTTAATCCACCCAGGAGCTGGCAAATACTAGGCGTCTCTCGATACAGGCCCAGATAGTGAGCAAAGACTAGGCTTCAGCATGCTTTGGGGGTGAAGGCAAGTTCAAGTGTGCACAGCAGGACTGAGAGGGGGGTTACGATTTACTAATGACCAGACAGCAGGGTTAGATGGAGAGAGGGCCGGCTGAACCCTTTGGGATGGGGGGGTGCCTATGGACTAAGGTGTATGAGCTTTAGGGCCCTTCCTTTTTAGTTCTATCTACTCCAACATTCTATCTAAAGTGAAACCCCTTATTCTGGAACAATTGCCTTAGTTCAGCTGATGTGTGACCCTCCCCCCCCCCCCCCCCCCCGGCACACACATACCTTCCCATGACCTTCTGACTCTTCATCTCTCTTTACTTATTTTTTCTTTGACAACTCTTTAAGAACTATAAATAAATAATACATACAAAAGGATATCTAATCATTTGTAAGGTTTAAACAGTAATAATATAAAGAACACTGGCTTTAAGACATAAAACATTACCAGTAACTTTGTAGCTACTATTTGGAATTTTATGATAATCTTTTCTTTGATTTATTTTAATAGTTTTGACACATACCTACGCACCTGTAAATGACAATTGTTTCCTCTTGCCAATGTGCGCTCTTTATATAAATGGGAACACACTGCATATAAGTTCTTTTGTAACTTGCTTTTTTAATTCAACATTATGGTTTGTGGTTTCAGTCATCACTACTGTGGTGTCCACTGAATAGATTGACCACAGTTATTTTTTCTGCTTTAGTGCTAATGGACCTATGGGTTGTTAACCCTTTTTTTTTTTTTTGGCTGTGACCAACACTGCTATTGTATATTCCTGTTCATGGTCTGGGGCATGTATTCTGGAGTTTCTCCAGGGTAGACATCTAGAAGTGGACTTGTAGGTCTAGCACAAGTTCAGTGTTACTGTATAGTGCCAAATTGTTTTCCAGAATGGTTGTACCCATTCACACGCCCACCTTCAGTGCGTGAGAATTCCCATTTTCCTACATTACTGCCAACAATGGGTATTATCAGACTTTGACATTTTCACTAACATATATTTTTGGCCCCTTGCTCTCCCATCCCTCTATTTATTTTGCCTCCTCCCTCCCCCTCCTCAACCTTCCTGTTTTCATCCAGGCCTTGTCAGTAGTAAGTGGTCTGCAAAGGTGAGTCCCTCCTGGCAGGACCCACTCACTATGCATTTTGAAGACGAACATAGCTATGTCCTTTAAATGGGTAAATATAGCAACTTTTACAAAAACAAGTGGCAGGAAACAACTAACTTCCTAGTTCATGATTCCTTCCTTTCTCCTTCCCCCCTCCCTTCCTTCTTCCCTCCTTCCTTCCTTTTCTTTTTTCCTTCCACAAATTTCAAATTACTTTTTGTTTGGATCATAAGCCAGGCTTAGGAGTTGAGAAAAATGGTTTAATAAACTGGTGGAAATGATGTGGCTTATAATGCAGACATCAGTCTCGGTTCTTAATACATAAATCTACCAACTTCCCTAGAAACTTCTCCCAAACTATTTTGTACATAATTCCCTTTATTTATAATCAGAATGAAAATCTCAGCTAAATAGTTTATGAAACCGAGTTATTGTGTATAATGGCGTGAGATTTTTAAAAATCCTTCAAAAGATAAGCATGCTCCTCTTTTCTTCCAAACATCTGGCAGCAGGCAATGTCTTCCCAAGACTTTATGCACTTTCCTTTTGACCAAATCTTAACCATCCAAACTGTCCTAAACTGCATTCACTCTAAAAAATGTCGGGTAGCAGGACAGGAGGGAAGCATTTGAAAGGGCTTTCACCTGAAATGTTCTCTGTTCATCCGAGGCTACCTTGAAGGTTGAAGGTATCATTTGAGTGGGTTTCTTAACAGCATTCACTCATTCATCAGACGTTTACTGAAAGCCAGTATGTGCCAGGCACCATGTTAGGTCCTGAGGACACAGAGATGCCTGAGAGCTGATATCGTGACTAAGCAGACAATCCTAACTTCTAATGTGGTGTATTCAGAGGAAGAACACCTAACCCAACGCAGTGGGAAGTGAGCTGGGGGCAGTTGGGATGGGGGAGCTCAGATACCACTTCCTAGAGGAGAACATGTCTGAACTGAGTTTTTGAAGGATGACTGGAAATCAGTCGGCAGAAGAAGGGAGCAAAATAGGAGAGAAGAGGGGTATTCCAGGCAGGGCAGTAGCTTGGGTTTAGCCTATCTAGAATATTTGTGCGACTAGATGTGGGTTACAAGATCCATGGCAGGGGAAGCGGGGTGGGGGCTGAGCAAGAAAGACCTCATAGGCTTTGCTGGGCAATGCAGATTTTCCTACTGAAATATTTAAGCAGACAAATGGCACGGTCAGATCTACCTTTCAGAAAGCTCTCTGGTGACTGGGCCCAGGCAGAGAATTGCAGGAGGCGTGGCCAAGACCCCGGTGAGCCAGGGCACCTGGGACAGTTCAAACAGAGGCAGTGATTGCAAATTTGTAAATGTAGCAGGAGGGTCTCAGGCCAAGTTTCTTAGAAGCAGAAACAAGGATTCATTGCACATGACATATTAAGGCATAACCTATAAAGGAGTGAAGGATGGGGATGGGAGGGTGCCCAGCGCCCAGCCAAGGGCACTTCCCTGGAGAAAGGCCAAGCAACAGCAGTCCCAGAGCTGGGTGGATGGGTGCACCAACTAGGGAAGGAGAGTGCCAGCAGCATCTACTAGAAATCTACGGCAAGCACACTGGCCCTTGATTTATATGTCCACTCATCAACACTCCATCTCACTTCATCTAGCTCTGGAGCTGCACTGCTGGATGGGGGTTTGGATTCCATGAGCAAAGTTGAGCTGATAGGAGCTGTCGCCTGGTATAGGTGACAGTCTCCTGGTGGACGATGCCCGGATTGGATAGTGCACCAGGTCAGCTGTCTCCGGGCCGCCTTCCCTCCCCAG
Organism: Phoca vitulina; assembly: GCF_004348235.1. NCBI lineage: Eukaryota > Metazoa > Chordata > Mammalia > Carnivora > Phocidae > Phoca > Phoca vitulina. The sequence continues at coordinate 100,330,205 of NW_022589704.1, forward strand.
GACAGGAGGTGACACAGCAAGACGTGGGGAGTGGTCTCACCACATAGAAGCAATAACATGAATTCATTGTCTGCAGAAAAATTTTAAAGACAACAAAACCTTCTAGAAGTCAGTTTGCTTTTGACTATCACCATGCACCAACAACTCTAAATATTACCATTGATGGAATGCTCCTCCCTACAAGGGTGGACTTGCTCCCAGACACTGCTCAGATGCAGGGGAAGACGTGATCACCTCTTTTGTGATCTCCAGTCTCTGTGAGGCCTCATTTTTGTTCCTATCACAGTGTTTCCTCCCCTGGGAGACCCATCGGACCATCTCCGGTGGTGCTGAATTGCAGTGGGCTCCTGTTCTTGCTGTGCCTCAGTGTGAGGCCCTCCACCCCTATGCACACGAACACCCCCGACCCCGCTCCATTCATTTCTGTAGGGGCTGCTTGTGAGATCGGAGCACAGCAGCTCCCATGCTGTGCTCGACACTCGTCCCAGCTGCCTGGCAGCTTCTGTGTCCCAGTTAGTCCTAGCCACGCCACCCCCCCCCAGGGGCAACTCCAGCCAGCACCTCCTTCCGCTCTGTCATTCATGTGTCACTGCGTCTTTTAGAGGTGGGGCACCTGGCTGCTTGCAGTCTTGCCTCTGGCTCTGTCTGCTCCCATCTTAGCTTCTCAACCTCAGTCTTTCCATTTGTACCTCCTCATGGAAAACCCAAAGCCCAGCATGGTGTTCTTTTTTTTTTTTTTT
>NW_022589704.1:100331344-100515772 GCF_004348235.1 Phoca vitulina
TTGTCTCTCATGGTTCATCTCCCCCTCCGATTTCCCCCCCTTCATTCTTCCCCTCCTGCTATGTTCTTCTTCTTTTTTTTTTTTAACATATAATGTATTATTTGTTTCAGAGGTATAGATCTGTGATTCAACAGTCTTGCACAATTCACAGTGCTCACCATAGCACATACCCTCCCCAATGTCTTTCACCTAGCCACCCCATCCCTCCCACCCCCCACCACTCCAGCAACCCTCAGTTTGTTTCCTAAGATTAAGAATTCCTCATATCAGTCAGGTCATATGATGCATGTCTTTCTCTGATTGACTTATTTCGCTCAGCATAACACCCTCCAGTTCCATCCACATCATTGCAAATGGCAAGATTTCATTCCTTTTGATGGCTGCATAATATTCCATTGTATATATACACCACCTCTTCTTTATCCATTCATCTGTCAATGGACATCTTGGCTCTTTCCACAGTTTGGCTATTGTGGACATTGCTGCTATAAACATCGGGGTGCATGTACCCCTTTGGATCCCTACATTTGTATCTTTGGGGTAAATACCCAGTAGCCAGCATGGTGTTCTAAGGAAGTTTTAGATTGTTGGAAGACAACGAAGTGGTCCACCAAATCTTGTCTGTTGAAGGCTGTCTTTAGTCCCTAAGTCATTGCTTCATTCATTCATTTATTCATGCCCTCTGAATGCCCTCTGACCCCCAATTTGTGGCTTCTGATGTAATGAAACTGCCGGCCTATTTGGTTTCATCCAGATGGTCGTGGCCCACACCGTTTATTTATTTATTTTTAACCTTGAATTTGCTGTCAACATTTAAAAACCACAAGATTTCACATGAAAATTTAGAGTTTTACTTTTCTTTAAAAAAAAAAAAAGAAAAGGCAGATCCAGCCTTACGGGGCCCATATTCCTTCATGGCCACCGTCAGTTCAGTAGGGATGAAACAGAAGATGCCTCTTTAGAGGGCAGTGCCTTTGCCAGTGCTCTGCAGTCCCCACCACTCCCTATCACCTCACATGCAGCCCTCTTCTCATTTCTGTTACCTGACTGGCTCATGAGGACTTTCAATAAAGACACTGAAAAGGAGACAAGGCAAATGAAGTGTGTTTAACAACATAGACCACTGAGGCTCTGGAGCTGTTCGGTCTGGATTCCAGTCTAGGCTCTGCTTCATGATGGCTGTGTGGCCCTGAAAAAAAGACAGCCTCTCTGTGCCTCCTAGAATCCTCATCTGTAAAATGCAGTTCATAAGAGTACCTACCTGGTAGGGGCGCCTGGGTCGCTCAGTCAGTTAAGCGTCCAACTCTTGATTTTGTCTCAGGTCATGATCTCAGGGTCATGAGATCGAGCCCCACGTTGGGCTCTGAGCTCAGCGTGGATTCTGCTTGAGATTCTCTTTCTCTTCCTCTCCCTCTGTCCTTCCTCCCCGCTCGTGCACTCTCTCTCAAATAAATAAATGTTTAAAAAAAAAAAAAGAGTGCCTACTTGATAGAATTGTCCTGAGGATTAAACAAGTTAAAGTAGAACTTATCAATAGTTAACAATATTTGAATATTTGAATGAAGCAATATTTGAATATTTTAATAATAGTAGTGAAAACAGTTCTTAGCATGTAGCTACTGATTTAAATTAGCTATTGCCGTCATCATCATCATCACCAAAGAGATTTTTACCTAAGTAATGTACAAGTGAGAACCAGACAGGTTGATTTACACTTTAGCCAAGGTAGACAACATATAGAGAAATTGCGATGAGAAGCTTGGAATGGGAAGGCCGGCGGCCAAGCTGAAGATGGGCTTCCAACACTGAGTGATGGGGCTAACAGCTGAGGGGCATGTGTGAAGCTCCAGAAGAACCAGTCAGGGACTGTGCCCCAGCTGGGGAGAATGGCCCACTGGCAGGTCTGCAGCGGGACAGGGCAGGGAGGAGGAGCTCTTTTCTCTTGGCCATTATACTTAAAAAAAAAAAAAAGTTTTACTGAGATATAATTCACATACCATAAAATTCACTAATTTAAAACATACAGTTTGATGGTTTTTAGTATAGGCAGCCATCACCACAATCAATTTTTGAACAGTTTCATTACTCCAAAAGGAAACCCATTACCCATTTCTCATTTCTCCTTCAAACTTCTAGTCTCAAGCAAACTCTAATTTACTTTCTGTCTCTATAAATTTGCCTATTCTGGACATTCATATAAATGGAAGCATATGTTAGGAGGTCTTTTGTGACTGACTTTTTTCACTTAGCATAATGTTTTCCAGGTATCAGTACTTCGTTCCTTTTTACCGCCATTTAATATTCCTTTGTGTGCATATACCACGTTTTATTTATCCATCAGTTGATGGACATCAGGTTATTTCCACTTTTTGGCTACTTTGAATAATACCGCTATGAACATTTGTGTGTATGTTTTTATTCGGATATATGTGTTCATTTGTGTTGGGTATATACCTAGGAGTGGAACTGCTAGGTTATATGGGAACTCTATGTGTAATGTTTTGAGGAACTGCCAGACTGCTTTCCAAAGTGACTGCACCATTTTCAATTTTTACCAGCAGTGTGTGAGTTCCAATGGCACTTATATTTGTAAACGTCAGAGGAAAGCAACCATTTCTATACCTAAAGAAAAATGAAAACAGACAAAGGTTATGGGAAAACACAAATCTAACAGAAGGTAGATTCAGAGAATGTGTTTTCTCTTTGCATGTAGAATCCATTCAGACAAAATTGCCAGAAGTTATAGAATCTACATTTAATACCACCAAGTCTGCTTTCTTACTTTGAGGTTGCTTCCAGAGAGAAGCAACTGTGGTCTGGGTAGTGCCTCTCAGAAGACTGGTTAGCCTTCGGTACCTTTCCCACAAGATCATGAAGTAGACTTGTATATCTTCATCAACCACATTTTCAATTGGCTGGATTTGATGGTTGTAAATTTTCCTTGCTGAAATAAAATTCCACGTGGACATTTGCCATCTACCTCTAAACAACCATGGTGGCTTAAGATCTGGTAAAATGTATTTTGACAGCTTCTGTAAATAACAAAAAGTTGCATTCCAGTTTCTGTCCAACATCTCTAAACCAAACACTGTGGGATGCAGAGGACTTTCAGCTCTCTTTCCCTTTTGTAGGTTGAAATTCTGCTTTATGACTAGTCTAACCACCATGGCTGATTAAATTTCTTAATCACTTTATATCTTAGGGAGTACTATAGATAAAATACAACTTTCCACTAGGGCACCTGGGTGGCTCAATCGGTTAAGTGTCTGCCTTTGGCTCAGGTCATGATCCTAGGGTCCTGGGATCGAGCCCCGCTTCAGGCTCCCTGCTCAGCGGGGAGTCTACTTCTCCCTCTCCCTCTGTCCCTCCGCTTGTGCTCTCTCTTTCTCTCAAATAAATAATTAAAATCTTAAAAAAAAAATACAATTTCCCCCTTCCTATAAAAGCAAGTAAATAAGAACATGCTTCTATTAGGTGCTGAAATTTGGTATCTTTCCATTCCTGTGGTTCTAAAAAGATTTGTATAGATTCATCAAGCTCTGTAGTTTCTCTAGCAGTGTCTACCTGGTACCAAATAACTGGCCGAAATCTCTAACAAACCCAGTCAGTTGACCAGTTCTCTCCATGGGGCATCAACTGATCTTCCTTGCACCAAGCTGACCGTTGACTAGTTGGTTCGCGTGCTCTAGACAAGCTTACATGAAAGTCACCTGGGTCCTCTCCTGGATTCCCTGTCACTTCCCCATTTTCCACTCTGGACCTGGTTGGTCCCATGGGCAAGTCAGTCATGTTGCTCCAAAGCAAGTGGAACTGTGAGTTCATCTCAGGGCTACAGATGCTGTGTAGACCACAGGGTCACATTAACAACACCAGCAGAACAGGTCCCTGGCTACCGCATCCCAAAGCCAGGATATTTTAGTCTCTGAAACTTTTACATCATAAGTTTGAGAATTTACCAAAGGATGCTTTTCTTCAGGCAGTGAACCTCATGGCTCATTTCAGAAAGGGTGGGAATAGCCAAGGTCAGAATAGGATGTCCAAATGAAACCTAGTTCTCTCAATGCCCAATGGTTGAAAGTATATGGGCCACAGGAGAATGTGCATCCTCAGAGTGGCACTGGGAGGGAAAGATCAACAGTGAGGGTGACCAGCATAGACAGCAACCAGGTCCTATTTTGAATTGTGCCAGTAAAAGAGCCTCTGTGTGAGGGGCCCATGAACCAGCTATAACTGGGTTAGAATGAAGGGGGCAGAATGACTGCAACATTGATCTTCAGAAGGATTTTTTTGAAGCCCTCCCTACTCAAAGAGAATAAATTCACATTGTTCAGCTCATCCAGGGAAACACACTCCTTACACCAGGGACTCATTTTTTATGTCCCAGAGTCCAAGCTGATCTGAAGGAGCAGCAGCATTTTAGGGAACTATTCTGACAAGGGTGACTTGAACTCATCGACACACTTGTGCTTTATTTCAGCCTCTACTCGAGTTTATCAAGCAGCAGTGAACTTGTATTTCAAAATTGATATTCAGAGAAAAAAAAGTCACTGTCACTGAACAACAGCCTGAATTTTTACTATATGAAAAATTCTATCATATTTTATAGTTAAAATTGCTTTGATTTAATATCCCTTTGCTGACCTAATATCTTGACCCAGTCTCTTTTTATGAATTTTAGCAGGAAAAGAAAATCGTCCCACTCCTAAACCTTAGGGATCTATATTAATGAAAGGGCATAAATGCTTCCCCCTTTCATTCAACAGAAGTGGGTGCCAACTTGAGACAGTCAACGAAGGGAACTTTCAATGGAAGGCCTAAATTATTTATTTTTTTATTTTTTTAAAGATTTTATTTATTTACTTGACAGAGAGACACAGCGAAAGAGGGAACATAAGCAGGGGGAGTGGGAGAGGGAGAGGGAGAAGCAGGCTCCCCGCTGAGCAGGGAGGCTGATGCGGGGCTCGATCCCAGGACCCTGGGACCATGACCCGAGCCAAAGGCAGATGCCCAACGACTGAGCCACCCAGGCGCCCCTAAATAATTTTTTTTGTAAGTTTTTCTTACAAAATGTTGAGTTCTAGACTTTTGACTACTGGAGAAAGTGATGGAAAGGCTAGAAAACTGAAAATGGGGAAAGCATTATTGACCTTATTAAAGCCTGGCTTGAATATTGTAATACTCTACTTTTCTCCCTTAGATTTTGTACAAATTTGATTTGGAAAATTGCTCGCTTGGTTTGCATGGGGCTAAGGGACAGAGCAGCACCAGTGTTTGGCCAGCACCTAGAGCAAATCAATGTGCGTATCAGGGGCAGTAGTGAAAGGTGCGGTATTTCTGTCGCTTAGGGTCCTCTAGTATTTGTATACATTCTTGGAATGATTCCTTAAACTCCATAGCATATACATTTTGTGACGTACGTGAAACTACCAAGCTGGTGTCATGAACTAAGCAGTAAGAACTTTTTTAAAAAAAAATATTTTATTTATTTGAGAGAGATTGAGAGAGCACAAGCAGGGGCAGAGGGAGAGGGAGAAGCAGGGAGCCCCACACAGTGATCCCAGGACCCTGGGATCACAACCCAAACCAAAAGCAGATGCCCAACTGACTGAGCCACCCAGGCACCCCAGCAGTAAGAACTTTAAAATGTTCTACATTTTAAATTCTACAAAAGAATATTCATTGGTCAGTCCCAATTCTGATATTTAAGAATACAACACAAAGAGTTTCTGGGTCTACCCAAAGCACATTCCTGGAAGAAGCAGAGACAAACAGTATGGCTAGTTTTCGGTGTTGGAGAGACGCCCCTAAATGGAAAGTGTTTTCTGGGCACTCCTCCTCCTTGCTTGGTTTATGCAGCAGTCACATTTCACACCAAGCCCTGTCCAAGCAGCCACATCTGGTCACCTGTGCTGCTGTTCTCCATGCTCAGCGTCCAGGTCTGTGATATCTGCATGCGTGCACGCACACACGCACGCACACACATGACAGAGAGACACAGCGAAAGAGGGAACACGCACCCACGCACATGCACACGCACCCACGCACATGCACACACACAATGGGCACATACATGTGCGCTTTTCACATGGTTTCTAGAGGGGCTCCTGGGTGGCTCAGTCAGTTAAGTGTCCAACTAGGTGTCGGCTCAGGTCCTGATCTTGGGGTCGTGAGACTGAGCCCAGCGTTGGGCTCCGTGCTCAGCAGGGAGTCTGCTTGGATATTCTCTCTCTGCCCCCGCTCTCTCTCTCTCTCTCTCTCAAATAAATAAATAAGTCTTTTTTTAAAAAAACAAAACATGGTTTCTAGAATGTGATTATTTAATGCCTGTCAGAATACGTAGAACAGGGGCGCCTGGATGGCTCAGATGGTTGGGCGTCGGCCTTCGGCTCAGGTCACGATCCCAGGGTCCTGGGATCGAGCCCTGCTTCGGGCTCCTGCTCAGCAGGGAGCCTGCTTCTCCCTCTGCCTGCCGCTCCCCCTGCTTGTGCTCTCTTGCTCTGTCAAATAAATAAATAAAAATCTTAAAAAAAAAAACCTTTAAAAAAAAAAGAATACATAGAACAGAGTAACTAGCAGCCAGTCAACCGAATTGTGACTCTTTTTTCTTAAATAGTTGCTTTCTCTTCAACATGCCCCAAATTTCTCCCGAAAATTCCTTATCTACTACCATTTCACGACCGAAATTATTTGAATGTAAATTGCTTTGCTTTAAAAAAAATTCATGTCTTACTCCTCTCCCGAGTGAGCTTTTTGTTCTAATAGCTGCTGGTGGGTAAGCCGCAAGACCGGAAGCTTGCAGCTGGGTGCCCTGCCAGCCATGTCAGGCCGGACATGACGGGTCCCTTAGCTCCAAGGAGGTATGTTTTGAATGCAGTCAGCGTGTGGTTCCTTGTGCCCTCTATTCTAAAAGAAGAAAAAGCCAGCAGTAGTTTTTAGTGGATCCTCTTATCTTCTCTGAATAAATGCTATATTTTTCTCAATAAAAGAAGAAATCAGCCTGCAGAAGGCTTTTCATCTCCCTTCACATCACAATTCAGTTGCTTCCTTTCCCTTGAACGTGACTTTCTTCCTGATGCCAGACGTCCCTGTTCTCTGGTCTCGGCCACAGGCCCTGCTCTGACTCGAAGGAGCCACCCCGGGATTTCACTCCTTACCCCATCTTATCCCACATTATCTGCAACTCAAGTAAGTTGTAAGGTGCTGTTTTCTCTAATATGTATTATTTATGTGAATACTTCATTTTTAAGTGAAGTTAATGTTTAATTTTTCAAAGCTATTTTATATTGTATGAAACCACTTATATGAAGTACTTGGAGTAGTCAAATTCAGAGACAGAAAGTAGAAGGAGTGGGGGTTGCCAGGGGCTGGGGGAGAGTCAGGGAAGGGGGAGTTCGTGTTTACTGGGGACAGAGTCTCAGTTTTGCAAGATGAAAAGAGCTCTGGAGAAGGATGATGGTGATGGTTGCACACCAGTGTGATTGTGTTTGATGCCACTGAACTGTATATTGGAAAATAGTTAAAATGGTAGATTTTATGTTATGTATGTGTTACCATATTTTGTTAAGGTGTTTTTAAAAAATATATGAATAGGGCACGTATTATCTCTGCAGATGGCAGATAGCTTGTCATGGTCACCTCTAACTTTTTCTGAATTCAGTTCCATTCCAGCCCCTAGAGAAATGCCTTAGCTTCTTTTACCAAGAATGCAGAGGTGACCTCATTTAATTCTGGTTGTTCCCTAGGGTTCCATCTTTTCCTAAACTACAGAGGCATGAGTGATGGCGGGGAGTGGGGGATTTTACCAACAGGGAGGACTTAGGTTGAGGAAAGAGTTGAACCAAAGGCAAGAAAAGAGCTCAAAGGCCAGGACAGCAAGAGAAGGACTTCGACCCTCCCTGAATCTTCGACTTCTTGCTCTTTGCCTCCAATACTGGTCTAAGCTTAGGCTAAAATGAGGGTGGTGTTTAATTCTCTAGGTGTAAAAAAATAATTAAATGCCTGTTCCTTGAACATTTCTTTATGTAAATCTGTGTTTGTCTTTATTTGACTATGTCATTAAAGATCGTGGGTCCACTCTGCTTCTCGTCTGAGGCTCTAATCCCGGTGAGATTAATTGTGTCTTTGAAAATAAGATAAGCAGCACATGAAAGTTCATAAGAACATAAATTATCTTAGATAAAAGGGCATACTTTGAAATTTGAAGCATAATTACTCTTTATATCTTTTCAAATCGTTGCCTGTTTGGGGGGTTGGGGGTCTGGCTTATCAGGCAACTAATCATTTTGTCTGATTTCTTTCTGGTTTTGGGGTCACATTCTGAATACAACAATTTACATCTAAAGCGTAAAGGAAAATAACTAGCCAGCTTTCTCCACATTTCTCCCTTTGTCTCTATGTGCATAGCAGTGCTTAAGAGGAGGTTGGTAATATTTGAGAAAAAGTCTTGGGATTTTCTAGGCTTTTCTTGCTGACGGGATAATTAAAGGAAATGCTTTCTAAAAAGCTCAACAAATAAGGCACAAAGGGGTCAGTTTCAAAGAGAATGTCAATAGAGAAGAGGACTACAGTGCAAACAATGAGATGTCATTAGCTATTCCTTGATACTAGAGACCAAAGAGAGGTAATAAAGTATAGCAGTGAACAGCTCAGGATCTTGGGTCCTACCTTTAATTTCCACTCATCTCTTATGAACTGCGTGCCCTTGAACTACCCTGTAGGTCAGCTCATTTATCCATAAAATGGACATAGTAATAGTACATATCAAGTTGTCAGGGGGGTTAACCAAAATACAAGCCTAGTGACTGGTACGTATGAAGGGCTAGCACAAAAAAAAAAAAAAAAGACTTTAAAATTGCCAAATTAAGATGTGCAACCAGAAATGCAGGATAAGGTGATCACTCGCTAAAGAAGAAGCAAGAAAGAGAATGCCGCTTGGGTCCATTTTCTATTGCTTTGTAACAAACCACCCTAGAAGTAGTGGTTTCAAAGAACAGCAATCCCTCGTTTTGCTTGTGGGTGGACCACGTGGGCAAGGCTCAGTGGAGAAGGTCATCCATCACTCCATGTGGAGTCAGTTGGGACTGCTCAGTGGGGGGCTGAAAGATCCACTTTCCAAGATGCTGCACTCAGATGCGGGCTGTTATCTGGGTCCTCAGCTGGGCCGAGGGCTGGGAGCCTTGGTCCTCTCCCCAGGCCGCCTGGGCTTTCTTACAACATGGTCAGTAGTTTGCAGAGTGAGTATCTCAAGAGCAGCACGAGGTGCCTGTTTCTTAGGCTTGGCCTCAGGAAAGGAGTACAGCATCCTTTCCACGGCATTCTGGCGATTAAGCCATCCTAGAGCCCAGATTTCAGGGAAGAAGACCTAGACTCCCACTGTCAATGGAAGGAGTGTGGAAAGAGTTCACAGAGTTGTTGTAAAGCTGCTACAACCTGTGATCCCAAAGCGTGCCCAGATGCAATTTTTTCATGAGTCTCCTGTACATTTGCAAGGGAAAGACTGTGACATGGATACGTCGTTGCTGCCCACATCTTTTGATCTATCCGTGAGCCTTCATCAATGAGCCGTTGACAGAGGAAAAGTCCCACAAAATTGACATGTGATGGTCAATGTTATAGTTTAAATTATCCCTACGTCTCTCTGTGGGGAGGCCTCTCTTTATCTCGAGGGTGTTTCCCTCAGATTTTATGCAGGCATTTATTGTGCCATAGGAGTCCAGCATCCTGTCACAAGTTAGTGTTTGTCATGCTGTTGTCAGTTAACCTTCATTCTCCCAAAAGGAGTCAAAGCCTATGTTTGGCAAGGTGCCTTATTCCACTCTCTGCACACTGAGATTTTGGAATTAGGGAGGAAATTTGATTTTATGTTATCTACAAATTCACAAGACCATTCCTTCTCTCAAAAAAGCCTTGATTACTTCCTTCCTCGACAAATACAATGTTAAATTTTAGGGTAAATGATAAAAAATAACATCAGACTAAGGTAAAAATAAATGTTATACAATAAACTGGAAATCAATGGGATATTTGGCCCTCTACTAGCATTTATTTAGAGAAAGGAAAAGGAGGAAATTTGAATTTATATTGTTATTTTATAATATCTAATTTCCATAAGGCAAATTTGTACTCTCTTCTCCTTTTTTCTTTTTAAAATATTTATTTATTTATTTATTTATTTATTTATTTGAGAGAGAGAGAGAGAGAGAGCATGAATGAGAGGCAGAGGGAGAAGCAGACTCCCTGCTGAGCAGGGAGCCTGATGTGGGGCTCAATCTCAGGACCCTGAGATCATGACCTGAGCCGAAGACAGAGGCTTAACCAACTGAGCCACCCAGACACCCCTGTACTCTCCTCTTCTAATAGGCACACAACTTGTACATAATCATGATATAAGTCTAGTTTTTAAAAGGTTTGGGTTGGGAGGCACCTGGCTGGCTCATTCAGTGGAATGAGAACCCTTGATCTTAAGATGTGTGTTTGAGCCCCACGTTGGGTATAGAGATTACTTACAAAAAAATCTTTAAAAAGATGTGATATAAAGAGCACTGGGTGTTATATAAGACTGATGAATCATTTACTGAACTCTACCTCTGAAACTAATAATACACTATATGTTAATTAGTTGAATTTAAATTTTAAAAATAGTAAAAAAAATAAATAAAAGGTTTGGGTGGGATTTTATTCAAAATAGGGAATAATTCTTCTAAAGTACTTGGTGTACTTTTATACATCATTTTAAAGTATATTTATACATAGCCTTAGCATAAGTGATAAAATGTTTAAATAATAAAGTAACAGGGATAAGAGTTGTGATTAACTTCGAAAGTACCAGCTTCTATCTGCTTTGATATTTTAACTGGCTGCTTCCTATAAGTTAGAAGAACTCAGGGACCTGTTTGTGCCTCAGGAACCATAGGCATAAGATAGGTATATTCAGGGACGCCTGGGTGGCTCAGTCGGTTAAGCGTCTGCCTTCGGCTCAGGTCAGGATCCTAGAGTCCTGGGATCAAGTCCCGCATTGGGCTCCCTCTCATCATGGAGCCTGCTTCTCCCTCCCTCTGCCACTCCCCCTGCTTGTTCACACTCTCTCTCTGGCAAATAAATAAATAGTCTTTAAAAAAAAAAGATATGGGGCGCCTGGGTGGCTCAGTTGGTTGGGCGACTGCCTTAGGCTCAGGTCATGATCCTGGAGTCCCGGGATCGAGTCCCGCATCGGGCTCCCGGCTCGGCGGGGAGTCTGCTTCTCCCTCTGACCCTCCCCCCTCTCATGTGCTCTCTCTCATTCTCTCTCTCTCAAATAAATAAATAAATAAAATCTTAAAAAAAAAAGATATGTATATTTATGTTTCTTCAGTGTAGATCACTTTTAACGGTATTTAGCATGGGTGTTTAGTTTAGAATCTCTAAGTCCCCTTAGAATCTAATGGGATTCTGGTTTTTTCAAATATGTAAAATTTCTAAGTAAACTAACCTTTATATTTGTCGAAATTCCTTGTGACCCAAATTCATGTAGACTGTGCTGGATTTATGATTCTGGTGGTTACCCATGCTGATTCGGCATCCATGATATGAGCCGCAGTAGTGAAAGCAAATCTGTGTTACTTGCACTGCCATGTCTCCTTCTGAAACAGGTTACTTGGAATTCTGTGCCCTTCAGGCATTGTTTGTTTTTCCAGACTGGTTAATGCATCAGGAACTTGGCTTCACATAATCATCACTAAATAAATACCCTGACGCCTTTTCTATGGGAATTATCAGAGCTCTGAAATTATTTTAAAATTGGGCATATATAAAAAGCCCCAGCAGCCCTTTTTTGGTTTTAGTTCAGGAAAATGCAAACACGCAGCTCTTAGCAGAACATTCTTGGGCAGCCGGCTTTACCTTGCTGGGCAGCTCTGAGTCGATCACTGGGGTTACCAACCCAAGCACCATCCAGCTCATGTGATGGTGGGAGTCATTGGCCTGATCTTCAGAGACCGCGTTGTGACAGTTTAGACTTCACATTGACCATCACCCAAAGCTGCTCACTTCTTGAGGGGCGTATGGACTTGTACTGTCAGTTTTATCTCCCCAGTGCTGTGGTATAGCAGATGTTCAGGGGGGCCTGAGTGTCTATTAGGCTAAATTGCCTTGAAAAGGTAATGACCTTTATGTGCCCTGTGTTTCAGAATTAGGAAGCATCTCAGAAAGTTAAAATGGACTGGGTACTTCCAGAGAGCCTGAGTGAGGACAGAATTGATGAGCTTGGTAAAAAACCTATGAAGGGCTGGTCTCACTGTTGGCTGAAGAGATTACTCTGTATAATGATCCTTATCTTAAATTTATATCACTGGATATAATTGACAAAATTAATATCTAGAATTTACAAATTAATAAGAGAACAGAACAACTTCATAGAAAAATAGGCAATTCATAGAAGATGGAACCCAAATGGATACATATGAATAGAAGAAGCTCAACCTCAAAGAAATGAATATGAAAATAAAATGAGATACCATTTCACCCTCATCAGGTCAGAAGAAGTTAAAATGTCTGAAAACCCTGTGTTGGTAAGCAACAGAAGCTCTCATAGGCTGCTAATGGAGATATACATTGGTAAAAGGGCTTTGGAGAGCATTTTGGCCATATCTAGTAAAGTTGACAATTTTACTTTACTACTACCCAGCAATTCCATTTCTCGGGTATACCTAGAGTAGCTCCGGTATAAGGAGTCACACACAAGGGTTGTCATTGCCACGTTACAATAGTGAAAAAGTGCAAACAACCTAGATGCCCTTCAGCAAGAGAGTAGGTAAGTGGCAAGAGGTGGTCATGGAATGGAATACTCATCACTAGTGAAATGAATGAATAGTACTTCATATATCATGGATAAAAATCACATATCATGAATAAATCTCAGAAAGACAGCATTGAGCAACATTAGCAAGTTTTAGAACGATATTGTTGAAAACAAATAAGTCAATATTATAGCTTTTGTGAGTCCCTCCATTTGTAATGGTATTATAAAAATGCATGGGAATAATACCATAATAAAAATGCATGGTATTATAAAAATGCATGGGAATGATGGACAGTGGAGACAGGGTAGGAGTCAGCCCTGGGGAGGGACAAAGTGGAGGAAGGGGAGAGGTGTACAGGGAGTTTCAAGTGTTCTGCAATGTTTTATTTTTAAACATTTTTAACATTTTTATTTTATTTATTTTAAACATTTTAAACATTTTTAAACATTTAGACATTTTTGGTTTACCCAAAGCAGAAGATTTGAGAGCTTGGCAGTGGATAAAGCAATCTCTATTACAGTATTCTCTATATCTTTCTTTACATTTAGAATATTCCAGAAAGCCAAATAAAAATGCTCTTGGCATAATTTTTAAAGCCACATTTGAACTGTACTGTATCACCAGAACTACTATGGAAAAAGAGTTATTTTACTTTGTTCCAACAAATATTTGTTGAATGTCCCCCTGTGCGGGACTCTGGAATTTTGTTGAGGTTATGCTGGAGAAGCAAGTAGACTCAGCTCTGCTTTCATAGGACTTAGAGTCTCCCAGGTAGACAGGCGCTGGGCAGGTAAGGAAGCGGGTCCTGAGGGAAGAGTCCCCAGGCAGACGAGGTCGGGACGGGCACCACCCAGAAGGCAGCATGCTAGCCGGCCTGGCAGCTCTGCTCAACCCGATTACAGTCACATTCTCCCACACAGCCTGGGAAATGGGAGGGAGAAGGGCAGTTGGCAGGAAGGCTCCCACCGAAAGGTTAAGAGGTAGAGACCAACTGCTGGGCAGGAGGGCAAGATGGGCCGTGAGGGCACAGGAGTTAGATGTAGGCAGAAGGAAATGCAGGGATGGAGGGCAGGGCTGAGTCTCATAGGGGAGGAGCTCAATGTCCAGTTGCTGGAAGGGGCCCAGATAACCACCCCAGCTCTGCGTCTGTGGGGATGCCAAGTGACAGCCAGAGAACTCAGCTTCTCCATGCCTCGTTCAGCCCGCAAACTCTGGCCCACCTGGACTTGGCCTGATAGAAGGAGAGGACCTGAGGAGAAGCTCAGGGCTCTCTGAGCCACAGCCGTAGCAACTCCCGAGTACCGTAAGGGACAACCTCAAGCACACTCAGAAGTCGCACTAGTCTTGGCGAGGGAGTGGACGCTCTCCGGGTCCTCTACTGCTTGTTGGCCTTCGTACCAAACAAGGAGTCTCCTTCAGTCAGACGCAACCGGCAGTGTGGTTTCGTCAACACCGTCTAGATCAAAGCTGCGGAAAGGCCAGGGGCTTCCCAGGCTTCTCTGTGTAAAGCCTGCTCATGCAGTGTTCCCTCGGTTCCCTGGGGCCCATTGTGTGGCAGAGAAGCCCTTTCCCTGTGACGGTGAGTGTCCACGGAATAAACCTGACGGTGCTCGAGAAGCAGCGTGGACAGAGGTATTTGGAGTGCGGAAACTGGGCCCAGTTGACGTGCCTTGAATCCCACTTCTGCCACTAACTAGCCGTGTCACCTTGGGCAGGACACTTAGCCTCTCTGGTGCTTTGTTTGCCTTGTCTGTAAGTGGGGATGATCACAGCACCACCACACGGGACTAGAAGAGTTAATATCTGGGACATGGGTGTGACAGGTGGCACCCAGGAGTTACTCTAGCTGCGTTGACTATCGTCACTGTTGTGGTTGTTTATTATGTGACTTGAGTCTCTATTCCTTGATATCAAAAGAACTAATTATCAAGAAAAATTTTTTTCCTTTTTCCTTTTTTTTTTTTTTGCAGCAAAAAATACGTTATCCCTTTGCAGTGCAGCTGCCCTGTAGATTTCGAGTTTCATATCACTTTGATTCAGTCTCATGAAGCCTTTACTGTTGACCCAATATCAGGTAAGGAGAGTCAAGATTTCAAGTTTCCAATTTCCTTGGAGTTCTCAGATCAAAGAGGATTCAGAGAGTAGGTCTCAAGTTATAAAAGAGAATAAACTACATTTGAATATGGTATTTTCACATGTGTAACAGTAACAAATTTGATGTGTCTGACATAGTGCAAATTGGGATGGGACACTTGAGAATGAGGACACTTTGGGATCATTTGTATCATGCAGATAATTTGTAACAGTGTCCAGGTAAATTTCTTCCAAGATCAAAACATGAAATCAGAAGTTAATCCATTCCTCTTCTAAATTTGGCTCTTGGTGTATCCTTTTCACTCAATTTCAAATAAAATGGGAATAGTATCTCTTACCAAGGTTTTGGGATGTTATTGAAGGCTGTCGTGAATTTACTACACACGTGGTATGGACAGTCTGTCTTTGCCTGCCCCAAAGGGTATAGATCCTAATGCTGCTCAGAACTTTTGAAAGTGAGATCTCCATCTGAAGCGATTTCTGCTTTCCAGTTTCTGTCTCTTGTTGTTTGGGTTTGGGCTTTAAATATCCGTCCACAGTGTTCTGCTGTGAACACTAATATAGTTTTGTTTTTGAATGTCTGGGTAGGTATCCATTAATCTCCTGATTTCGAGTGCATATATGAGTGCTCAAAGCAGAAATTTTGAATGACTTCTAAATTATAAGATGTATATGGATTATTTCCTAGAGAACCAGGAGCCATTCTGAGATTTTTGAAATACAATGTAGCTTACTATTTATATTGCAAAAAACAGTACTTGATTCTCTTTCCAGAGAGAAGCTTTATTACTTTTAGGCTTTAAAGAGAAGAGAGAGTAAGTGGTTACCAAAATTATACTAAACAAGATTATATTTCTACTTTTAATTATAGTCGATGTTCTCACTGTAGGCCTTTTGGTAGAATAATAATAGTAGCACTTACATAGTGACTCTTTTGTGCCAGACACTATTCCAGGTGATAGATATAGATATATTTTATATATGTATAAATACATATATGCTTAATCTATATCACAACCATGTAAGGTTGGTATAACTATTATTTCCATTTTATGGACATAGAAATGAGGCACCAAGGACGCTCAGGAGTAAGTGGCAGAGGTAGGATTTGAAACCAGTCATTCTGGTTACAAAGTCTATGCCCTGCCTCCTAAAATACAAATTGAATTTTCACCTTAACTCTGAAGAGGTTATAAAAATTTGACCTACGAGGTAAGTTGGTAAAGTGAACTAGCTCCTGTGATCTTAGTCTAGACTCTACTTGAGAGATGATGGCAAGCCAGAGAAGGGACTCCTGTCCCGCCCTGGGCCATCAGACCAGGTGCTGAGACAGATCCAGATAAACCCCAGGGAAAGAGCTTCAGGTCAGTGTAGGAACGGGGAGAAGAGAAAGGCACTGGAGGCAGGCCAGCTGTGTCAGTAACAAGAATCACTATGGTGTAAGGGCGCCTGGGTGGCTCAGTCGGTTAAGCGACTGCCTTCGGCTCAGGTCATGATCCTGGAGTCCCAAGATCGAGCCCCGCTTCGAGCTCCCTGCTCAGCGTGGAGTCTGCTTCTCCCTCTGCCCCTCACCCTGCTCATGCTCTCTCTCTCTTGCTCTCTCATCCTCAAATAAATAAAATCTTTTAAAAAATTGTTTACAAAAAAAAAAAAAAGAATCACTATGGTGTGAAAAGGAATGGCCTTGGGCCCAGCAGCTCCTGGTGCATCACCAGAGATGCTCAAATATGAAATTGGTCTCTTATCAAATAGCTAGTTCACCATCACTGAAGACGGGTGGGAATGTTGCAGAGGGGAGTCAGCGGATGGGGCTTAGAGTAGTGCAGTACCCCAAGACGTCGAACACTTATGATAGCTGTGAAGCCAAGGGACCCATCCCTGGTGATCTGCTCTGGGAAGGGCCTGGTTTTCTGTACTGTTACCAGGCACCTCCCAGTGATCCTGATGTGGACACTCCTCAGAGTGGTGTTCGGCACTCATCGGACTAGGCTCATCTATATGATCCTGCCCCACTTGATGGTTTATAATTCTGTGAACCTCCATAGGCAGTAGGGAACCACTAAGATTTCTGAGCAATTTGACAGGAGCTATTTTTTAGAAAGGTCAGTACAGCTGCTCTGTGCAGGTGTGACTGAGGCGGGTAGGCAGGAGACCAGGAGATCACTGTGTTGGGAATGAACATGTAGGCCTTGAAAGCCTGAACTAAGCTGGTGTCAGTGGCAAGGAAAAGGCAGGGGGAGTTGGGAAGAAAGCGAGAGGTTCTTATGGCCAAGGCGTACTTCTGCAAAGAACTATGTCCCAAGATACAGACTATTAATCTACCAAAAGGGTTTTTTGAAACACAGCCTATTCAAAACTCGAGGACTGCATACATAAGCAAATGCAGTGTTGAGCATAGATGGATGACAGCTATACATGAAACACTTAAAAATTATGCAGGTGCGTCTCTGAGCCCTCAGATTATAAATTGCACAGCCACATAATTCAGACAAATGGGTGATCCGTGAGCACTTTGATCCATCTGATAAGCTTTCTGGTTGTTCCGGTGCTTTGTTTTTTGCTTGTCTTTTAAGTTCCTCCTTTAAGTGAAATTAAGTTGAATATACCAGTTTAGAGACAGGAGAGAGGTGTGAGCTAGGGACAGAAATTTCAACGTCACCTAGGTACCGATGGAATGTACAGCCGTGGGACAGAGAGGAGGTGGCCCAGGGAGTGGGTGTGGCTAGACAAGAGAGGTGGATGGAGCACTGAGCCCTGAGCACACGGGCCCTCAGAGGACACCAAAGAGAAGTATGTCCAGGACAGAGATCCAGGAGGAAAATCAGGAGAGTCTGATGCAAGCGAAGGCATGAGTGAGGGAGGGAGCAAGTGAATGAATGAACAAACAAATGAGAACAAGCCAGGGCTCTTGAACTTTGGGGACCCTACCTTTACGATTTGAAATGTTCTACATCATGTGGATGGCTTTGCTGATGTGGCTTTACAAACCAGTCTCCTAGGCTGGACTCTTCAGCCTCCTCAGGAGCCGTTTTATGAGGCTTAGTGCAGTCCTCGGTCCACTGGTCTCTCAGGCATTCTCTTGCTTTGGCTTCCCTTTGCCGATGTCTCCATGCATCTGGTATACATCTTTGAGGCTACGGAATTTACGAAGACTTTTATTCACCTGCAATAAAAAGCTCTGGCTGCATGGACAGTGAATGCAGTTCGGGTGGCACGTAGCTCAGGCAGGCTCTGGGCTCTTCTGACTTGCCAGGCATCTGACTTGACTCATAGGTCTCATACAGTTGGACAGTTGTGGATTGCTTTTTGGACAGTAAGTCCTTACTGCCCCCATTTTACAAATTGGGCCCCGATAGGCTAACAACCATGGGCAAATTTTACATAGTTAGAATGTATAAATATAGACACTCTTTGGGGCAAATCTTAGTAACTGTGGAGACATGCCTGGTTCACAGGGTTATAAAGCAGTGTCTTCTCTAGGAACTAGAAGCATCATTTATCCATGCCTTCCAGGCATTTTGTGCTCAGGCTTGCCAAATGAAAAAATTTGAATAAAGCTAATTCCACTTACAAGATATGACTCTGACATAGGGCCCCCAACTTTAACTCAACTGGCCATTTGCCCACTGGGCATCCTTAGGATGCATGTGTGCTCTAGAGCTGTCAGAAGCTGGATCAGTTAATGGTGCCAAGATCTTCCTGATACTGGGGAAAGAAGTAAAGGATTTTATGACCTTCTTTATATTGCTGACAAGAAATCATGTACAATTAAAACATCAACAACACTGTTGATAATTTTGGAAGAGCCAGCAATACATGACTTTGGCCAAGATCTTATTAGTGTTGGAGAATAGTCAAATGCCACAAAAAATTGTTAAACGTGTTTACTTTTGACCACTTTGAGATTGTGGACACATTCACTTGATGTCACATACACCAGAAAGAATGCATGCATTCTAGCATGCAAATTGGAGCATAAAATAGCAAATTGTAGCAGCATAAAATGGCTAGTTAAGAGTTCCTGAGGACTATTGCCCAGAGTTATTACAGAAAGTTTTAATACTTTTGTTCTCTTTTTTCCCCAATTATGAGGAATATATCAGCCGTTATAAATAATTTTGTATTTTGCATTTTCTTATGAAATGCCAATTCATAACAATTTTATATTGATTTGGGAGTAATCCCAGAACCTCTGCCATTGCTTTGGACCCAGACTACTTTTTGGTTAATAGGCGTTACCTGTAGGCCCAGGTCCACCAACCCACCAGGCAGCACTTCCTGGCAAAGAAGAGTTTCCTATCCCCTGAGATGAGCACTAAGACACCATAAACACTGCACCCTACCTGTCAAAGTCCAAGGCACCTCCATACACCTCCTACTCGGGGGGGGGGCATAGGCACTTGACCCCTAGTCCAATCATGTGATCTCAGTTGGATTCATTCACACTCCTGCAACACCTGCCCATACCCCAACATTTACCTGTTTAGGTTTCAAAAGGAAGTGAATGTAAATCCATTTTTTTTGTTTCTTTCTTCTTCAAAGCCGCCCCCCCCCCCACTGAGGTATTTTATCATATAATAATCCTCACCAACAGGGTCCAGATGCCTTTGGGAATCCATAAGCAAACCCATTCTTTACAGGCAAGAACAGGAATAGGGAAGGCTGCCCTGCTTCTCTTCCCCACCTCACTATACACCTGTGGATAGGTGAGACAGAAGAACCCCAGACCCCAGCACAAACTCTGCAGGGGACAGATCAGGATTGTCAAGAGGATGGTACGACCTTTGGATCTTTGGCACACAAAAGACGCCCCCATAAAATGTTTCTTATTGGTGGCTAGGACCATCATGGGTAGCTCACCCAGAAAATAATGCTGATTTTATGGCTATATAGAGAAATGGAGACATACAGATATGTCTTTGGCAAGTGATAGAAATGAATGAGATATACCAGCAAAGTGCTTCTTTCTGATCACCTTCCAGTTCAGCAAATTTGAGAAAAGCTGGAGGCCATATGCCCGGTTGGAAGAGAATGCTTATGAGAAGTAAAATCAAGAGATTGGATGTTTTTATGACTTTCTAAAGCACCAAACTTACTAGTGAGGAAGTGAAAACAGTTAGGGTTTAATAAAGGGTTTAATTTAATAAAACAGTTAATACATCAAATGCAAATGAGTTCCCTATGCCCCTTGTGTAAGGGCGTGGGTCACTGATTAATAGTAGCATACTGAAGAAAGCAGGAAAAGCTAGACAGGCAGGTGGCAATTCCTTATACACAGGCCCTGAAGCAGCTCTCTCACGTTGGTAGCAATGCTACATTTTGCCTGACAGTCGGTGTATCCTTGATGGCTGGCAGTGGTTATACACAGGTAGCTGGTGTAATGCTAATAATCGCTCCTATTTACTAATTGTTAGCCACGTGACAGGCACTGCGCTAAGCCCGTTGCACGCACCACCCACTGCATCCCACAACCCTACGAGGAGGGAACTAGTAGCACCACTTTTTATAGCCAACACCACCAAGACTCAGGGAGGCCAGATGATGTGCCGAAGGCAACAGGGTCTGTCTGACTCCAGACTCGAGCTCTCACCCCCTCCCCTAAGCTGGAAGAGTAATGATACGAGGACGCCTTGAAATAGAGAGGAGGACAAATAGAATTGTATCACAGACTAAGAGTTCAGGAAAATTCTGTTTTGTGAGAGAAAAGCTAGGGAGATTAACAATAGCTCTCAACCAGGCCTTCTGTATTCTTCTTGCCTTCAGGATGCCTAGGTATCTCCTGTTCAAGATGACCATCTAGTGGCATGTCAGTCTGGGCTGGTTTGAGCTCAGTTGACCAACAGCGTTTGGTGAACTTCACCCAGAGACCAATTCCTGTACCTTGACCAAGCTCTGTACCTCTGTTGCCCATCCAGAGGTGCAAGTCCTAGTGAGGCCCAGGGAGGGGCCAGGGATGGCTTGACCCAAACCTTCCTCCTACTGGAAAATCCTGTCTTCCAGGAGACTGAAACGGAACTCCAGCTTTGCTTGCAGGAGAGCAGGCCTTTCTGTGGGTCCCACAAGGCTGGTCCGGGAAAGGTGATATGCCCCAAACCAGGCAATAGCAACAACAGAGTTAAAAAAAGAAAAGCTCTGGGTTGAAATAAGTGTGGGAGATAGTGGGTTGAGCAAACATAAATATTTCTTTAAGAAGTGGCTTTATAAAAACGAAGTATGTTATACAAATACGTTTCATTACTTGATACTGATTTACAAAAAAAAAAAAACAACAAAACAGGTGAAACCCAAGGAATTGATGAACTACATTGATATAAGTGATATTCTTTAAAATTTACCGCTACAATTAAGAAAAGAGAGTCTAAAAACATTAAGAGGTCAGAGCCACTGCCTTTTACGCTTCAACTTCAGCTAGAAACTTGGCGGTGCAGACAGGGGGAGGTAGCATCCATTCTCTGTCTCTCCCTCCCTCCTTAATGGCTTCGCCTTCTGTGATATTATCTTACCTTATCTGGGTTTATAGCATTTGCATTCTGTCTTGTGACCAGAAATAACACAGTTACTTAGTTTCTATTTCAGTGGAACCTGGGTGTCACCTCCATTCTTTGCTCCACATTTTCTCCATTCTAAGTTCTTTACGTCCGTTCTTTCCCTGGCTTGTCTGGAATGTGTAAGTCAGCAGCTTGTTAACCAAAGGTTCCTGGAGGCTACACACAGAGAATGCCTGCATGTTTGACCATGTCTCTGCTGCCTGTCATCTTGAAGGACAACGTGACTGGGTCGAAGAGTCTTGGTTTACAACTCTGTTCACCTCAGAACTTTGTAGACATTGCTTGACTGCCCCTTGCTTTGAATTTGCTAGGAATTCCGAGCCTGGTCGGAATCTTTACCTGCCCAAGGTGAATTCTGGATGCCCTTAGAATTCTTTGTTTTTGTTTTTTTCAGTATTGAGGTTAAGTAATTTGCCAGGTTATGTATTGGCGTTGCTCTGTATCCTTTGTTTTCCTCGAACATGGCATGTCCTCTTGATCTGGAGAAAAAGGACTTTTGTTATTTTAGAAAATTTTTCAACTATTAAAACTGAGTATTTTAATCTTCTATTTGCTTTGTTCTCTTGCTCAGGAACATAAATTATGTGTATGTGTTAACTATCCTTTGCCCTTGGTATCTGTTATCTTCCTTAAGATAATTTAATTTTGTGTGGATTCCTCATCCCTGCCTGCCACGGGCATGTGTCCATGCATGTGCGTTGTGTATGTGTGTGTGTTTTGTCATTCCTTCTAATGCAGTGTCTACTTCAGTGACGCTTCCTTTTCCTTTTTCTGTGTGTCTCCCGAGCCCACCGACTCTCTCCTCTCTCTTCGTCTCCTTCTAGTGTGTTCTACCATTGCTTCCTTGAATCTGGCAACTCTCGCTGTGGCAAGGTCAGGCTGGCTGTCACTTCTTAAGACTCTGGTGAACCACCCGAGTTCTGAGTCATCCCTCTTGTGATGTGTGTTCTTCACCTGCTTTTGCTTTTGTCCCTTTCCTCCTTCAAAGTGTATTAATCTTTGAATTTGCAGTTTTCGTGCATAATACCTCTGTTGGTTCTACTCAGCATTTTACGCAGCTTTGAGTAGGGCCTGCTGCCGGCAGAAGAATAAAGTGGGAAAAAATGATGATGGTGAAAATAATTAGAATAGTAGCTGATGCTTACATGACACTTAACCTGTGCTAGCCACCAACACCGCTCATTTTATACCCCCGACGACGCTCGTGAGGCGATGCTCTTAATAGGTCCACTTTGCAGATGAGGAACCCAAGGCATGGAGTGTTGAGGGAAGTTGTCCAAGGGCAGAGCTGGGATTGGAAGCCAGGGTCTGGCCACAGTCCGTGGGCTCCCGCATCCTCAGAGAATATCTCCTACCGCTGCCCCGGGCTCACGAAGGCCAGGTGAGTCATCTGTGCCATGTGCCTGCCGTTGCGGGGTCACCTGCTCCCCTCGGTCCCCATCAAGTCACCTCCAGCCTCCGGGTCCCGGGTCTGAGGCAATAGAAATGTCAGGGCAACATAGTTACTTCTTCAGCTGCCTACCTGCTATTCCAGGATGCTGAGGTCGGATCTCTTCTGTCCTCATCCCCACTTCTCCAGGGCCCAGCCGCATTCCCTGTTTTGTCACTTTAATCAAAGTGTAGGTAGATGTATTTTTTCAGGGCCGTTCCCCTTACCTTTGGGGAAATCTGTTGCCTTCCCGGCTCTCCGCTCACTCCCACGCCTTACTGGACAGTATCTGGGAAGCATGCTGCTTTGTCGGGCTTTGGAAATAGAGTCATTTCCCTTGTTTAACAGATTTTCCTTCTCTTCCATTTTTTTGTTTTGTTTTGGTGAGTTTGACAGGAGGGTAGTCAAGTTCAAATAGCTTCACGTGACCATCTTTTACCAGAAATGCTGCTGGGCTTGTTTGCCCTGCTGCTGGGTTGAATCCTGCCCTGTGGCCCCACGTTTGCTTTCCTTCTAGAACTAAGCACTCAGCGCCTGCTGTGCATCGGGTGCTATGATAGGTGCTGCGCTGCCCCAGGGAGCAAGACAGACCTGCTCACTGCTCTGACGTCCCAGTATGGGGGAGAGAGACAGGCACCCAGAGAGGACATTGCCCAGGGTAGACATGGTGACTGCTCTCATCTGGTGGTCAGGAGCTAGGGAAGAGGGTTTCAAGCAGAGGAAGGCCCCAATGCCATCAGGTTAGAACAGGCTTGGCAGGGTCACGTTTGAGGGACGTCCCAAAGCCCGGAGTGTCTGGACGGTGCACCCAAGGGGAAGAGGGTGTGCCCAAAGGGAGACCAAGTTGGAGAGGCCTCGGGGATCTGAGGAGGGTAGGAGTTAGGGTTTGGTTCTGAGCTGGGAGGGAGTCCAGTAGAGGGTTCTCAGCAGGGGATGGTGTCTCGGCCTCATTATCCTCCTGAGAGGAGAGTGGGTTGGAGTAGCACAAACGGGGAGCAGACTGTCCCCTTAGGAAGGAAGCCCAGGTTGGCCTGGATGGGTGCCGGCCATGGAAATGGCAAATGGTGGCATGGACAGGCTTTGCTGAAGGGTTGGTGAGGCTGGGGGCATGGTCAGGGGGCGGCTCCTGGTGTCCCTGTGAGCCATGGGGGAACGCAGGTGCTGTGTGTGATGCTTCTTGCAGCTCTTGAATTCAGGATAAGCGTTCCGGTGCAGTCTCTCTGGCCTCCCTGAGTGGTCTTTCCGTGCTGGACAGCGCCCAGGAGAGGGGCATGTGATACCCGTGTGCAGGTTACAGGCTTGACGGAAAATGAGCGGCTGGCCTGGCTTGGCCCTCCCCAGCATCCTTCTACTCAGCTTCTACTCAGCTTCCCATCAGCATAGGCAGGGCCCCAGGCTGTTCTGCTCCTGCTCCCAATGTCTGCCGTTTTGGGTATTTGGTGGACCAGGAGGAAAAGGAAGATCCCCGAAGACTCCATTTTACTGATTATTTCTGGCTTCAGTCACCAAGGCTTGCTGGAGGGAGAAGGGAATTAAAGATTAAAATAAGTGCTGGGAGGAGCACCTGGGTGGCTCAGTCCGTTAAGCATCTGACTCTTGGTTTCAGCTCAGGTCCCCATCTCAGGATCCTGAGATCGAGCTCCCTGTTGGCTCTGCACTCAGCAGGAGTCTGCTGGGGCTTCTCTGCCCCTCCCCCCACGCTTGTGTGTGCGCAAGCACTCTCTCCCTCTCAAATAAATACATTCTTTAATAAAATAAGTGCTGGGGGGCGCCTGGGGGGCTCAGTCATTAAGCGTCTGCCTTCAGCTCAGGTCATGATCCCAGAGTCCTGGGATCGAGTCCCATGTTGGGCTCCCTGCTCCGCGGGAAGTCTGCTTCTTTCTCTCCCACTCCCCCTGCTTGTGTTCTCCCTCTCTCTGTCTCTCTCTCTCTGTGCCAAATAAATAAATAAATAAATAAATAAATAAATAAATAAATAAAATCTTTTAAAAAATAAGGTAAAAAAAAAACTAAGTGCTGGCGTAATTAGCAGTCAGTATCTCTGTTGCGGCTGAGCAAGTTGGTCCTTCCCGGGGAAACAGAAATGAGCTGGTAACTGAAAGCCTCAGGGCTCATATTTCACCCCTTTACAGAAAGTCCAAGGCCTAAAAATTTTTTTTTTTTGAGAGAGAGAGAGCACGCATGTGCGCACTCATGAGCCAGGTTGGGGGGGGTTGTTTGGGGGAGGGGGTTGGGGGAGTTGGGGAGGACGGGGATGGAAGGAGAGGCTTAACTGACTGAGCCACCCAGGCCCCCCATGGCCTAAATTTTAAAGTAGACCTAAATTTTAAAGGCAGCCCAGTCCTTGTCTCGTGACTGGTAGAATCGCCTGCGTTTGAGGAAGTCATCCCAGTGGCTTGGCATCATGAGGCAATTGTGTCTTCCTTCTTTAAAACTCAAATGGGTCAGGTACAGTTAACCCTTGACAACACAGGTTTGAACTACGTGAGTCCACTTCTACACAGATTTTTTTTTCAATAAGTACAGCACAACTGTAAATGTATTTTCTCTTCCTTATGATTTTCTTTATATTTTCTTTTCTCTGACTTGCTTTATGGTAAGAATATAGCATATAATACATAGAATGTACATGCAAATATGTGTTAATTGTTTGTTGTTGGTATGACTTCGGATCAATAGTAGGCTATTAGTTGTTAAATTTTGGGGGAAGCAAAAGTTATATATGGGTGTTCAACTTCACAGGGGGTCTGTGCCCCTAACTCTCATGTTGTTTCATAGTCAACTATATAAGTTTTCCCAAGAAATACTTCCTCTTCCTGACATTTTGTTTATTTTTTCAAGACTTATTTTAGAGAGAGAGAGAGTGGGGGGAGGGGCAGAGGGAGAGGGAGAGAATCTCCAGCAGACTCCCCGCCGAGGCAGAGCCCGATGTGGGGCTTGAAGCGGAGCTCAATCCCAGGACCCTGAGATCACAACCCGAGCTGAAATCAAGAGCCGGCTGCTTAACCAACTGAGCCACCCAGGTACCCCCTGAAATTTTATTTTTTTTAACTTTTTTTCTTCAAATAGGCTCCACGCCCAATGTGGGGCTCCAACTTACAACCCCGAGATCAAGAGTCACATACTCCACCAATTGAGCCAGCCAGGAGCCCCTCTTCCTGACATCTTAATGATAATTTAATACACGGTAGATTGTTACTCATATTATTTGGCACAAACATTGGGAAGGACACATTCACAGGACACATGCTCTGTAGTAAGTAAGCATTATCCCAGACCTTGTATACTCTTTTCTCCTTTACACTTCGTCCCATTCTACAGATGAGAAAACTGAGCCTCAGGTAAAGTAACAAGCCAAGTCACAGAGCTCATACAGGGCCCAGCGAGTCAGGGTTTGCATTGTCTGCACACCCTGGGCGGTGGTGGTGGCCTGCGAGTGTCCCAGTGGGTGACATGTGACTCATGGTGGTGAGTCGGATGGGAGGAACACTCTTGAAGCACCCCCTCTGTAATCCAGTGAGTCCAAAACACTGAGTTCATCAGCGGCTTGTTCATGGACAATTTTTAAACTATGCAGCTATTAAATTCCCACCCGAAGCTTAGAGAGATTAAGAAATTTACCCAACATCACACAGCTCATAAAACCCTAAATCCCGGAAGATTAAGACCAATACTTGCTAACACTTCAAGCATGTAGCTTATATGGCTCTGTGATAATTTAGGGAGGATGATCTGTGCTTTCGAGGATTTCGAAGAAAAAGTTATTTTAAAAGTATAACGATATTGTAAGGATGCTGTATGGACATGAAAGAAGAAATGTGTAAAAAATGATCCCCGTCCTGAGCCTAACCACCCTAAAAATAACGTACTTTTATTTTTCCATCTCCTTTTGGTGACTGGCCATATTTATGCATACTTTATATAATTATCATCAAGGCAAAGATCCAGTGGTATTTTCTGGTCATTTCATTAATCATTGTAGCATTTTTCAGTGTTGCTACATTTTCTTCATTATGCCCATTTTATTGATAGACTAGGATTTTCTTAGAAAGCCTTTAGTTTATTTCTCAGTTTTTCTCTCCTCTCTCCCTCTGCCTCACCAGCCTCCCTGCCCTGTGATTTCACATGATCCCGGCTGATGTTAAGGGTGGTGATCCGAAATTGGCCCCAGATGAAATTGGACTGAAGCCATAAAATTGTGGTTTGGGTTTTTTTAAAACGAAGTCGGAATTTGGGGGTGGGGGAGCCTTCTCACTTTTCAAACATGAGACTTGCTCTCCCTTCTCCCACCATTAGCTTTTGCCAAGCATCAGCCGCAGCCAAGTTCCGCTAACAGAGCCGTGCTGCCTGCTATCCCTGCTAATGGGAAAGCAGTGTACCCTGGTTGCCCGGGCTACCCCTCCAGTGTGCTTTAGGTATTAGGTGCGGGCTGGGAGCACTTAAAAATAAATCAGCCAGGTCAAGGCAAACATTAATCCTTGCTCCAGAGCTTGTTATTTTTTTTTAAGTTAATGAGCTGGAGCAGAAGCAATAGAATGTTCGTATTCTAAAGCCCCCAGTGAGCTGCAGGTCAGATGGTGTATTTTCTGACCTAGTGGGTGGTCGAGGTACTGAACTGCATGCAGGACACCTTGGAGTTTCTGTCCCGCAGATCCTAGGTTGGCCAATAGAACCGAGATCTTCTGTTGATTCACTCTCCCCCGCAGTGAGCTCTTGGGTCACTAGTGGGTGTCATTTAAAGATTTGGACTTCTGGGGGCTTCTGGGTGGCTCAGTTGGTTAAGCATCTGCCTTCCGCTTAGGTCCTGATCCCAGGGTCCCGGGATCGAGCCCCACATCTGGCTCTCTGCTCAGTGGGGAGTCTGCTTCTCCCTCTTCCTTCTGCTCCCCCTGCTTGTGCTCTCTGGATTACTGTCTCTCTCTCAAATAAATAAAATCTTTAAAAAAAAAAAAAAAAGATTTGGACTTCAGCTCTCAGGAAGTTGACAAATACTTATTTCTGAAGCACTGCACTAGGGGTCCGGGAAGGTGAACGAGCTTTGGGGCCCGGTGTCAGCTCTAGGGGCTTGCAGTCGAGTGGGAGAGCTCTAAACTCGAGAAGGTAACAGTTCGGGTGGCACGTGGGTACTGCGGGGCTTACAGAACTGTAGGGGGGTGAAGGCTCCTAGGGCTGGAGAGTCAGGAGGAGTTTCATTCACTTGTATTGAGCTGGGAACATCATAATGGGCTTTTGTCAAACTGCATTTGAGTCTAGGGGAAGGCAGATGGCAAGATGGTGATTTCAGAAAGTAGGATTAAAAAAGACGAAAAGAAGATCTGGAGAAAGGGTTTTCCAGGCTGAGGGAATAGCCAGTGCCAAGGCCCTGAGGCAGCAGGAGCCCAATGTGGGAGGGTTGGCACGAGGGCCCCTCTCTGCCTTCAGGTCTCGGCTGCAACATCTCACCAGAGAAGCCTTCTCTTCATCCTCTCTCAAATAGCACATTACGTTTCACTTGCCTCCCCCATACCCTGCTTTATTTTTCTTGTTGGTATTCATGACATGATTTTATATTTTATATTCATTTTTTGTTTGCTTACTTGCTGTCCCCAGCTAGAAAGTAAACTCTGTGAGATCTGGGACTTTGTTCTGTTTATCCCTATTCCTCAGGTGCCTAAAATATTGCCTGGCACAGAGTAAGTACTTAGTGAATACTTGGATGGCCGAGTGAAAGGTTCATGTGGTTGAGCATAGAGAACAAGGGAGACAGAGGTACAAGATTCAGAGGAGGGCATAGGTGGGAAGGAGGATACGCCAAGCATTTATGAGGGAATTGTGTAAGGTCTCTTTAGGGACCGTGCAAAGACAAAATGCACAGGGGCATAAGAAATCATCTAGAAGGCAAACCAAAGAGGCTTCAGTGGAAATCAGAGAGAACATTAGCCCTTCTTGTACCTACTACATTGATCCTTCCTCTTTTTCTCCCTCTCGCCCTCCTTTCCTTTCTCCCTTTTATTTTTCTTTTCACATTTGTTGAGCACTTGACCATGTTCCAAGCTCTGTTGGCCCCAGAGATACAAAAGAGGAACAAAGCATGGTGGGATATTTGACTTCAGAGGGAGCAGTGGTCCATCCCAAAGATTTGGAAGGAGAGATTCAAATGACAACAAAATGTAGGGAACTGAATTATTTGGACAGAAACTCGTATGTGTGTTCCTAGCTTTTCTTGTTGCTCCCAGCATTAACACTGACATCTGGTAATTGGCTTAAAGATTATAGTTCTAGGAGTTCGTGTCTGACTCGCTAACGCTGATGGATGTGTATATATTTATATAACTGAGAGCCAAATAATTATTATAAAGAATTAACGTAGCGGTTGGCAAATAAGGTCAATGTAAACATGCCGAAGTTGATTCACATGGATTTAATGAAAAGACTATATAAAGATAATAGAAATACTTGGGCTTACCAGGGGAAGAATGTGTTTGTGTGTGTGTCAACCTCTTTGATGGGGCTTCGCAGGAAAAAGAACCGTGTTGTCTCATTTCCTTCCCCTCAGGAATAATCCCGGCTAATGGGAAGGTGAACGTGACTGTCAAA
Organism: Phoca vitulina; assembly: GCF_004348235.1. NCBI lineage: Eukaryota > Metazoa > Chordata > Mammalia > Carnivora > Phocidae > Phoca > Phoca vitulina. The sequence continues at coordinate 100,360,768 of NW_022589704.1, forward strand.
TTCAAACCATTCCAGTATGGGATTGCGCAGATAAAAATGCAGCTGTGGATCTCACAGTTCAACTCTCAGCCATATGAATGTGTCTTCACCGGAACGTGCCATCCCAACATGGCTTTACCGTATGGCTGCTTTGGAATGTCTTTGTTTCTTCCTAAAACTTTGTAAAAAAGATCCGAGCCTCCGTGTCTTCCATTCTGTCTTTCTTTCTTGTAACAGAATGCCATCCAAACCATACTTAAAATGATGAACTTTCAGAAAATACTCTTTAAAATATAACAATAATGCATAGAATAGCTCTAGGCTTGTAGCAGTATGTTGTTCCTGCCAAGAGGGGAAGAGATGACCAAGAAAAGGTGGATGGAGGGATACTTGCCTTCCCTGATTACTGCTGCTGTGCTGGTTGAGTTTTGACCATATGTATGTATTATATATATGTATATGACATATATGTGTATATATATGACCATATGTATTACGTTCTTTCAAATTTATTTTTTTTAAGATTGATTTATTTGAGAGAGAGAGAGAGAGTGAATGTGCACAAGCGGGAGGGGCAGAGGGAGAGGGAGAGAGAATCTCAAGCAGACTCCACGCTGAGCACAGAGCCCGATGTGGGGCTCCGTCCCACGACCCCGAGATCACGACCTGAGCCAAAATCAAGAGTCAAATGCTTAACCAACTGCGCCACCCAGGCGCCCCCACTCTTTCAAATGTAAGTCATAGGACAGGAACAGCATAACCGTTTTCAAAAGTTCGATATAACATTCTACTTAGTTACAATTAACTGAGTGCCTGCTGTACGCCATGTCCATTGCAAAGCCCCATGGGACACAGTCCGCACTCTGAGGATGCTCACAGCAGAGGAGCCTGAATCAGTCATGGATCACGAGTGACTTCGACGCAAGGCAAAAATGAGAACGTGCCACATGGGAGGTTTTGTTGGGTTTTTCTTTTTTAAGAATCCTCAGCATTCAAGTCCACGTAAAGGTGTGAAATGGGATTAAGTTTTACTTCATAACAAATTTTTTCCGAACTCCTATTTCTATATGAATGTGAGCTTGTATTTTTATATCCCAATGTACCTGGTTGAAATGATAAGTTTTTCCCAATATGCATGAGTCTTATAAAAGCTAAAGGAAAACTTGTCATGGTATCAATCCTAATCTTGGAAAATCCTTACAGATTTTCGAAAATGATAAAGAAATAGCTGGCTATTCCTTTTCTCCCCTCACACATAGATACACATCACATATTAACCTCATTAGGCATATTAAAAGTAGAGCATATCAAAATATGAACTAACTCCATGACTTATTATATATTTATATCATGATCTTCCTAAAAATTCAAAGCAGCCTAAATCAAGTATGGGATGTTAGTGTGGCCTGCTGAACTCAAATCCTGCAGGTAATCATAGGAGAAATAAAATCATCCTGGCAATAAACAAGTAGCAGTGGCTATAAATAAAAGACAGTAGTAATTTTTCTGGTATTTTCTGGCCAAGAAAATGCGATTTGCCATGTCACATCATATGCGTGATGTACAAATGACTTTCTTAAAGACATCACTTGAGTGGGATTTTTGCTTCCCACAGACACGTTCTTAAATACGCAAGAGCGTTGTATGGAAGAAGCACCATGCAAATGCAGACATCCGCTCTTTCTAAACTATTATGTTTGGATCACCCAGCCGGAGTTTAATATCTTATTTAGTGCACTCTTGATGTTTTCAAGGACTCCCATCTCAAGACCTGCCTGTCTCCCCAGACTGCAGACTAGTACTAGAACATATGAGTTCCACCGTGAAGGAAAAAAATTATCCTGGCCACGGTGTTCTCTGAAAGTGTCACAGGTAGCTTTTTGTTGTTATTTCAGAATACGGTGCTCTACTGACTGAGCCAGCCAGTATTCTACCAGAATACGGTGGAACTTGCTGAAGTTCCACGAGTAACTCCTTATTAAAATGTATCACTTCCTTAGACCCCTTCATTTCTGTTGTCAGCATTAGATCCCTTAAGGAGACTGTTTTGTTTTTTTTTAACACCTTCAAAAATTTTTTGTTGTTCCCCAATATTTATAGCAGAGGTGATGTCAGAGTTCTGATGATATGTGGGTGCTGGACCACCTCTAGCTTCGTAACCCAGTGCCTCCGCCCTGCACGCTACAGTCTGTCAGTCAGTGGGTATCTCACCAAAGGACACGTGCTCTCAGGTCGTTGACCTTTCAGGAGACTCTTCCATAGACGATGTTAAGTTTGAGATTGCTGGCATGTCCCCTGTGTTCTGCAGTGGGATCCGTTCAGTAGGTGTTCAACAAATGGTTTGTGACCATCAGAATGAATGAATGTTAGTGTATTCATATTTCTGCAATATCATGGACATACATAATCCTGCAAAACTAGTGTCCACATATTCTCACTTAAAGAAATGCTTCATAGCATTGAACATGACGTAGTTCTACTACATCCCATAATAAACGACTCCAGGAGCTTCTGTAGGCAGAGTAGTAGCCCTGTCTGTGTGTCCATAAATGTCCAAAAACAGTTTTCAGTTGCAGAAAAGATCTCAAACATTAGTCTGAGTCACTTGGGCATAATCATTCTTTTACTAGGAACATACATCAGTGGAGGAATTTTTTTAAATGTAGTAGATTTAGCTATTGAAAACCAACAGCTGAGAAATGAATCACACTAGACCAGGAGAGCATTTTTCAGCATGTCATATGGTCCACTTGTTATGTTCTTTGAGAAGGTAAGGAAGAGCCACCATTGGTAGACGATTTTGGCATATATGATTATAGTCTGGTATACTAACATTACATTTATTTTAGTAGACCACTGTTTTAGCACACAGATTTATTTTCAGTATAGTTATAGTCATTAAATGGACCGAAAGTCATGATATTATCAGAAGGAACATAAAAATAGGAAACTTGTGGGACACCTGGCTGGCTTAGTCAGTAGAGCACATGACTCTTGATCTCAAGGTTGTAAGTTCGAGCCCCATCTTGGGTGTAGAGATTACTTAAAAAGTCTTTAAAAAATAGGAACCTTGGGGCACCTGGGTGGCTCAGTTAAACCTCTGCCTTCGGCTCAAGTCATGATCCCGGCGTCCTGGGATCAAGCCTCGTGTCAGACTCCGTGCTCCACGGGGAGCCTGCTTCTCCCGCTCCCTCTGCCTCTCCTGCTCCCCCGCTTGTGCTCTCTCTCTCTGTCAAATAAATAAATAAAATCTTAAAAAAAAGTAGGAACCTTGAGTTGTTGGATTATATAGTAATTTAATATCTGTTTTAAACTATAGATTAGAAGAATTTGAAAGATTAAATGCTCTTTCTAAGAAAGTAGACGTTCCTCCAGGAAAGGCAATGACACACATACTTTTCCCGCGACCGCCACCAAAACGAGAGCCTCCGAAGATTAAGGTAACCTGGACGTTATGCTCAACGTGATAGAAGGAATGATAGAGAAGCAAAATAATGAATTTTCCCTCCTGATTTTGCTCTCAGGAAATTGAATATCAGAACTTGAGATTTCCAGTAGATTTATCGAATCCATTTGCTGTGGCAACTGTTTTAAACCAAGAACCAGGAAAATTGAAGATTAAAGAATTAAGAGAAGGTAACTAGTTGATCCATTGTAAATCAGCCGCTGGCCGAATAGTGAAGAATTATTGCTTGTCACATTTACTATTTATGAACAACAACAGCAAAACTCAGTTAGATGGCTGTTATGTTTTACCATTAGAAATGTGGTTTTCTCCGGGCACTTGGGTGGCTCAGTCATTAAGCGTCTGCCTTCGGCTCAGGTCATGATCCCAGGGTCCTGGGATCAAGCCCCGCATTGGGGTCCCTGCTCAGTGGGAAGCCTGCTTCTCCCTCTCCCACTCCCCTGGCTTGTGTTCCCTCTCTCACTGTGTCTCTCTCTGTCAAATAAATAGATAAATAAATAAATAAATAAAATCTTAAAAAAAAAAAAAAGAAATGTGGTTTTCTCTCGGCAAATGCTTCTGATTTGATTACTGGCATAATCATTGTTTGCTCTTGCCCTCAGTTTTGGACCAAGGCAATGAGATTTCAAAAACAAGACAGATGAAGGAAGCACTCTTTGAACAGAAAGTCAGACAGGACACTTACGAAGAGATCGAAAATCACCTTAAGTGGTAAATATTGAACAATTATTTATATCAAGGGACAGTACAGTGTTTGTAGTAATGGCTTTTTATACAATGAGACACGATGAAATATAATCGCTTTTTGTGCCCTTTGGAAAGTTTGACTAATCCCTCTTCTCCCCTGGACCTTAGAAGTTTCCACTCGGCATAAATCACTGTGACCAAACCATGCTCTTTCCTAAGTGTGACCAGACAGTGGCAGAACTGGAGTGAACTGTGGGAGACGTCAGGACACTGCTCCCTGCTGGCCACTGCTGTCAGCACCCCGTCTCTCCCTAGGGGCCCTGAATCTCAACACCCTCCCCCCGCCCCCCCCCCACTCAGCCCCTGTGCCCCCGGCTGTCTGCCCCAGGCGCCTCTCGGGAGCCCAGCAGTGCAGGCTGGGGTGGGAGAGGCTCCGGGTGGAGGTTCCAGAACTCAGCTGTGAGACCTCTGTCTTGTGCTCCTGCAGTCAAAAGGCAGCCCTGTCCCCGGGTTTTTACCGGATCATACCAGAAGTATCCGTGTGCACAGACTCCACTAAAGTAAACTTTAGAAACTCTTGAACCGAGCTAAAAAAGAGACTCTTAGAAAGAGTCTTGGGGAGGCTCCTTGCCCATGCCCCACGCCACACTTCCCGGACAGAGAGAACGAGCGCCGACCTCCGGGCCTTCACAGATGTCCCCCAGCCCGCCACCCTGCTTGCCCAGGGCAGTGTCCTTCATGTCTCACAGAAAAAACCTCTCTTTCCACAGCAGCCTCTGTTCCTGGTCTGGCCCTGGTTAGATGGGAAGTGACTCCCAAGTCACTGCAGATCATTTTCTTAAAATACTCTTTTCCCTATTGTAAAAAATGGCCACACTGTCATTGTAGAAAACCCGAAAAAAAATATATTGTTTAAGTGGAGAGAAGGGAAAAAAATCCGCTATAATGCAATGACCACTGCCAACACTGGGGTATTTCCTTCCTTCTGTGCTTTGTAGCACGCCTGAAATCACAACCTCAATTCAGTTTTGAAGATTCTGTCGTTCACTGAATATTTTCTCCCGCCTTTTTTTGTTGAAAGATTTTTTTTTTTAAGATTTTTTATTTATTTATCTGAGAGAGAGAATGGGAGACAGAGAGCATGAGAGGGGGAGGATCAGAGGGAGAAGCAGACTCCCCGCTGAGCAGGGAGTCCGATGCGGGACTCGATCCCGGGACTCCAGGATCATGACCTGAGCCAAAGGCAGTTGCTTAACCAACTGAGCCACCCAGGCGCCCCTGTCGAAAGATTTTTAAACCTGCCAGCAACACCCATATACACTTGACATCGATTCACTAGTTGTTGACATTATGCCACATAAACTTCCCCTGTCTACACACACACACACACACACACACACACAAAGGCACACTTCACACACACCTGCTTTTGAAGCATTTGAAAGTAAGTTGCAGGCATCACGAAGCTTCGCTCTTAGAGACCTTAGCATGCAGCTCCTAAGGACATTCTCCAACATTAGCATCATCACTTCCAAGAAATCTAGCACTGACACCATACTATTAGAATCACTAGCCTATCTGCAGATTTACCAGGTTGTCTCAATAATGTCCTTTCTATCCGGGCTTTTTGTTGGTTTGTTTTCAGAGAAGAAGAATCCAGCATCCAAACAAAGGTCAGACCATTTGTATTTAGCTTCCAGGTCTCTCCAGGCTCCTTCAGTCAAACAGTTCTCCAGACACCCTCTCCCCTTTTAAAATCATAGCTACTATTTATTTTGAACACGTGCCAGGCTCCATGATCGATATATTACATACCAGAGTTTTCAAAACTGTGCTAAAGCTCACAAAGCACAAAATTCACCATGTTAACCATTTTAAAGTGGACAATGCAGAAGTTTTTAGTGTATTCACAGGGTGGTGCAACCGTCACCACCACGTGACTCCAAAACATTTGCATCACTCCAGAAGGAAACCCCATACCCATTTAGCAGTCACTCCCCATTCCCTGTTCCTTCCCAGCCCTGGGCGACTACCAATCTACTTTATATCTCTATAGATTTGCTGATGCTGAACATTTAAAATAAATGGAATCATACATACGTATGTGGCCTTTTGTAACTGGCTTCTTTCATTTAACACGGGTTGAACGTTCATCTGCATCATAGCATCGATCAAGACTTCATTCCTTTTTATGGCTGCATAAGATTCCATTGTACAGACCTACTACATTTTATTTACCCATTTATCAGTTGACAGACATTTGGGTGGTGTTCACTTTTTGGCCATTGTGAAGAAGGCTGCTGTGAACATTTATATGCGAGCTTCTGTGTGCACACATCTTTTCAGTTCTCTTGGGTACATACCTAGGAGGGGAATTGCTGGGTCATATGGTAACTCTATGTTTAACTTTTTGAGAAACGGCCAGACTGTTTTCCACAGCGGCTGCACCATTTTATGCTCCCATCAGCAATGTACAAGGGTTCCAGTTGGTCCACATCCGTGGCAATGCCTGTTATTTTCCTTCCTTCTTATCATCATCATCATCATCATCATCATCCTAGTGGGTGTAATGTAGTACATCGGTCATTGTGGTTTTGATTCGCATTTCCCTAATGACTACTGATGTTGAGCATCCAGATTTTCTTTTACTCATAAATATTCAGCCTGCGTGGCTAGGAGAGAAGCTTCATTTTGTAGAACACAGTCTTCATCTCAGTTATGTTGCTGTAGTCTCTACAGCTTCTCTCCCCCGTGGCCCTCCTCCAGTGTCTCTGCACCTCCCTTCAGTTGTGGAGAATCTAAGCCACTCCATCCCCCAACGGGCCATGGTATTCCAATGCGTTCTGGAAGCTGTTTTTTTTTTCTCCCCAGGCAGGTGCACCTTGGTAGAGATCATATGTCTTTTAAATTTAGAAAAGACCTTACTGAAGAGCGGCAAAGAGAAGACGCCAAATATAAGGTCAGAATCAATGCTAATTCGATGATGTTGATTGCACTAAATAGTTTGAATTCCTGCTATATGCAAGATGCCACATCAGAAGAAAGAACACAAAGTTATGTTGGGAGGGGAGGAGCTGATGACAAGTTAATTGCTAACCGTAAATCAAGGCTAGCTGTAGATGTCACAAGAAACCTCTACTAAATATTGTGGGGAATCAAAGGCCAGAGAGGAGAGAGAGCTCATCTGATTGGAAAGCCTTTTGGAAAACATGGTATGATTTTGGGAAAGGTAGTAAAGAGGACAAAGGCATTCAATTCAGAGGGAGGGGAATGCCTCAAATTCAGGCTGGAGTTCTGGGCGTGAGGTACACCTGTCCCATGATCTGCGGAGCATGAGAGTAAGAGGAACCCAAAGACAGAGACCAGGAGCGATGCCAGAGCCAGAGAAAAGTTCCAAGTCAGAGACGCTCAAGGGTTTGAGCAGAGGGGGACAAACTGGTTGAGGGGAGGTGGCCACAGCTGGGTTGCCAAGGCAGCACCTGTGGATTCAGGGAGGAGTAGAGACGGGAGTGGTGGGACTGTGCCACACCCCTGGGCTCACCATGGCATGTGAGACCTTGTTCCCTGAGGGCAGGTGCAGGGGACACTGGGGACAGGCCCATAGTCACTGAAGCGCAGGACACACGTCAGCCAGAGGAGCTCGGCTTGGGCTTCCTGTCTCAGGGGCTCGGACTTGGTTGGTAGGACTTGCAGAATCATCTCGTGTCATATTAGTCTGCTTGGGCTGCTATAACAAAGTACCAGACTGGGTGGTGTAAGCAACAGAAATGTATTTTCTCACCGTTCTGGCAGCCCAAGATCAAGGTGCATGATCTTCTAAGGGACATGAGGGAATGATCTCTCTTCTTGACTTTTAGACCATCTTTTCCCTGTGTCTTTACCTTCTTTTTTCTCTGTCCAAACTACCTCTTATAAAAGACACCAGTCACATTGGACTAGAGCCCACCTCATTTTAATTTGATTACATCTTCAAAAACTGTATCTTCAAACACAGTCACATTCTGAGCTAACTAGGGGTTAAGATTTCAACATATGAATTTTGGAGGGACATGATTCAACCATAACACATATATTTAAGCTTAGGAGCATGAGCTTCCCATGCTCAGTGGCAGCATTGGGTAGGAGGGATTGGGGAAAAACATGTATCTTGTCAGATATAAATATATTTCTCATATAGAATACATTTTTCTTCCTAGATCTTCTTTCTGATTGGAGCCCAATCAGATATGTGAATAAATTTATCTTGCCTTTCTTTATTTTTTATAAGAGAGACAAAAGAATTAGTAAGCCTTGGCACTTAGGGAAGGCACGTATTAGATGGGCATTGAAATTTAGTTTGATTGTAGTTCTGTTTCTCTGCATTGGATTTTAAAAACAAAATATTGAGTTTTCTGTCCACCCCACAATGGGATGATATTTTCTAACTATTCTAAAGATGAAGGTGACACAGACATGGCACGACCAGGTAGGTCAGTGTGACAGCGAAGTCTGGAATTGCCAGCATTTGGACGCCAGGCAAACCCAACTGTGTATTTGTTTTGCAAGTGTGTTTAACGAGTGCTCTTTGTAAGACTCTGTGCTAGTGAATGAGCCACCGTCCCTGCCCTCAAGAAGGGCACAGTCCAGACGGGGCACAGAAACATTAAGAGAGGATTTAAAATGTGCCAAGTGCAGTGACTGAGGGGAAAGAAAGAGGGAGGATAAAATGGCTCCTAGGGGTCCAGCTGGGGTGTGCGCTGGAGATTTTATTTATTTTTTTTTTTAAGAGTTTGTTTATTTATCTGACAGAGAGAGAGAAAGAGCACAAGCAGGGGGAACGGCAGGCAGAGGGAGAAGCAGACTCCCTGCTGAGCAGGGAGCCCGATGTGGGGCTCGATCCCAGGACCAGGGGATCATGACCTGAGCCAAAGGCAGACGCTTAATGACTGACCCACCCGGGCGCCCCCATGCTGGTGATTTTAAATGAGATCCCAAATACCAAAGAAGGGGGAAGATGAAAAGTTCAACTTGGGACATGTTACATCTGGGGGGGCTGGAGGGCATCCAGGTGGCGGCTGCAGGAACAAGTGTACCTCAGCAGAGAGGTAGAGAGTAGAGCACAGAACAGCGCCGTGACCTGGGGAAAGTAAAAGGCATGAGAAGCCGGTAGCTCAAGGTGGGAAAGCCAGAGAACCTCATGATCTGAGGGGAGAGCAGCAGATAGCGAAGGAGACAGAAGGGAAATGGTCAGGGAGGTCAGGAGAACTGGACTACACTAAAAAAGCAGATGGGGAGGGATCCAGGTTGGCTGGGCCTGAGAAGTACAGGGTGTGTTTGGCCACTTGGAAGCCCTTGTTTGCCTTAGCGATAGCAATCCCAGGAGAGAGGTGGAGGTAAAAAGCCAAATGGCCAATGGCTCGAGGAATGCAGGGAAGTGAGTAGCTGGTTTCCTGAGAAGTTGAGATGACCAGAGGGTAAGAGTCAGAGCATGGACCATTAGAAGAGGATGAGGTGTCAAGGAGGGGGTTTCTAAGTTGGAAAACTCGAGAGCACTTGTGCTCTCAAGGCAAAGGGCAGTCGCAAAGGAAAGGGCTGAAGAAGTTTGGGAAGACACCATGGTCGGAAGGGAAGATTGACCCTGAATAGGAGGAAGGACCATGGTGTTGTCAGGCTCACATTGCAGAGAGGGGGCCGTTGAAGGCTGCAGGTGGCCTTGTCCTTCCAGGTGTCCCTGGAGGCCAGGCCAGCTGCAGAGAGAGCCATGAGCAGGGACTAGAGAGAGGACTGCAGAGAGGAGCAAGCAGTCACAAGGGTACCCAAGGGCAGCAGAAACGGAGTGGTCACGTCCTTAACATCACTCACTGGGCCCCTGAGCCCCAGTACAGGTGGACCACAAGTGTTGCAGAGACCCTATTCTGTGTGTCTGCGAGATCTCATCAGGCAGCTGAATCCTGGCAGGTGACCCAGTGGCAAGGAACACCCGGAGGCCCAGGCCATGTGGCAGAAAGCTGAGAAAAAAGAGCTGGGGAGGGGGGAGCGGAAGAGGGAGTGGGAGTTATAGCAGGATGATGGGAGATGGTCGTTGATAGTAAATTCCCAAACATTCATCATAAATAGAGTATTGATAAATATATAAGACCTCGCCCTCCTCTCTCTTCCAGCTAACAACCTATTTGCCAATCCCTTCTTTAAGGTGCTTTATTTCATTTTATTTTATTTTTAGTGGTGGAGGTCTGGGTCTCTCCCCACAAAATCTGTCTTTTGAGCTAAGGTCCACAGTCTCAGACTCAGCTCCCTGATATGTGCAAATCAGAGCTAGACAGCTCGCCACCTGGTGACAATCGTACAACTCTCTTGTTTCTCTTGTTAATGTGGTGATTCGAATAGATTGCTTCCAGTGAAGTCTTTAAAAATGATTGCAAACAGCGTACATACAAGCCAAGCTAGATTTGGAAGTAATTTAACAAGTAATAAAAACCACAGATAGGTAAAAACTAACAAGCTTTTGCAGTGGACACAGCTCCTTTTTCCATGGAGTCAGGTGTATGCAGACACCAATCAAGCCCAGCCAGCCAGCCTTCCGGGGGGAGTGTCCCATGGCTCCTGGGGAATAGGACAGACAGCTCCAGGGCCCCGGGGATGGGGAGCAGCCTGGAGGAGGACACTTACTCCAGGGAAGGGGCAGATCCCAATTCACCTGCACCACCCAGGAGAGGGGAGGAATTATGCACCTTTGTTAAACCCCATACTGGGATAATCAGCTCCAAGGAGCTTGAAACTTTAAGTTTCTTTCTAAACGAAATCTCTGCACTCCCATGGTTACACAGTTTCTTAAAATCCTTCCTGTGAGTTTTAAATGCTTTGAAAATGATTTCCCAGAGCCATGTCCCCTGGTGATGAAAATAAAGTTCTGGGTCTGCTCCGCTGTTACAACCCCCTATGTTTGAACAGTGAGTGTAATTATAATGGTCACTTTAACCCTCTGTCACCCACTCCCAACCAAACCTCACGTCTCGGTGTTACTGATCCTTTGATGGGTTTCTGTCAGTTTTAAAGAGATATACAGTTATGTGTATTTGTATTCAATTTTAATATTTTTGGTGATTAAAAAACCCAGCTAGATAGAGGAGATCCTGTTTTGGATGAGGAATTTCAGCGCATCAAGACAGAAGTCAACCAGAAACGGGTTGTTCACAATCTAGAAGAAGTAGGTAACTTTCCTTTATTTGGGAGCTAATTATCAGCAGCCCTTTATATTTTTATTTTTAAAACACTAAACAATTTTATAGAAATGTTTTTTCTATAGATATGTTTTTCTAGAGATATTTACTAAGTTTTAATTTACATTTACATTTTAATTTATATTTTTGGAGTGTTTTTTTCACTATATATTTGCAAGTGAAACATCAAAAATCATAATTAATGTTTCCCTTGAAATCAACAGCATTAAATTCTTTGGCTCCTGGAAACCCCTCTACTTTCTCCTTCCTAGTCTCCTTTTTTTGTTTCCCTTTGCTCTCCAAGCCTCTGTCTGCAGAGGGTCCTGGGCCTCTGTTCCTTGCCCCCTGCCCTTGGTGGGAAGGATACACGACAGGAGGCCAGAAGCCAGAGTCCTGGTCCCAGCTCTCTCACAAATTTGGGACCTGGGAAAAGCCCTCTTAGCCTCTGTGCCTCAGTCTCCTCAAACATAAAATGGGGACAGTGGCCCCCTCACCTGAGCGTCCTCTGTCATGTGATAGTGTCTAAAACCCCAATTTTTAATCGTGACAATGAGAAAATTTGAGAGAGTGAGAGAGAGCACAAGAATGGGGAGAGGGGCAGAGGGAGAAGCAGATTCCTCGCTGAGCGGGGAGCCTGATGTGAGGCTCGATCCCAGGACCCTGGGATCATGACCTGAGCTGAAGGCAGATGCTTAACCGACTGAGCCACCCAGGCGCCCCTACACTGTCAATTTCTTAAAACCCAAATCTCAAATCCCACTTTTAGCCCCCAACCCAAGAAGTATTCCCTATACTGCTATGTACTCTAAAAGTGTGGAATAAACGCTCGTTCCATGGCAGAACAAATCATCACTTGATTTAGGATCAAACTCAAAAACATTTTTATTAAATGCTCCTACCTGGAGTTAAAATTTAAATCTAAGATGTGCCTATGTTCTATTTTCACAGAAAATCAAGGAATTCCATCCTAATTTTGATCCACTCATTAATAATACCTGGGTCAACAGGTTCAGGGCACAAAAGCGCTTTCAACAAGCCGCTCGCAAGGTAAGTCCCAGCACCAAAACAAATTTTAATTCGTTTAGTCCTCAGCACAAGAAAATCGAACAATGAGGTTCTTTTTATAAACAGTTTTATTGAGATATAATTCATTTACCATAAAATTCACTATTGTAAAGTATACAGTTTGGTGGTTTTTAATGTATTTACAGAGTTCTGCAGCCATCACCACGATCTAACTTTAGAACATTTAAAAAAATTTTATTGAAGTGTAGTTAGCATACAATGTTATAGGAGTTTCAGGTGTAAGACATAGCGATTCCATGATTAATTTTAGAACATTTTTTATCACTGCAAAGAGAAACCTGGTTCCCATTAACGGCCTCTCTCCATACCCCAGTCCCTGGCAACCACTGATTGGCTTTCTGTCTCTATGGATTCACCCTTTCTGGACATTTCATAAACATGGTATCATAGGGCACACGGCCTTTTGTAACTGGCTCTTTCACTCTTTCGCTCAGCTAGCTTTCAAGGTTCATCCATGTACTGTACCAGTACTTCATTTCCTTTTATGGATGGATACTATCCCATCATCCCATTGTGTAGATATGCCATATTGTATCTATTCATCAGCTGAAACATTTGTGTTGTTCTCGCTTTTCGGCCATTATGAATAATAATGTTATGAACATTCGTGTACACGTTTGTGGACATGTGTTTTCAATTCTCTTGGGTATATACCTAAGACTAGAATTGCTGGGTCCTGTGGTAACTCTAGAACAATTGGATTTTGATCAGTTACTTCTAGAGAGAACAATTGAGAATTCCTGTGGGATCTTATCTCATCCAGGCATATGGCTTTCCGTTCAAGACGTGTCATCTCACTCCTGTGGCTTTTTCACCCTCATGTTGGCTTTCCACCCAGCTCCTTAGAGCCTCCAATGGCTTCCTATGATCAGGATAAAAAATAAAGGGTGTCAAGTGACTCCCTGTTCTAGCGGCCGCCATACCTCTCTAGCTTAGTGCCCCCACTCCCCAGTTCCATCTTCTGTATTGTCCCAGTCCTCATCTCCCAAACACACCAACCCATTCCCTACTACAAACCTCCTCACCCTTCAACTGAGAAGACATTCCATTTCCCCTCCATCTGTGCATACTTGTCCTTTGGGCCAACGTAAGCCTATTTTTTCTTCAAGAACTAGACCAAGCATTAGCACTGAGCCATCTCCGTGGGGCCTCTTGCATCTTATGCTGCCTGTAGGTCTCTTGTCCCAGCCACTGGAGTGTGGCCGCCTCACGGAGGAGAGCCGTACCTCAAGCAGGGCAGAGCAGTGGCTGAGACCTGGACTCTGGAGCCAGGCTGCCTGCCCCTAATTCTTTTTCTTTTTTTTTTAAATGGGTGTGTGAGCAGTGGGGAGGAACAGAGGGAGAGAAAGAAGCAGACTCCCCGCTGAGCAGGGAGCCCGATGCGGGGCTTGATCCCAGGACCCTGGGATCATGATCCAAGCCCAAGGCAGACGTTTCACCGACTGAGCCACCCAGGCAACCCTGCCCCTAAGTCTTGATGCCACTTATGAGCTTTCTGATCTTGGACAAGTTATATACCCTCTGTTAGTTTCCTCCTCCGTAACTGAGGATCACAGTAAGACCTGTCCCGGAGTTGTTGTGAAGATTAACTGGGCGAATATGTATAAGGGACTCGAGAAGTTTATGTTACAGGTTATCCATCGAGCAGTGTTTTCAGTCTGGACAGGGGACAGTCCAGGGGGAGAGAGGCAGAACTCGCTGATCAGTGACCTGCGACCAACCTCCAGGGCCCTGGGGGACCCTGTCCCCGCCGAGGCTCTGTCTGGGTGGGCTGCTATGTTCAGAACAGAGGTGGCCACAAGATGCTCAGCGTGGGGAAGAAAGTGGTGGAAAGAGGCAGCGCGAAGCTGTGCTCCGAGGGAGGAGGGCACAGCTGTTGACAATGGGCCAACAGCAGCGAGACTGGCCACTTTTTTTCCCTACAAGTGGGACCACCTGGCCTTTCTGGGCTGAGCCCTCCAGTGTGAAAAAAGCATTGTCAGCTGTTATGTGCTTTGCACTGAGCGATGGCTCAGTCTTTCCCTCACTCCCCAGCAAGACTGTCAGATCAAGGTGCAGATGCATCCCCAGCCTGATGACTTCCTGTCATCTCCCCAGCTCCGCCACAGCCCCGTCACCCCCCCCACCCTGCCTGGACCAGTGCAAGTCTCCCTGCCCTCCCTGCTTCCAGGCCCCCATGGCAGCCAGAGCAGTATTCCCAAAGCTGGAAGGCAATGATACCCCTCCCCTGGTAAGCCCCTCTGAAGGCTTCCCATTGCAATTGGATGAAGCGCACAACTTTTTTCACTCTGGACTTCTCTCTGTCCCTTAAACATGTCTCATCTGTTCCTGAAGCGGGATCTTCATCCTTGCTGGTTCCTCTGCTCTGAATTCTCTTCCCCGGATCATTCTCTCCTCATCATTCCAGTTTTAGATCAAACCTCACCTCCTCAGTGAGGTCTTCTGTCATTACCCTTGCAACAGTGGCCAGATCACCCCCTTTCCCAGCCTCCCCACCCCCGTCATGCCCTCGTGCATTTACTCTCTTTTATTTTCTTCATGATATTTATCTTGTTGATTCATTTAAATGTTTATTGTAACCACCCCCCCAACACACACACACACACACACTTAGAACGTCGGTTCGGTGCCCGCAGGAACAACTCTGTTATGCCTTGAACAGAACAGGCCACAGCATTGGCACTTCGTACTATTGATTTGTTAAATGAGAGTCCCTTACGGGATGGAAAGGGGTATTCATCATGGACGAAATGGTCCCTTCGGCCACAGCTTTGAGCACAGGTACCAGTCCCCTCCAGTAGCACGTGCTCCGAACGCAAAGCACAGTGGTATACAGTTAACACTGCCCATAATCCACAGCCCGAGTCCTACAGAACCATCCGTTTATTTGGTCCCTCCACTCTGAAAATAACACGGCGGGAGCATTGCTATTCAGATACACTGAAAAGAAGCAATGTGGAACTAGTCATTTTTTCCACTCTGGAAATAGAAAAACAGGGCTCATAAATTGGGCGGAACAAGGCCAGATGACAACTTGGTCTTTTTTTGTATTCAGGCAAGTCAACATGGCCGAGACCTTGAAGTCCCCGTGGCCTCCATCTAGGGCAGCGGGCCATGGTCCCTGTGCATTCTGACTTAGAGCGGGGGCCTCAGCCCTTAGCCGTGGTTGGGGAAAGGGAATCAAGTTGAATGCCAAAATGAGCATGTACCAATGAATACTTGGAAATCATCCCTTCTAATTCCAGGTCATGGTTCATCGAAGGTTAATCAGTATGCTGACTGCTATTCATAACATGGACAAGGAGACCATAAGCAGAAAGCTGAGCCAAGGAGGACAGTCAATAATAACAGGTAGAGCACATCTGCCAAGTGCAGCAAAGTTTCGACCCTAAGTCCTCTGAGCATGACTTTCCTGTATAAGGAGGTTAGCTGTGTAGAGGTAAAATATTTTCGTAAATCACATCCATTAGGTTTTTTGTTTGTTTGTTGTTATGGCCACTGTAACGAATCACCACAAACTTAAAGGCTTTAAACAACACAAATGTGTTGTCTCACATTGCCGGAGGTCAGAAGTCTAAAAACAAAGGTGTCAACAGGGCTGGCTTCTTCTGGAGGCCCCAGCGGAGAAGTCTGTTCAGGGCCTTTCCAGCTTCTAGAGGTCCCTTCCTCACATCACTCTGCCCCCTGCTTGAGTTGTCACATCGCTGCCTCTAACTTTGGCCCTCCTGCCTCCTCCTCACATGGATCCTGTGAAAACATTGCGCCCACCTGGACTACCCAGGACACTCTCCCCATCTCCAGATCCTTAACTTAATCATACCGGCAAAGTCCCTTTCTTTGGTCATGGAAGGTGACAGAATCACAGCTATCAGGGACAGAATGTGGGCATCTTTGGGGGTGCACCATCAGGAGGCCTACCCAGACCATAAATCAGACCTCCAGGCCAGGTTTGGCTGAAATGCCTGCCCAACTGATAGTTAGCCAGCCCGGCTGACCCAGCCAAGTTGTGACAGCTGTGGAGTTTGGCCGTGGTTTGACCCCTTGTTTTGTGCCCTCGGTTCTCTCTGGTCACCAGAGAGACTAGGATGGTCAACATTCATACTTGTTGACTCACCGGCTACATCTTGTGTTGTCACAATCTAGCATTTGCACATAAAGCTTTTTTTTTTTTTTTTTTAAGTAGACTCCATGCCCAGCATGGAGCCCAACACAGGGCTTGAACTCACGACCCTGAGATCAAGAGTTGGCCGCTCAATGGACTGAGCCACCCAGGCGCCCCGCACATAAAGCTTTTTATCTCATATGATCTTTGCTACTTAAAGGAATTCCAGTCCTCGGATGCCTGGGTTGACTGGGCTGTTGGAGGCACACCCTCAGTGGCTTTTGGGCTCCCATCTCCCATCTTCTCTGCCCCACGGCTCATATGTAGACCCACAGGCAGGTCCCAATCCTTCCAAACCCTGCCTGCCCTCCCTAGCCTGAGCCCCAAGCCTGGCTCTTCATTCTTCCTCTCCTTCAAGATCTAGATGGGTGGTTTGGTTTTGTTTTGTTTTTCAAAGCATTTTATTGCATTTTAATCCTTTTTTTCCCTCTTTTTGGCCTGATCCAGTGCTGTTTATTGGAGCAAGAAAAGACTTGCCATTCATCCCAAAAAGGGGTGGGCTGGGCTTCACCACAGGAGGGTGTACCAAAGGGGTGGCAAGAAAAGACTTGCCATTCATCCCAAAAAGGGGTGGGCTGGGCTTCACCACAGGAGGGTGTACCAAAGGGGTGGCCTGGCGGACAGCAGGTGCAGGGCTTGGAGTCCCGCAGAGGACAAGCAGCCTGTGCAGCCCTTCCCTGTGGACACACCCGACAGCCGCTGGGCATGGCGTCCAGCAGGACCCTGTCCCTCCTCACAGATAGCGCCCCCAAACTACGGCTGGGGCACAAGACCCACAAGGCCCCAAGGGAAGAAGGAGCTCTGGTGTCCCAGGCTCAGGCCTTGAGTACCTGCTCCTTGTCTTCCTCCCCTTCAAGATCCAGATGGGTATTTTGTTTTTCATAACCTTTTTATCTGCTCTTTAATTATGCTTTTAAAAAAATCCCTCCTATGTTATTCTTACGTCCGGTATTGATGTTTCTAATGAAGAAACGCTTGTTTAAAATATTGTAAAATTTATCTGTGAATTATGTATGGACCCCTGTAAAATGTCTTCATGTGCTTTTTTTTTTAATGTAATCTTTTTCTTTACAGACAAGGACAAAGAATATTCATTAGAGATCCTTTCATCCTAATGAATTGTAGTTTTTTTGGAAGTAAAAAATAAATCTTTAAAAACTGGAGAAGGGGTGGGATAAAGAACAAAAGAAAACTAGAAATGGGACCGGATGCATACACACATATATATTCCTTCCAAGATGGCGTGTGGCAAGTGCCCACTGATTGGTGTATGGCAAATATGAAACTAAAGATGGTGGTTTCACATAAAAATACTCCAAGAACACCCCAAAAGTGCTCTTTTGTTCCCATAGACAAGAATGCCTCCAGATTCCTCCTGGCTCGGATCAGTCAAGATGATTATTCCAGCCGGTTCTCTGTATCGCCCAAGGAAGTGCTGCCCTTCGCCTTCCCGTCCTACAGTCCTCCTCAGAGCTCCAACGAGTTGGTGGGTGATGTCAGGCTGTGGGGTGGGGACTGGGCACAATCAGATGGTTGTTAGGTGGAATCCATGGGAAGACCTACCTCAGTCTCTGTTCCTTTGCTTCCTCCTGAGAGGCTCTCTGGACACCTGTGCCCAGGGACTTGTGATCAATGGGAAACCAGAAATCATCTACTGCCACCTGCCTGGCACCTGATTCACCTGTGCCGAGCTCCCTGGTAACCTGGGCTGGTGCTTTCCAGCCTGGAACCCAACAAGAGCCCCTCCTGACAGCCCAGGAACAGGGCCTGAGAGCAAAGGGGCAGATGGAGAATCCGAGAGGGCCTGGCCTAGGGAGGCGGGCTCTGCTCAGCTGGGCCCTTCTGCTTTATGGGCAAATGGAGAGGCCAGAGAAGGGTGGCCCCAGGATCTAATACTCTAACCCATGAGACTCACAGTTCTCTCTCTCTGGCAAGAGGTATGACAGTTCATTTTCTTGCCTTCTGGGCACAGTGATGTGTTAAAATAAAAATAAGGGGCACCTGGGTGGCTCAGTCGGTTCAGCGTCTGACTCCTGATTTTGGTTTGGGTCGTGATCTCAGGGTTGTGAGATCGAGCTCCATGTTGGGCTACACGCTGGGCGTGGAGCCTGCTTAGTATTCCTCTTTCCCTCTCTCTCTGCCCTTCCCCCCTCCCCCCAGCTCACACTCACTTCTCTCTCTTTCTCTATAAAAATAATAGCTAACTCTTACCATGAGTTAGGCAGTGCCTGAAGTGTTTCACTTGCATGAGTGCATTTACTCTTCGACAAATCTATGTGATAGGCTTATCATCTTATAGATGAGGAAGGAACTGAGACACAAGGTCACATGGCTGGTAATAAAAGGTTGCCTAAGCTCATGTAGTTAGCAATAAAAAGCATGTTTAAATTGATGTTGAAAGCACACATGCAAATTAATTTTTTAGTTTCAAAGAATAAACTTGCCGTGCACATCCTACATTATATGTTACACATTGCAAGTTAATCTACTCAAGAATCACAGGACCAACTTTAGAGTTGTTATGTGCGGGGCGCCTGGGTGGCTCAGTCCGTTGAGCGGCCAACTCTAAAGTCGGTCCTTTAGAAATTCCACGTGTTTTCTGCATTAGATCATCAAATGACTTAAGAGATCAGACTATGTTGTTCCTAGGGAATAATAAATCTGTGATTTTCAAGCATTGATAAACACAATTAACGGGGTGGAGGGGCACCTGGGTAGCTCAGTCGGTTAAGCGTCCCGACTCTTGGTTTTGGCTCAGGTCATGATCTCAGGGTCATGAGATTGAGCACCGCATGGGGATTCTGGGTGGCACATGGCAGCACCCACAACTGTAGAAAATAAAAAAGGATCCCATACACTACGAGCCAAGGAGGAGAGGTTGGCCAGGGCCTCCATGCCCCACACATCGGGTAGAACTGAGGTCACGGGAAGGTTACGGAATGTGTGACAGCAGAAGCACAGCGACTTCTGCTCAGCGTTGATCGTGTGTCACTGTTTTTGAATTTCCACATTTTAGGCTCCTGATGGCCTTGGACTGGTTCCAATTAAACCTTCAGAAACTCAAATCAAGCAGAGTTTTTCCTTCTTCAGTCTGCAGGTCAGACCCATCATACGGTGTTCATTAATGGGTTTCTCATGAAGTGAACAAAATATTCTTGAACTTGAATTGTACCATTTTATTAATTTTGTTCTGTTGAACATTATACACCATAGCATACTGTGTATATTTTTCTGCTGTTATTTTATGGTACGTGCGAGGTATAACATACGTGGTTTCTGGAGACCAGGACCTTTACTCTGTGGATGTACAATATAGTATGCATACACGAAGCTACCTGAACTACATATATTAGAAACTTTAAGAGAAAACACAAGATGAAGTAAGCAAAAGTTAGTTGGCCTTCCTTGACGTATATAGCCACTCCTGGTTTTGAAAATATAAATATTTCAAATCCACAAACCAGTGTTCAGTGTATTTCTACAGGTAGGCCCTGTGGTAGAGGACAGTAATTGCAGATGCCCAACATGTGTACGGGGACCCAGAGCAGGGACCCAGAGCAGGGCTGGGACTTTTACCATCAGGCAACTCAAAAGTACGGTTTTTGAGAATTAGATCCCATTAACTGGTGACGGCTGTTTAAGAACATTCAATCGGTTGTCTTCTTTGACCTCAGGTTCCTCAACTGTACAAAATTAAAGGATATCAGCCATTCTGTGTCCAGAAGTCGTCAACAAGCTACAAACCTCAAAAGCTTGCTCGAGCTCTGAAGCAAGGGGCTGAGGTAGCACATCCCCACCTTTAAGAACTGCTCTCGCGTTTCCCCTCTTTGTCCTGGCATCAGGGCTAACACACCTCTTGGTCCCTTCCTAGGACGAAGCCACCATCATAACTCTGCCCAAGCAGGACGCCACACCTCAGCTCCCTGGCAAGACCGCAGTCTTGGGCATGAAACCACCTGAGGCCTTAGCCGTGTCTCCAAATTATGACCCGCTTTATATTTTTGTAAGTGACAACCGGCAGAAGTCTCATGTTCTATGTGCCTCTATTTCAAGACTTACTTTATGAAAAAACAGAAGCATTAGTTAGGAATATTTTTCCGTCTTTGGAGTTACAAGCGTTAAATGGTATCTCACCTTGGAAGTTGCTTACCAGCATTTATCATTTGGAGAATATCAGCGCTTCTGTCTTTTTGACAATTCCGGCATTTATTTATGTTTACGACAATAGCTTTATGGTCCTTTCTAATTTCATATAATTATATATATGATATATATGTGTGTGTGTGTGTATATATACATACATATATGTGTGTGTGTATACATCTGAAGCTATCTGAACTACATATATTCGAAACTTTAATGTATATTAATTTAATTACAATTTTATACAATATATAATATTGTATATTTATGTTTATATAATATATAATAATTATATTAATTTTAATTTGTGTGGAGAAAGAGAGAATGTGTTAAAAAAAGAAGAAAAAAAAACAAAAAGAAAATACAACAGAAAGAGAAAGTAAAGCAGCCCAAACCTCATCAGTCAGAGCTTTATTGATTCCTTATTCCATCCTTGGGCAGCGCATCCCTTCCCTACTTATACCTCTGCCTCCCAGATTTCTCTGTTCCACTTTGTTCCTGTAGCCACACTTAATTAACTTCCCTGAAGCACATCCTAACCATGCTACTGTCCGGCTCCACATTCTTCACTGACTCCCCATTTTCTTCCAAATTAAGTCCAAGCGTATGTGAGGCCAACAACATAACCACCCGCCTTCTCTGCACCCCTGCATAAGTCTCTGCCAAACTTTGTGCACTTTCCTCCTTCCCTAGGCCTTCATTTATGCCAATCTGCCCTCATGGGGTCCCCACTCCTACCCTTATATTTCCTGCTACCCAAGTCCTAGATGAATGAAACCCAGACAGGACATCTGATGAGGTTCTATGTAACAGTGGGATCATCAGTGAAATGCCACAGTAGTTGCCCAAGTTATGGTTGACGTTTTTAAAGACGGACACACACATACACACAATTAAGAAGAACCTTAGATACTAGTTGAGAAAGTCTCCTTTTGAGAATCTCCAAATGAGAATCTGTATCTCTAACGTGAGCAGAGATGCTGATGGTCACACCCAAGGTCTCTCGGCCAGTCAGTGGGAGAGCTACGACCTACGAGCTAGAGCTATGACAGAAAGCTGCCTGTTTCCTGGTTGTTTGCCTCAGGGACTCTTCCTCTGAATTGTGCTGCTTTCCTATTGAGATCTTTGGTGTTTGCTTTGGCCATCATGGGGCATTTTCTCATAATTCTCCTTGGCTGAGAGGAGTGGTCCTTGGAGACTCAGAATCTTGGAGCTGGGATAACCTCACAGGATGTTTAATTCAGTGCTTTTCAAACTTCATTTAGTGCCAGAGCCCTCAAATCAGCTGAAACTTGACATAAAAAGTCAATATGTAAAATACCTAGAGTCTTCCTTACTTGCTGGGATGGCAGTGGGTAGGGAGCTCTCCTGAGGAGGGTGTCCCTGAAAAACTGTGGGGTACCCCACAGCAAGGTTTGAAAAACACTCTTCAATCTCTTAACCCCCCAGATTCACCATTACTATCCCCTCCCCATTTTAAAAGTGAGGAAACTGGTCTAGAGGAATTATAGGAATTTTCCAGAGTCACACTCAAACTTCTTTGGAAAATATCAGTAGTTATTTATTAATTCATTAATTCCACAAACACTTAGAGCATGCCTTAGGTTAGGAACCTAAGGTTAGGGGCAGTTCATCAAGGGACACAACAATTCCAAATATTTATCCACCTAATAGTTTCAAAATACATGAAACAAAAACTAATTGAACGGCAAAGGAAAAAAAAAACAACAGGCAAATCCACAATAATAGTTGGTGATTTCAACACCTCCCTCTCAATAATTGATAGAACAAATAAATAGAAAATCAGTAAGGATATAAAAGATTTAAATACCATTATCAATCAACTTGACCTAATTGTCATTGCTAGAACACTCTATCAAAAACAATAGAATGAAGATTCTCTTTAAGTATATATAGGTTTGTCAAGATAGGCCATATTTGGGGCCATAAAACAAAGCTCAATAAAATTGAAAATATTCAGATCAGATGAAGTATTTTTTCTGACTTTGAAGAAATTTAATCAGAAATGAATAGCATAAAGATATCTAGAAAATCCCCCCCCCCCAAATTTGGAAGCTGAATTAAATACTTTAAAACAGCCTATAGTCCAAGGAAGAAATCAAAAGAAAAATTGGAAAGTGTTTTTAACTTAATGAAAATGAAAGCACAAAAAATTTTGTGGGAAATTTATAATGCTATACACCTACAGTAGAAAGTAAGGGTGGGACTTAATGTCCTCAGCTACCCCTTTGAACTCAAAAAAGAAGAGCAGATAAATCCAAATTAAGCAGAGAAGAGAAATAATAAAGATTAGATTGAAAACCAATAAAATAAAAAAAAGAAAAACAATAGAGAAAAACTGTTTTTTTGAGAAACATCAATAAAATGGATAAACCTGCTCTAACTGATTGGGGGGGGAAGGTAAAAGACATGAATTACCTATATCAGTATTGAGAGAGGTACCATCACTACAGATTCTACAGATATCAAAAAGATAATAAGTGGGCACCTGGGTGGCTCAGTCAGTTAAGCGTCTGCCTTCAGCTCAGGTCATGATCCCATAGTGCTGGGATCGAGCCCCCGTCAGGCTCCCTGCTCAGCAGGGAGTCTGCTTCTCCCTCTCCCTCTGCTGCTTCCCCTGGCTCATGCTCTCTCTCTCTCTCTCTCCCTTAAATAAATAAATAAATTTTTTAAAAAAGATAATAAGTTAATATTATGAAAAACTTTATGCCAGTAAGTTCAACAAGTTAAATGGACAAATTCCTTAACAGGCACAAACTTTAAATCTTATTCAAGAAGAGATAGATAACTCCACTAGCTCCATATCTATTTAAAAAATTGAATTTGTGGTTAAAAAATTTCCCACAAAGAAAACTCCAGCTGCAGATGCCTTCACTGCGGAATTCTGTAATTCATTTAAGGAAGAAATAATACCAAATCCACAAAAACTCTTCCAGAAGATGGAAGACATTACTTCCCAACTCATTCTAGAAGTCAGTATTACTCTGATGCCAAAGCCAGATGGAGACATTACAGGAAAAGAAAAGGATAGACCAGTATCCTTCATGATTTATGAGCATAGAGATAGATGATAGATAGATAGATAGATAGATAGATAGATAGATAGATAGATATAGATAGGTAGATATTAACAAATTATATTCATCATACAAAAATAATGTATCATGAGGATATAGGAACTTATGCCAGGAACACAAGATTAGTTTAACATTCAAAATTCAGTATACTTTACCACATTAACAAACTTAAAAGAAAAAACATATGATCATCTCAATAGGTGCCAAGAAGTAATCTGTCATTCCTGATAAATGCTCTCAGCAATTGAGATACAGAAGGGAAATTTCTCGACCTGATAAAGAGCATCTATTAAAAACCTGGAGCTGTGCTCACTTCAGCAGCACATATACTAAAAGTGGAATGATACAGAGATGATTGCATGGCTCCAGCACAAGGATGACACACAAATTTGTGAACCATTCCATATTTTATTTTTTTTAAAGATTTTATTTATTTATTTGCCAGAGAGATAGAAAAAAGAGAGAGGGAGAGAGAATGTGTGTGCACAAGCAGGGGGAGGGGCAAAGGGAGAAGCAGGCTCCCCGCTGAGCAGGGAACCTGATGCAGGACTCAATCATGACCTGAGCCGAAGGCAGCTGTTTAACCGACTGAGCCACCCAGGCATCCCACATTCCATATTTTTAGTTCACAATAAATGTATTTAACATCAAACAAGCAAACAAACCTGGAGCTAACATCATACTGAATGGTAATCGACTGAATGCTTTCCCCCTAAAATCAGGAATAAGCCAAAGATGTGTGCCCTTACTAATTCTTTTAAGATTGTAACTATAGACAGTGTGACAAGGCAAGAAAAAGAAATAAGAGGCATCCAGATTTGAAAGGAAGAAACAAAACTGTCTTTATTCACAAACAAAATTATTGTCTATATAGAAAAGGAGGAATTTGGAAACCCTAAGAAAAGAAAAGAAAAAGAAAAAAGGAAAGAAATACATGTCACAACTGGTAAAGCATTATAGCAAAGTCTTGGAATGATATTCGTGCATTCAGCCTGGAGGAGGAAAGGTAAAGTGCTCTGGGAGAGAAATATAGAGGGAAGGGTAGACTCCACACACTAACAGTCCAGTTGAGAGGATGGAAATATTCAAGGATTTTTTTTTTTAACATTGTGAAGTATAGCTTATTGAAGACAATATAAATCCTTGACACATTCAAGGATTTTATAAAGGTACATCATCCAAGCAAAAAAAGAAAGGCCATTATAAACTCTTGGGGGAGGGGAATCAACTAAATCAACTAAAAATCGATACTAACTAAACCAAACTAAAATTTGATGTGATTTTTAAGAGTTAATCGCAGGGGGGCCTGGGGTGGCTCCATTGGTCAAGTGTCCAACTCTTGATTTTGGCTTAGGTCATGATCTCAGGGTTGTGAGATCAAGCCCCTCACTGTGCTCCATGCTGGGCATGGAGCCTGCCTAAGATGCTCTCTCTCCCTCTCCCTCTGCCCCTCTAAACAAACAAACAAACAAAAAAGAGTTAATGGCAAATAAAAGAAAAAACAGAATCCATTTAGCCTTGCTACTAAAACTCTTCTCTATCAGTGACCCGATATTGAACCTTTACAGAAAACTAATCTGAGCCTCTACTTGGCCTGAGAAAGACATATATTTACACAGTTAAGACAAAATAAAAGCTCTTTACTAGTTTCCAACTTTCAAAGACAACTTGTGAACAAAGCATGAGGTCTTGGTTGTGGTTCCAGAATGCAAATGTTGACAATCTCCATAACATAAAAGCAAAACTGTGGAAGAGAGGAGGAAAGGTACAAGAAAGCCTAGGAATGGTCATGTTTTCATTTCACAGGAGTGGGGAGTTGAAATACACACCTAAAGATGATGAAATAAGAAATAGGGGTAGTAGTGCATCATTTCAAGTCACAAAGGTAACTCACAGCAGAACTAAAAATAACAATGTGATTTTCAAAATTGGAAGGAGGAAGTTTGGAAGGAGCATTTGTGTACATGAGCAAAATCCTTATCTTGCATGGGAATGAGTCAATGGATACTGTCTGTCTGAGGTTGATAATAGAGAAATGGAAGAATAAGCATAATGTTTAGAGTAGTGACCATCAGAGACACAAAACTCAGAAATAATGGAAAGAAACAGCCTCTGGGATATGGGCCTGGGGACAAGAAGTGTCCTCAGGAGTCCCATTGCTTTTCATCACATCCTTCCAGCCTGAGTGAGTCACCACATGCATGCATTAGTTTGAGGAAAATTAAAATCATTATGGAATGACCACTCAGACCACGTACTCTGGTAGCCATGGCTACCCAGGGGAATCTGAAGTATGACAACTACTAAAGACAGTGATATTGACATTTCCAAAAATATTTCATTCAGTACGCTTGGCCCAAGGCAGATCGAGAGAGTTGGCCACACAGCAACTTCACACACCCTCAGTATAGGGGATACTCCTGAAGGCCACGCAGCTAACTTCCCCTCCCCGGTGTTGTGCATCTTGCCCCCATCACCACCAGACTTGGGTGCAGCCAGCCCCTCCCCCATCACACCGTCTCTTAGTCTCAGGGAGACTCAGCCTAGCTGGAGTCTAGGTCTCTCCTCCCCCGTTCCCTCTGGAGTCCCTTCCCAGGCACATTCCTGATTGGCCTTTCATCACTTGGGGAGGTGGGGGACTCCTGGCAGTGGGAGTCAACAGTTATCAGATTGTTACACTCCAGTCACTCCCCTTACCCAGGAAGTGGAGTTGTGCTCCTTTTTCCCTTCTTCAGTCCTGCCGGTCTCCCCCACTTCCTGGCTGGGGGTGGCCAAAATTCTCCTTGCTCTACTTCTGGGCATCTCTGTGGTGTAATTATGCAGAGGACCTGGTCCCCCCAGGGAGGATGGGAGTGCTCACTCTGTCTTCTGTCCTTGGGTTCTCCTTCCATAATACACTGGAACGGGAAATGTCCCCTAAGTCCCCTGCCACCTCTCTCCTTGCCCTCCTTCCTCCTCACCCACCTTCCTGTATGTTCTCAGACCTCCCCTGCTTTGTCCCCCTAGGGCCCCCACCTTTCACCTGGTTCCCTTCCCACCCTCCAGCCCCCATCTGAGCAAGGGGTCTTCCCTTGAGCTCCAGGGGGTAGAATGCAATGTTTACATTCTCTTCTGTCTCTGTCCCCACCCCCATGCAGTGCTTTGAGGAACCCGAAAAGAATCTGCTGCTGTCAAACATATATATGTGGAGGTGTACCCTAACTCTTCCTCCAACTGCAAGTGCTCCCTGAGGGCTTTGCTTGTTTCTCCATTGCTGTGGGCGATGCAGACTTGGTCAGTGGGCATCCTCCTCTCCCTGCCCTCTGCCTTCCTTTGTATCCTCAAGTCCAGGCAAGGGCCCCCTCCCCATCTTGCTCCCTGGCTCTAGCCGCAGGTCAGCCTCTGCACCAATAGCAGACACTCTCACAGCGTTCTTGACGGGACCACACTTGATTCGGGGCTCTCCCACTCCCGGCATCTGGGTGCTGTAGTGCTCCTCCCCCCACGTCGAGCTGCATTTTCTTCGTTGTGGGAGACATTTGTTTCTTGGCAGGGAGATGGGGTTTCTATAAGCCATGTGGAGTTTTGTTTTGTAAAAAAAAAAAAAAAATCATATGAATGAACAAAAAGAACAAAACTCCAACTTAGTGCTTCTTAAACATCTGATATGAAACAGCGGTGAGGGGCAGAAGCTCCGTTGTTGTGTTGGGACAAGAGTAGGGTTTGCTGGACTAACCCCAGAAGGGACATTAAAAGGCTTTCTATTTTTGTGTTTTGATGTAGTCGCTCTGGGCCTCTATCAGTTCTGTTGGAAAGTTAGGAAAAAACAGTCTCTCCCTTAAAACCAGATACTGCATACAAATGGAGCCTTCCTGAATTAAAAACATTACCAAAACAATATTAAATGTTGGCATTTCCTGCCTATCAAATGTCACCCTCTTCTTCGTCTTGTTGGTAAAGTAGTTTTTAAGAAGCTAATTTTGTTTTCAAAACCAGGAGCTTATTTGCTTTTTAAAACTAGTTTGCTTATTTAATAAATTCCCCTAATCCATCAAATGTAGGCATAAATACAGAACTTGAAGAGGTTTTAAGCCCTGCTTTCAGTGGTACTTCTATCCACGAGAACTTAGTAAATCCACATGGCGTGTACTGAAACTCTTAAACCAGAAGAGTGACTTTTATGAATGACTGTGACTGCCAGTTTGAAGAACACTCTCTTCAGCGGCTTCTCTTTCCCAGACGAGCTGACAGGGACCCAGAGTGTTAGTGCTAGCGGGAGCCATGGGTGACATTGGCTGTCGCCCGCCTGGCCTGGCTTACAAACCGGTAAACAAAAGAGGATTTTTTTTTTTCTTCTCTCTCTCTCTCCTGCAGAATCCCAACCCAGGACTATTTGCTGTGAAGCACCCTCTGACCTACGCAGAAACCCTGATAGATTACCATCTGTGCCCTCACCCCAAGTACAAGTTCATCAGGGAGTCCCACAGGGGGTCCAGCATTCCTCTCACCCAAAAGCAATTTCTCCATCACACGGTAATGGCAGCGGCAGGCTCGCCGGCGGAGCTGGCCCTGGGGCTGCGGGGAAGGGCAGGGGGACAAGGATGGAGGGGCACAGCTGGGGTTGAGGGAATCGTACCTTCTCATACCGCCGGCCTCGGCTCTGCCCTTGTCTTGTCCGTACCCCACCACGCAGGCTGCATGTGGCCCTTCTTTCAACCTTCTTTCTTTTGCACTTGAAAGCTGTGCCTAATACTCCTTTTAGTCCCATTTCCACCATGGAAAAAAATGATCACATGCCAGGCGAAACCCCATGATCTCACCTCCTCTTTGTTCGACTCCAACAAGTGTAATATCAGAATGGACGAGGTGCACAGTACGGGAGAGGTTCCAGAGAATTCCTTCTCCCCTGAGATGACCGGCCTGACCTGAATGGCCAGAGTCATTTCTTGGAGGTGGCCCTCAGGCCCTGAAAACTCACTAAGTCCCTAACGGATCATTATCTCTGCCCTGCTTCTGCCGACCACACCTCACACCACCTCCTCTTCCTGGGCTACCTACTTGCCTTTGTGATCTACATGTTCTTGTGCAGGGACCCATGTCCCTGGGATCCCTCCCTCTCCTTCTTTCCCCATTTCTACCCATCACCGGACCCCCCAGTCTGCCCCACACAGCAGGCGAATCTCCCACTTCACCCCATGGGCCACCACTGTGCAGTGGGCCCTCCCTGAAAGCCTTCCCTCGGCACAAATCGGGTCTCATTGTTTTCCAGTTTAAAAACCCTCAGTGGTTCCCGCGGCTCAAGGGAGAGGCTCCAAGCTCATCGGCTTGGCCCACAGGACCTTTGTGCCCTGCCTGCCTGTCCAGACTCACTTCCCACCAGTCCCCGTCTGGCCCCACACTCAGCCCAGCTGGTGTCCCCTGACAGCGCCCTCCCTCGCATGTCTGTGCATTTGCAGGCACTTGGCTCTGCCAGGAATGCCATCTGATGTGCGAACGCCGCTTTGAATGTCGCTTTCGCGTCACATTCACAAAACAGATTGTAAGGCCCGATCTGTCCTCCATCACCAGGCCCAGTTTCTTGTGTGCTTGATGAATCAGGGGGAAGAAAATCTCTCCTTCGTCCCTACTTTAGTTCCCTATGGAATTGTTTGATGTCTTCTGCTAGAGAAGTTGTCTTTTAGCTTCAGAAAAATTCAGTCGAACTTAATGGAATTATATACTTTGGAGCTAAACTTTGAAGATTGCCAAAAAGCCAGTTGAATGAAATGGAAGTCCTTCCTAGACTTGACCTCACCAAACAGTTCCCTTACATGTGGGACCCCGTGCCTGGCTTTCACTGCAGGACATTATTCCTGGGATAATGCACTGGAAGAAGTTCCAGCCCCTGACTCTCTCATCCCTGCCCGAAACCTCGAAGACAGAGACAACACAGAGGTATGCCATAGCTCATCTATTCGTCTCCCAGAGGTATGTTTGCCCCACAGATTACAGAGGCTGTGACCCTCAAAGGTGACCGCCAATATTGTGTCAAATCCTACTTTTAGGATTTTAGGGAAGTTTGCTAGGTAGAGAAGTATGATGATGTATCACTGATCCACATATTTTGAATTGTCCTTTTTTTAAATTTTTATTTATTTGAGAGAGAGAGAGAGAGCACATGTGCGAGAGAGCGCATGAGTGGGGGGGAGGGGTAGCAGGAGAGGGAGAAGCAGACTCCCCGCTGAGCAGGGAGCCTGATGTGGGGCTCGATCCCAGGACCCTGGGATCATGACCTGAGCCGAAGGCAGACGCTTAACCAACGGAGCCACCCAGGTGCCCCATATTTTGAATTATCTTGAGATAGACTTCTTAAAAAAATTAGTATCACAAGTGGCTGATTGTCCATATTTCAATAAACATGGACAACCAATCCATATAATTCAGCTGAAATATTCATGGTCAATTTTTAACATTCTTGAATTGCCAAAATTAGCCTTCTGCGCCCTTCATATACAACTCCGGTGGAGCTACTTCTCTCTGTGCGGCAGCCTAGCGTTGTCTGCGAGGCCCCACGGCTACCATCCTACACAGACGGAGCTCAGCTGCAGAAACAGAACAGGCAGATGAGCATATTGTTGGACCAAAGAAAGAAGAAATCTAGAGTAAACACATTTTTGCTAGTTTGCTCATTTAGCACCTCTTCAAAGCCCTAAGATCTCAAACAAGGAGTCTGATGCCTTTTCTTTAGGACTCTGGCTGGTCAGAAATCCACTCCTGAGCCTCCGAATTTGCTTCTTTAGTCGGTTGTCCTTACAAACATCGTTAAATAGGTTATTGGCGAGTGGATGTGACTCATATCCAAAACGATGGCCATCAGCAGTCACCTTTCCTTCAAGTCCTTTGATCCAAAATGAGGCCCACCCCCAAGGAAACCTGAGCTCTGCCACTATGTGGGATCAGTAGGTGAGCTCTATACCATCCCCCCCCTTCTCCTGGGTCCTCTGAGGCAGGAACTCAAGCCCCTCCCTCCCCAGAGTGCCCCCCTGGCCTGCGGGAGCTGTGTGACATCAGCCACACTCCTCCGCCTCTTCTCCCAGTCCTCTTGTCCATTAAAACAAGGGGATGGACATTTTCATTTTGGTAGGAGTAAGAAAGCCCACTGGATGTGCCGTGAGCCTGTATACACTATCTACCCACCCTCCCCAGGCATTTGAGGGGATCGCTGAAGGCCAGTTTGTGGCTCTAGAACACTGAATTGTACTTCTTCCTTCGTTGCCAGAGGAAAAGCTCCTCCTGAATTAAGCAACATTCAGCCTCCCTTCCCTAGGCGTTGCCACAGGCCCTCCCTTTCGGGCTATTTCCTTAGCCCTCCCAGCTGCTGTCCTCTGCCTGGACATTTAACAGGAGACGAGCAAAAAGCACCCCAACCTGGGGTTTGGGACCCGGTAGGAGCTCCAAAAAAATACGAGTTCCTTTTCTGTGGGTTCATCCATGCTTCATCCCTCCTGGAGCCATCTAGAAGAAGCTCAGCCTCTTTGCTCTTCACTTGAGTGTATTTCTAAAATCTGAAAGCTCCAGAATCAGGGGAGACAGTGGAACTGTAGAGAGAATGAACATCTTGGGGGGCCTTGGAGACCGCCCCTGTTCCTCATGAGCTGAGTCACCGGCTCCGTGTCCTTGGGCGAGTTACTTATTACTGAAGCCTGTTGAACAATACCTTTCTGGTCTGCAAAGCAGGGACAGCGATGGCGTCCCCACCGGGCTGTTGTGAGGATCAGAGGGACATGATGATGTGAGGCGTCTCGCACCATCCTTAATAACTACCTGCCCTTCTACCCCCCCAACCCCCAGCCAGTAAACCTTGGGGTGATTCTGCTGCCACCAGATGGCGATAGTCTGCCACCCGCCTGCCTTCGCTGTGGGGGTGAGGACGCTTCACCCCTCCACCCCCTGCCCCATCCCCCCCACCCCCGTACTTGGTAAACCAGGCGTAGCTGGCTGTGGGGTACAGTCCGGAGACTGAATAAACAAAATGACAAAAGGATAAATGGCGAAAAGTGGCCACCAGCTGTCAGCATGTAACATGCACAGGTCTCAAGAATCAAGGGGGGACAAATCCCATTTTTTTTTTTTTCCAAAGCAATGTCCTTGGAAAAATCTCCTGAGGCTGTTCTTTCAAAAAGCTGGCAGCATGCAGTTACCTTGGGCTTGAATTAACCATGAATTAAACATGAATTCTACATGAATTAAAGAAAACTCTCCAGCTATGAGTTGTTACTTTCCACTTCTGTGCCTGAGTGCTCTGTTGGGCCAATTCGTTTCAAAATAAACCGTAATTGCATAACAGATGATAAAATCAAGAGAGGATTCTACATTTCCATATCATGGACTTCCAGGATGTAAGATTCTAGACCCTGTTTTTATTTTTAAAAGCAGTTACAAAATAATAATGGTAATTTTTCTTAAGTTCCTACAAATCCATTAATGATGGATACCTCCTCCTTGCAGTCATTTTGTTTGAATAAATTACCTATTACTTATGAGATGTTTCCTTTGCCCCTGAGAATTATGTGTTTGTTGTCAAACCATGCGATATAGCTATTTACTATTTATTTATTCCAAGTCATTTTTGTATTCCTAATAATCGAAACAGCTCACTTGGCTTCTTTGCTCTTTAATAAATTCAATGAGAACTTGAGTCTCTCTAGGACTTCCATAAAAATCTTGCAAATCAGCAGCGACAGAAGAAGAAATTATCTAATCCAGTAGCACCCCGACTTTCAGATTTTATAGACGGGCAAAATGTCCAGAAGAATTTATTTTATTTTATGTAAATTCAGTTAATTAACATATAGTGTTATCCAGAAGAATTTTGAGAACTGTTTTAGGACCTTCAGGGTTTTGCTTTGCCAAGAAAAGCATTAAAACAAAAGAAAGCAAAACAAAGTGCCCAACAACCATCTACCGTCTCCATCATTTCAATTTCAGAAGAACAAATTAACACACACACGAAAAAGTAAGAGGAACATGGTCTCAGAATTTAAAACTTGGATAAGTTTGGTGTCGTGAAGAATGCTTGGTTGCTGCCTGGCTGTCTTCCCAGACCAGCCTGCTCTCTGGGGAGTGGTCCGGGCTTTCCACCTCTCAGTACCCCTGCTTGGCAGGAATCCCCCCTGACCACCGCGCTCTAAAGTGGCAGTGGGCTTGTCAGGTAGGACCTGCGTGCTTTGTCAGGAAGTCAATAAATAGGACTAGTCCCAGAGTGGTGGCGCCCAGGTTCCCTTTAGTGAGGAATGGTATTAAAACCAAAACCTGGGTGCTAGGAGGACACATTGCTACTGGGTGGATTAATTCTTGGCCTCCTCAGCAGACAAGCCAGACTCACACACACACACACACACATTTCAGAAATGATGAATTCACACCAATGCTTATAATTCCAGCCCACATCCATAAAGCTATTGCCTACTTGACCCCATTCTGTATTTGTATGTTCCTTCTGCCACTGTGAGTTCCCTGGCTCCTAACACATTTACTCATTACTCAGTTTCATAGAATGTCCAGAGTAGTTTCACAATTGCTTTACCTATAACCATGTTAATAAACAAGCATGATAAATAGAGTTCAGGCTCATTTACAATGCCCCCTGTACCCACATCCCACCCAAACTATGACTAGATAGTCAAATACTGTATTTATAAGTTTCTTGGATTAGTGCTTTCTTTTCCTTTTTCTTTCCTTCCTTCCTCTCTCCCTTCCTTTCCTTCTTTCTTTTCTTCTTTCTTTTTCCTTCTATGATTATGGAATCCATGTGAAATATTATTTGCTTCAATTTGCTTTCAATTTGGGGTTTTTCCCTCTCCTCTGTTATTGATTTAATCTTTTTTTTTTTTTTTTTTGAATAGGTAGAACAATAACATGCTTTCTTTTTTTCAAGAATTTATTTATTTCTTTGAGAGAGAGCAAGCAAGAGAGATCCCGAGCTGGGGGGAGGGGCAGAGGGAAAAGGGACGAGCAGACTCACCATTGAGCAGGGAGCCAGACGTGAGACTCGATCCCAGGACCCTGGGATCATGACCTGAGCTGAAGGCCGGTGCTTAACCAACTCAGCCACCCAGGCGCCCCATCAAAGACATATGTGCACATGCCAAGGAGGCTTCAATTAACCCCCCTATTTTTCCACATCTGCCTCCTGCCTTACCCTCAGCTCACAATCTTTCTAGGATCTGGGGGGAGGTCGGTTTCCTTCCTGTGTGATCTACACTCTGTCACTGTGTACTCTTCTTCATGAGACAACACTCTTCCCAGCTTCCAAAATTTATTCCAGAAAACTGTTGAAAACTTTTATCCATGTCTGTTTTTTCTCCTCTTCTTCCTTGTTGTGTGTTCAATTTTTATTCCTTTAAAAGGTTTATAAGTAGGGGCGCCTGGGTGGCTCAGTTGGTTTAGTGTCCGACTCTTGATTTTGACTCAAGTCATGATCTCAGGGTCATGAGATGGAGCTCTGCGCTGAGCATGGAGCTTGCTTAAGATTCTCTCTCTTGCTCTCCCTCTGCCCCTCCCGGCTCATGCTCTCCCTCTCTCTAAAAAATTGAAAATAAATAAATAAAAATTAAAAAAAAATAAAAGTTTTTAAGTAGTTGAGACAAAAAAAAGCAAATGCTTGTTCTACCATCTTTTTTTTTAATTTTATTTTATTATGTTATGTTAATCACCATACATTACATCATTAGTTTTAGAAGTAGTGTTCCATGATTCATTGTTTGTGCATAACAGCCAGTGCTCCATGCAGAGCGTGCCCTCTTTAATACCCATCACCAGGCTAACCCATCCCCCCACCCCCCTCACCTCTAGAACCCTCAGTTTGTTTCTCAGAGTCCATAGTCTCTCATGGTTCGTCTTTGTTCTACCATCTTGAAACAGAAGTCTGCTGCCAATTTCTAAACTAATAATATTTTTTCTCCCTATTTTAATTCTTTTAATGTGCTCGATTCCCCGGAATTTTTATATAAAGCTCTAAATATATAATACCAAATAATATATCAGGGGGTGGGGAGGAAGGTTTGAATTTGAATAGAACAACTAAGAAAGACTGTAAAGATGGGGGGGAAATATTAAGAAAAGTGAACTATCCAAATACTGCCTTGTGCCCCCCAAGAAATAACATTAGACACTACCAGCTTGAAAGTTCTGAAAATGGCTTATTTGGCTACATCCTCTAGGATTTGACTGGTACCTGTCACACCGCCTGCCTTTGTCCGTAGGGAAACAGGAGTGGGTTTTCAGGAGTGAGGGACAGAAGAGTAACGGCCTCCCCAGTGGGGAAGTATGAGGGCTTTAGCAAATTGGGTAAAGATCCCAAGACTGCGAATGTGAACCTTTATCCTCAGCTGCCTGTGTGATTCTTCCACAGCTGTGATTCCTTCAACTTAGTCATGCTTCCTAAAAATGTCCCTGCCCTTCTCGACGCCCTGCCAGAAGAAGACAGATTGGAAACAGCTGAACGGTACTTTTTCACCTTCGGTTTCTAATGCGGTCTGTTCTACAAAAATGCCCTAGGTGCTGCAAGAGATTTCAGAAGAGCACACAGTGCCCGGGTCTGCAACCCAAATGAGTTAAGGCTAACACCCTCCCAGAGCCCTGACTAGGGGATAGCAGGCCAAATTCGTGGTGGGGAGTAGATGGTCTCTGCGGCCTCGCATTCGCTGATGGGTAGGTGCTCCGGGAGCTCGAGGGAGGGGAGAGCAGAGGTGGTGCTCAGGGGGCTTGGGTTAGTACTTGAAAGAGGGTGGGATTTGGAGAGGCATAAAAACTCTAGGCCCCAAACCAAGGTGCTTACGTTTCATTTTACTGGTGAGCATCCAACAGCCTTGAGTCTCCTGTCACTGTGCGCATTTCAACATTTTTCCATATAAATAATCAATTAGTGAAATCCTAAGTATCTGAGCTGTCTATCCAGTTCTAAGACTTGCCCACACGCAGTAACACTTGGCAATACCTGAGCATTTGAAGCTCCGAACCCTCCCCTCCCCCAGGAAGGTTGGAGCGCCTTCTATTGAAACCACTGCCTGAGGACACCAGTGAGGATGCTGGAGGCAGGGAGGAATGGTACCCGGCTGCGTGAGGTTCAGAGGAACAGGTCCTGTCTGGCGGGGCCATGCGGAGATGCCCAGCAGCCCAAGGCCTAGCTGACCCCTCCCCCACTCAGCACTGATGTGGGGACCATCGTGACCCAGTTTCCCCATCTTCGAAATGAGAATAATAGAACCTATTTCCTGTGAGCTGTCAGTTACAGGAGATAATGCTGATGCTGATGACGAGGGTGGTAATTGTAACAAACATTTACCAAGGCACTACTTGTGTGTCGGGCACAGGGCTTTGCATGCAGTGTCATTTACCCCCCGTGATGAGGTCTTGCTCTTATCCGCACCTTAGAGACAGGAAAGTACTCACGGGAAATTGATGCTTGCGAAGCACCAGCATGCATGCGGCTGCTTAGCAATCATTAGTTTTCAATCGCTGGGGACTGGAACAGCTTTTGCCGCTTCCAAGGGTAAGGCTTTCTTTACAGTCCAAGATACGGTCAGCATTGGTAAATACACGATGTGCACTTGAAAAGAATATAAATTCTATAACCCCACTTTAAAAATTGCTTTTTACTCTCTGGTTATTGTGATTCCTGCCATTGTTTGTGGAAAGCAGTTTATCAGCCTTATGCTTCTCTTAACATAGGCTCTACAAAATGGGCAGAACTAACATTGAAAGCCGCAAGAAGTGCATAATTCTTTAACGATCACAATATTTCTCTATTTTATTTTGGGAAGGAAAACCCATTCCAGCTAAGCCTCTTCTTCCTTTTCAGTGAGCTCTGCGAACAGAATATAGAAGTTATATTGACTCCAGAAATGATTGAAGCAGAATTCCCTATGGTGGACCACACGGACACCAAAAAGGAGAAGTAAGTGGATGCTTTAATGCCTTAGGAAGAGGCAGCCTTCTGATAGAATTTGTCCTACATGAAGTACAGAATTGTCCTGTCGTCCAAATCTAAATATCTCGGGCTTAAAAAAGAGAGAGGTGTGTATCTAATTTTATGCACAATTACGTTCTCTCAAGTGTGGTTGGCAGGCAAACATTTAAAAACTGAACCCAGTTTTTCCATTTGCTTATCATCTAATTTCAGAGGTGTGTTTGTTTGTTATTGATAACTGAATGAGTTTCGTCCGGTATCAGGAACCCAGGCTCTGGAGCCAGAGGAGACTTGTGGCCGAGTCTCAGCCCCACCATTTACGACATGTGAGGTCTCCAGCCAAGTTGCTTACACCTCAGTAACTGAGCCGCAGTGTCCTCATGTATGCCGTGCAGAAAATACAGTGTCCCTCACAGGCCGTGTGAGGGGTAAATGAGACACCAGCGCAAGGACATCGAGCCAGTTGCTTGATGTGAACTGGGTGCTCAGCAAACGTGAATGCTTCCCTTTGCCTCTCCCCTCAGGGGCCAAAGAGCTAAGCAAACACATTGTCATCATCCCTCAAAAAATTGGTTTCCTTTTTTTTTTAAATTTTATTTATTTATTTGAGAGCGAGAGAGAGAGCATGAGCGGGGTGAGGGGCAGAGGGAGAAGCAGGCTCTCTGCTGAGCAGGGAGCCCGACGCAGGGCTCGATCCCAGGATTCTGGGATCATGACCTGAGCCGAAGGCAGACGCTTAACCGACTGAGCCACACAGGCGCCCCCCAAAATTAGTTTCGATGAATATGTTTGTAATGGAAATAACCACATATAGTTCATATGGCTTGTAGGTTTGAAATTCCAGGTGTGCTTTTGAAACTTCTTTTTCTTTTAAAAAATGCCTTTTTTTTATTATTAAAGAATCAGAAAATACAGAAAAATATAAAAAAATTAAAACAATAGGGGCTCCTGGCTGGCTCAGTCAGTAGAGCATGTGACTCCTGATCTCGGGGTTGTAATGTAGAGATCCAACCCAGGTTGGATGTAGAGATTACTTAAAAAAAAAAAAAAATCTTAGAAAAAAATTTTTTAATTAGAAATAAAAATATAAAAATAATAATACCACCCAGAGGTATTATTGTACCTTGTACATTCTGATGTCTGGTCTTCCAAATATTTACTTATTTGATATATATATATATACATATATTATTTAACATATATGTTAATATATATTACTGTTAATATAATTATATTGATTATATATTATTATATATGTTTTAACAAAATTTAATCGTGTTATTCATATTGTTTTTATCTTCTGCACTTATATTTGGCAAGATACTATAAACGTATATTTATAAATATAGGAATACATCCTTATATTTCACCATAATTTATTTAACCAACCTTTTTCTGATGATAATGTAAACCCTTTTCAGTGTTTTGCTGTTACCAATAGTGCTGTAGTCAACCTCCTTGTGCCATAATTCCTTGCAAACTTATCAGGGACTATTTCCTCAGGATAAATTCCTAGAAACATAAATGCTAGATCAATGTGCATATTAAGGTTTTACTGTATATGATTTAATTCCATTCGGAGTACATCAACATACCTCCTACCAGCAGAGGTCATGACTGCCCACATTCAAATGCCCTGAATAACATGGAAAAGTATCATTTTTTCCTCTTCTTTAGAATAGGATTTAAAAAGGACCTTCTCGTTGTCTTAATTTTAACTTCTATGTTTACAAGTGATATTATAGGGCCGCCTGGGTGGCTCAGTCGGTTGAGCGTCTGCCTTCGGTTCAGGTCATGATCCCCAGGGTCCTGGGATCGGGCCCCACATTGGGCTCCCTGCTCAGCAGAGAGCCTGCTGCTCTCTCTCCCTCTGCTGCTCCCCCTGCTTGTGTGCTCTCTCTCTCTCTGTCTCTGTCAAATAAATAAAAAATTAAAATTAAGAAAAAATCTACAAGTGATATTATAAATAAAGTTTCTTATGCTTACCAACTATTTTTCTTCTTTAATGAGGAGTTTGCTTTGCCTTTTCTGTAGGAAGCATTTATTTGTTTCTTATCTATTTCTGAATCTCTCATACATTAAGGATAATTACCCTTTCTTAGATATGTTATAAATATCTCAGTTTGTCTCGTCACTTTGTCTGGAGTGGTTTTGGGAGCTCCTTCCTTTTCTGAAATGAATTCCCCCCCACATGTTTTAAAGTAGTGTGGGGTTCCTTTGGCTTGTTTGTGATGGTTTCAGAAGCCTACAGCAACCAATACTTCTCAGAAAACTGATCAGCAGTTTCTAGGAAAAGAAAATTTAGGAAATAAAAATGTTAAATAGAATTTCAGTGAGCCTCTGTTTTGCTCAGGTAATTACCAATAAAATATCATGTTAAACACATAAACTCTCATATACCTTAACAAATAGATGCACTTTGCATTGCATCTTGTTTCAGTTTTCAAACAATAGACTGAGACTTTTAAATAAAAACCTTTTTTTCTATTTCAAAACTTACCCCTGGAGAAACAGTGGCTTACCACATGAATGGAGAAATATCCAGTACCCTCTCTGTTCACGTGCTGTCATGTGGTTTTTCACCCTTTATGCTACAGAGTAAATGTTGAATGCCACTTGATTATCAAATTATTATTAAATGAAAGGGAAGTTAGAAAATAAACTAACAGTGAACTCTAAGCATTTCCTGCACATCAAATTCACTTCCGGGGCGCCTGGGTGGCTCAGTCGTTAAGCGGCTGCCTTCGGCTCAGGTCATGATCCCAGGGTTCTGGGATCGAGCCCCATATCCGGCTCCTTGCTCAGAGAGAAGCCTGCTTCTCCCTCTCCCACTCCCCCTGCTTGTGTTCCTGCTCTCGCTATCTCTCTCTCTGTCAAATAAATAAAATCTTTAAAAAAAAAATTCACTTCTAATTTTTTCAAAATACATATACATTTGACCCACTTTCAGTAGACATATCATGGCATTTTTAATTCACCCATTTTTCAGTTCAGATTATTTTATGTACATTTTTTTCACATGTCAAAATTATCAACATAATTATTTTCTTGGCTGGGGAGTATTCCAACAGGTTGATATCCCCTAGATGGTTTTGGAAAGTTCATTGGTTCAGAAATTCTCTTCAGCTCGTATCAAGCATCATCCGATGCTCAGTTTTGTCTTCTCCGTCCCTGCTCGGTCCCTTTCTCACCTCCTTCAGCCTCAGCCAGGAGCTACCAGCATCCTCACTGTCAGACACACACACGCAGAACTTGGACAGAACAGAAAGAACACATCAGTGGTGTTTCATTTCCCACGAAGACTATCTATTTGGTCTTTGGAAAATTCTGTTTTCATGGATGCAAAGAATCATATGTTCTCCCTCGACAGCTGTATAATTTTTTTTTTAAGTTTTATTTATTTATTTGACAGAGAGAGACACAGCAAGAGAGGGAACACAAGCAGGCAGAGCAGCAGACAGAGGGAGAGGGAGAAGCAGGCTTCCCGCCGAGCAGGGAGCCCGATGCGGGGCTCGATCCCAGGACCCCGGGATCATGACCTGAGCCGAAGGCAGACGCTTAATGACTGAGCCACCCAGCGCCCCCCGACAGCCGTATAATTAACCCAAGAGATCCTTTGCTGCCCTGGTGGTGATCTCAGCCCCCTCAAGACCCACTAAAGGGAATAAAATGTCCAAGAAACTGCGAGAGTGACTTCAGTTGCTGACACATCATTCAACACTTCTCAGTTTCCGCAGTATCACTCAACCATTAGCATCTTTAAAGGGAGACATCACCTATATATATATTTAAAATTGCTTCCATTAAATGATGCCAATTAATATTTTTATGACATGTATCAGGGAACATTTTATTTTTTTATTTTTTTTAAAGATTTTATTTATTTATTTGACACAGAGAGAGAGAGAGAGAGATCACAAGTAGGCAGAGCGGCAGGCAGACAGAGAGGGAGAAGCAGACTCCGGCTGAGCAGGGAGCCCAATGTGGGGCTCGATCCCAGGACCCCGAGATGACTTGGCCATGCTAAGAAACTCGTGTAGCTGACATCAGAAGCCAGGTTTGAATCACTTACCAGCCAAGTGTTTTCACTGGTAACTAAATTATCACTAAGTATAGTTTAAAATAGATGTATGTGATATCAATCTTATATAAAAACATATAAAACAAGTCCTCCAGGAGCCATTGGGTGGCTCAGTTGGTTAAGCGTCTGCCTTCAGCTCAGGTCATGATCCCAGAGTCCTGGGATCAAGCCTGGCGTCGGGCTCCCTGCTCGGTGGGGAATCTGCTTCTCCCTCTGCCCCTCCTCCTGCTTGTGCTCAACACACTCTCTCTCAGATAAATAAATAAAATCTTAAAAAAAAAAATAAAACAAGTCCTCCAGGCTTCACTATCCCCGCAATCCTGAGCCAGCATCCGGCGCACGTGGGTGAGCTGTCACCAAGTGCCCTAATGTGTCCTTGTCGGGTGTCTGATCTGCAGAGAGGCCAAAGAACAAGCACAGCCAACGGAGAAGTCAGGAGAAAAGGTGCAGGAGGAGATGAAGATTCTGCGGGGCAAAGCTCTCAACTCGTACCTGATTCTAGGATAAAAGTCTCCAGGAGGTCAGTTCCTCTCTTTGGCTTTCTGCCGGTCGCTGTGTCCATTGACGTTCCAGTCGTTTTTGGAATTAAACTCTCTAGAGAATAAAATTGAAATGTAGATGATGAATACATTTGTAAGTGTTCATTTTTCTTATGAAAAATAAGATGTCACCCGTAGGATGGCAGTGTTGGAAGCTCCTTGGTGCAAGACTGGGTGCTGGCACCAAGATTTCTGGAGCAAGCTACCAGCCACCCACCGCGCCGAGAGCCCCAGCGCCGTGCCGATGGCCTTCTGCAGGTGGTGTAGTGCGGGGGCCAGAGGTAGGCGGGTCCGGAGCGGGACTGCTCTCTCACCTCTGCATGGAAGTAGCCCGTCGACCCTGAGCACCCCAGCCTTCATGAGGACGCTGGCTCCCCAAGCATCTAGGTGACGGCCCACACTCGAGAGCAGGGACTGGAAGTGGAGGGGGACGCTACGGGGGACTCGAGCTTGCAGACTGGTTTGGAAGCAACTGGACAATATCCCTCTGGAAACTCTCAGAAACACCTGAGGCAGAAGGTCATTGCCATTGGGTCAGGAGTCTCTGTGAACACAGCAGTGAAAACCAGGCATTCTGATTGTGTTTGTTAACAGGACCCCATTCATTTGCACAAGCTGGGAAGACTGAGGGCGTTTGGGTTATAGGCTAACAACCCATAATTATCCAAGTATATTTGGAGGTATTCCCTCCATCCCTTTTTCTGTGCATACATTTAAGCAGCTGATATCAGACTATCTGCATAGTTTTGAAAGGGCTCTTCATTAACTCATTGATTCTGGCCTTTTTTCTGGGATTGGTTTTCCTATCATGAAACCAAAACTCTTTAGGGACAGGACCCTAGCTACGGTGTGTTTGAGGCAATTCACATGCACTAGACAATTAAATGTTGTTAATGACCATTTCCTCATTGTCAGTATAATAGGTACACAAGCGAGCCTGAGTCATTTCTTCGGTGTTCTCAAAGACCAGCCCAGGCCATGTGCGAAACAGAGGTTTTCATCACTCAGTTACAGGCCAGGTCCCTCTGGGGAATGCACTGTGGAGAGAGAGGGAGGGAGAGACCAACAGCACCAGGGGGACGCCATGGCTTTCCTCAAAACTAGGGTTGGCAGATACAACTGTGCTGTATCTGAACTGAAACTGAATTTCGGATAGCCAACAAATAATATTTACTGTAAACATATCCCAATAGGGTATGTATGCACCATTTGGGACATATTCCACTAAAAAAAAAAAATTCATTGTTTATCGGAAATTCATATTTACCTGGGCATCCTACATTTGTATTTGCCGAATCTGCCAACAGCGTTCAACGCCCAGCAGTCTTGTGAGAGATGCTGTGCGAATGAATGATGGGATGGCTGCCTGAGGCGGAGAGGCAGAGGTTAACGTGGAAGTCGTGTGTGAGGTGTGAGGCAGGCTTTCTGAACGGGGACGACAGTCCCTTTCCCCTGGAGTCTGCTGCGTGCCAGGCCCCCTGTTATGGGTCAGCTCTTTGAGTCCTCACATCCTCCTGGGCAGAGAATCCCAAGGATCCCAGAAGCCAGGGGGTTCCTCAAGCTGGTGAAAACCCACAAGGCCCGTGCGACCCCGAGGCCTGGCAGAATCAGGGAGGGACTCTTCAGGCGCCCAGAACTCCAGCTCGGTCAGCTGTGCTGGGCAGGAGGGGCAGTGGGAGACAGCGACCCTGCCGGCCTCGGCCTGGGACACCAGAGTCTTCTTTCTGGAGTCACCCACAATGACCCACAGCAGACCCACCGCCTCCTCCTCCTTTCTTATGCTACCAATTTGTCCTGCCTCGTCTGCTCAAGGGACACAAGGAGGTCACATTACTTTTACTCTTCGAAGTTCACAATTTGTATCTCCCATCCCACCCATAACAAGAATGTCACACTCGCCTTCCAGGGGTTCCTTTTTCCTCCCAGGATAAGGCCAAGGCCCCCGGGGAGTCCTCCGCAGCCCCAGAGACTGGTCTTGATGAGCGCTAAGGAGCCAAGACCTTTGACTGCCCCAGCTCGGTGTCCTGCAGGCTGCTGTCGGATGGACGTCCATCTGCTGTGGGGCCAGAGGCTCATGCCACCACGACTGGATACATAGTGGTTCTTCAGGTGGAAGAGGGCAGAGTGGCCTGGGCTATGGCGCACATACACGCACACACACACACACACAAAGATGTACACACATATGCACAAAATTCAGAAGAGTTACTGAGGGCCATCCAAGAGCTGGGCCTGGATTCAGGTCCAGCAAGGGATACTACCCCAAGCCTGCCCCGTGACAAAGGGGACACACCATCAACAAAAACCAGACTTTACACGTGTGA
Organism: Phoca vitulina; assembly: GCF_004348235.1. NCBI lineage: Eukaryota > Metazoa > Chordata > Mammalia > Carnivora > Phocidae > Phoca > Phoca vitulina. The sequence continues at coordinate 100,404,460 of NW_022589704.1, forward strand.
TAGAAAACCAGGGTGTGAGAAGTGCTACAGAGAAAGACTAACATATGGCATGGGGAGAGCGAGTGGCTGCAAGAGCCATTCAGAGGAGGCGTCCCTGAGCAGAGACCTGACCGCAGGAAGGAGCAAGCCGGCTGTCATTTGGGGACAGAGCCGTCCAGGCAGCTGGGACGTCATGTTCAGAGGCCCTCAGAGGAAGTGCGTGTGGCCTGCGGGAGGACTAGGGAGAGGAAGGCCCAGGTAGCTAAAGCAGAGGGAGCTGCAGGGAAAGGGGTAAGGAAGGAACACAGAGGTGGCCAGGAGGCTGGCCACGCGGGATCTTGCCGCCAGGACTTTGGATTTGGGATTTCATCCTAAGTCAGGGAGTCCTTGGAGAGTTTTGAGCAGGGGAGTAACAGGAGCTATTTTCTGTTTTAAACACACTTTAAGGGCCCGTGTGGAGAACTGGCCATAGGAACAGGGGTGGAATGAAGACCACGAGAGAAAGCTGGCACCAGAATGCCCCAATCGGAACTCCTGCCGTCTGGCACCAGAGCCTTTTGTGAGGGTGGGCTGGTCGGGCTCATCCCAGAGTCAGGCATCTTGTGGCACCAGCAGAGGACAACAAACGTGGGTGCTCCTGCTGGAATCAGGGAAGAAAGGTGCAAAGCAGGGCTCCCCTGGGACACAGCTCCCCTGCCCGCCACCCTAAGCCAGGCATCTGCATGGTAAGGGCCGTGCTCTACAGCTGGGACATGGGGTGGACGGTGGGCCAGGCTTTATTCTATTTATTCATCTGAGAGAGAGAGCAAGAGAGATCACAGAGGGAGGGGGAGAGGCAGTCTCCCCGCTCAGCGATGCGGGGCTCAATCCCAGGACCCTGGGCTCATGACCTGAGCTGAAGGCAGACGCTTCCCCGACTGAGCCACCCAGGCGTCCAGGGCCAGGTTTTATTCCGGGAAATGATGCTGCTGCTCTTCTTGGATAGAGAGAGATCTCAACCTGGCTGTGCGTCAGAAGCACTTGGAGACCGTAAACACACGAAGCCTGAGCCCTAGCTCAGACCCAGCTCAGACCAGCCGGAGTAGGACTCAGGTAATAACAGTTTTTCAAGCTCCCTGGATGGATCTGCTGTGCAGCCAGAGTTGAGAAGTCCTGGCCTCTAGGATAAAGTCCACATTCCTTACAACGGGGCTCCAGGCCATTGCTTCTCCATGTTCCATCTCTAGTTTTCTTTGACAACCTCTTCTCTCCCTTCGGGGAAGCGGGGAGAGCCTGGCCTTGGTGCTGATTGGTTGCAGACGAATCTCAGCTCCTCTCTGACAGTGGGGCTCTCTGAACATGTCCGAACTTCCATTTCCTGGTACGCATTCTCCGGTACGCCCTTCACCGTGGGCTGTCCCCCACAATGGGGGGAAGTGTGAAAATTGGGAAGTGTGAAAAGTGTAAATTAGGAAGTGTGAAAAGTATACCTGGCATTAACAAGAGCTCAAAAATAGGAGAGCCCCTTACCTCACAGGGTGGGACCTAGACATCAGTAATTTTTTAAAATTATTTTGAAATCATTTTAGACTTAAGGAAACTTTGCAAACTTCATACAGAGAGTCCCATGGATATTTTATCCAGCTTTCCCTGACGTTCACATCTACTATGGCACAATTATCCCAAACCGGAAATTAAAATTGTCATAGCGCCGTTGATAATCTTCTATCGATGATTTCCATGAGCGCCCTTCTCCCTCACTTGTTTATTTATTTAGTTAGTATTCAGTGTTTATTTCTATCAGAATGGAATAATGGATGTTTATTTTATTATATGTGCTATAATACAACACTATCATTTATTCTGTTGCTCAAATTGTTCCAGCTTTGGCCAATGAGAACTCCTTCAGCGTCACTCTGTGCCCTGTCAGCATGCCCCCATCCTTTCCAAAGTACTTCCTTACTTTATTAAAAGATATTCCAGGGGCGCCTAAGTGGCTCAGTTGGTGAAGCGTCTGCCTTCGGCTCAGGTCATGATCACAGGGTCCCATGATCCAGTCCGGCATCGGGTTCTATGCTGTGTGGAGTCTGCTTAAGTTTCTCTCTCCCTCTCCCTCTACCCCTGCCCCCCTACCCCTCTCTCTCTTTCCCTCTCTCTCAAAATAAATAAATAAATCTTAAAAAATAAAAAAATATTACAGGTTCATCTTGTATTTTCTCTGCCTCAGCTCTGCAGTCAACTATTTCTCTAGAAACCCTTTTGTTGATGTTATTATGAAGGATGCTTAGAAACTAATACCTGGGTGCTCATTGCTCCTGGGGTCTCTGCTTCTGGGCTCTCTCAGTGGACAGAGCTGGGAAATTGATGTATTTTTACCAACCCACACATATACACACATCCATATCTCTGTCTCTCTCTCTCTCCCCCTGTATACATCAAGAACATAAAATTGATACTGATACTTCTGATTTTTTTAAAAGACTTTATTTATTTGACAGAGAGTGAGCCAACCAAGGGGAGCGGCAGAGGGAGAGGGAGAAGCGGGCTCCCCACTGAGCAAGGAGGCTGATGCGGGGCTCGATCCCAGGACCCTGGGATCATGACCTGAGCTGAAGGCAGCCGCTTAACCGACTGAGCCACCCGGGTGCCCCTTCTGATTCTAATCACCAGTTTGTTTCAGCCTTCCTTTTAACTCCTTTGTAACTTTTTTTTTCCTCCCACAGTGATTAACCCCACTCTCATTATCTACAGTGTGTTTATTTGTTCACTTTTAGCACATCCGTGAAGGAATGTCCGAATTGCTCACCTATCTCCCTGTGAGAAACACGTTTTAACTAGATTACAGTATTTGCCTTCTTCTTGTCTTTAGCATTACAGTCCAATTAAAATACAGTTTTCCGAAGGTAAGGCTTTTATTTTTTTTTCTCCACTCTTGTTCATGTGGTTACGCCATGCATTTGGGATAGAGTTAGGCTCGTCTGCTCCTGTTTATATTCCATCCGTGGTTCCCCCACATCCTAGTTGGGTTTAATTATTTGTTTATATTTAGAGTATGCGCAGGGTTTGCGGAACATTACCGTGGTTCTGAGAGCCAGAGCCACACAAAAAGATGCTCGGGGAAGGGTCTGTCCCTCCTCATCTTACCACCCCGTTCATCCCCACCCTGTAGGTAACCAGGCTCTTCAGTTTCTGGTTTATCCTCCGAATTGGTAATTTTTGTAAATCTCTCTGGAACTGAGAACCCCACTCTCCTCTCTGCATTCCTCCTGCACACTCTCGCCTCTCAGAAGTTCCCCAAACACAGCCCGCTCGGGCACACCCTGAGCCTTGGCCCTTGCTGTTCCTAAGGTGCTGTTCCAACCCCTTCTGGCCTTCCCATCCCAGTTCAGACTTCCCCTGGCCCCCTTGGCCTCCGGTTCTCTGGCACTGCACCCCCCTCTAAGGTGGGGCTTAAGTCTTTCATCTAGGCACCTAGTCTCTGCCACTACAGAGGAGGGAGGGGCCCGGCCTTGGTGCTCCAGGGACTCCCTGCCCTCAACACCCAGATTCAACACCACTTTGTCGACTGCTTCGTTCCGCACGTCCAGCCTGCCATTAGTGAGCCCCTGGCTAACCCCACCTACTCCTTCCCCCTTCCTTCCTGGGCGCCCAGCACTGCTGCTCAGGGCTTGTTACACGGCTTTGAAGCTGGGCTCCTGTCAGTGCATGTATTTACATCCATCGCTGGTTCCCCACCTATAAAGAGGGCCAATTTCTTTTGTTTTCTCTCCCTGCCTTCCAAGGGTCATTTTACAGCCCTGGGGAGGATTGTGTGACTGTGTTGGGGATCTGGCGCCACCTGGTGGATGCCACAAGAAAGGCCTCATCTGCTTCCCAAAGACACTGTGGCCGACGATTTCCACCAGGAAACAAACCAGCTTCAAAGGTCGAATACTGTCTGTGCTTTTCTTCCTTTTTTTCAGACCACCTTTAGATGGGAAAAGGCAAGGAAACCTTCTATGCATTGTCTTCCATGATCAATCCCACAGGAAAATTTTCTTCAGTGGAATCCCTGACCCCATGAAGTTTGGGGGCTTCCTTATGGGATTAGTTAGCCCGGTTCTCCAGGGATTGTGGATATAGTCGAAGGTTGGCTGCATGAGTGAGGAGCTCAGGGTTAAACAGTGGTCTCTCAAGACCTGCCAGCTTCTTCTCTCTTGTGTTTACTCAGATTATCTCAGCTCTCTCTAAAGCAGAGAAATAGAAAACTACAGAACCGGAGGATAATTCACTACCGTTGCTCCATTTTACAAGTAATTATAATTGCTTCCTTTTTTAGGACTTTAAGTTTGTGAAGCATTTTCTCAATGATCCTCAATGTTCTGAGGCACACAGACTGGCTGTTATTATCGTGACATATATGGGGAAACTGAGGCCCAGAGAGATTCATGGACTTGCCCAATTAACAGAAGAGCCAGGTCTGGGCGGAACTTGGGCTGCCTGATTCCAAATCCACTCTTCTCTCTACCACATGAAAAAAAATCAGTGGAAGTAGAAATTTTACAGTTTTATATTTCTTTACTTTTTATTTAAATGTTCAGATTTGGGGTTTCTAAGTGTCACATAATGTTATTTAGGGGCACCTGGGTGGTGCAGCCAGTGAAGTGTCTGCCTCTGGCTCAGGTCATGATCCCGGGGTCCTGGGATCCATCCCCGCATCGGGCTCCACACTCAGCGGGGAGTCTGCTTCTCTCTCTCCCTCTGCCCCTTCCCCTGCTTGTGCTCTCTTGCCCGCTCAAATATATAAACAAAATCTTTTTAAAAATATTTATATTTTACTTATTTGTTCTTTAAAATATGTAATATGGAAAAAGCACAAGTTAGCAAATTTCCTAGCTCTAAAATCAGTTTGGATCTAAAGAAATCAGACAGTATGTTTACCCCAAAGGGCAGTGGCCACATTTATGTGTCCCCAGCACACAACAAGATGTTTGGCACAACATAGGATCTCAATAAATGTTTGTTTAATGAAAGAAGTATGAAAACTATGGGTCTAATATCCATTTACATTCTCATGGACATGTGTTTATAGAGTGCATTCACTATAGAAAAAAATAGGAGTTGAAGATAATAGATGAATTTCGAATCTAGAACATCAGAGATGGAAGGATGTGGAACATCATGTAGCCCCACCCAGGTAAATATGGGTGTATCTCTGCAAAATAGCAAGTTCGTGCAATCTCCTTGCCCTTTATTAAACAGGGGAAATAACAATATTAACTTTATGGGGTGGTTGTGGAGTTAGATGATTCTGACAGTGCAGTGCACAATAAATATTAGCTATTGTTAGCATCTCAGTATTTGTCAAGAGAGTGAAGCTGAGTCCTTACCTGCCACCCTACCTTCCTCAATTCCCCTGGCCACCCTCTACCATCCACCTCCCATGCTCCACTAGCTAAGCTGAGAACTGCACATGGAAGAGAACATTGCAGATGGTGAGGGGGGTGAAACATTGCACTAAAGAACACTAAGTCTCTCTCTTCCAGCAGGTTCTGGGAATATGGGTTTGGGTAAATGTTTAAAGTGGGAGATGGTTGGAATGTGGGCCTCCTTGAAAGTGGGGAATGGACCGATTGGCTCAGTGGTCTCTCATGTCCCTTCCAAAGATGGAGGACTTTATCTCGGGTCTCTGTCCAGACCTTACAGCCTTCCCTTTCCTACTCAGATCATACGCCATTCTCCTCCACCCAGTAAATGGCATCATGGAGAGAGGTTCATTATGAAGGCAAGGAGAGCTACCTCTTCTAGAGGACATCCAGAAGGTCCCTTTATCCGGGGGGCAGCCACTTACTTCCAAGGTGGAGAGCCCGTAGCACCCCTCCCTCTCCTTCCTCCTTACAGTGAATCCAATCAGAGCAAGCAAGCACCTTACCCAAAGGCTGTAGGTCAACAGGAGACCAGGGACCAATAGTCTGTCATTAAAAGATAGGCTGAGTTAGGGCACCTGGATGACTCAGTCGGTTAAGTGTCCAACTCTTGATCTCAGCTCAGGTCTTGATCTCGGGGTCGTGAGGTGAAACCCTGCGTTAGGCTCCATGCTGGGCATGGAGCCTACTTTAAAAAAAAAAAAATTGAGCTAATCTGATCCCTTCTCTCAGGAATGTGAACCTGGAAGTTAAAAAGAGATTGAACAACTTAGCAACAGGGAGAGAAGCTGGATAGTTACGAAACAGAGAATGGGGCATGGGGCAGCAGGGGGATAGGCCCTGAGCAACTGAACTTAGGAAGCAGTGAAGACAGGTTTATGGTGTTTGGAAAACATAAGAATAAAATAGAGACAAGCGGCAAGTCAGGATGGAACCCAAGCATGCCTCTCCCTAAGTTGCCCCAATCCCAGCCAGCCCTAGTAGTGGGGTCCCCGCCTTATAACAACCCCTCTTTTACTTAAGAAGAGAACCTGTTCCCTAACACCAAAGAGCCTAATCAGATCTCAAGACTTGGCCAAGGCACAGACACAGAGGTTTCCAACAGCAGTGCCTTCAAAAAAAGGTTGCATTTTAGATACTCTGTTTGCAGGAAGTGTGTCAATGCCATCGTGGGAAGACTTTAGAGGAAGCAGTGCAAAACAAAGACTTTGCGATGTATACAGAAGGCTGTCAGATGATGCTTACTCCCCCAGTAACCAACAGTGCAAGCCCTTACATACATGCACATGAGCGCATGCACACACCCTGCCCCTGGTCCCACTGCCAGTATCTCTACAACTAGATGCCAGCAAAAGCTAGAGCCTTGGAGCAGGGTGGTCCGCTGTCTCTCCCAAAGCTAAAGTCTTGGAGCGGGGTGGTACGCTGTCTCTCCCAAAGCTAGAGCCTTGGAGCAGGGTGGTCCGCTGTCTCTCCCAAAGCTAAAGTCTTGGAGCGGGGTGGTCCGCTGTCTCGCCCAAAGCTCTTTTCCTTGGGCTTACTCTTTCAGTAGGAAGGATGGAAAGAGAAACAAAGATGTTTGCTTACATGTCTGCTCATTGGTGGTCCCCCTACTTGTGGTGGTGATGTGAACAGCTGATGCTGGTAGTCACCAAGTTCCTGTCGCCTTCTGTTAGCCTCTCTGCTCATCTAGCTTGATTTGTGGTGGTGGTATGGCAATAAGGGAAGCTGGTACCTCTGAAAAGAAAATATTTTATATTAAAACAATATTTAAGGGGTGCCTGCATGGCTCGAGTTGGTTAAGCATCTGCCTTCGGCTTAGGTCATGATCTCGGGGTCCTGGGATCGAGCCCTGCATCATGCTCCTTGCTCGGCGGGAAACCTGCTTCTCCCTCTCCCACTGCCCCTCTCTCACTCTAATGTGCTCTCTCTCACTCTAATGAATAAATAAAAAATCTTTTAAAAAAAATATTTAAGTATTCAGGTTGGAGTTAAGTTGAAAATAATATGATCCATGATATTTTTTTCTGGATCTGCCTCTAGAGTAGTCTGCGGTGCTGTAGCCCACCCCCAATATCAAGTAGAGTAGGGCAACATGTGCCCAGAACACCTGGATTTTGGTCTCATACAATTCCCCAGCAAGAACCGAGGAGCCTCGGAAAGTTTCTGATTCTATATTTTGGAGCGAGGATAATTCAGATGGATCTGGAGCATCACTTTGTTGCCAGAAAGTTTACCTCCAAAATGATCCAGGGCAATTAAAGGATAAAGGAGCTGGTTAAAAGGGCTCCCACTGAGCAAACTGTGACAATTATGGCATTAGAAAGAAAGCAGAACTCTGCACAACCATATGAGGCATACTAAAAAAAAAGGAAAAGAAAAAAAAAGCAAGTACAACTTTTTAATGATGTTTACAGTACGTTGACAGAGCCAAACTATGTGTATATTATATTCAAGTTTTGGTCAATGTCAAAATTTCATCATTGCAAATCAAACAGCTAAAAGATTAATTGAAATCCTGGCAGGGGATGCAGAATCTCATCAACTCTACTCAAGAAATGAAAAATTATGGAAGATTTACTATTTAAAAAAAAAAAACCACAGGGGAGCCTGGGTGGTTTGATTAGTTGGGTGTCCGACTCTTGGTTTCAGCTCAGGTCATAATCTCAGGGTCATGGGATCAGGCCCCATGTTGGGCTCCCAGCTCAGTGCAGAGTCTGCTTGAGATTCTCTCTCCCCCTCTGCCTCTGCCCCTCCTCTCTCTTGCTCTCAAATAAATAAATAAAATCTTTTTTTAAGATTTTATTTATTTATTTATTTGAGAGAGAGAGAAAGAGCATGAGTTGGGGGGAGGGGCAGACGGAGAGGGAGAAGCAGACTCCCCGCTGAACAGGGAGCCTGACGCCGCAAGACTCGACCCAGGACCCTGTGATCATGACCTGAGCAGAAGGCAGATGCTTAATCTACTAAGCCACCCAGGCGCCTCTAAATAAATAAATCTTTAAAAGAAAACACACGCACACAGGTTTGGAAAGTCCAATTATCCCCACAGAGACTCCACCTAATAAACACAAACTCATGATGAATCTTCCTGGAAATCACGGTGGACCTCCACCTTGGCAAGAATATACCACTAAAAGTTCAACCCAGAACGCAGCAGTATGGAGTGCCTTGACGGATGGTTCTGTGTCCCTGGCTTGGAAGACTGCATTTGTCATGTCGGGATGAATAAAAGATTCTACCTGAATTGATACTTTGGTGCTGGTTAGGTTATCTGTAATAATAAGTTTCATTCCACAGTTTCACTTGTACTTTAAGAGGTTTAAAAGACGTCAGAGAATCTGTTACATTTAGTGACTGTTTTATTAGATTTACAAGAGTTGCTTAAGGGTTTAGAAAGATTTTGCTTATTAGATTTGAAAAGCTACATTTTGGGGGTAGTACATTTAAAAGAATCAGCTAAATTAAATTTGAAAATGTGATTTGAAATGTCTAAGGGAATTTGATCAATTAAGTACAGGAGTGGTGTGGTATAATTAGGGAAGATTTAATCTGTAAAGCCCATGGTTAATTGAAAGTTAATCAAAGAACAAGTAGAAAAAATTCTTATTTTATATAAAAAATAGTACTGGGTTTATTAATAAGATAATATTTGAAAATTGAGGCTCTAGGCTTAGGAGACATGGGATATTTAAGCTTACTATTTTATTTATTTTTATTTTTTTATTTTTTTAAAGATTTTATTTATTCATTTGACAGGGAGATAGAGCCAGAGAACACAAGCAGAGGAAATGGCAGAGGCAGAGGGAGAAGCAGGCTCTGCACTGAGCAGGGAGCCCGATGCGGGGCTCAATCCCAGGGCCCTGGGATCATGACCTGAGCCGAAGGCAGACGCTTAACCATCTGAGCCACCCAGGTGCCCCTAAGCTTACTATTTTAATCAACTAAATAATAATTAAAACACAAATCACTTTTAAGTATTCCTATCATGCCCAAAAGCCCCCTCAGAAATTTTTTTCATGAAGAAATAGAGAAGCTGAGTAGACCGGTACCAAGTAAGGAGATTGAATCAGTAATTTAAAATCTCCCCACAAAGAAAAGCTCCAGAGCTGATGGTTTCACTGGTGAATTCTACCAAATATTTATTTATTTATTTATTTATTTATTTATTTATTTATTTTTAAAGATTTTATTTATTTATTTGACAGAGAGAGAGACAGCGAGAGAGGGAACACAAGCAGGGGGAGTGGGAGAGGGAGAAGCAGGCTTCCCGCCGAGCAGGGAGCCCGATGCGGGGCTCAATCCCAGGACCCTGGGATCATGACCTGAGCCGAAGGCAGACGCTTAACGACTGAGCCACCCAGGCGCCCCTCTACCAAATATTTAAAGAGATAATACCAATCTTTCTCAAAATTCTGCCAAAAAATTGAAAAGGAGGAACACTTCTTAACTCATTCTGTGGGTCAGCATTACCCCACTACCAAAACCAGAAAAAGATACTAGGAAAATTCAGCAAATTTCCCTTATAAACACTGATGCAAAAGCCCTCAACAAAATACTAGTAAACTGAACTCAGCAGCACATTAAAAGGATTATACACCATGACAGAGTGGGATTAATTCCTGCAATGCAAGGACGGCTCAACATATGAAAATAGATCAACAAATACACCACATTAACAAAATAAAGCAAAAAAGCCAATTGATCATCTCAACCGATGCAAAATTTGGCAAGATTCAACACCCTTACGTGAAAAACACACTCAACTCTTAGAAGGTGGAGGAGAGTCAGTAATGTATCCTCCAGACTGAGAAGGCACTTTAATACTGAAACACAAAGCAAGCCACTCCATACCACCTACTCTGCCAGTAACTTACTAACAGGGGCAATCCGGAGGGCTGGCCGCTGCGACCAATCCAGGTGGTACTAAGCTTTTATTCTGCACCCATTCTCTGCCGGGCCCTGACTGCAACCCACAGCTTTTATAAAGCAAGGGGCGTGGTGGTGAGGTCCCAGGGTAGTTATCTAAAGTGGTGCCACCTGTGTGCCTGACTGCCCTCTACCAGTTATCTAAAGTCATCTGTGCCAAGATGGAGGACCAAAGATGGAGTCAGTGTTGCCAGCACTCCTACACTCAAACAAACTAGGAATAGAAGTAAACTGCCTCCACATAATAAAAAGCCATATGACAAACCCACAGCAAACATCATACTCAATGGTGAGAAACTGAAAGCTTTTCCTCTAAGATCCAGAAAAAGACAAGAATGCCTGCTTTCACTGGTTCTATTTAACATCATACTAGAAGTTCTAGCCAGAGCAGTTCAGTCAGGCAAAAGGAAAAGAAAGAAAAGGCATCCAATTGGAAAGGAAGAAGTAAAATTATCTCTGCTCATAGATGATATGATCTTATAAGTAGAAAACCCTAAAGATTCCACACACACACAAAAAAACTGTCAGAGTTAATAAATGAATTTAGCAAAGTAGCAGAATACAAAGTCAACACACAAAATTCAGTTGCTATACACTAACAATAAACAATCTGAAAGGGAAATTATGAAAATACTTCCATTTACAATAGCAACAAAAAGAACAAAATACTTAGGAATTAACTACAAAGGTGAAAGACTTATATAATGAAAACTACAAAATATTGCTGAAAGAAATTAAAGAAGACATAAATAAATGGGAACACATCCCATGTTCATGAATTGAAAGATTTCGTATTGTTAAGATGTCAGTACTATCCAAAGCAATCTACAGATTAAATGCAATCCTATCAAAATCCCAATGACATTTTTTTACAGAAATAGAAAAACCCAACCTAAAATTCATAGGGAATCTCGAGAGACCCTGAATGGCCAAAACAATTGTGGAAAAGAAGAACAAAGTTGAAGGACTCAGACATCCTGATTTCAAAACTTACTGCAAAGCTACAGTTATCAAAACAGTATGGTACCGGCATAATAACAGACGAATAGAACAGAATAGAGAGTCCAGAAGTAAATCTTCATATATACAGTCAAATGATTTTTGACACGTGTGCCAAGACCATTCAATGAGGACAGGACAGTCTTTTCAACAAATGGTGCTGATATCCACATGCCAAAGAATGAAGTTGGACTCTTACCTAACACTATATACAAAAAATTAACTCAAATGGATCAAAGACCTAAATGTAAGACCTAAAACTATAAAACTCTTAGAAGAAAACATAGTTGCCATATGGTGAGAGGGCTTCATGATGCTGGATTTGGCAATGATTTTTTGGATATGACACCAAATGCATAGGCAACAAGAGAAAATAGACAAATTGGACTTCGTGAAAATTTTAAAACTTCACAAAAAAAATCAAATGACAATGTCCACAGAGTAAAATGGTAACCAACAGAATGAGAGAAAATATTTGTAAATCACATATCTGATAAGGGATCAATACCCAGAGTCTATTGAGAACTCCTAAAACTCAATAACAAAACAACAACCCAATTAAAACATGAGCAAAGCACTTGAATAGACATTTCTCCAAAGAAGATATATGAATGACCAATAAGCACATGAAAAGATGCTCAATATCACTAATCATTAGGAAAGTACGAATCAAAACTATGAGATACTATCTCACACCCATTAGGATGGATGCTATCAAAATTCTCTGAAAACAGCAAATGTTGGTGAGGATGTAGAGAAATTGGAGCCCTGGTGTACTGTTGATGGGAATGTAAATGGTATAGCTTTGTGGGAAACAGTATGGCTGTTCCTCAAAAAAAAAAAAAAAGAAAAAATAGAATTGCCATTTCATTCAGCAATTCACCTCTGGGTCTATATAAAAGATTTGAAAGTGGGATCTTGAAGAGATATTTGTACACCCATACTCATAACAGCATTATTCACAATAGCCAAAAGGTAGAAGCAACTCAATGTCTATTAACCGATGAATGGATAAACAAAATGTGGTGCATACATACAATGGAATATTTTTTAGCCTTAAAAAGAAAGGAGATCCTGTCACATGCTTTAACATGGACAAAACGTGAGGACCTTATGCTAAGTTAAATTACCCCTTCAAAAAGAGACAAATACTGTATGTTTCCGCTTATATGAGATACTTAGTCAAAATTATAGAGACAGAAAGTACAATGGTGGTTGTCAGGGACTAGAGGGCAGGGGACATGTGGAGTTGTGAGGGATAGAGCCTCAGTTTTACAATTTGAAAAGAATTATAGAGATGTATGCTAGTGATGGTTGTACAACATTATGAATGTATTGTACAAAGACCACTGAACTGTACACTTAAAAATAGTCAGGATGATAAATATGTGTTTTACCACAGTGGGAAAAAACCAACCACCAGATTCCTCATAATCTGTCATTCCCTGGGTGCTTATCCCTATATTTATTTCCTGTTTATACCCTAATAGAGTCCCAATCACACACCCCTTGCAGGCCTCCCAAACCTCACTGCAACCTTTAGGATGCTTGGTCCACCATCTGCAAATTCCACATACCTTCATTTCCTTCTCTGAACTTTTGCTTCTCTTGCTCACTTTCACCAAAGCTTGGCTCTCTTCCGTGAGGATACCATAGCTCCTTCAAGTGAAGTCATTTTCTTCTTTTCTTTTCTTCCTTTTTTTTCTTCTTCTTTTCTTTCTTCTTCCCCATGCTCTCTGGAAATCAGGATAGAATCGGTGTTCTCTTTGTCCCCATGGCCATTTCCTTCACAAACCCCAGTTCTTGTGAAATGCCTGCCATCAGACCATTCCAGTACACCACCAGTCTTGCTACTATGATCCACCCACCCCTTAATCACTCTCTCTCCTTTCTGAATTACTTTAGCACCCGGACCCTCGCATTCTTTACCACTCTCCCTTTCACCATTCTTGCCAACTTCAACATTGGCAGAGACGATCCATCCAACATTTTGGCCTCTTGTAACTGAGCCTCTGGTTTTAATGGTACCTGAGACATAATTTCTGGAGGTGACTGAGGGACAACATGAAAAGGTCAATGCCACTTAAAGAAGAACTTATTATTTACATTTCCTGAGAGGAGGGAGCACACCATGCCATGTGGGGCCACATGGGAGGTACCAGGGTCAGTCAGGAAGCAGGAGGAGCATGTAGAAAGCATGGCCCAGAGCCTCTACTGAGGTTTCCATGGGAAGGAATGGTGAGGCAGGGTGGGAAGTTTGAAGAAGTTTAGGATTGGATAGTTTCAATAATTTTGGTGGGCTCTGGGCTTACAGGGGCTCTAGTTGTCCAGTACCTGACCCTGGGATCATTTAGAACAGAGGAAATATTGGGTTGGTGTGTGAGAGCTGAAGGAGGTGGTAGGGGGTAAGGGCTCTGGATTGGTTGGTTTGTCATATGAAAGGTATGCTTGTGGTGAAAGTGGGGGGAGTCATTTGTTATCTCTAGGAATTAGCTAGTCCCGGGAGGGGCAGTCTTTCTAGGATTAGCAAGGCCCCAAAATTGTAAAACATCATAAAATAAGGAAAATTTTAAAAACATGACTCATACACTGCCTCCTTCTCAGTAATCTCTTCCACCCCACCACAGCCATTGACTCCCACAGTCATACTCTTGACCTTGCCATCACCAATATTGACACCACCTCGGAAGCGTCCGTTTCCAACCTCCTACCTTTTAATCACCAACTCCTTATACACATTAAAAAAAACACATTTTATTATGGAAATTTCCAAACATACATAAAGTAGAGCACAGTATAATGAGCTCTCCCCTAAACTTGTCCCGAAGCTTCAACAACTACCAACATTTTGTTGATGTTGTTTCATCTATGCCCCTGGTTTTTGTGGTGCTATGGTGGTGGTTTTGTTTTGGCTGTAATATTTTGAACTAAATAGTGGACATCATGTTCGTTGCACCTATCAATACTTCAATATGCATGTCTAACTGATAAGGACTTTTTGGTTTACCTAAATATCATGCTTCATCCCCTAACAAAATAAGCAATTCATTAATATCACCTGATACTCAATCCATATTCAGATCTCCCTGGTGGTCTCAAAGGTGTCTTTTTTTACAGTCAGTACACTATTGGTTCAGGATCCCAACAAAAGCCACGTATTGCATTTAACTGTTAAGTCTTCCACATCTCTTATTTTATAACAGTCTCCAGGGCAAATGATATGGTTTCTCTAAACAAATCAATGGCATAAAAAACAATGGAAAGGAGACTGTTATTTAGTTCATCCTCATCTTCCCTCACAGTCTCACCTTTCCACCCAGGAGCTAAGTCCTCCTCCTTCTTTACTCCAGAGCTTGGATGGAAAAGAGAGTCAGACACAGAGGCCAGACCCACTTGGGAGAATTAGCAAGACCCACTAGGTTAAATTCGTATGGAGGCAGGAGATGTAATGGGAAATGTACAGGGACAGAGGTCCTGTGCCATTCAGGGGCATGCTAGGTGCATATGAGCTGGGTACCCTGCTCAAGCTAAATGCCTCCGTTTCTTCATCTGTAAAGCGGGAATAATGTACTTTATGTGTCCACAGACTTTTTCTGTAAGGGCCAGATAGTCAAAATTTTAGGCTTTCTGGATCAGACTGTCTCTGTCCTGGCTATTCAACTCTGCCCTTCTGGGAGAAAGCAGCCATAGGCAACTTTAAAGAAATGGGCATGGCTGTCTTCCAATAAAACTTTATTTACAATAACAGGTGGCCAACAGGACTTGGTCCATCCGCAGGCTGATGATCCCTGACCTAATTGTTGCTGGGAAGATAAGGTGACAGGCGCGACGCTGCTCTGTGGGCTGTAACGCGTGGATCATTTAAGAGGAACTGGAGGGGCAGCTGCTATGGTAATAAAATT
This sequence comes from Phoca vitulina, assembly GCF_004348235.1. Taxonomy (NCBI): domain Eukaryota; kingdom Metazoa; phylum Chordata; class Mammalia; order Carnivora; family Phocidae; genus Phoca; species Phoca vitulina. Next base: position 100,419,650 of record NW_022589704.1, read on the forward strand.
AAGCCTAGAGCGGCTCAGGGGCGGCGAACACTTCCAGACAGGAAAGGCCACGGACCCGGCAGTCAGGTGGGCATGGGCTCCGATGGGGGCTTAGCCGTAGGCCACCTCCTAACCCACGCAGGGCCGCTGTTTCCTAGACGGCTCAACGGGCGACCGAGGCTGCCTCCCGAGTGCAGAGAACGAAGCGCTAGCCGGGTTGCTCAGCTCGCTTCGCTCATCCGGAAGCGAGGACGTCACAGGTCGTTGCCCCACCCCAAGGCGCTCCGGCCCCAGCCGCCAGCGGGTTAGTAGCCGCGCCCCGGTCCCGCCCCCCGTAGTCCCCGCCCCTAGAGCCCGGCGTTGTGCTCTGCGCCAGGCCCGCCCCCTGTAGTCCCCGCCCCCAGAGCGCCGGCCGGCGTGCTCTGCGCCAGGCCCGCCCCGCGCACGTGTCGCGGTGGCCCAGGCTGCGGCAGAGGAGGTGAGCCACCGGTGGGCGGGCGGTTCGCGGAGCCGGGACGGGCCCCCTCCCCAGGGTCCCCTCCACCCGCGTGGTCGAGCCGCGGAGCCGCGGGGCGCAGCTTAGGCCCCCCCCCGCCCAGAATGGACGCCCAGCGGGGAGCCCTCTGCAAGGGTTCCGCAGGCCCTCCTCGCCCAGCCTGGAGCGCGGCCTTGGCGCTGGTGGGCCCGGGGGCTTTGGGACTTTGTCCAGGACCCTTGCTTTTCGAGCCTTAGCCGCTTCGTTGGGAATATAGGCCCAAGTGATGTGCCCCTTTAGGAATTTTCGTTAAAACAGGCCAGGCGGCACCCCACGTTCTTGTTTGCAGCAACGTACTTGGTAATTAAACAGCTATCACAGGCAGGCAGGAAGACAGTAAGCTTCAACCACAGTAAAACAATTATGAATTCTTGCTGAAATATTTACGGATGAAATAAGAGGACGCCCGGGATGTGTTGCAAAATAAGCCAGTTGGAGGAGGAATGTGGGTGGGAGAAGAGAGGAAACAAGATTGGCCATGAGTTGGTTGAAATTGGCTAATGTGCTATTTTGTCTACTTTTGTAGGTATTTGTAATTTAGCATTAAATTTTTTTCTGAAATGAAAAGCTTGCTGTGAGGCCCTGATAGCCTGGGTTCAAATACTGTGCCCGTGTTAGCTAGGGCTGCCAGGACACGTACTGGGTGGCCGAAATTTATTTTCTCAGGATCTGGAGGCTCAAAGTCCAAGATTACAGTGTCAGCATGACGGTTCTTCTGAGATCACTCTCACTGGCTTGTAGATGGTCACCTTCAGGCTTGTGCCCTCTAATAGTCTTTCCTCTGTAAGTGTCTGTGTCCTAATCCGTTCTCTTAAGGACACCAGTCATACTAGATTAGGACCTACCCTAATGACCTCATTTAAAGACCCCATTTGTAAATAGTTACATTCTGAGAGGCTGGGGGTTAAGACTTCAGCATATGAATTTGGAGGGGACACACAACCTGTAACGTTGCCACTCTGCTAGTTTGGGGTTTCAACCAATTAATCTATCTCTGCCTCAGTTTCCAATGTTCGAAAATAGGGGCAATAGTAGTAATTAGGTCATGGAGTTGTGAGGATTCAGTTGTTGGACAATATAAAGTCTCAGAATTGTGTCTAGCATATAGGAAGTAATAAGTTGAACATAGGTGTCACCTATAAATTCGTGATCATAGGGCTTTACTGTGGGATGACGAGTGGAGTGAGGCAGTTGGGTACTTCGTGCTGAGCCTAGCCACGGGAATAAAAGTCATAGGCATGGCAGTGTCACAGGGGCTGTCTGCTACCTTGCCGGACTCATTGCCTTATGTGTGTTCATTCATATCCTCATCACAGCCACCCTAGGGATGCCATTGTCGGATGCCCGTTTGGCAGATGGGGCGGGTGATGCACAGAGGTGGGGGTTGGATTTGAACTCTGGCTCTGGAGCTCATGCTCTTAACCACCTCGCTGTATTGCCTCTGTTTAAAAGGACGTGACCCTGCGGTATGTTCAGTCTGCAGGCCGACCCAGGGGACTGTTGGCTGATTCTTTTTTTCCTGGCCCAGGCTGACAGCGGCGGCAGCACTCATGGCCGGTCCCCTGTGGCGGGCCGCCACACTTGCGCACAGACATAGGACCAGCTTGTTGGTGGGTTCCTGTGCAGGCCTGTTCGGGGCCCAGATCTCATACCACCTCGCCCCAGACCCCGTGATGCGATGGCTGTACCAGTACTGGCCTCGGGGCCAGCCCGCCCCGCTCTCCCCAGAGCTGCGGGGGCTCTTCCAAGAGGTGCTGCAGGACATCGGTGTCCCCTCCGGCCACCGCTGCGAGGCTTTCACCACGTTCACCTTCCAGCCTGTGAGTGCTGGCTTCCCACAACTCCCCGCGGGGGCCGTAGTGGGCATCCCAGCCACCTTCCTGGGTGGCACGTTGATCAACACCGATCACCCAGTGGTTGTACACGGGCACAGAGTGAACTGGCAGAGCCCAGCAGGCGCCCGGCTCAGAGATGCCCTGACCCTGTCCCGTGACGCCCAGAAGTTTGCCTTGGCCAAGGAAGTGGTGTACGTGGAGAGCGGTGCAGCTGCCCTCCAGGCCCTGCCGGCCCCAGCCTGCCTGGCGGGAACCTGGGCCCTGGGTGTGGGTGCCAAGCATGCCCTGGGGCTCTACGGAGGCCCCATGAATTTGCGGGCTGCCTTCAACCTGCTGGCGGCAGTGGCGGGCTTTGTGGCCTACGCCTTCTCCGCGGACTCGCTCACTCATGCCCTGGAAGCCTGGCTGGACCGCCGCGCAGCTGCCCTATCTGCAGCCTATGCCCGGGGCGGGGTGGAGTTCTATGAGAAGATTTTGTCGGGCAACGTAGCCGTGCGCAGTCTCTTGGGCGATCGTGGAGAGAAGCTGTATACGCCCAGCGGGAACATCGTCCCCAGACACTGGTTCCGCATCAAACACCTACCCTACACGGCCCGCCGGGACTGTGTGCTGCAGATGTGGAGGGCAGCACTCAACCCGAGCCGCTCCTGAGAGACTCCTCGCAAGGACAGAGGCGCCTCACGCAGGCGCCACCCTGCCGTTGGCTCGGGGGGCTCTCGGTGCCTCTGGACCCACAGCCCAGTGTCAGATGAATCAGAGACTCTGGAATGGAACGGCCTAGATTCTACCCCGGTCCGTGATCCCAGTGACCTTGGGCAAGTCCCTTTTGAATCTGAGCCTTGGGTTCCTCAGCTGTAAAATGGGGGTGTTGTAAATTACCGGGCAGGATTTGGGGGTTGTGTGAGTTATGGACAAAAGGGCCTGGCCAAGAGGACAGGCCGTAAATAAATGGGATGTCCCTCCTTGGTCTTTGAATTCCTGCAGGCTGTGGGGGTCGGGCCACTTCTCCCCACCAGAGGTGCTTACAGGACGTGAACACTTCCCCAGAGTGAAGAACCACCCTGTAGTTCACCTGGTGGTCTAATCTCACTTCCTTCTACTGCGGGAGAGAGAAAAGCTTTAGAGGCCCAGGTGAGAAGCTAGTGTGGCCCTGAGAGGCTGGGAAGTGGGAGCCTGAGGTGGGGTTTCAAGGGTGGTGTATCCAGCACAGATGGCATGCTCAGACAGCACCCCTGGGTCTGGAGGGGAGAGAAAGTGTTGCTGGAACCTGGTGCGACCTATGGCATGGGAGACTTGGCAGGAGCTCTGGCCAAAGGGAGAAGACGGAACAAGCCATTGCGAAACCCAGGCCCTGCAGGGAGGGCGCCTGCTGATGTAGTCCAGAGCATGGTCCGTACCTGGAGAGGAGAGGGACTGGGGGGTGGCAGGGAGGAAGCAGGATGGAGGTGGGTGAGATGGACTGGGCCTAGTGTCACACTCGGGGCCCACCGGAATGCTGCACCCTTGCCCTGTTTGTTTCCCTCGAGCCTTCTGGTGGCGGGTAGAGCAGACCCCACTTTTGATCCTTGGACAGGAGACCCCTTCCCAGGGAAGGTGAGGGCAGTTGTGGCCAGCGAGCCAGACTCCCTCAGCCATTCATGTATTTTTATTGTCAATTATGTTTTCCCTGGAAGAATGGAAGAAGTCAGGCCTGGCGCCAGTGTAATTCAGGGCAAAGAGACGGGGCCACACCCAGGGAAGGGCACAGAGCAGGACCAGGAAGCCCACTCAGCAGTGGCAGTTCCTGCAGGAGAACTGAGTGGACGGTGAGCGGGGTGGGGTGGCAGGTCTTCCTGCTGGGTCCGTCGCCGTGGCTGGAGATCAGTGTTCTGGCTCCATTCAACCAGCCCATGGGTCCCAGCGTCAGGCCTGGGCAGACACCCCATCTCTCAGGTCCCGGGATGGCAGTGGGCACATGCTTGATGAAGGCAGAGGTGAATGGATGAGTTAGTGAGTGGGTGAACAAGTCTCCACTCTGGGAAATGCCACTTCAAGGGGCCCCTCGGCTTGTCACCCAAGTGCTACCACCACGTGTGAGTGTCTGATCTTGGCTGGAGAAGTGTAGGTTGGGGTGTGGATTCGGTGAGCTCCACCTGCTCACCACTCCCCACCCCAACTACTTTCAGTACCGAAGGAGCAGGGCGGCGGCTTCAGGCATTCCTGCTGACCTGCCCCCAAGGTAAGGAATGGGAGCAGCAGTGGTAAGGGGAGCGATGCCCTGAAATGGCTGCTTTGCCTCCCTCTGCTCCATGTCACCAACTGTACTCATGAGCTGCTCCCAGTCCCCACGCATGCATGCGTTAGGTGGTTCCACCTCCAAAGCTTGGCTCAGAGCCCCCACCCTGTGAGCCGCCCCTCCGCCCCTGCTGCGTTCTGCACATCTCGTATGCCCAGGTAACCCTCGGTTCAGTCCTTGCCCTCCCCAGCTGGGTCCTCCTGGCCATTGTCCCCACCTCTCCCAGCTCTCGGAAGTGCAAGTCTGACCGGGTTCCGTCCTGCTTAAAACCCTCTGCGGGCATCCCCCGGCTTTCTGGCCAGAGCCGCATCTCTGAGCCCCAGCCTAATGGCCTCTCGGGCCGCCTGGTGTCCCCCCAGCTGTATGGATCCTAGCCTCAGGAGCACTTTGGTTCCTTCACTGCTGTCCCGCTCCTTTTCCACACAGTGCCTCGCTCTGGGGCAGTCTCTCCCGCCCTCGCCCTGTCTCAGATACTTAGAGCTCCTCCTGCAGGAATCCCGAACCTTCCGCATTCACGCCGGTCACACACCCTGTGCCTCCCCCCAGCCCTCAGTGCCAACTGTAAGTAAGTTACCGTGCAGTTAGTGCTTAGCCTCCTGTCTGCTGAAACGTTCTGTCTACAAGGGCAGGGTGTTATGTCTGGATTACTGCTGTGGACTGAGGCCCTCCGTAGCATTTTTGAGGAGGTGAGCAAGGCTCTGAAGCTACAGCAGGCAGGCCGGCTCCCCAGAGTCTGAGCCGTTACAGTCCGGCCGGCGGTGCACGTGGGTGAGGCCATCTGAATCCAGTGTGACCCTGTCCTGTCTTCCCAGCTTGGGACTTCCCAAGGGCAGGGCCCGGCCCGGACCTGAGACTGCTCTTCCGGTGGGGGAAACAGGACACTTCTGGTATTCCCACTCAGGCCTCCAGGGCCCCCAAGGAGTTTTGGGAGAAAGGGGAGCCCCCAAGTTTTATGGTATAAGGTGTCCCTGCACATGGATTCAGGGGTGATCCCAGAAAGATTCAAAACCATGGGCCAGGGCTTCGTAGATGGGCCAGGTGGCAGGCAGCCTGTAGGCGCTGCAGGGCATCTTTCCTCACATGCAGGCTGCATGCCTCAGTCGGCGGCATTGCCCTGCGTCCCAGGAGAACGTTGTTCTACTGAGTTCCCCCCCCGCCCACTACATGTTCACGGTTCTCTGAGTGTGAATGTGCAAAGGTGCCCAACACCCCAGAACAATCCTCCACAGACCCCAACTAGGCTAAGTGACAGAGGGCTACGTAAACACAAACACCCTCCCCGCCCCCGCCCCGTGCGTGCACATACACGCACACGTGCAGACACAGCCGGGACACACGGAACGGGGTCCCCGAGTCGTCATGCCACCGTTGGCTCTGCCCATTCCTGACCCTAGCAGGCCCCAGTGCCTCGTCCAGGGGCCATAGCGTCGTACCCTCTGCGGCCGTGCCTGTCACTGGCGCATACACGTGGACCCCGCATCGGCAGGCGGGCATGTATCACAGGCCAGGGCTGACCCGTGTGGGTCCTCACCCAGTGAGGCCCCCTGCCCACCACAGCCCTACAGTGATGTCCATCGGGCCTTTATTGTGCACCAGACACTGTGTGAGGTTCCTAGAATCTTTTTTCACTTGTCCCCAAATTGGAACAGGTAGTTGGTAATGTTATTTCAATTTTACAGGCAAGGAAAGAGCACAGAAAGGTGAAGAAATGGGCTGCAAACCATAAAGCTTTGAAAGCGACAGAATGAGGATTTGAAGCCAGCAGCCTGGTTCCAGATCCCCTTTGGGTTTCGTCGTGGAAACTTGTCCTGTGGCCTCTATAGCCTTTCTCCCCTGCTGGTTAGAGGTGACTTTCCGGCCTCACCTCTCATCAGGAAAAAGTCACTGAGCAGATCTTTCTGGAACTTCCAGGGGAGGCCCTTGCAGCTAACTGAAGAGGAAGGGGCCACCCAATCTATCAGATTTGGTGCTGAGGTGGGAATGGGATGGAAGGGCCAAGTCTTTTTTTTTTCTTTTTTTTTTTTTTAAGATTTTATTTATTTGACAGAGACACAGCGAGAGAGGGAACGCAAGCAGGGGGAGTGGGAGAGGGAGAAGCAGGCTTCCTGCTGAGCAGGGAGCCCGATGCAGGGCTTAATCCCAGAACCCTGGGATCATGACCTGAGCCGAAGGCAGACGCTTAACGACTGAGCCACCCAGGCGCCCCGGAAGGGCCAAGTCTTACCAAGCCATCAGGCCCCAGCTGAGGACAAGGTTACCTTAGGAAGCAGAGAGAGGACACAGACTGGGCAGCCAGCTGTGGGGTCAAATGCTGGTCCTACCACTTTAGCAGAGTGACCTTGAACAAGTGATTTCACATCTTTATCCCCAAGTTTTCTATTAAATGGGGATATTAACATGTAGCTTACGGCATTGTTTTGATAATGAAAGTGAAATAAAGTTTGCAAAATGTGAAGCCCAAGAGTATATAGTAAGCTTTATTGTATTTTTGATAATACTGACCTTTCTTTCTCATTTACTGCATTTGACAGAAATTAACCTTTTACAATTTTACCTGTGACACTTTTACTTTTGTGACATGTACAATGTAGTGTAAATTAGCCTGCATACTTCGTCAAAATACTGTCTTCCTTCTTTGATCATGTCACGTGCTGCACACAGCCACTCCCGTGCACCCACGGCTTGAACAGATCCTTCATCACAGGGACCCGGGAATAAGAGGTCTGTTCAAAATCTCAGCAAGAGGGAATACACTAACTTTTTAAAAAAATCTCACCACAAATTCAAAAAGATTGATCCAAAAGTTGAGCCATTACGCATTCTATCATGAATACAGTGTTAAGCAATAGACACAGGCTGATAAAATTACAGGTTACGTTAGAGGGCAACATTTCATGAAGGAGGCTGTGCTGCTTTCCTATCAAACTAGTTAGAGAGTGTCTGCATTTCCAAACTTAAGACGTTGCAGTCTCTTCTTTTTTTTTTAATTTTTTTAAATTTATTTTTTATTTTTTAAGGTTTATTTATTTTAGAGAGAGAGCATGCAGCAGGAAGGGGCAGAGGGAGAGGGAGAAACTAGCAGACTGCACTCAGCACAGAGCCCAACAGGGGCTCGATCTCGACCCTGAGAGCACGACCTGAGCCAAACCAACAGTTGGATGCTCAACTGACTGAGCCACCCAGCGGCCCACCCCCCTGCCTTTTGAAGGTTTTATCTGTTTATTTTGAGAGAGAGTGTGTGGGCATGAGCCAGGGGAGGGGCAGAGGGAGAGGGAGAGAGAGAATTCCAAGCAGACTCCCCGCTGAGTGTGGAGGCCGATGTGGAGCTCTATCTCATGACCCCAAGATCATGACCTGAGCTGAAACTAAGAGTTGGACACCCAACCGACCAAGCCACCCAGGCACCCCCACTGCAGTCTCTTCTTAAAGACAAAGGTCTTGAACGGTTTAGCGCTTCATGTTCTCAGCACAACAGTGCAACTTAGCTCACAAGGTACTTTGGCAACTCTTCATCTGAGCAAGAATAGGGGCTTTTGAAAAATAAGGCTTTAAGAAAGCTTACCATTTTAGGGCTAAGTTTTAATGTAATGTGAAAGTTTGAAGTCTTACATTTTAAACAAAACCTCAAAATTACTGATTGGTTCAAAATGGTTTTATTGGAAAAAGTAACGAAATCTGTAACAAAAACATGGCACCGAGTGCGAAGGCTCCACCATTTTTGAGCAAAGCGTACAAAGGTTCCCAGGGCAACAGGGCAGGAGAGGGGCCCCAGAGATTCACAGCAGCAGGCGTTTTCTCTTCCTCTTCTTGACAGGAGTGGGGTAGAGAACCACTCGCCTAGCTTCATCGAACACCGAGGCCTCGCTGCAGGAGAGCCGAGCACTCCCGGTGTTCTAGAGCACCGATCTCCTTAGCCGTGGTCAAACCCCAGGGTAGGTGATGGGAGTTGGCTTCTTCCCCTGAAGATTCTCAATTGTGTCTTTGTCACCCTTTAGATCAAGTTTAGTCCCCACCAAGGTAATGCGGGTGTTGGGACAGTGGTGTCGCACTAAGGGGTGCTGCTATGCTCGAGCATTTTGAAATGATGCAGGACTCCCAAGAGAAAAGCCAATTAAGAATACATCTGTTTGCGGATAGGATAAGGGACTTCGTCTGTCATAATCTTCTTGTCCAGCTGTATCCCATAAGCCCAGATTCACCGGTTTTCCATCTACCAGAACATTGGCCGAGTAATTGTCAAAGACAGTGGCAATATATTCCCCAGGAAATGCACTGGTTATGTCACTGATCAGTAGGCAAGTTTTATACACAGCACGGTCTCCCAACACCACACACACCTGATGACCTGCATCGGGGTCGATCATCAGGCCGAGGCAGGTGGGTGCACAGGGCACAGGGTGCTGGGGCTGCTATCTACACTGGCTTGCCCTCCACCAATGGGAAGCTGGAGCCCAGCCTATAGAGTAAGCATTTTTTTTTTAAATAAAGATTTTATTATTTATTTATTTATTTATTTGGGAGGGAGAAGCAGACTCTTCGATGACTGCAGAGCCCAAGGTGGGCTCATCCCACAGATCCCCCAACACTGAGATCATGACCCCAGCTGAAACCAGGAGTTGGACACCCAAACAACTGAGGCACTCAGGCGCCCTGATATAGTAAGCTTTAAAGATTGGTTTCCTAAATTTCTGTGCTTTTAAGTGGGACAGGTACCAGGGTGTTCAAGGTTTTGGAGTTGCTGCCCAAATATCAGCAATCCCTTGAGACTGGAACCCTCCCAGGGAACTCGCTGCTGCCTAATACAGGTCTGTGTTTATAGCTTTTCCAAGTCCCAATTAGGGCAGTTCCTTAGGGGTCTTAGTTGCTGTCAGTTGACAACTTTCGGGAAATTCCTTGGCAGCACCTGAGAGCAGAGGACCCATGGGAACCTAGGGGTCGATACCAGGCCAGAGAAGAGGGAGATAGTCATTCACACCTACCACACTGGTAATTTTAAAATATTAGAACCTTCAGTGTTAGGGTGATTGTGGTAAAACTGGCACAAGCATATGCTCTTGGTGACATTTGTAATACACAGCCTCCAAGATGGCCCCCGATGACCGCCACTCCTGGTGCTCTTGGCCTTTTGTCAGCCTCTCCCCTTGCTCGCCTGGTTCAAAGCAACAGAATACAGCAACATTAAGGGGGTATCACTTCTGTGATTAAGTTGCAAAAGTCTTGCTGGCAGACTCTTGTTTTCTCAGATGCATGCTTTGATAAAGCAAGTTGCCATGTTGCAGAGGCCCACATAGCAAGGAACTAAGGGCAGCCTCTGACCAACAGCTGCCTAAGAACTGAGGAAAAAAAAAAAGAACTGAGACCCTCAGTCCAATAGCCCAGGAGGAACTGAATCCTGACGACAACCGAGTGAGCTCGGAGGATGATCCATCCCCAGTCAAGCTTTTCAGAAGAGACGGCAACTTCATTGTAACCTGGGACAGACCCTGAAACAAAGGACACAGCAAGGCTGTGTTTGGATCCATGACCCACCCAGAAGCAGTGAGACAGTAAATGTGGGTTGTATTAATCACATAGTTTTACGGTAATTTTTTGTGCAGCAATAGATAACTAACGTATATGATTAATTGACATAATGTTTTTACAAAGCAATTTGGCAAAACTTGATGCGATCACAAAACTTTATCTTTTGATCCAGTAACTTAAAACCTAGAAACTTATCCTGGAGCTATAACCCAACAGAAACCAAATAGTATATGCCCAAAGATGTGCATTCTTATGGTAACTTTTTTTTTTTTTAATCAAGGGCGCCTGGGTGGCTCAGTGTTAAGCGTCTGTCTTCGGCTCAGGTCATGATCCCGGGGTCCTGGGATCCAGCCCACATCGGGCTCCCTGCTCCGCGGGAAGCCTGCTTCTCCCTCTCCCACTCCCCTGCTTGTGTTCCCTCTCTCTCTCAAATAAATAAATAAAAATCTTAAAAAACAAAATAAAATAAAAATAAGGGAAATGTTGAACAACAATGACTTAGGAAATTGTGGTACATCCATCTGTTGAATATTGTTTGGTCACCAAAAAGTGTAATTATGAAGATTCTGATAGAAATGTAGAAATATTAGTTATAAATATCAAATCTTTAGAAAATGTGAAGTACTACTTGCATGGTGATTGCAAGAATGTAACCATGGTAAGACCTGGAAGGAAATTCACAAACTTGAAAGTAAATCTGGGGCGCCTGGGTGGCTCAGTTGGTTAAGCGACTGCCTTCGGCTCAGGTCATGATCCTGGAGTCCCTGGATCGAGTCCCACATCGGGCTCCCTGCTCGGTGGGGAGCCTGCTTCTCCCTCTGACCCTCCCCCCTCTCATGTGCTCTCTCTCTCTCTCTCATTCTGTCTCAAATAAATAAATAAAATCTTTAAAAAAAAAAAAAAGTAAATCTGGAGACATCTGGGTGTCTCAGTCGGTTAAGCGTCTGCCTTCGGCTCAGGTCATGATCCCAGGGTCCTGGGATTGAGTCCCACATCGGGCTCCCTGCTCAGCGGGGAGTCAGCTTCTCCCTCTCCCTCTGTTCCTCCCCCCTGCTTGTGCTCTCTCTCTCTCGCTATCTCAAATAAATAAAATCTTAAAAAAATAAAATAAATAAAAAAGAAAGTAAACCTGTTAGGGTGGCATTTTGAATGACTATGCATTCGCTATATGTAAGGACTGCCTGCTGTATGTATTTACACATAAGTATGAAGGCTTACTCCGAGGAGCCCAAGGGCCCGCTCCCTGTCTCTGCGTCAAGGTGACAGATCCTGGCATCACTGCCTTTGGCTCTGTATCCTTGGGGTGTGGCCAACCTTCTGTCTGTCAGTTGCCATGGCCGTCATGAAAATGTGCCACTCAGATCTGCGGGGAGCAGAATTGACGGACGGCCGCAGCTGTTGTTTCTCTAGATCCGCCGTGACGTTCTCACTGAGGCCGTGCCTCTCTCGGGCTGCTTTCAGCCAGTGGCTGGTCTGGTGGCACTACTGAGGTAGGCCCAGTCCAATGAACTGGGGGACTCCTCTGGTGGGTGACTGTGGCTCCAGGATTCCCCAGTGGCCTGGGCAGGTCTTTCTTTTTTTTAAGATTCTTATTTATTTATTTGAGAGAGAGAGAGCGAGAGAGAGAGAGCGAACACAAGCAGGGGGAGTGGGAGAGGGAGAAGCAGGCCTCCCACTGAGCAGAGAGCCCGATGGCCTGAGCCGAAGGCAGACGCTTAACGACTGAGCCACCCAGGCACCCCCTGGGCAGATCTTTCTTAGAGTTGCTCTGAAGTCTGAGACCCTGTCTCCCCAGTCCTCTTCCATTCCCCACTCCTTTGGGTGTTAGACCTGCAAAGTAATACGAAGCTTCTCCCCAGCTTCTGTGCCCAACCCCTTTGCCCTTCACAGGCGTTTCCCCCGACACCTGTAATCCTGTCTCCCTGTCTATTTCCCAGAGGACCTGAACGAACAAGGTTAGTCCTCACTCGGTCAAGTGCACTGTGAGGTCCTGGGGAGCTTGCAGTCCTGCAAAAGAGACTGTCTGACAAGTAAACTGTGAGATGGATGCCGTGAAGGCGTGAGGATCCACTTGCTGACCACTCAGTTTTTCATACGTGCAGCGCAATTTTATTTTAATCATGCCAAGTCAGTGTGTAGGAAATTTAAATGCAACAGTATGGTAAAAATAGCAGAGAATGGAAAAATCTAAAAGGGAAGTACGCATAAAGCATGAGAATTCAACATTCATTAATGCTTTATCTTCAGTTCTGACTGACACTCGATGCTCACAGATTTCAAAACAAACTTTGAAATCATGATGACTATTCTGAAGCGATCTCAGCACCAGCATAAGATCCGTACACTCGGTTGGTTTGCAGTTGACTTGTTCACCACTTACATAGCGTGTAGTACAGACTTGTCCCGGGTCAGGTCACAGTGTTGAGGAAAGAGGTACCTTCCTGTAATTAGAAAAGATCCCCTCAGCCGCACTCAGGTTCAGACAGCCAGTGTATAAAGGGCACAAAAACCATCACAATGTTGTTCCAAGGAACATAACTTGTTAAAGAAAATTACTTGGGGCGCCTGGGTGGCTCAGTCTGTTAAGCGTCAGACTCTTGATCTCAGCTCTGATCCTGACCTCCGGGTCGTGAGTTCAAGCCCCGAGCTGGAGCCTACTTAAAAGAGAAACAAAAAACAAACGTAAGCTCCTGTTTCCTATTAATTACTGAAGTCTCTAACAATGACAAACTGTCACCAGTGACAGTAAATGTAGGCAGTGATTCAATCAAACTTCTTAGAACACAATTAGCAATCTGACGTAACGGAACATGATGGAAAATATGATGGGATTCTGTGATTCCACGCTGGTTCTTTTTGTCATTTTACAGGCGCATCATGTTAATGTCAGACCAAGGCACAAAATGTTTAGTGCAAAACCAGTTTTCTTTTTTTTTCTAAGATTTTATTTATTTGACATAGAGAGAAGAGGGGGAGAGAGAGCACACAAGCAGGGGGAGTGGCAGGCAGAGGGAGAAGCAGGCTCCCCGCCGAGCAAGGAGCCCGATGCGGGACTCGATCCCAGGACCCTGGGATCATGACCTGAGCCGAAGGCAGACGCTTAACGACTGAGCCACCCAGGTGCCCCTAAACCAGTTTTCTTTTAAGTGCTAGCATTTTATTGTAGTCTTTTATCTTACTTTGTACCCAGTACTCTATCCTACTAGAGGCTATTTAACTTAACCAACAAAATCAAAAATGATTTCTGACTAGACTTGTAGAGGACATAAACTTTTATATCATCAAACTGCATCATCAAAAGTACAATAATAAAGATGAAAATGTCTCCTATTTCTTTTAGAAAATAGTACTTTACAAGCCTGCTGCATCTTGAATGCCTTTCCTACCATTGCCTGGCAATGGACAGTTGATAGAACAAAGAACTGTTACCTTGAACTATGATAGCGCATCCCTCAGAGATTAATCGAAAAATGAAGTTTCTACAGAAGCAGGAACTATTTGAACATGGGAAAAAATCCCTCATCCGAACCTCCTTAAAGTGGTAATGGCTGCAGATTTAGACTATGCTGTTTTAGGAACCGATATTAAGACATCTAGAGAGCAGATGAAAATGGATTTTTCCTTCAGTTTAGTCAAACTTCTGATAATCAAAGATTTCAAAGCAAATACGGCACATAATATCTCAAGCGTAAATGTAGATGGTGAGCCTGGTGGCACCTGGCTGGCTCAAAGAACATGAGGCTCTTGATCTCAGGGTCATGAGTTCGAGCCCCACACTGGGTGTAGAGATTACTTAAAATAAATAAATAAGTAAACTTTTTAAAAAAGATGGAAAGCCTAGAGAATTTTTGATTTCCTAAATATTCAAAAAAAATCTATCATTGCAAAGTATAGGACTTCTTCCCTATTTTAATCTTATGAGTTTCAAAGAAAAAGGAGTGGATTACACACACATGTGTGTGCTGCACAAACATGCGTGCACACACACACGCTGGTAAGTAACCTACCTTCTTCCCGTTGCCTCACTTTATTACAAGAAAATTATGCAGACCTCATCATTGGTCTCCCTTTACCTAATGATCTCTGTGACCTTGATCCCTGCTGTCATACTTCTTGTATTTCAACATAACAGAATTCAAAAGCAGCTTCTAGCCAGGAACCTGTCTCTGAACACCTGTATAACATAGGTGATAATAACCCACAGGCAGGGGTCAAATTTTGGGTTCCCAGTAAGCTCCAATTCATGTGAAGCTCAGAATCCTGTTTCAGACCGTGGTTCTCCGGACAGAGAGAGATGGTGGTGGCCTGAACTGGGCAGCCGCTGTGGGGATGGAAAGAAGCAGGACTCAGGCTACATTTAGGAGGGAATATTGATGCGATCTGGTGGCGGGCTGGGTCTGGGGGTGTAGGAGAGGAATGTCAGAGATCAAGGTAAGGAATGTCCACCCCACCTCCCCCACCCTGGGTTCCAGCTTGGCAGCTGGATGTCTGCGGCGTATCCTCTGCCTTTTCTCTCTCTGCTGCAGGGCTCGCAGACGCTAAGGCCCATTCTCTTTCTGTCTCCTGGGATGTCCCTCCTCCCTTACTGACTATGCCTCCCTGGAAAGACAGTTTTGGTGGTGGTGGTAGTGGTGCTGATTGAAACCTTGCAGCCCACGGGATGCTCAAGAGCTCCCAGATCGAGGCAGCATGCGTAAGAAGACCTGAACAATGTTCTCTAAGCATCCACAGATTGTTCAGTGCAAAAGCCAATGGAGGTGAGTAGCGGGTGTCCGCAGGTGGGATGCTGCCCACTCCTTCCTCAACTATGCCTCCGCCTCCGCCCTCTCCTCCTTGCACCCTCAGCCACGCTCAGCTCTGGCAGGCTTGGGGAGCACACACTGAGCTGCTGCACGGCCTGGAGTCACCTGGACTTCTTCCAGTCCAGATCCCTGGAGCCTCCCCCTGCCTGCTGCATGGGATGGTTGAGAGAGCAGGCTGCTACCCCTGGGCCCTGCAGGCTTTGCCAGGGGCTGGAGGGCCATCAGCTGGGGCCCTGGCCAAAGGAACAAACTATGGAGCCAGAGCCCACGTGGAAGGAGGGAGGGGACGGGCATCCACACACCACACGACAGCACCTCACTGCTTTATAATCAGACCCTCTCTGTTTCTAGACTCTACTGTTGTCATCACAGACAAGTCCTGCCAGAGTCTGACACCTGGACGCCGAGCACGGACAGTTAAGGCGCGGCCAGAGCTGCACTTGCGGGCACACGGCACAGTCAGGCGGGCACTGTCTGCTCACCAGCTAGCTCCAGTTTCCAAGACCTCAAATCAGGGGCGCCTGGGTGGCTCAGTCGTTAAGCGTCTGCCTTCGGCTCAGGTCATGATCTCCAGGTCCTGGGATCGAGCCCCGCATCAGGCTCCCTGCTCAGTGGGGAGTCTGCTTCTCCCTCTCCCTCCACCTTTCCCCACTGCTCCTACTCTCTCTCTCTCTCTGTATCTCTCTGTCTCAAATGAATAAATAAAAAATTCTTTAAAAAAACAAAAACAAAAACAAACAAACAAAAAAGACCTCAAATCAATGTCAGGGTTGAATTTTCCCTGAGCTCACCCACATCCACATCCACGTGAAAAGACCAGGGTCACAGCTCTCTTCACCGCAGAAGGTCTCCCTCACCTACCCAGGCCCCGGAGCTTCAGTCCGCCGAGCTGCTCCCCTTCAGAGCTAACCACGGCTGACCGGGGGGGGGCTCCTTCTGGCCCCTGCTGGTTGTGGGCAGCCGCGCAGTCCTGAAGCATGCATGTCTTTGTTGATTGGTGGAGGCAGGAGAGAATTGGAATTAGGGTCCCCAGAGACCGGGGTCCAGTGGGAGGCTCATGGCCAGGGAGTAAATCTGTGGGTGCCTCTCCAGGCAGCCTTTGGCTTCAGACCCTGGGTTAAAATCCTGGCTCTGGGGCGCCTGGGTGGCTCAGTCGGTTAAGCTTCTGCCTCCGGTTCAGGTCATGATCCCAGGGTCCTGGGATCGAGCCCCGCATCGGGCTCCCTGCTCCGCGGGGGGTCTGCTTCTCCCTCTCCCTCTGTCCCTCCCCCTGCGTGTACTCTCTCTCTCTCTCTCGCTCACTCTCTCTCTCAAATAAATAAATAAAATCTTAAAAAAAAAAAAAGATCCTGGCTCTACAACTTACTACCCTGGGCACGTCATTCACCCTCTCCGTACCTCAGTTTCCCCCATCTGTAAATGGGAAATATGACAATGTCTGCCTTCTAGGGTTGTTCTAAGAACTTCAGAAGCTAGTATTTGTAAAGCACTCTGCACAGTGCCTGGGTCGGGGCTGGCAGTACTGGCCTCCACAGCGTCCTCCACCCTCCGGCCCCGTCTTACTGGTGTGTCTGGGACCTATCTAAGGGCCGCAGGGGGGCCATTCCCCCCCTTATTCCTAGTACGTGAGAGCCGGTGTTCAGGCAGTTTGCCGAGTCCATGACCGAGGTGTGAGGGGAAGGAAGGAGCGTGACGAGCGGGCCGACCGCGGAGGCTCTGGCCTTGAACCTCTGCTCAGCCCAAACTTCTCAGAGGCTGGCGGAGGACCGGCTGCTGCAGCAAGGCCTCTACACCCCAGTCCTAGGTAAGTCACCTCAAGAGGGCCCCCAGCACCTTCTGACATGGCTCCCGGCCGCAGCTGGGCCGCCCCAGGCCTGCATCCCCCGGTCCTGATCCGGCTGGCGGGCACACCGACTCTCCTGTACTGGTCCCTGCAGCCTGGAGGCCTGGCCTCAGCCCCTGCAGAGGAAGCAGGTGCAGCGGTCCCAGGCTGCAGACAAGGGCGGGCTCTTGGCGGCCCCCCGGGAGTCGGGCCACAGCCGCCCCACCCCGCCCTGGCCTCCCGGCGCCTCCTTCTAACTGCAGACCCACAGCGTCCTCCACCTCCGAACTGCCGTCCGACCCATTTTGGATCCCTACCTAAGGCTCGGCCTGCCAGCCAAATGAATGTCAGGAGCCATCTGTTGCCTGAGCCCGCGGCAGCTGCCGAGGGGGGCGGGGGGATGCTTGCATACGTATGAACCAGTTTGGTTTTGCCTCACCAGAAGATCTTCAGCTGAGCAAGGGGAGAGTCGTAAATTACTCAGTGGTTCCATGAACCCGAGGAAAGGCGGAACTGGCAGCCCAGGGGAAGGGCAGGAGCGGGAAGCCTAGAGACCGCGAAGGAGGCCCAGCAAGCAGGAGGCCCTGTGGCCTCAGGAGGAAGCCACTGTGGTGTGGTAGCCACGGGCTCGTGGCACCTCACGAGAGCACCAGGCCCATGTCCCCCTGACTGGGGCCACCTCAGCAGAGGGGGCACAGTTGGCTTTTGGTGCCCACCGAGGTGAACAGAGCTCCCACATTTCCCTGGGCCCTCAAAAGGAGTCTTCCCCTCAGCTCGTTCTGCCCAGCCGTGGACCCGCCTCTGTGGAACAGTAGTAGGGCTCCCACGTGCGGAGCAGCTGCTCTGTGCCACGCCGTCTCCTCATATCCTCTCATGTCATCACCACAGAACCCTTTAAAGAGAGGCAGGTATTCGTCCCCTGGCCCAGCTGGGAAGCAGCCGCCCAGAGAGGTTCTGTCACTTGCCCGCGGACACACAGCTGTTGCCGGTGGGACCAGGGTGGGATCCCTGGAGGCCTGGCGCAACACCTGTGCAAGGCTCTCGACCAAAGCTGCAGAAGGAGCTCACTGGAGAAGGAGGGATCACCGGGGCTTTCCACCTCTGGGACAGCAGCACCCTTTTGTGGAGCGGCAAAGCCTCCCGGAGACCCCAGGGAGCCCCACGTCCTGCTGGGGCGTCCTTGGGCAAGGGATTTGGAGCACGCGGGGCACCCTGGAGCCCCGACTGGAACCCTCGGGTCACTGACTCACTGCTATGTCCTGTGGGGGTCTGATGCTGGCCTGAGGCCTCTTCTGAAAAGTGGGCTCTTGGTAAAACTTCCTCCAAGTCGAGTGAAAAGAAATCCGCTTTCAGAAAGGAAGCTTCTCAACCACCTGAGGCACTCATTAAATGCAGATCCCCAGGCCTGCCTGAGCACTGCCAGATCAGACTGTCTGTGGACAGGACGCAGGAAGCTGCATTTTCACAAGCTTCTCCCTGGGGTGATTTGTGTGTGCCCTAAAGTGTGAGAATCACTGCTCTGGATAAGCCAGTGTTTAGGTAAATGTTCTTTAAATACCCGAGGAGTGGACCCTCTCAAGCGCAGGCAGCCCCTTCTGAGGGAAAAGGCCTCGGCCATGCCCGAAGCAAAGGTGTCCTTCAGGAACCACGTGCCCCCTCACTTGACCTCTGCCGTGGCTGGAGCCGCAGAGGACACACACATACACACACACCACACACACACACACACCCCATGCCCCAGGAAACATTTGGAAGTCCAGCCCAAATAAAGGTGATGTTAATTCACTGGCCCCATCACGTTGTCTTTTGGATAGTTAAACCAGGGATGCAAGGTAAGTGTCCACGGCGGAGGCTGAAGAACCTGGAGACCCTCAGAGATTAGCAGTGATGGAGTCTGCGCTGTGAGTGGGTTAGTTCTCTGCCACCCCTGTCGACCGGGTTCTGTCTCCACTCCCACGTTGAAGGTAGCCCTGGCCACATGACCCGCTCTGGCCAGTGGATGCGATAAGTGATGGGGTCACTTACACGTGAAAGCATTTGAGAGCCAGGGTGTCTCCATCTTTCCTTCCCCCACTGGGGCCTCCAGATGTTGTGTCCCCAAGGGAGGACAGCACGGATCAGAGACCCCACCCGCCCGGGACAGACATGTGGTGAGAACTAAAAGTAAACCTGTGTGGTTTTCAGGCACAGATTTGGGGTTCTTTGTTCCCACCACATGACTTACCCCCTTCCTGCGACACTGACGAGACGAACCACCACAAGGGTTAAGCTCACTCTGCTTAGACAAGCCACGTAATTTGGGCACTCAACGAGAAGCCGGTTGTGGAGTGGCTCATTAGCAGGAGGTGAGAATTCCGCTCGCTGCAAGCGGTCCTGCCCATCCTTCCTGCTCAGGCCTTCCCAGGCTGGTGCCCGCTGAGGCAGCGTTGCCTTTCTGAAAAAAACAAACAGCAAGAAAGGCTTGTGTGAAAAAGGAAAGAAATGATCTTGCTAACACAGAGCTGCTACAAATGCCTTGTGTATGGGGTTGCGTGAGCGTCTGTGTGTCTTTCTGCTTTTTTTCTCCCCATCAAAAGAGCAGCTCAACCAAGGTGACAGCCCCGCAGCTCGAACAAAGCAGGACGGGGCAAGCTCCATGTCTTCATTCCCCCCCTCCCTCCACACCCAGCTCTCTGAAAAGCTGAAAGCAATGCACAGATGCGAGGAGTTGTTTTCATTCTTGCAGTTATAAGCCCCCCTCTGTTCCCATGGCAGCCTGGCGCTCTCCACCGTGCACTCTTCACAAGGGCGTTGTATCTGCTTCCTTGTCAGGCTCTCCCAACTGCGCTGTGAATGCCTGGCGGGGGATGCCTCCCATCATGCATCCTGGCCATCCGACTGAACACCTCTGGGGGCGGCGGGGGGTGGGAAGGCGGGAGGAAGCCCCGGGAGGGGAGACCTCGTGGGCCTGACAGCAGCAACTCAATCCAAAAGCATCTACTGAGCACCACTGTATGCACAGTCACTGGGCAAGGCTCTGGGGAAAAGTGTAAAGTCAGAAGATACATTAATCAGTCTACAAACTTTCACATACATTATTTTTTGAACTTCACGCGGTGAGTCGTGGTGGTGAGGGAAGTGGTACATAAGTTATCCTGTCTTCCTTTAGAAGAGTGTGGGTTTGCAGGGTTTGCAGCTGGTATAACAATAAGCGGAGAGACCTTGGGCCACGCATGTTGTTTCGAGTCTTGGCTTTGCCCCCAACCTGCATGCCACCTTGGGAAGCTTCAGCCACCTGGTTTATGAAGGGGGAGGACTGGTTCTGCAGCCACAGCCTTCCTGCAGGGCCCCGGCTTGGCCTGAATCCTTGGACTGTTCCCATCCACCGAACAAGAGGTATGCAGGTGCCCTGAGGCTGGGGGAGAGGCTCAGGCCCGGAGGCCGGGTCGGGATCAGGGAGAGGGGCGGAGGCCCAGAGCACCTCCTTTCTGTGGCGGCCAAGCATCCTATGGGGCCCAGCCAAGGAAGCATGCAGTGAATAAATGCCTGAGTGAGGGCTGGGCAGCCCGGGGGGGGGGGGGGGGGGGGCGTTGTCCAGAAATCCCAGCTGTTCGAGAGCATGTGGGCAGAAGTGAGTGCCCAGAGATTAAATGCGACCAGAGGGACAAAGACCTGGGACGAGCGGCTGGGCAGACAGCTGTGGAGGTCAGTGGTGAGAGTACTACCTATCTCAGTAGGACGGGACCTGGGGAAACCATAGATAGCTAGTTTTGTCCCTGACCTCACGGTGACCATGGAGGTGGGGGGAGGGGCACACCAGTACCATCAATTTTTCATCAGCACACATTTATTGAGCACCTACTATGTGCCAGGCTCTTTTGTAGGCACTGGAAGCACAGTAATGGATACAATCCCTGCCTTTATATTCTACTGAGGGGCACAGACAAGAAACAAAAAAGAAGTAATTATAAAGCATATAAGAACGGTGATCAGGGCTGCTGTGGGACAGGGGATCGGATAGGCTGGGTTGGGGGAACAGGTGCTTTCCCAAATAGGGTGGCCCAGGAAAGCCTACATTAAGAAGTTCGACCTTGGAGCAAAGCCCCGAACAAAGTGAGGGAGCGGAAATGTGGGAAGGATCATTCCCAGCGGCGGTGGAGGGAAGGACCAGGGCAAAGGCCCCGGGGCAGGAGCGTGCCCTGCACCTTTGTGGTTGGAGCCGGCGCAGGGAGGAGGGAGAAGCAGGAGAGAAATTAGAGAGGAGGGGGAAGGGGCTAGATTGTGTAGGGTCTTGTGAAGGAAGGACTGAGGTCTCCTCTGCCTTGGCTCCACGCTTCCCCTAACGCCTTGCTTTAGGGATCCAGCTATCTGGAACTAGAGGCTATTCTTTCTCACCTCCAGATATTTACACGAGCCGTCCCCTCCGCCTGAAGCACCCGCAGCCCTCTCTGTGTGGCTCCTACAGGCCCTACCCACCCCGGGAAACCCAGCCTGATTCCGCACACTGCCCGTGCACCTGCAGCCTCGCATCCCCCATGCCCATCCCCCTCCTTCTTCTGTCATTTTGTTGAATCATCTGTCCGGTGATTTCCTGGTTCCTTTCTTTCTCCTCCTGACACATCTACCTCATTCCCCTGTCCACAAGCACCTAGCAGGATTGCCGCAGCATGCCAAGATCTCACGAAATTCGGCTTGAACAGCAAGGGGAAACCAGACTTCAGGGTGGAAAGGAGCCAGGGATGGAAAGTGAAACAGGAGACGGGGACGGGAAGCCGGTGTGCATTGTTGATGCAAAATGAACAAACTGTTTAGAATCTCTAAAAGGCAGAAAGAGAGTTTTATGGAAGCCCAAGTTAGGACAGCTTCCCGGGGAAACAGGCTCTTCACCAGGGAAGAAAGTACTCTGGAGAAGGAAGAGTTATTGCAGGGTTATATACTTTGTACATCTTGTAAAAGCCCAAAAGATTACAGATTCACATATGGGCAGGCATGGTGAGTTTGATCATAAAGGAATGCAGGAAGTAGGAGCACTGATGGATATCTCAAGGACAAGATCGTTCTCCTTGAGGCTACTCATTCCCAAAGCTGATGCACGATGCGTGCGCGGTGGGCGGTAAATCAGGCTTTGGGTTTGAACAAAGTTTATGTACAGTCATGTGAACTTAGAAAGAAAGCTAAAGTGGCTTCCCTTGTATATCAGGCCTTTAGAGCGTTTTTCTCTTATCATCATCCAGCCATGGAAGGAGGGCAGGAAAAGAGGGAGCTAGCTGTGGTGGGAGTCTGCAGACTTTCAACGTGTGAAGCATGGAGTCTTCAGTTTACTTGTGTTGGGAGCCCAAGACTTCCCGCAGTGCTGTCCCGGGCTTTCCCGGACATTTAAACACATGCAGTCAGGCTGGGTCCGAGAACCCCGGGGAGGGTCCCACAGGACCAGCCGACAGAGTCCTTGGCTTCACGCAGAATAGAAATCAAAACAGAAAACACGGTTTATTGAAGAGTGTGACAGGTAGAGAAGAACAGATGGAGTGTCTGGGAAACTTGGAAAGGATGGAAGAATGAGTCTTGTCACTGCTTGGGGCTACAGATTTATATTAGAAAAGGTCTAGTGTACGTGTACCTCCAGGAATCCAGGGTAGGTCCAGTCAAAGGTGAGTGTCAGGTGACCAATAGGTGTTATTCCACAAATTACCAAAGGTAGGGGCGGGCGCCTCGGTGGCTCAGTGGGTTAAGTTCAGCATCGGATTCTTGATTTCGGCTCAGGTCATGATCTCAGGGTCCTGAGATCGAGCCTCCTGTCGGGACTTCACATGGCCTGGAGCCTGCTTGAGATTCTCTCTCTCCTTCTGCCTCTGCCCCTCCCCCGATGCTTGCATGTGCAGGCTCGCTCGCTCGCTCTCTCTCTCTCCTAAAAAAAATAAATAAATAATTACCGCCGTGAAGTCCGGTTTCCCCTTGCTGTGGGGGTACTGGTGCCAGCATCAGCCAAGATTTGTTTGAAGCTAACGTCCCGGGACATGTTTGGGATCTGGTCCTTCTTTGGTGTTATCAGGTGTTTGAGGCCTAGCACAGCACTCAGAGAGTGATTCACTTTCTTGCTTCCACGTTGCAGTGGGAACATAGCTCTTTGCCTTATTCAGAGGCAAAATGTGGAACGTGAGTCAGTGCGGGAGTCAGTCCCGCAGAAAAGCCGCAGAGACAGAGCGTTTCTAACATTGAGTCCCTTCAGCTCCCCTACTCCACTTTTTCTGGCCTCCTCAAGATCTTCACCAATGACAGGCATTGACTGAGGGTCTGCAGGCCAGGCCTGTGCTGGGGATACAAGGGCTCCTGGCCTCCTCTACCTGAGAGGGCAGGTTCTGACTGCCCCCCGCGCCCCCCCCGCCTCTCCTCCCGGGTGCAGGATGGCTGAGGACAGGTGAGGCAAGATCGAGTGCCAGAAGGTGGGGTGGCATGACATTTTTGAAACCTTAGATGATTTCTCCAACATTCCCCACCCCCTTTACCCGTCTTCCTTTCACCTCCCCATTTAAGCTCGGCTCCTCGCCTCTGGGAAGAGGAAGATGTGTGAGAGCAGAGAGCAGAATAAAAGCAGTCACTTCCTGGCTTTTGTTTTTCAAAAGCCCTCCCAGACCATTAAGGGCCAAGAGTTGCTCAGGGCTTGGACAAAAGACCAGGGAGTAAACCACCAGGAAAGAGAGCAAGGTTTCCTGCCCCAGCTAAGATTGCCTGGGCTGGGCAGAGGGGTCAAGGGGACGAGTTGCAAGGGAGGAGGTGAGAGGTAGGCGTGCGGGGCCCTGCTTCCTGAGCGGAGCCCCTGGGGTGTGGCAGGACCAGGTGGGGCAACAGGATGGGGGGGGGCACTGGCCGTCATTTCCCAGGGAGGCACCAAGTGGGGGGAGGGGATAAATTGAAAAGAGCTTAGCTTTATCTTTTCCTTAGCTGTTCTTTCAGAAAATCCAGTGCCCCTGCGAAGCGACAGGGCCTCCCCTGCGAAGCGACAGGGCCACAGAGGGATTTCCAGGAGTCCAAATGCAACCAGTGAAGGAGCCCGAAGTCAGGACTCCATGGCTGCGGACCCAGAAGCAGCTCAGTCCATGCCTGTGAGGACAAAGGAAGAAGCCTGGTAGCTCCCTGGCCCCGAGGCATCGGCCACAATAGTGTTCCCTCTTCCCTCCACCTCTCTCTAGGACATATTCCCAGGGAAAGGACTGAGAGAAAGCCTTATTTAAAAAACAAAGCTCGGGCGCCTGGGTGGCTCAGTTGGTTAAGCGTCTGACCTTGGCTCAAGTCACGATCTCAGGCTCCTGGGGCTCCCTGCTCAGCGGGGAGCCTGCTTCTCCCTCCTCCCCTCCCCCCACTCCTGTTCTCTGTTTCTGTCTAATAAATAAAATCTAAAAAAACAAAGCTCAATCAAGTAAATTTGAAGTTCTGATTGGCTTTATTAAACAAACAGGCATCATCCCATCTACGTGCTAGATGAGGGGAGCTCCCAGAAGCTGTACAAAATGGGAGGTTTTTATAGGAAGGAGGGTGGGGCAAGAAAGTTCTTAGCAAAAGAAAGGATTGTTTCAGGCAAGGTCATTTTCCTTTAGGGGGAAGGACAGGGAGTCTTTTTGTGCAGATTACCTCATTAGAAAATTCCTGATTGAAAGGTTCAAACTTAGTTTCCGGGGGAGTTTGAAACTGCAATCGGGTTAGGTATTAAGCCTGGTTTGGTGACTTGGCCTAGCCCAGGTGACACAATTTTGGGCCTGTGGTTTTCTTTTCAACACCCTGAAGTGGTTGAAATCAAGTTACTGCCATCTCTTGGAGGAACTGGACTTCAAGAGAAATGTAAACGTAAAAAATCAGAGTAAAATAAAATTACTTTTCTTGTTCACCTGAGTCAGATGCAAGCAAAAATGCTACAGGAGGAGGGGAAAAGAGGCATATTGATTACACTGGGGGGATTGGCGGGGGAGGGGAGGTTAAATCAAAAGATTGAAGCTTCTCCATATGTGTGCGAGTTTAAATTTCCACCAGTGTCCAAGAGATCCTGTTGTAGCCAAGACAATTCTCTATTCCAGGAAGGTGAGTCCAAGCATCTGTCAGATGCTCAAAATCCCGTGGGAACTTTTCAGGGGGCTAGTCCCAGAGCCTGGGTACAAACTGGTGACTCTGCCCAGGGGGGCTAATGCACAGGAACTGCAGGAAGCCGGCTGGGCACTGTTTCTTGTAGATGCCCTGGATGGCCAGCAGGAGGAGCAAGCTTGCCACGGCCCAAGGCCCAGGAGCCCAGGAGGACAAGGGTGGGTGCAGCCCAAATGCTCAGAGTGTCCCGGTGTTAATTGTCTTCTAGGGAGTGGGCTCCTTTGTGAGCGTCGGACCCAACCCTGGGCATCCATCCGCCCTCCCTCAACCCTGCAATTTCTGAAGAACAGTGCTTTCAGGTACCCCCTGAGCCTTCTGACATGCACGCACCTGGGCAAAGAGAGGTCAGATCTGCCGGCCCAAGGTGGTTTCTGGGGAAGGAGGCTGGGCTGGTGTTTCTCACCTAGACTCTGCAAGCCTTCGAACGGTGGAGACGCCTCCATGAATTCTGTCACTTAAAATGGCAGGTATGGAGACATAATTATGAGCAAAGACAGCATTGCAGTAATTGGATAGAGACCAGTCTTAGTACCCTCTGATTTACTGCTGCTATTACTTCACTACTAATATATTTTTTTAAGTAGGCTCTATGTCCAACGTGGGGCTTGAACTCACGACCCCGAGGTCAAGAGTCACATGCTGTACGGACAGAGCCAGCCAGGTGCCCCTACTACTACTAATATGAATACTACTAATAATAAATTATAGACTCACCAAATAATGAAATATAATGTAACCATTAAGAACACTGTCTTCAGGAGCGCCTGGGTGGCTCAGTGGGTTAAACGACCAACTTTTTTTTTTTTTTAAGATTTTATTTATTTATTTGAGAGAGAGAGAGAGAGAATGAGCAGGGGGAGGGGCAGAGGGAGAAGTGAACTCACCGCTGAGCTGAGCAGGGAGCCCAATGCAGGGCTTGATTCCGGGACCCTGGGATCATAACTTGAGCTGAAGGCAGACGCTTAACTGATTGAGCCACCCAGGCGCCCCCAACATCCGACTCTTGATCTCAGCTGAGGTCATGATCTCAGGGTAATGAGTTTGAGCCCCGTGTTGGGCTCCACACTGGGCCTGGAGCTTGCTTAAAAAAAACAACACTGTCTTCAAGGGATATTTAATGACATGGGATAGTGCTCATATTATGCTAATTCTTCTCCATTTGTCCTTTCAGAATAATTTTCTGCCCCGCTCTGCACCCCAGGAAATGGAGCCCTGTATACTGCTTTGACCCTATTCCCTTGCCCTCTGGCTGCAGGTTGGGTTCAGCCAATGGGAGGACACCAGCAGGAGATAGAAAGGCAGGAGGAGAGACAGGCTGGGATGTGTCTTCTCCCGTTCTCCTCGCCTCTGCTCCTCCAGGACTATGGCTCCTGCTGGGCGGTCCCCTCTAAGCCCGCAGCCTCTCTGGGCTCTCTTCCCAACAGTTTCTCCCCTGGCCCTTTTGGCTCTGATGGCGGTAAGAGCTTCCTGCTCTGGCCAGCTCCCGGATGCCTCAGCATCTTTTGCCAGTTCCCTTACACTGACCTGCATCTCTGTAAATCATCCCTCACTAAATGGCTTTTCATTTGAACCATCAGCGCGAATGCTGTTTCCTGCCAGGATCCTGACTAATATACAGGTTAAGTGAAAAGAGAAGAATACAAAGCTTTGAATAGGAAAAAAAAAAAAAAGGCCCGGGGCTTTATCCTCTTATTTCACGGAGCACTCCCAGCAATGCGGTGGAATGCCGTGGAGAGGATTGACCCCAGATTCAAATTTAGAAAGCATTTGAAGGAACATTCTAATAATGTCTGTATGGACGGGGAAGAATATGCTGACAAAGAAAAAGTGAAGAGGGCCTGTGAGATATTTATTCCGTTTAAGCTTATTTCCATAAAGCGACTCCCAGATCGTAGTTTTTTAATGCAGAATACTCTTTAAGAATGTGCTTCGGGGAAGAAGAGCAGGAGGAGGAGGAAGAAGAGGAGGAGGCAAAGGAGGTTGCTTGATAAAGTAGGCCACATGTGCTCAGATGACCTGATTTCTCCCTACGGCAAATTCCAACCCAACTTAGAATGGGAGGAGCCGACTTACATTCTTAGACTCCCAGCGCTACACTGTGTGACCTCAGTATTTTTTTAATCTGTAAAATGATTATATTAATGCCTATCTTAAGAGCCGCTGTGATGATCGATGAGTCAGTATATGTAAAGGGTCTGGCCCTGTGCCCGGGTCATCATGGGAACTGAACACATGCGAGTCCCCGCTTTATCCCTTCGACCATGTCTAGAGTGGGCAGTTACTGCTATGTCTTCATGGTGAAGAAGAAATGGGATGTGAGACACAACAGCTTCATATTGTTCCCTAGTGCCTGGCGCATAGCAGTGGCCCTTAATGAGTAGTCGACAAATCAGGGAGTGAACAAATGAGTCTTCTGCCGGCATCTACCCTCCCCTGGCTGGGTCCCAGGAAGGCTCTTCACAGCCTCCTCTCTTTCACCGAAGGATCTTTATTCTCTCTCCCAGCACATTAGCTGTGTATTTCTGTGTAAGAAATCCCCCAAAACTTAGTGGACTAAAACTGTACACATTTATTATCTCAGAGTTTCTGGGCACAGGCTAGTTGGGTCTGCCAGTTGGGGACTCACGGGTTATGCCCGAGTTGGGCTGCATTCTTATCTGGAGGCTTGACTGGGGCTGGTCTCAGAGCCTGGGCACGCACTGTTGCCCATCCTGGAGATCTCACAGACTCATTCTGTTGGCAGAATTCGTCTCCTTAGACGTAGATTTAGGTCCTTGTTTTCTGGTGGGCTGTCAGAAAGAGGCCTTCTCAGCTCTTGGAGGCTGTCCACAGTTCCTCACCAAGTGGCCCTCTTCCTCCTTCTTCAAAGTCAGCATGGAAGAATCTCTCACTGCAGTCTGCTAAGGGCCATATGTGTGTGTGTGTATGATCACCTTCACCATATAATGTAACTTTGTCAAAGGAGTGACTGTCCACCACCTTTGCCATATCCCTATTGTTTAGAAGCAAGTCCCAGGTTCCCTCCACACTCACTGGGAGAGGGTGGGGACTCTACAGGGTGTGATTCGTTGGGGGTCATCTTCGGGTATGTGTACCACACCTATCCTCTCAGAGTCCTTTTATCTGTTGGGCGGTGAACACACATATATTTTCCTTACATATACACTATTTGCATTTCTCCCGGAACATTCAGGAAGTAATTCCTTATCCCCAGATCATTGTTGTAACATCAGGTATCCTGGCCTGATTGCTGCCGGCTTCCTTTGAGGTGATGGAAGAGGTGCCTCACCTCTAAAAGCCTTTACACTCTTCAGATTCACTACTCAGGCGGCCACTCACTTGTCCACACAGACTCACCCATTTATTGGCATCAACAGGATACGGCATAGGTGATGGACTGTCACCCTTTGATAAAGTAGCCTTACATGGCACTTACCAGCATATTCTTGAGCACCTGCTCTGTGCCTAATACTATATACATAGAGATAATGCTGCTAGTCTCTGCCTTGGTAACCAACTTACTCACTTTTGTTGAGTAAAAGCATATTTCTTTGCTTTGAGTCAAGGTATGCGTTCAACTGCAAGTCACACAAGACCCAACAAACAGTGACTTGAGGAGGAGGGATTTCTTCTAATCATCTAACAAGAAGCCCGGGGCTAGGCAGTCCAGGGTTGGTGCAGCTCTTCCTCCACATCTAACTTTAGTCCCCATGGTCACAAGACTGCTACTATGTCACCAGGCATTGCATCCATATCTCACACAAGAAGAGGCAGGCAGGGCAAAGAGACGTACCTTTTTATTGTGGAAGGATCGCCCTCCCCAGGGACTTCCATCTCCATCCTATTGTCCAGAATGTAATCACATAGTTAGCAGTAACTCCAAGAGAACTGGGGAAATTAATTTGGGGGCACATTGCCAGCAGGAACAAAATCAAGGTCACGTTAGTGGAAAGATGGGAAATGTATTTGGGGTAGGTCACCAGCTGGCCTACTGGGGGGTCTTAGGCCAAATCTTCATGGCTTCTCCAAGCCGATGGGTTTGCAGTGACAGCAATTGATTCCTTCTGGGTCCTTTGTCAACAGGCTTGGTTTATTTGCCAGAAAGGCATTATCTGAGCAACAAGAAGCTGCCCTAAAATGGAACTAATGGCTCTTCTTCCCCAAGAGCCCTGCTGTCCAGAGCTCTGGTAGTATAGCAAGGGGTCTTCATGGCAAGCCTCGATGAGATGTCATTGTGCAAACAATGTTTTAGGCTAGAGGTCTCTTTTCCTTCTGTTTTTAAAAACGTGCGCGGATGTAGAGAGAATAATGTGCAGGCCCTGGAGCTGTCTGCCCTCAGATCGCTGTCCCTTGTCTTTACCCTACTCTTCCCTGTGTTGCAAGGGGCTGACCCCCAGTGGCTTCATTTTGATTGCACAGTGGGCTTGAGTGAGAGGGAGCCCCCGCCAGAGACTGGAACATGGGTGGAAGGGAGAAGCAGGGTTTTTCCTCTCCCTTTCTACCTTGGACAGTGTCCCCGCAGCAGTCGTAGCTGCCCCGTGGCTCCAGCGCCCTTCCCCCACAAAGGCTCGCTGGGGTTTCTACTTTGCTAAGGGGCTCCAGCTAGAGCACCTTCTTGCCTTGTCCCTCCAACCCAGGGCTGGCGGTGGCTGACTCTAATCTCTGGGTTCTCAGCTGGGCTCCCCAGTCTCCAAGCTCCTGTGTAACCAATAGTCGGTCTCAAGTCCCTGCGCTTTACAGGTTCAGGTGCTATTTGCCTCCTGGTTAGATCCCAACTTAGAGAAGCTGTACAGTAAACACCAAACACGCATCACGTACATTTAACAATGATTACCATTCTGCCATACTTCCGTCATCTATTTTTATGTTTGTGGGGGGGGGGAAAAAGACATCTTGATGTTGCTAAATGATTTCAGGATGTATCTCCAAAAAATTAAGGATGTAACAAGCATATTTAAATCGTTCCCACCTAGGTTCACACATTAGCATACCTAACAAAATGAGCAAAATTTCCTTATGGTCATCTAACACCCAATTCATATTCAAATTCTCCCAATTGTTCCAAAGATGTCTATTTTACAGTTGGTTGGTTTGAATTAGGATTTAAGCAAGGTCCACACGTTGCATTTGGTAGATACGTTTCCTGAGTCTTTTGTTTTCCTGAGCGTCTTTTAATATTGAAAAGTCCTCACACAAGGTGTTCACACATACACGTGCGCACACGCACACATGCACACACTCGTGATTGCTAGCACAGTCGCATTGAGTCCCTGACTCACCCTGCTTGTGCCCACTTCTCACAGAGCCCCCTGAACAAACTGCTTCTTCAGCTTTGGTCCACCCCGCTTCTCTCCCAGGGACAGACCCTCTCCTCCCTTCTCTGGACTACCACAGAGTCGGAGTCCCTGTGACTCAGCCTGGTACTTGACTCATTTTAATGGTCTCTACATTTGTTTGTTTTGTTTCCCTAATAGTGTATAAAACCAGATGGAGGCGAAACCCAAACCTCTTAATGACTTTCAACCACACAGGGATCTTAAAGGTCATCTCTTCTAAGCCTTGGCTTTTCTTTTTTATAGCTTTACAACTTGCATCAGTAGTATGTCACCACCCATTTCACAGATGAGGAAACTGAGGCTCAGGGAAGCTAAAGAATTTATGTGAGGACATACACCAAGTTGGCAACAGACAGGCATCCACTTGTGGTGGATTTTCCACTGGCCCACACCCCTCTGCCTTTCCATTTTTCGACGGCATCGAACAACGTGTGTAAAACAGAAAATGCTCGCCAAATGGCTGTTCCCGAACAGATCTTTACAGCTATGGATCTGATTTTTAACTACTTGAGGTGAGTGCAGTTGTGACCCCTTAGAGATGGTTGTTGAAAGCAAATGATTGGCTAAAAATCCCACCCCATACCACCATCCCTTTGAATTTTCAGGGAGTCTTTGATCCATTGCGTGCCAGGAGCCTTCTAGCGGTGGCTACTGGAGTCAGCCAGCTAATCTTAGGGAAAGCAGTCCCCAGAAGCAAATGTCAAAATACACTATACCTGGGCGCCTGGGTGGCTCAGTCAGTTAAGCGTCTGCCTTCAGCTCAGGTCATGGTCCCAGGGTCCTGGGATCGAGCCCCACATTGGGCTCCCTGCTCAGCGGGAAGTCTGCTTCTCCCTCTGCCTCTCCCCCCACTCATGCTCTCTCTCTCTCTCTCTCCCTGTCTCACAAAAATAAATAGATAAAATCTTTAAAAAAAATTACAATGTACCCGTAAAACCATAGAGACAGAAGGCAGATTGATGGTTGCCAGGGGCTGGGAGAAGGAGGAACGGGGAGTGACCCGTTAGTGGGCATGGGGTTTTATTTTGGGGTGGTGTAAATGTTTGGAAACCAGATCGATATGGTGGTTGCACAACATTGTGAATGCACTAAATGCCACTGAATTGTTCACTTTTAAAATGGTCAATGTTATGTGAATTTCACCGCAATAAAAATAAATACACAACACTTAATGGGATTAAGCGTCACAACTCAGCCCTGCGGGACCCAGCCTCACCTAAGCCTTCCCACGATCTCAGACTGTGGAAGTGAAGACAAGATTCGAGTTGCAGGCAGCACTGCGCTGGGGAATATTTTGCTCTCCACTCTTCAGTCAAGGGAGGCCCTGCAAGAGAATTGCCCTTTGAGATGGGGGGAGCCTGCAAGAAGCATACTCCCGGGTTGGAGAGAGGCTTGGGGGCAAGATGGAGAGGCCACACGGCAGTGGCTTGTGTGCCCAAGAGGGGTCCATGAGTTTCGTTGGGGTGCTGGGTTCCTTGGGCTGTCCTACCAGCACCTGCTAAGAAAGTCAACCTCAGGCCAAGGGACTCCAGCTGTCAGAGAGCTGAGGAGAGGCAGAGGGAGGGGCACACAGTTTTCCTCTTGAGAGATGGCTTTTGGACACCTGCCATCCTGAGAACAGCAATCGAGAAGCCACAAAACCCACAGAAGAGGAGGTTGCACTTGAGGCCTCCGAGTGAAACAAAAAGATTCTTATCCTTGCCCCACCCCTTCTCCAAGTCCCTGAGGTGGGGGGTGGGGGGTGGGGAGAGGTATGAAGAGCAGCCCCCTACCCCCACCCCTGCACTCCCAGGCTCCACACTATGGGCAGGCTGGTGCTGGGACAGGGGCAGGCAGGGAGCATTACATCAGATCCACAATTTAAGATTTTTAAAAAGGAAAGAGGGGCACCTGGGTGGCTCAGATGTTAAGCGTCTGCCTTCGGCTCAGGTCATGATCCCAGGGTCCTGGGATTGAGCCCTGCGTCGGGCTCCCTGCTCGGCGGGAAGCCTGCTTCTCCCTCTCCCCGCTCCCCCTGCTTGTGTTCCTGCTCTCGCTGTGTCTCTCTCTGTCAAATAATAAAATCTTTAAAATAAAATCTTTAAAAATATATATATATATATATAAAGGAAAGAGACGGGACAGGAGGATATTTTTAATACCTGAAAACAACCCAAAAGCTATGAGTATGGGATCAGCCCAAGATTTTACTGAAGATTATGAAAGGAGATTTGATATACATCTTTAAAAGATTTGGAGGAAGAAAAAAAAAAATCATTTCATGCTTGTGCCCCATGGAGTTGCAACTGTGAAGTCGGTTGCTTCATCTGAATTTCTGTTTTCTCATCTGTAAGATGAGGGTAATGATGCCTCATGCTGGGTGGTTGCAAATGTTCAATGGGCTAATATTCCTAAAGCACCTGATGCACAGGCAGTCCATAAAATGTGTGGAACGGAATGGCAGCTTTCAAAAAGCAAGCAGCTCTTCTGGACAGAAACACGCATATCCTGGGGATACTGATGCTCTTGAACAAGGCTCAGATTTTCTCACCTGGGATCTGAAATATGGCTAGGCCTTTTTTTTTTCCTGAGAGCAGCGTACTTCACTAATTGAAAAGCTGGACAGAGGAAAGACCATGTGAGGACAGAGAGAGAGAAGGAGGCCATCTGCCAGCCAAGGAGAGGGGCCTCAGGAGAAACCAACCCTGCTGACGCTTTGATCTTG
This sequence comes from Phoca vitulina, assembly GCF_004348235.1. Lineage (NCBI taxonomy): Eukaryota > Metazoa > Chordata > Mammalia > Carnivora > Phocidae > Phoca > Phoca vitulina. Next base: position 100,452,570 of record NW_022589704.1, read on the forward strand.
GACATCCAGCCTCTAGAACCATGAGAAAATGAATTTCTGTTGTTTAAGCCACCGATCTGTGGTGTTTTGTTAGGGCAGCCCGAGCTGACTAACATAGTCAGAGACTTGTTTGTCCCACGGAATGCAGAATGACAGCCATCGGCCAAGCCCTGAAGAGGCATCACACACTTCTGCTCATGCTTTCGTGCTCCTGATATTCACCATGAGAACTGGCCCCGGATACCCACTGGCCCAAGGAGGAGCAGAGAGACGTGGAGCAGACATCAACCCGAGTAGCAGTATCGGCCCTGAGTGCGGAGCCCAGAGTCCACCCCTGAGTCCCGCCTGGTCCAGACACCTGACAGCCAACTGCGGGCCCATCAGAAAGAAGTGCACACTTGCTGTCCTACACCATCCAGGTCTAACAAAGAAGCTATGACAAAGAAACCCCCGCATGGATCCGCTGTGAGAATAACGTATGTAATATACGAAAAGACTGTGCAAAGGTAAGACGTTAATATTATTTTTTAGCAAGGAGATCAAGCCTTACACAGTCAAACTGGGAAGGTAACCAGGGGCACTCTTTGAACAGTGGCTATGGAACGAGTGTTCACTGAGGAGGAGGATGGCAGTGAGGAATCTGGATTATCAATGATTTTTCAAAGAAATGGTTGTCTTACTTTTGAGTTACATACATACATAAATGATGGGCTGACAGTCATCAAAGTTCAATCACCATGTGTCTGCGCTCTAGGTGTGGCCTAGCCCCTAGAAGAAGCTGGTGTCCCCACTGCTTTCTTGACACCCCCTGACAATTTTATTTCGATCTGCAAAGGAAATCCTTCACCTGGTTCATATCTCAGTTTTGTCAGCTTTCATATTATTGGGGCCCAGACTGATTACAAATAGGGCTTTCGATGTTCTTATCATGCCTTCCCACTTCCCTCAACCTGCCTCCCAGTTTTGGCAGTAAACAATATGATATCTCATTTAATTAAATCCTCACCACTCTCCTATGAGATGGCTATCACCCTCCCTCATCTATAAGATCTGATCTGAGGATCAGAGAAGTCACTTGCTAAGCAGCAGCTGAGCTGGGTTTGGGAACCAAGTTTGTCTGACTCCAAAACATGCATGTCTCTTGGAGATGGAGTCTGGGGCACACTGCCCGGAGCTGCTCTAACAAAGGCAGAGATCCCTTGCTCTGGAGACACACGGAAAGATGCTGCAGAGAGGGGAAGCTGGAGCTGGTTTTGAAAGACCAAGAGATGCTCACCAGATCCTGAGGAAGGAGGAAGAAACCCAGAGGGTGCTCAAGGAGAAGACAGCCTTGGAAGCAAAGGCCTACCCCAGGGCAAATCTGATGGGGGGGTAGATCAGAGCAGGGGGTGTCCTGTGCTCTCTGAACATGTTCTTTGAAAGTGTCCTTTTTTGGGGCACCTGGGTGGCTCAGTCGTTAAGCCGCTGCCTTCGGCTCAGGTCGTGGTCCTGGGATCCTGGGATCGAGCCCCGCGTGGGGCTCCCTGCTCAGTGGGAAGCCTGCTTCTCCCTCCTCCACTCCCCCTGCTTGTGTTCCCTCTCTCGCTGTGTCTCTCTCTGTCAAATAAATAAAATCTTTAAAAATAAAAAAAAAAGAAAGTGCCCTTTTTCTACAAGTTTTTAAAGGGGAACATGTTGGTATCAGTGGTGTGTGGAGGGGCAGGGATATTGGCAATGATTTACCCTGCTGAAGGCAAGAAGGGGTGCGTTGTCTATAGAGAATTGTAAAACAAACAATAAAGCCATTTGCTATGGACTGAATTGTGTCCCCCTCCCCAGATTCATATGTTGAAGCCCTAATTCCCAGTGTGCTGGTATTGGAGATTTGGAGGCGCCTTGGGAGGTAGTTAAGTGTTTTTGTTTGTTTGTTTTAAAGATTTTATGTCTTTATTTGAGAGAGAGAGAGAATATGGGGGGGGAGCGGGAGAGGGAGAAGCAGACTCCCCGCTGAGCAGGGACCCCGACGCGGGGCTCGATCCCAGGACCCCAGGACCATGATGACTTGAGCCGAAGGCAGACACCTAACCGACTGAGCCACCCAGGGGCCCCAGAGGTAATTAGGTTTTGATGGGCCCCCCAGGATGGGATTAGTGCCCTCATAAGAAGAGACACCAGAGAGCTGTCCTCTCTCCGTCCCTCTCTCTCTCTACTATGTGAGGACACAGTGAGAAGGCACCCCTGCAAGACAGTCGATGGCTCTCACAGGAACTGGATCTGCCAGCACCTTGATCTTGGACTTCCAGCCTCCAGCACCGTTAGAAATAAATGTCTGTTGCTTAAGCCACCTGGTCTATGGTATTTTGTTGCTGCAGCCTGAGCCGAACTAAGACACGAGTAAAAGTCAATCAGCTTTTTATTACCATCGTATGCTGGCAGTTCTGAAGAATGTCAGTGATAAAATAGTCCTTTGCAGCTGAGACTGCTCCGACCCCTCCCCTCCTTGGTACATCGCTGGTGGGCATGACTCTTGTTAGGACGGTGATGAACTCGAATCAGCAAGAAAGCAAGAGTTAGCTTGTTGGATATGTGACTAAAATGTCAGTGGGTAAATCTCATAGGGATACGTACAGTAAGTTAACATTGATATAAAGTCTGAAAGCACACAAAACAGTTCTATATATTATTTAGATATATATACACACATATATAACGAAAGCATAAAGATTTTCCCAGAAATACCCGACACCAAGTTTAAGATAGAAGTTTTCTAAGGTGGGGAAAGCTGGAAAGAAAAAACAAAGAGGTTCCCAGACATAAAGGTAGCATTTCATTTCATGAGCCAGGTGGTTCATTCTATTATCCCCCATATATTTTTGTAGGGTTTCAATATTTTATTACAGAATGCAATCGATCAATCAAGAAGCCCACTGCCCTTCCGTGGTGGGGCGGGCCGGCCACCGGACTGTTTTTTTGTTCTGTGAACTGGCTTCTCTCCCTGCCTGGGGGAGTGACTGAGCCTGGAGCTTTGGTGAAGAGCAGGGGAGCTCGGGATGTTTGAGCCCAGGGCGTGGTAGGGGACAAGGCAAGAGGTGTGGCCGAGCAGGTGAGCCGCCTGGACGATGTTGATTGTGAAGGATGTTGGGTGCCATGCTGGAGAAGTTGGGCTTTGCGTGGAGAGGGGAGTAATTGGGATAGATCAGTAGCTTAGCCACAGGGAGACAGGTGATGTTGGAAGCACACAAGAGACAGCGAAGGGGGGCGTCTGAGGTGGTGGAAGGAATGTGGAAAGAAGGGGTTGGCAGGAGAAATGGGGGCAAATCCAGCCCCATGGCTGGTCTGCTGTAGGACGGTAGCGGGTTCCAGCTGGAGGTGGAGTTTCCTGGGTAAAAATGGAAGCAGCCAGCGATTGCTATTTATAAAAATAACTACAAAGGCTTGACAACCCAGAGAGAATGCTGAAAAAGTAAATTGAGGGCTGTTGAGAAAATGCTCAGTGCTTCTCATCTTCAAAGCATTTCTGAGACATGAGGTCATGAATCCTCCTTCCAGAGCCCTGAGAGAAATAGAGGGAAGAAGGAAGGTGGGGACAAAGTGTGGGTGACTTCCCCAAAGTAGCAAAACTGGCAGCTGAAGGTTTTATCATGGGATGCCTCTTGAATGTTCACTTCTTCAGTCTGCTTCTCCGCCCTGTTCCTCAGACGCAGGCTGCTCAGGGACTCGAATGTGCAGCGGCAAAGGGGTTGGGAAGGGGCAGGCAGAGTTGCACAAACCATGCCAGCAGCCGGGTGAGTTACTGCAAGCTAAGATCCAGGTCCAGGGGCGCCTGGGTGGCTCAGTTGGTTAAGTGTCTGCCTTCGGCTCAGGTCATGGTCCCGGGGTCCTGGGATCGAGCCCTGCATTGGGCTCCTTCTGCCTGCTTCTCCCTCTGCCTCCTGCTCTCCCCTGCTTGTGCCCATGCTTACTCTCTCTCTGGCAAATAAATAAATAAAATCTTACCAAAAAAAAAACCAAAACAAAACCATATTCAAGATCCAGGTCCAGGTGATAAAGGCAAGTCTTGGCTGCTGGTCAAGGGCCATGCTGGGTAAGGGTGCAGGTAGGGCCCCAGCTGAGGGCCCGGGGATTTAACTGTGATGTTGGCACAGGTGCAAGCTTGGGGCAGGAGGAGGGTTTGAGCCCAGACAAGGCAATAGGGAGAGAATGAGGGCAGAGAGAAGATAGGAAGTGTGTGCCCCCGACACTTGAATGAGAGTTACCTGCAACTGAACGCCCGGAACCAGGCCCTTTGGCTCCATTGTTGTAAACTCTACAAGCCTACAGCGTGGAAGCTATCACCCTTCCATAGAAGAAGAAACCAAGAGTGAGGGTCTCACACAGTGGCAGTGACAGGATTTGAACCCAGATCCCTTTGCACTAATCCCCTTGCTCCTGGCAGACTCCCACTCATTCTTCAAGTTTCTCCCCAAGCGCTTCTTCTCTGGCAGCCAGCCTGGACTGCCCCAGAGTGGAAAGCGGTTTGCTCCTCTGTGTTCGCCCGCAGCCCAGAGCTGACTCCTTTGAGAGCGCGCATGGAGTGGAGTTCTTGGAGGCTCGTCGCTTGTTGTCTCTGCCTGGACTGCGCACACCCCCGGGGCCACCTCTTTGCTGGCTCCCACCCCTGGTGGCACCAGCTTCCCCTGCTCCCCCTGGGACTTGGGCTCAGCCCAGGTCTCCCAAGGGGTGACCTCTAACTGGCAAAGCCTCTCCCTGTGTCTTAGGTCAGAGTCCCAAGAAGAGAGGCTGGCAGGTCAGAAGCCACTGCCCAGGGCCGGAGGGGCAGGGTGACCCAAGTGGACCAGCAGGCAGTCTCCCTGTGGGCAGGACAAAGACTGAACATCTAGGTCTCAGCGCTGGGGATTCATTTGGGAACAAAACAGATGGTGGTGCGTGCGTTCCTGTGCGGAGACAGACCACACATAAACACACCTGTAAGGTGATTTCCAACAGTGGTCTGTGCTGTGAACGTAGGGAAAGGGGACGGTGCCCGGGGCTGACTGTGGGGCCCCCTTAGCTGGGGGCAGGGGGTGCAGGGAAGGAGATGAGCACAGCCCAGGGGGGACATCCACACTCAGAATCATGTTTCCAGGGACCACACCAACCTGCCAAATATCTGTGCCCTGCACTACTCGGAGACTGTGGCATCAGTCTTTACTCCATGAAAAAACATGCCCAGACCAAAAGCACGGCTTCAATTTCATGGTTCAGCATATTTTCTCCAGCCTCCATGGTGAGAGATTATTTCATTGCCTTCAACAGAAGGCGTATTTGTATGTGTACATATGCTTGAGAGAAATTTACTGAAAAGATGTGGGTACGAGACCAGCTGGCCACGCTTTCCAAGCCAGGATCCTCTTTCTGCAATCTGCCCAAGAGTTCTTGTTTGCAACGCTTGAAACCCAGCTGGGGGAGGATGCAGTTTAAGGAAGGCACAGGGGCCAATTCACACTTACCCTGGAGCCCCTCTTCCCCCAAAAGGAAGGGAGGTCCTGACCTTGAAAGGAAGGATGAGGTAAAGACTTTCCAAGGAAACCTGAGAGTCTTGGGCCGTTCATCTGGTCCAGAGCATAGATTTCACATCCAGAAGTGGAAGAGGGCAATGCAGTGAATCAAGGGTCTCTCTTATAGCTTCCTCCTAAAAGGCCTTTTTTAGGGGAGCCTGGGGGGCTCAGTGCGCTAAGCGTCTGCCTTTAGCTCGGGTCATGATCCCAGAGTCCTGGGATTGAGCCCCACATCGAGCCCCACATCGGGCTCCCTGCTCAGAAGGGAGTCTGCTTCTCCCCCTGACCCTCACCCCGCTCATGTTCTTTCTCTCATGCTCTCTCTCTCTCTCAAACAAATAAATAAATAAAATCTTAAAAAAAAAAAAAAAAAAAGGCCTTTTTTAGGGTCTTGACTGTGCCAGCTCAATGGGTAGAACTCCTACCACTTTCTCAAAGTAATTTTTTCCCCCAAACCTTAAAATTGTGCTGATCTTCCAATATGTCAGGCACGGCAGTGCTTAAGAAAATGGAGGTGGTGTGGGTCCCCAGCTGGCTCAGTCAGTAGAGTACAGGACTCTCAATCTCAGGGTTGTGAGTTCAAGCCCCACGTTGGATATGGAGCCTACTTAAAAAAGGAAAGAAGAGAGGTGGTGAAAAAAATTGTAAAATGTAAAAATCACGAGTTGAGAGGCTACCAGAATGTTTACCTATTCCTTCCCCTCCAAGCCCCCTCACTTTCTCTCTCCTTTCTTATTGCATCTGTTTCTCTTTATGGCTAGCATGAAGGAGCTTTAAAAAAAAAAAAAAAAAAAGCACCCTGGGCAAAAACATGCCAAGGGACAAGATAAACTTGGACCCCAGGTTGGAGAAAGAGGGATAAAGATAGTGATGTGGGCAGAATAGTGACCAGATGTCCACGTCCTAATACCCAGAACTGTGAGTGCATTAGTTTGCATGGCAAAGGGGAATTAAGGTCACATCAGCTGACCTTAAAATAGGGAAATATGCAGGAGGGCCCACTGGAATCCCAAGGGTTCTTGAAAGTAGAGAAGGGAAGCCAGGGTGTTGCAATGAGAGAGGGACTCCAACCACCCGTGCTGGTTTTGAAGATGGAGAGAGGCTCTATCAGCCAGAAGAAAAAGGGGCCGAATGGATTCTCCTTTCCTAGTATCAAGAAGACACTTGGATTTTAACCCAGTGAGACCCATAGGAGATTTCTAAACCTGCAGAACCGTAAGATAATAAATCCGCGTTGTTTAAGCTGCCAGGTGTACAGTAATTCATTATAGCAGCAGTAGGAAATGAACACATAGGGATGCAAAGCAAGAGATTGGAAACAAGACCCAGAGACGGCATGAAGCAGTGAGCTGCAGAACAAGAAGGCAGTTGGTTCTGGGGACAGGAAGACACAGGACAAGTTGAATTGGGTTCTTTATGGGACACCATGGACCTCGGGGTGAGGAGGCTTAATAAGATGGCTCCCCTGGCTGGCCATTGTCATACTCAGGACTGGCTACATCATGTGTGCAGCCCGGGCAAAGGGAAAATATGGGGCACTTTGTTCAAATTTATGAAGAGTTTTGAGACAGTGACAGGGCTCCTCTGAGCCTGGAGCCTTGTGTGACTACACAGGTCACTTGCCCATGGAGACACTGCCGCTCAGCATTATGGGGGGCGTGGGGGCGCCATGTCACCTCCCTGAAGGAGTCCTGAGTTACTCAGGAACCTTGACGTGGGCCCCGACTGGTGATACTCCTTTTTGTCTGGAACCTCTCCAAGTGGCCTCAGTGCTGATCTTTGCCCCTGACTTAAGACTTTATTTTTTATTTATTTATTTTTTTTAAAGATTTTATTTATTTTACTTGCAGAGAGAATGGGAGAGAGCACAAGCTGGGGGAGCAGCAGAGGGAGAGGGAGAAGCAGACTCCACACCGAGCAGGGAGCCTGACCTGGGGCTTGATCCCAGGACCCTGGGATCAAGACCTGAGCCAAAAGCTTAACCCACTAAGCCACCCAGGCGCCCCCTGACCTAAGACTTTAAAAGGAGGGTGTGCGTGATACATATTACTAGAAGCCTCCTTCTGTGCTCCTGCCTGCCTGGCTAAATCTGAGTATTTCCTTCTGCTGTTGCTGGGGACTCTTCAGCACCAACATGGGGGGAGGGTGTCCCAAATGGGTCTGAGAGAGCTTAAATTGTAAGCAGGAGTCATACGCAGAATTTTTATCTTAAATCAGAGCAAAAGGAATAAACTGTACAGTTCCTAAAATGCCCATGTTTCTGGAGTTTAGAATCCCAGTTTATGTTCCTTTTGGCAAAACAAGTATTTTTGCAGAAGCAACATCCCTTACAAAGTAGCGTTTCTGGAACCAGTTAGGTGGATGTAGATTTTGAGTTGTTACCGCCCACCCCCCATTCATGTGGGTGAAAGATTTAGCCACGTGTGCCACCACACACCCACCTCCAGAGACATCCCCTCCCCCACAACTGGCCCTGAGATGAGCAATTTAACCAGGGACCAGCGCTCTGTTTTCAATCTGGTGGCTTCAGCCGAGGTGGGCAAGTGCTTGGTTACAGTCAATGGGACGGGTTACCTGGGGCCTTTGGCTTTGATGTTTCTCACGGAGGGTAAGATTTTCTTACCAGTTCCCCAAAGTCTCTGGAGAATTCTTTGCTATTATCGAAGGAATGGGGGTCACATTTCAAAGGAATTGCCGTCTGTCTCCCTACTTCCACGCTGTCCTTGCTGCAAGAACAGGTCAGCGTCCAGGATGTCTTGAGTCTCTGGTTGCTGTCTGAGCTCCGGAAAGGGTATAGAAAAACTGATTGTGAAGGGTTGAGGAAGGTGCTATGGACTGAACGTTTGTGTCCCCACCCCCACCCCCTAAATCCACACATTGAAACCTAATCCCCAGTGTGATGGTATTAAGAGTGGGGGGCCTTTGGCAGTGATTAGGTCATGAGGGGAGAGCCCTCATGAATGGGATTCATGCCCTTATACAAGGGACCCCACAGAGCTAGCTTGCCCCTTCCACCACGTGAGGACGGCCCTTTATGAATCAGGAAGCAGGCGCTCATTAGACACAGTCTGCCAGCGCCTTGATCTTGGACTTCCAGCCTCCAGAACTGTGAGGAATACATTTTGGCTGTTTAAATCATCGCGTCTGAGGTCTTTTTGTTACAGCAGCCCGAATGGACTAAGACAGAAGGGAAGTGAAGAATAGATCCAGATAGGGAGAGAAATAGTAGGGAAAATTGCCACCGAATAGGGAGCCCCGTGGAGGGGCGGAAAGGAACCAGGCGCGGATCATTGCTGTAAAGAGTTTATCATTTAGCCCGAGAGTCAGCACGTGTATCAGACGGAAGGCCATTGCTGTTTGTTTTCTGCCCAAGCCCATTCTCCCCCACCTGCTTCACTGCTGGCAAAGCTCTGGTATTTTCTGTAAAAGCAGCTTTGTTTTTTTTTTGTTTTTTTTTAAGATTTATCCATTCATTTTTAGAGAGAGAGAGTGAGCATGGGGGAGGGGCAGAGGAAGAGAATCTTTCACGCAGACTCCCCACGAAGCCAGGAGTGCGCCGTGGGGCTCGATCCCACAACCCATGAGATCATGACCTGAGCCGAAACCAAGAGTCAGACGTTCAATCAACTGAGCCACTCAGGCGCCCCCGTAAAAGCAGTTTTAAAACTGACATTTAATATCGTTATCTCCCAAACTTCAATGTGTGAGTGCATCACCCAGCAGTCTTATTAAAATGCAGTTTTAATTCAGTAGGTGGAACATGAGATTCTGTAGTTCTCACGAGCTCCCAGGTGATGTGGATGCTGCTTGGCGGGGGACCACACTTAAGGAGCACGACTGCAATCTACGTGCAGAAAAATGCACGAACCACAGCATACAGCTTGATGGCGAGCACCCCCGTGTAACCAAAACACAGATTAAGAAATGGAACGTAACTTGTGTCCCAGAAGCTGCCTTGTGCCTCCTTCCGATCACTCCTCCCCTCCCCACCCCCATGATAATAACAGAAGTGACACCCCTCCTGACTTCTAACACCATAGGGTAGTGAGGCTTGTGTTTGAACTTTACATAGCATATGTATGGACTGAATGTGTCTCCCTCAAATTAACATGTTGAAACTCTAACCCCCAGTGTGGCTGTATTTGGAGATGGAGTCTCCAGGGAAGTAATTAAGGTTAAATGACGTCATCAGGGTGGGGCTCTGGTCCCATAGGATTAGTGTCCTTGTAAGAGGAGATATGAGAGGTTTCCCTCTCCCTCTCCAGCAGCACAATTAGGAAAGACCATGTGACACCATAGAGAGAAGGTGGCTATCTAAAACCTAGAAAGAGAGTCTCCTCGAGAAACCAAATCAGCCAGGACCTTGATATTGGACCTCCAGTTTCCAGACCTGTGAGAGAATTAACTTCTGTTGTTTAAGCCAGCCAGTCTGTGGGATTTTGTTATGGCGGCCCAAACTGACTAACTAACACAGCATATATTCTTTGAGGTCAAGCCCTGAGCTTGATTAGGCATCCAGCCTCCACAAGGCTATGTGCTCTCCACAGGCCCAGATGGCAATTTCTCTAAGCCAAGCACGGGCTTTCCACAGCCCTGTTGGTGATCGGTTTGGAAGTGGGCATGTGGTACCAATAAGGAAAGACTGCTGGGGGCTTCTGGGAAAATCTTTTTTCTGAAAAAGATGCACAGACAAAAATTCCTTTCTTTCTGTTTGATGTTGTTGTTCTTGGAATTGGAGCAGTTGCTTTAAAACAATGAAGGGAGGGCGCCTGGGTGGCTCAGTTGGTTAAGCGACTGCCTTCGGCTCAGGTCATGATCCCAGGGTCCTGGGATCAAGCCCCGCATCGGGCTCCCCGCTCCGCGGGAAGCCTGCTTCTCCCTCTCCCACTCCCCCTGCTTGTGTTCCCTCTCTCGCTATGTCTCTCTCTGTCAAATAAATAAATAAAATCTTTAAAAAAAAAAAATAATAAAAAAAAATAAATAAAACAATGAAGGGAAATATCTGAGGTCTAAAATCAACTTCCAAGGATGAAATATTGAAAACAGGGCTGGGATAAGGGTGAGGTGAGTGAAACATTGACCTGAGGTGCAAAATTTAAGGAGGTGTCAGAAATCTCAGCAATCAAGGTAAAAAATATTTAATGCAATATTTTGAAAATGAAAGTTAATGCAAAAAATCCACAATGAGGGGTGCCTCAGTCGGTTAAGTGTCTGCCTTCGGCTCAGGTCATGATCTCTGGGTCCTGGGATCGAGTCTCACATTGGGCTCCCTGCTCAGCTGGGAGTCTGCTTCTCCCTCTCCCTCTGCCTCTCCCCCTACTTGTGCTCTCTCGAATAAATAAATAAAATCTTAAAAAAAAGAATCTACAATGAGGGGTGCCTGGGTGGCTCAGTCAGTTAAGCATCTGCCTTCAGCTCAGGTCATGATCTCTGGGTCCTAGGATCGAGCCCTGCTTTGGGCTCCACGCTCAGCAGGGAATCTGCTTCTCCCTCTGCCCTCTCCCCCACTTGTGCTCTGTCTCTCTCTCTCAAATAAATAAATAAAATCTTTAAAAAAAATCAACAATGAACAAAATATCACAATGTGAAATAGACAGGAAAGTATCAATACCATGCTAAGCAACAGGGAAGCCTGAGGCAAAAGGAAAAATAAATAATGCTGATCCTGCTTTTATTTAAAAGTTTGATATTTTGTCCATCATGAATGTGTGTATTAATTTTCATTTTTAAAAATATTGCATTAAATACTATTTATTTTTATTACTGAATTTTTCCCATCCCCTTAAATTTTACACCCAAGGCAAGTACCTCACTCATCTCACCTAATACCAGCCCAGAGTTAAAATGAAAACTCTAGGGGCTAGGGGTGCCTGGCTGGCTCAGTTGGAGAGCACAAGATTCTTGATCTCAGGGTTGTGAGTTTGAGCCCCATGTTGGGTGTGGAGATTACTCAAATAAATAAATAAACTTAAAAAAAAAATCTCTGAAAGTGTTTTACCTGCAGACTTTTCATTATGTGGAATAATAAAAGTTGTATTGTAGACGTTATTTTTAGATGGGTTCTCTGTTTGCTACAGCTCAGAGTGTAATAACAAATACAAGATCAATTAGCTGCAAGTGACAAAAACAACTGATAAAGTGCCTAATACAGTGAGAAAGGCACTATCTCATATTTCATAGAATCCAAATTACAGTGGACTCCAGATGTAGTTTAACCAGAACTCCAGCTTTGTGTCTCTCCTGGTCTCCTATGAATGCTTTCATCCAAGAGATTTGTCTGAAGGTAAGTGTCATATAATAAAGAATGTGTCTGGTCTTTGGCCTAGGCTCCTGGCACAGGCCTTCTAAAACTCTTGTGATTTCTTGGGTGATAGTACTGTCTTTGTCTTTCATAAGCCCCTGGGATCCCACCTGAGTTTACGCTAACAAGGTGGCCCGAGATGGGGGCCGGTCACCAGAAAGACCACCCACGTGATAAGAGAGTTAGGGTTTTGAGCCAGCCCCACCTCCAAGGAGGGGAGGGGAGTTGGCGACTGAGTTCAGTCATGTGGCCAACGTTTAATAAATCTTACCTATGGAATGAAACCCCAGTAAAAACTCCAGATGCTGAAGTTCAAGTTCAGCAGAACTGCCTCGTTGGTGAACACACTGACGTGCAAGGAGAGTGACACACTCTGATTCCACGGGGGGAGGGGGGACAGGTCCTCCAAAGTTGGGACCCTCCCAGACCTTACCCCATTTTCCTGATTTTTATCCGTTATATAATAAAACTGTAATCATCAGGATAGTGCTTTCCTGAGTTCTATGAGTCATTCTAGCAAATTATTAAAACTGAGGGGTGTCATGGGAACCCCCAGATCTATAGCCAGTTGGTCAGAAATGCAAGTGGCTGGGACCCCACTTGCCAGCTGGCATCTGAAGTGGGGAAAGTCTTGTACGGGAACCGTGCTTTTTAACTTGTGGGGTCCACACTGACTCCAGGTGGGATTTGTATTTCTATCTGGGGGATTGTATTGCAGTACACAAGCTGATGTCAGTACAGTTGATATCAGGATAGTCAGCCTCCCCCCAGAGGCACAAAAAGGCTGCTGATAGCAATAGACCTACTAGTTTATTTCTAGCAAGGAGGGGAAAGATTATCCCCCAAACATGGAATAGATCATCTTTCCTTCAATCTTATTGTGCCCACTTCTATCACACTAGACCTGAGAGAGTCACCAGGAGAATGTCATAGATTGATTGGTTTAAGTCCAACTTCTTCTTTCTTTTTAAGATTTTATTTATTTATTTTGAGAGAGAGAGAGTGAGAGTGGGGACAAAGAGCAGAGGCAGAGGGAGAGAGAGAATCTCAAGCAGACTCCACGCTGAGTGTGGAGTCCAAGGCGGGTCTCGATCTTATGACCTTGAGATCATGACCTGAGCCCAAATCAAGAATCAGACACTTAACCAACTGAGCCACCCAGGCGCCCCTAACCCCAACTTCTTAAGGCAATCACTGGCAAGCATAGGGGTTTGTTGTGATTGGTTTAGATTAATCAATCTTCCCACCCTGCCAGCAAGAATTGAAAATGGGTTGGGTACCTGACTGGCTTAGTCAGTGGAGCATGTGACTCTTGATCTCGGGATTGTAGGTTCAAGTCCCACATTGGGTGTAGAGATTATGTAAAAATAAAATCTTTAAGAAAAAAGAAGAATCGAAATGGGGTCATCCTCCCTAAGCCCACATAAACTATTTTTTCAGGACTGGTAAATAATTAAACAAAGTTGAGGTTCTGTTAGGTAAGAGAAGGGGCAATGAATAATGGATGTCGGGGAGCAAGACAACAGTAGAGCGCCGTATAAAAAAAGAGAATGGCCTTTGATTTGAAATTCAACTTCAATCTTTACCAGTTGTGGGCTGATTTCGAGAGTCTGTTTTCTTATCTGTAAAAAGGAAATAGAATGTCTACCTGAATGAGTGTTTGCAAATGAGCATTACATTGAACAAAAAAAGCATAGCGTGGAACATAGAGTAGTGCATAATTAATTGTGTGGCATCTGACATTTAATGCGTACATAATTACATGCACGGTAACTGACATGTAGTAGGTGCATAATTACATGCGCGGTAACTGACACGCGGTGGTGCACATCCAGCCTCCTTTAGCCACTGGACTCCCAGGGCCTGAGTGCAACCTTTCATCTTTGATTAGCTTGACGAGTGCCGGGCACATGGTGGGCATTTAAGAGATGTTTGCTAAATGAAAGGATAAAAGAACATTCCTCTGAGTAACTGGAACCTTTTTCTCCTCCCTAAAGTGAAGAATTATGCAATGAACTGTGGAGCCCATTCTTGCTTTGACACTAAGAAATTTTAGCTAGCTAAATTTGAACTGCAGCTGTAACAACTAGATGGCCTTCATGGTCCACACCATCTGAACTCTTCTTTGACCTGATCTTGATTTTCTATTTCTATTTTCCTTGGGCCTGAATGTTAACCTCTGTTTTTATCTCTTTTCCCAGAAGCATTTTGTTGTAAGTGTCCTTGGCCTAAGTCATTTTCATTGAAAGAGATAGGGCAAAACCAAACAAGCAGACAAACCAAATTCTAGCTTTAAAAAACAGCCTCTGAAGACATCGAGGACTTTCTGCCATTATTAAGTGAATCCTTTGGTTTGAGTAGCACCCAGACTTTATATCAGGCTTTGTTCCAAGGGGGTGGGAGCGCCAAAGGGAATGCTTCCAAGGAAAAAGGCTTCATTTAGAGGCGAGCCCACATTACACAGTTGGCAATGTGAAGCTGAGCGTTCTCTCAGCTTCCAGGGGGAAATGAAAGGCATTCCCCCTATAGCTTCCCTTTCAAGCTCTCACAGCTGGTGGGGCAGGAAAGCCAAGTTCTGCCCTTTTCAATGCAGGTTGTCACTCGGATGCCAGGATCTTCTGATCTATTAGCCAAACACCCAACGTGAGAAAAAGACCCATCATGCATCTTTTTGCTTATCCATCATTAAATGCTCCATTTAACACAAAAGAACCTGACTTTCTCTTTTTCTCTAATGCTGTCGCTTGAGGAGAACACCACCACTAAGAGCTTTAAAAAAAATTACAAAAGGAAATAAAAGAAAGAAACAAGATTTGGGAGCAGACCCCCTCATTTGTAATTCTGCACCTGAGGGGCTGCATCTGGTGGAATCTGCGACCAGAAAGGGAACTTGGGAATACTGTAATGGAAACCCCCGTTTCACAGATTGAGAAGCAGTTGCCTGGAGAGGTAAAGGGACTCACCCAAGATCACGCAACTAGTTAAGGGCAAAGGGCAGGACCTGACACGCATCTCCTGACTCTTAATTCAGTCTTTGCTCAATACACGACAGACCTTTTCATCAGACCATTTCCTCAAACTCTTGTTAGAGATTTAATAATTCAGATAGAAAATGCCCTTGTAGGAAGGACAAACAGCAGAAGAGCCCCACTGCTTCTATGTTATTTTAACCAACAACCCCAATAGTAAAACCCAAGAGCCCAGCTTAGTTTTCTTGTCATCCAAAATCAAATAGTTTACGGGCAGACATTCCCAACTCACAAATAAGCAGCAGTTTTAACGGTGTGTTTGGGATTTGCTATTTAGAACACAGGATGTGTCTTCTTCCCAGGAAGTCACGTGATCAAGCGTGGGTAGAACCCCAGGCCAGGTCACAAAGGCCGACTTAACCAGTAAGCAACCACACCAGCGTCAAAGCAGCCCTTCATCGTAGCATTTCCCAGCAAGAGCATGTTCCGAGTTCCAGGAGGGAGGCCCCAGCAGGAAGATGTGCCTCCCAGCTGAGCTAGGGGGGTCCCAACAGAACCCTGAGCTGGCCATGGGCCTTGCATGAAAATGGGATAGTTTCAAGTTAGGAGCTGAGCTGGTTCCTTAACCTCTCTGAGCCTCTGACAAGTCAGGATGATTATCCTACCTCACGGGTAAGTTATCAGGACAAAAGAAGACAGTGCATTAAGAGGACCTATTAAAGTGCCTTGCATACATCACAAGCTATCACTTATTACTGTGGCTGCTTGGGTGGGGGGGGCGGGGGGGCGGGGGGGATGAGCAGGGGGAAAGGGGGGAGTAGAAGGATGGGCTCTGGCTGTTTAGAGAGCTGGGATGCCCTGTTTGGGAAGGCTGACTCTGGGTGGAGGAAGGCTCCTGCCCTGGGCCTAATGGACAGGAGACAGTGAGGGGACCCGGATTCTTGGCCCCCACCCCTGCCCCTCAGGCAGAAGTCGAGAGGACAGGAGGGAGGCCCTGGGCAGAGCCCACAGCACTCCACCCTATAACCCTGTTATTGAAAGGGCCGGACTCAGCAGCATGCAATCACGAAGCAGACTGCCCTCTGCAATCATCTTTACCCATCCCCAGGGAACCATCTCCCCAACCTCCCATCATGCTTTTGGGCCCTTTCAAGTCTCATTGCAGTGACTAAAATATCCAAGCCAGTGTAACAATCAAACTCTAAACTGTGTTAGATTTTAAGCTCCTGCTCCCTCCTCGCACACGCTGAGGCCTACTTCAGGCTTAGAAGCCGCCGAGGGGAGGGCTGGGAGTCTGTATGGTTGGCTTCTCTCTCCCAGCTCGCCCCCCCACCCCCACCCCGTGCTCACTAGCTGGATTTTGAATGTCTGAGGTCAGACTCACAGGGAGAGAGGATGGAGGAAGGAGAGCAGAGCCCTGTGACCTGGCACGGGGTCCCCTGGGTGTCTGACTCAAGACAGTTACCTCTGTCCAGGCCCCTGGCTCTAGAGTGGAACTGTCCCAGTTTGCCCAGAACTGCGGGATTTTCCAGGATGCAGGACTTTCGATGCTAAAACTGGGGCAGCCCCAGGCAAACCAGGAGGATTTGGTCACCTTCCCCAGGCACATCAGACTCCCCAGCTCCCTCCAAAGCAATCATTTTCTGGAGACTCTGGAGCGACCTGGAGTGGGGGCAGGCGAGAATGGGTAGGCCAGCTGTATGCTTTCTTAGCAGGTCCTGCTTAGAGGGTCCACCGGCTCTAAGATGTAGCTTCCTGGCACCTCCTAAGTGGTTCTCTTTGAGACCTCTACCTAAGCTGAAACCCATCTTCAAATATGAACAGGAGGAATTTCCGGTGCCCTGGTGAACCCTGAACTCAGTGGTCCCCCTGGGTGTTAAGAACATCTCAACAGGGATCCTCAAGAGAGAAACGGGGCAGTGTGGTGTAGGCGGTGGCCTGGGATCCAATCTTAGCTCATCCTTTCATTACCTGGGGCTGTGTTACCTTGAGCAGGTTATTGATTATCTCTGTGCCTCGGTTTCCTCACATGCAAAATGGGTTGATAATGGTACCTACTTCATAGAATTATCCAGAGGATTGTAAAAGTTAACTCATTTAACAGTGTCTGGGAGTCGGTAAGGGCACAAGAAATGCTAACTGCTACCGACATGAGTACAGCAAGCTGGGATGGTGTAACAAAAACTTTAATAAGTTTCAGATCTGTTGCAGGCATATTCTCTCAAGTTATTTTCTCAATTTTAAAGCAAATTAATGAGTCAGTGTTGCAAAGATGCCAGGGAAAAGTCAGACAGTCATACACTGCTGGTGGGAATGTAAATTTATAGCCTCTCTGGAAGGTCATTTAGCAATAAGTTTCAAAAGCCCTAAAAATGCCTTTGACCCAGCAATTCCACTTCTAGGAATTTATCCTGAGGAAATAATTAGAGAACCGGCTAAAGAGTAATGTGCAAGATTATTCATTGCAATACCCTGAAAACAGAAAAAGATAGGAAATAATCTAAAGATCTTAAAATAGGAAATTGGTTAAATTGTGGTTCATATATATAGTGGAATAACAAGCAACTGATTAAGAATGAAATCTTAAATCTGTATTTATTGACATGAGAGGTTGTTCATGTTATGAACATACTTAGAAAGTGTACATTTTTTTAAGATTTTATTTATTTACTTGAAAAGAGAGAGAGAGAAAGCGTGCAAAAGCACAAGCCGGGGGAGGGGCAGAGGGAAAGGGAGAAGCAGACTCCCTGCTGAGCAGGGAGCCCGATGTGGGACTCGATCCCAGGATCCTGGGATCATGACCCGAGCTGAAGGCAGACGCTTAACTGACTGAGCTACCCAGGCGCCCCTAGAAAGTGTACATTTTAAAATCATGTATATTCCAGGATTTTTCTGAGCATAGGGATTATTACAATCTAGTTGAAGTAAAAAAAAAAAAAAAATATATATATATGTATTATTTTGTATCGTGCTTTTTTCTTTTTTGCTTAACATTATGTAAGAACTATTTTGCACCATCCAACAAATCTTCTATAAACTACAGTAGTAATAATACCATCAACTTGATGTTTCATGACTTAGATAACCAATCATTTATTGTTGGAGCAGGTTATTCCAAGTGGTTTTTTGCTAGGAATATAGTGTTACCATCTTTTTTTTTTTTTTTTTTTTTGTGCATTTTGGGAGTATTTCTTAAGATTAATGCCCCAAAGTCAAATTACTAGATCAAAGTATAGAAATGTACATGTGTGTTTGAGGGGGATGTAAATGTTTTTAAGGCTTTCAGCGCATACTACTTTCCAACAAGGTTATAGCCGTACACACCAAGACTCAGTCTGGAGTCAATGCTTGTCCACCTTTCTCTGCAAAGAAAGGAGATCATACTGCTCATGTGATATCTTTCCTAGGTTTACTGTCCTGGATGAACAGATCCTGCTATTGTAGTGAAATCTGCTGGTTCTAAGTGAGACTGCACAAATACCTACAGATACAGGACCAAAAAAAAAAAAAGAGGGGTGCCTGGCTGGCTCAGTCAGTGGAGCATACGACTCTTGCTCTCGGGTTGTGAGTTCCCAGGTTGGGTGTAGAAATTACTTAAAAATGAAATCTTTTAAAAAAAGAGAGAGAGAGAGGAGAAAAGTATTCCACAGTTACCAACCCCCTATCCATACTCACCAATAGATCGGTTTATAGGGCTGACAGGTAATTTGATCATGCAATAAGTAACTCAGTACAGCATTTTGGCAATTTCTAAGTGCACTTGAATGATTGTTCTTAAGCATGTCTTATTTCTGATTAATTTTGCATATTTTATTCAGAATTATAGATTATACAAAATTCAAACGTATTAAGAAAGAAGCATCTTAGTGGAAGCCTCAGACAAAAACTGACAGATAAAAGACAAGGAGAAGCTTCAAAATGTCAAATACTCTCTTGTTCTATCCTAATAGCAGTCTAAAAAGTCTGATGGACGAAGGCATGAAGTTAAGACACAGAATCACATAAAAGAATCGCAACTAAGATAAAACAAATAATTAAAATGATGAGAGAAGAGAGGAGGATGATAAGAATTAGAACATGCCAGGAGCGCCTGGGTGGCTAAGTCAATTAAGCCTCGGACTCTTGGTTTTGGCTCAGGTCATGATCTCAGTCAGGGTCATGAGATGGGGCCCCATATCAGGCTCCATGCTCAGCAAAGGGTCTGCTGGAGATTCTCTCTCTCTCCCTCTCCCTCTGCTCATCCCCCACTCTTGTGTGGGAGCTCTCAAATAAATAAATAAAATCTTAAAAAAAAAAAAAGAATTAGAACATGCCAAAAGCAGTACTTCATTAAGAGCAAGAGATACATTTTGAGCATAAATTCTTTGAATCGCCCAATTTAATGAACAAGAGTGAATCATAGGGATATATTTTAAAAATTGGCATTCTCAGCGATTTGACCACAAAATACTGTCATCAACAAGGAGAGCATAGACTCATAACAGACCACCACTACGAGGACACTGATTAAAAAAATGTAGAAAAGAAATCTAGCCAAAAAATGTAGAAGAGTGTATTATAGCGATATGTCCAATAGTTAACCACTACAATTATTATGCTATTTTTTTTTCTGGATTTTGTGATGTTTGTGGTATTTGTCAGCTTTTTTTTTTTTTTAGATTTTTATTTATTTATTTAACAGAGATAGAGAGCACAAGTAGGCAGAGCAGCAGACAGAGGGCAAGGGAGAAGCAGGCCTCCCGCTGAGCAGGAAGCCCGATGTGGGGCTCGATCCCAGGACCCTGGGATCACGACCTGAGCCGAAGGCAGGCGCTTAACCGACTGAGCCACCCAGGCGCCCCTATTTGTCAGCTTTTTAAAATTTGTTGTGATTTCGCCTAAATTGAATATTCACATTTATGCCTGATTTTTTTTTTTTTTTTAAAGATTTTATTTATTTTTTTGACAGAGAGAGACATAGCGAGAGCAGGAACACAAGCAGGGGGAGTGGGAGAGGGAGAAGCAGGCTTCCCGCAGAGCAGGGAACCCGATGTGGGACTCGATCCCAGGACCCTGGGATCATGACCTGAGCCGAAGGCAGACGCTTAACGACTGAGCCACCCAGGCGCCCTTTATGCCTGATTTTATCTTCATAATTTGATCTTCTTTTACTTAGAAAGGGTCCCAGGTCTCAGGTTCTTAAAAACCTAGATGTGCCCCTTCTGTGAACATAGTGCCCACACACATACTTAGTTAGAGAAAATTCAAGTCCCATTTCGGTTACCTTCTTCATCCTACCTGGCAGGTGTTTTGTAACCAGACCTACCACAGCCTAAGTCCCTTTGGGAAGGACTGGACAATGCCAGAAATACCTCTCTGGAGGTTCTATGGGTGAAAAAAAGGGTCAATTCACTCAGCTTTTGACTTTCAACACTCAGACACTTACTGAGCATCTCCTACATACACCAGGCACTGTGTTGAATAATGATGAATAATAGGACTCCAGTGAGAGAGATGGATATGCAAACAAGAAGTCAGTTTGTGAACCAGCGACACTCAGCAGGGTGCAATCATAAAGGAACTCTATTTCCCCCACGTTTTTCAGTCTGGCTCCAGGGCTCCTTCCTTCCTTCCATCCCAGCATGACATGTTAGGCAGGCATCATGCATAGGTCCATTTAAGTCACAAGAACAATTAGCTGTTCAGCAGTCTGGTTCAGGTAATAATCAAAATGCTCAATTTCACCCAAAGGTCAAGTGTCTCTCTCTTCCAGCTGGGGAGCCAGCAGTGGTGGAAAGAAAGCTGTGGGTATGGCCACCTCCCCCAGGCACCTTCCCTTCTCCCATCTCCCACTCACTAGCCAGGGTTATTGGTGAGGGGTGGGGGAGGGAGAGAAGGGGAAAGGAACAAAGATAAAGGAGCAGAAAGGATCTTACTTGATTGCGTCAGTAGTGACCTGACATCAGGGGCTTTGATAACTAACATCTATCTAGGGCATTCCTGTGGATTTCTTGGAGAAGCCATGAGAACTTCTACTGCAAAGCTTCCAACTTAGGGTTGCCAGATAAAATACAGAGTGCCCAGCTAATTAGAAGCTCAGATAAACAGTGCATAAGTTTTTAGTATATATCAAACATTGCACACGTTATGCTAAAAACTCATCCTTTGCTTATCTGAAATTCGAGTTTACACGGCCATCTTGTATTTTTGTTTGTTAAATCTTGGCAACCCTATCCCAACTACAGCATTCATTATGAGGTTGGGGTGTGTGTATGTTGGCAGCAGAGATTGCAGTAACCCTTCAGCCTCCAGTTTTCCAGTGGTCCATCTCTCTGCTGGGTCCCTCTGTCCCCACCCCCACCCCAGGCAGCTCTCTTGGGTGAGGTCCCTTTCTGCTTCATTAATTTAAAAAACAATTTTTTAGGGGCACCTGGGTGGCTTCAGCTGCCTTCGGCTCAGATCATGATCCCAGGGTCCTGGGATCGAGCCCCGGGTCCAGGCTCCCTGCTCAGTGGGGAATCTGCTTCTCCCTCTCCCTCTGCCCCTCCCCTGCTACCTGCTTGTGCTCTCTCTCTCTCTTTCAAATAAATAAATAAAATCTTTAAAAAAAAATTTTTTTTTAAGTAATCTCTGCACCCAACGTGGGGTTCAAACTCATGACCCTGAGATCAAGAGTCACGCACTCTACCAACTGAGCCCGCCAGGCGCCCTGGGTAAGGTTCCTTTCAAGGAGGTTCCAGGCAGTCTCCCCACTTCGTGAGCCACATCTAGTCCGCAGCAACTGTGTACCTTTGCCTCACCACCCTCTGGAGCAGGGCAACGCTGTCCAGTGCCATCCTGCCTTCTGGGACCAGACCTCCCCTTTCCCCAAACCCTTAAAGGTATAAGGAAAGCTCCCCCTGATGCCCTTCTCACTTACCCTCAGATGAGAAGGAAGCACCTGTCTCCCCTGCCCCATGGAAGGGCACTGGGGGTGGAGGGTGGGGGGACACAGAGCCCTCAGTCAGCCTTCTCCATAGAAACTCTCTTGCCTCTCGTCATTCATAGGCAGGAAATGGGGAAGGGTTAATAAGGCTGACGGAGGAAGTTTCCCATTCTCTGAGCTTGTCCTACGTGGGGTCTCAGCACTTTGTGTGGATGGGGAGTTTCTTGGCACTGACTATTTTGTTCTCTGCCTTTGAGGCCTCTGCTGAAATTTCTGGATAATAAGAAAAGTCCCTTTTAACATCCATTTACACTCCCTCCTTATGAAAGAAGTCCAAGTGGGGCACCATGGGAGCTGTGGGAAGAGCCTTTTTAGCTGGGTCTGGGGCAGTCAGGACCACGTAGCAGGCCCTCACCCAGTGCTGCTCAAACTTTAAAGTGCCCATGATCCCCTCGGATTGCATTAAACAGCAGGTTTGGCTTTAGCGTGCCTGGGTGGGGCCTGAGAGTCTGCATTTCCCACAGCTCTCAGATGATGTCCTCACATACACTTTGAACAGTGAGGGGCTAGAGAGACACAGAGGAGGAGTTGCTAAGGCCCTGGGGGGAGGGGGAAGGGTTGGGCATTGCAAGCAAAGGAACAGCAAGTGTGAATGCAGAGGAGTTCGGGTCATGTCAACATTGCCTTTGTGGCTTCGGCCTGTAGGTCAGAGGCTAAAAGAGACCGAACTACACTGGTGGGAGGCGGATGGGGAGTTGGCAGTAGAAGTTCCCGAAGGGTCCTGACTATGACTGCAAAGCGAGAACAGGAAAAGCAGGCTGAGTGGACTGCATTTGTGTCAGATCTTGTAAAAAAACACTTTATGAGCTAGCCTATATAATTGCATTTCACAAAGCCCTGCGAACGTTAATTACTGAGTGAATCTGGTGGCTTGACCACAAAGTGCCCGGGACGGATATGTTCAAGTCTTACTTTGCACAATGCCCAGATGCGCGGCCTTGCTGCAGGTCACACAGCTCTGTGTCTCTCAACACGCATAAAAGGTGAGTCACATGATAAAGGCCTATTGCCCCAGTGTGACACCAAGCTGACGGTCAGCAACTTACATGGCCCAACCTTAAATGTGGGAGGCAGAATAATGGCCCCTAAAGATGTCAACACCCTAATCCCCAGAGCCTGTGAATATTACCTCACATGGCAAAAGGGACTTTGCAGATGGGATTAAGTCAAGGATTTTGAGATGAGGAGATTATCCTGGGTTATCTGGGTAACCACATGAGTACGGACCCACCATTCCCCCCTGTGGTCAGACGGAGTGATGTGACAGTGGAAGAAAGGTCAGAGAGGTGGCAGAGTGAGAAGTCCTGTTGCTGGTTCAGAGATGTGGGGGGCTATGTCCACGGACCAGAGAGAGATCCCAGCTAACAGCCAGCAAGGAGATGGAGACTTTGGTCCCAGGCTGCACGGAATGGAGTTCTGCCAACCGTGTGAACAAGAAAACGGTTCCTCCCCCAAAGTCTCCAGAGAGGTCTATGACCCTGCAGCCGTGTGGGGGACCCATGTCGGACTTTTGACCTACAGAACTGTGTGATAATAAATTGAATTGTTTCAAGCTGCTCTATCTGTAGTGATTTGTTATAGCATCGACAGAAAACGAGTACCCTGCCAAGAAGGACCTCCCCCTTCCTTGTCAGAGGGCTGAAGCTTGATGCTGAAAGCTAGCCTCCCTAGGTTGTCACACCCAAATGCTGGAAGCTCCCCAGAAGCAGCTGCTGTTTTCTGAGAACAATGAGTTGCTTGTCAGCCTGAGAGAATAGGATGACAAAGCCGCTTTGCAAACAGCGCCGAGTCGGATGGTCATGCCCTCCAATGGCAAGTTGGTCCTTGAATACTTGCCTTCTGTCCTCCTTTATTTTCCATGGCTCCCTGGCTGGCTCATTTGGTGTTCTGACTTTATTCAGAAAGCCATCTCAACTCTTGTCGTAGAGAAAAGCTGTATGGACATAGCGTGGGGACTCACCACACCCCTGCCTTGGTGGCTTCCAAGAGGGGCCCTGCCCAGATATCTCAGTGGCCCCTTCCTGGCCCCGTGAGGCGGTTAGAGCAGGAAGGGATGTGGAGCCAGTCCACTTCAACCATGTCATTTTACATGGAACGAGGGAAAGAAGGAAGCTGAGGTCAACTGCCACAGAACCCGTCTTCCAGGGGGCCTGGCTGACAGGATTCCAAAGGTTGGCATGACAGTGGAATTAAGGAGGCAACAACAGTTGAGAGCTAAAGGACACTGGGCCCAGTCAGCCAAGAGGGCATCCCTGAGGGCCAATAAAGCCATGAGCACCCAGGATCCATCAGGGTCTGAGATGGGTGCCTGAGGGCCAAGCAGCCAAGATGGGAGTGTAGGAGCTGGTCCTGCTGTCTGCTTCAGTCACCACCCCTCCTCCACCTGCAAAAGGACAAGATGACTAAGGTCACACACCAGATAAACAGAGCCGCCTGGACCTCACACTGAGCACACGCCACTCTGCCAAAATAACCATCAACTTCCATGATCATAAACATGTGTTCAGAGTTACTAAATGTACACACAGTTTCTGCAGGTACAAATTGTTCTCTAAAGGTTAACAGCTAAACACATCAATTAAGGTCAACCTGCTAATTTCCTGAGTGATTGAGCAAATTCAACTTTCTTTCTCCTCTCTCCATCTAAAACATGCTTTCTAGGCTGTGAGTTAAAATTTCACAGCATTAGATCAAGGCCTACTTTCCCTTTTTGGCTGACAAATGAAGGCTTGCTTAGGTCCCCTCATCCATGGGGTTATGCACTTTGTGGAAAGCCTGATTTCCCCTATGGCAGAGTGAAAAACAGTGGGCAGGGAGGTCACTGGGGCCCTGAGGTGGAGAGGCCTCCACACGAGATTGAGGGCCCCAAAGGGCCTCAGCCACGTAGACATTCCTGCCCCACCCTGTCTCCTGCAACCCTTTTAGGAACCACCTTCACCCCCAAAGACTCTGGTTGCTGAGCGATTAAAGTCATTACTTCAACAAACCATCATTGATCGTCTACTGTCTGCTAGACACAAGAGTCCTAGGAAAGAGGGGCTCTTTACTTTAATCTGCATCCTTAGTGGCTCTTGACACCATCCCTCTGAGCCCCAATTCTACTACAACCTTCCAGCCCAACACAAAAAGTGGCCTCTCTCAGCCTCTGACCTCTGCTTTCTTCCAGGGTCTTATTTTTCATCCTCCTCGGCTCAGTAAATGCACAGAGAATTCCGTCCCCCACCCCCACCCCGACCCCCCCTCTCCGGCCTTGGCCTCAAGGCCAGGATAGGATCTTGGTCTACTAATAAAGCACTCAGAGCTTCAGCTGAGTTTGTGCAGGGGACAGAAGCAGACGGCGCTCTCCCTGGGGGACTGAGTGCAAACGCCTGTTCTCAGTTCTAGCAGAAACCCTCCACCCAGGCCCTGGCATGGCAGCCCGGACTTGTCATCATGAGGGAGCCCCTGACAACAAGCAGGGGATGCCCATCTTTCCTGAAGTCCATTCCATTCCCCGCAAGGCCAGTTTCCGCTGCTCCATGATGATTAATGCGGCAGCTCTCTTTCGACTCTGAAATGCCTTTTCATGCAGTGCATTCATTGAAAGGGCTCTACCATCTGCATGGATCTGTGCGGAAATGTGGGGAAATGGCCGTGTGTTTATTTATGTCACCCATTGTTAGCTAAGAATATCCAGGTGTTCTAATAATGGAGGTACCAACACAGGAAAAAGTTTCGAATGGTAGAGAGGATGCTGAGCTCAAGATCAGGAAAACAAGCCCCATGGCCCGAGCCGAGTGGCCTCAACAAGTATCTTTTACTTTGTGAGTCTCAGATTCTTCCAGGGAAAAAAACTGAGCCTACTAGTGCTTGCTCTGCTGACCTCAAAGGGTTGTAATGAGAATCCAATGAGAGGGTGTTTGTGTATCCCGCATTCCCTCAGGCCCTGGCAGCCAGAAGGACAGATGAATCCATATTAACAGATATCCTGGCTCATGCCTCCCACCTGCTGACACAGGGCATCCAGCACTCCCCCACATAAGTTTCACCAGAGATATTTTTGGGAGCCACTGGGGTGTCTCAGGAGAACCCCCATATAAGCTTTTCAATTGCCTGAGAGGCCCTTCGTACAAGGACCCATACCCCCAGGGAAGGTGAATTTCAGGGCTCTCAAAGCTGCAAAAACCAGGAGGTGTCCAAATGATCTGTTCCTTCTTAGACCACCTGGCACCCTCCTTGTTTCAGAATGATACCTGGAGGCTGGGAGTGTAGCTAACACACCGGACATGCCCAGGAATCCAGGAATGCCCGAGCTTCAGGGTAGGCTCAGGAGAACACAGCTACACAGAGGGACAGGGGTGCAGCGTCAGGCTCCGGGCTGAGGTTTGATACAAGTTCCCATTGAATCCACACGGCTGTCCCAGAGGTGGGCATTGTCCCCTTGCTCATTTGACCCAGGTCACTCAACCGGTAATAGTAGGTGGTAGAGCCCTATGGTGAACCTTTGTCATTCTGGCTGCTTAGCATCCAGATATCCTTCTATGCTTTCTTCTAGAAGTTTTGTCATTTTGAAACTTATATTTAGGTCGATGGTCCAACTCAACTTAATTTTTGTATATAACACGAGGTGAGAATCAAGGTTCTTTTCTTTTGCCTACAGATGTCCAATTGAGGATAGACTTTTTATTTGGGAGGAACGTCAAATAAGTGGGAGGAGGGTTCTACCAGCCACTGTGGAAACCAAGCTGAAGGGGAAGATGTTCCCTCTTGCCATTCTCCGGCTGCTCAAAACTTTAACTCTTGAGGAAGACAAGCCAAGGCACAGGTCAGTTCAGGATTATTTGAGGTGGCCCTGAAGTGCAGAGACAAGAGCTCCCCCACCTTGTCAGGCTGGTGTCTCCCCAGGAGCCTCTCGACTGTGCCTCATTTCCTTTGGGTCCTGCCCCAGCCAGGGCCTCCCACCACCCAGTAATTCTATGAATTACCCACTGCTCCTCATATAAATTTCCCTTCTGCTTAAGTTAAGGAGAAACAGTTTCTATTTGCAAACCAATCCCTGGCTGCTACAAGTGGAATTCAAACCCAGGTATGTCTTCCAGAAACACCCATGTGCTTTCCAGCATACCATTCACAGTGCACAGTGAAAGCTTATATGCATAGAAGATATAATTATTGTTACAACGCATTAGATTGGACAATATCCTCATGGAATAAGGTGACAGGGTGGTGGCAATTCTGGAAGAAAGCAAGCTGGAGCCATCAAGGTCAAATGCTCTAAATCTCCATACTTACAGAAAGGTTTTGAAAGGAAAAGTGCAAGTCAGGAAAACAACAGTGTAAATAGGAAGCACCATCTGGGTAATGGGATTCCACCACCTGTTTCTCAAATAACTTAATTCAGTTGCAATTTTTAAAAAATTCCTATATGGTCTGTGTATGGTCAGAATCCTGGAACCCAGAATTTTAAAGCCAGAAAGGACTTAAAATCATCCAACTTTTTGGGGCACCTGGGTGGCTCAGTTGGCTAAGCTTCTGACTCTTGATCTCAGTTCAGGTCTTGATCTCAGGGTCGTGAGTTCAAGTCCCACATTGGGCTCCATGCTGGGTGTGGCACCAGTTTAAAAAAATAATAATAAAATAAATCATCTAAATTTCTCAGCTCATTTCATAGATAAGGAAACTGGTACCCAGTTAGGTTAAAAGATTTATTTAACATCACACCCCGAGTAAGTGACAGAACCAGAGCTAGAGGGACCTTTTCTCTTCCAAGGGAAAGGAGGACGAAATAGTCCCAAAATCTGGAGGGTAATCCACCTTACCCAATGGGGAACTACATTATTAGTTTAATTATCTAAGAAATGAAATCACACACTTCCTCTAGTCTTTTTGTCTCTGTGAAGTCACAGATTCATTCTCAAGATGGTCCCCCTGACATGGACCCACTCTTTCCTCTGTTTCTAGAGAGGAACCATCCAGGTAAACCTCACCTCCCACGGTCCGCTACCGGGTCCTGAGGTCCATACTCAAGTGAACAGAGCATTGCCGAGAGCCAGGGTATAGCTGAAGTTCTCCAAAGTATAGCTGATCTTTGAACAACGTGGGGGTTAGGGGCGCTGACCCCCTATGCAGTCCAAAATCCCTGTATAACTTTTAACTCCCCCCAAACTTAATTGCTAGTAACCTACTATTGACCGGAAGCCTTACTGATAACATAAATAGTCGATTAACACTTATTTTGTATGTTCTATGTATTCTATATTGCATTCTTACAATACAGTAAGCCAGAGAAAAGAAAATGTTATTAAGAAAATCCTAAGGAGGAGAAAATACATTTACAGTACTCTTTACTGTATCAAAAAAATCCACATAGAATTGGACCCACATAGGGGCACCTGGGTGGCTCAGTCGGTTAAGTGTCCAACTCTTGATTTCAGCTGAGGTCATGACCTCAGAGTCCTGGGATCTAGCCCTGCATCGGGTTCTGCACTCAGTGTGGAGTCAGCTTGGGATTCTCTCTCTCCCTCTCCCTCTGCCCCTCCCCCTGCTCGCATGCTCTCTAAATAAATAAATAAAATGTTTATTAAAAAAAAAAAGAAGTGGACCCACACAGTTCAAACCTGTGTTGTTCAAGGGTCAACTGTATATGTTTTCCTCCAATTTACACAGGCTCTCTTCAATATATTACCTCGGAGGAGTACTATGCTCTGGTGCTATCTTGGTGCTATGGTGTACCTTTTAGACAATCATTTAGATTAGCTTCTATGGAAGAAAGATGCTCAAGAAATGTAACAGAAAACCTAAGGTCTTTGGGAGCCTGGCTGGCTCAGTCAGTAGAGCATGCTACCTTGATCTTGGGGTCATGAGTTCAAGTCCCACGTTGGGTGTAGAGATTAATTAAGAAAGAAAGAAGGAAGGAAGGAAGGAAAGAAGGAAGGAAGGAAAGAAGGAAGGAAGAATGAAAGAAAGAAAGAAAGAGAAAGAAAGAAAGAAAGAAAGGAAACCTAAGTTCTCTACTGAGGCATTTTCACACCAGCAGGCAGCCATTCACTGTACAATTTAAGGAAAAGCTTCCCTTCCAAATGATATATTTCCTTAAGAGGATCTTCAAGTTAGAGGACGTCCCAGGCAGCCCTGACCCAGCTCCCCCACTCTCCACAGGCCCTCCCCAACCACCTGAGCTTCACCCTCCACTGGCCTGTCCACATGGGACAATGTGGTGAAAATCTGGGGCGCCTGGGTGGCTCAGTCGGTTAAGTGTCTGCCTTTGGCTCAGGTGATCCCAGGGTCCTGGGATTGAGTCCCACATCGGGCTCCTTGCTCAGCGGGTAGCCTGCTTCTCCCTCTCCCTCTGCCCTTCCCACCCCCAACCTGTGCTCTCTCTCTCTGTGCCAAATAAATAAATAAAATCTTTTTTTAAAATGTGGTGAAAATCTTAGGAAGAATGAGGTCACTTAGTTTGTAGTGATGTGAAAATTCTCCAAGATTTACTAGAAATGAAATCAGCAAGTGTGACAATTTGATCACATTTTTGTAAAAAATGTAAAAATCATGTAAAAAATCTGTTTTGTAAAAAATAAATGTGTATAATTTAGCAAAACACACAGTGATAACTTCTGAAAAGAGACATGTAAAACAGTTAACAGCGTTTGCTTCCCAAGGAGTGCAAGGAGTGGGACTGGGATGGCGAGGAGGGAGATTTTTTACTTTTTTCTTAAAACATGTCTGTGATGTTGATAAAATTATGATATAAATTATGAGCATGTGTTACCTTTATAACAAAAAATGAAACTATTTTTTTTTAAAAATCCAGTTTCCAGGGCATTACCCACAAATCCGGAGTGAGTAGGGCTTACAAATCTATATTTTAATAAGTTCTTTGGACAATTTCCATATGCAGCCAAAGTTGAGAACCACTGGGTTGAGGCATTAAGGGTCCCCAATAATGTATTACCTGGGAGAGGTGGTGATTTGGTGTTATCTTAGTATGAATCATTCTCTCAGATTAGCTCCTGGGGACAAGGGTTGCTGATGAAATTCAGCAGAAGACTATGTGGTGTGTTTCTTGGGACAGAAGTGAGTTACTCCATGAAGGCACACCGGGGGCAGCCAGAGGGCACTGACCTGTCTCAGTCAGCTCAGGCCGCCATAACAAAATACCACAGATTGTGTGACTTAAACCAACGAAACTTATTTTCTCCCAGTTCTGGAGGCTGGAAGTCCCAGATCAAGGTCCAGGTGGGTTCCCTTTCTGAGAGAGCTCCCTTTCTGACTTGCAGATGGCCACTCTGTTCTCACATGGCCTTTCCTCTGAGTGTGCATGGAGAGAGAGTGAACTTTCTGGTGTCTCTCCTTATAAGGACACTAATCCTATGGGATCAGGGCCCCATTCTTATGACCTAATTTTGCCTTTATTACCTCCTTAGAGGTCCTATGTCCAAACATAGTCACAGGGGGGTTTAGGGCTTCAACAAATGAAATGGGGGAGGGGCACAAACATTCAGTCCATGACAGAGCCCAAGAAGTAGAAAAGAGAGAAGGAGAAGACAGGCCAGCCCACAGAGTAAACCTCAGAGGCCACACTTTGTACTGTTGGCCCCCATGTTCTGTTCTCCCCACCACCAGGGGAGGACTTATAACTCAGGAACCCACAGGCAATTAAGATATTTGTTTTATTTGGAAGCCCCAAAATTATGTTTAAAAATAATTCTGGGTTTTTTATGAAAGGCAGGTTGGGGAAAAACATCTGGAATGAAATACATCCACAGACAATTTACATAGACCAAAAGAGAAAGGGAAAAAAACCCCACTCCAAATTATACTATTCTTAACGGTGCCGGGAAAGACATGAATGAGCAGAGAGGGGGACAAACTCCTAAATGACTGTACGAGAAGGTAGAGGAGACCAGAGTGTGGGCGGGTCTGTGAGGACTTTGCTCTCACATTATGGAAAGAAAGAAATTTCACCGAAGTAATTTTGAGTCTTTTTCAAAAAAGTAATTTTTATGTGTGGTTCTAAATTATAGACTTGAGTCAACTCTGAGGAACTTCCCACAAGATTAGTATCTAAATTCCCCTCCTCTCCACAGACCTGGCTAAACAGTCTGTGTCCTGTCTCCACTAATATGGGTCGTCCTCTAAGAGTAAGTGTGATTCTGGCAGACATTTTCAACAGCAGTGTTCCTGTGTGATGTTGTGATATAATAAGGAATATATATTTGGTCTTTGTCCCTGGTTCCTGTCACAAAGAGCTTCTAAAACCCTTGGAATTTCCAGAGTTATAAGAGTGCCTTTCCTTTGGTATACTGATGAGATGACTGTTGGCTGAGGGGTTCCTACATAGCTTAGACTCAAGGGTTGGGAAATTTTGGCCCCACCCTAGGACCTCCAGGGTGGGGAGAGGGCTAGAGATTAAGTTGATCATGCTTGGCCAATGATTTAATCACTCGTGCCTTCATAATGAAACTTTCATAAAAGCCCCTGAGCTACAAGGTTCAGGGAGCTTCTGGGTTGGTGAACGCACTGAGGTGCTGGGAAGGTGGAGGGCCCAGAGAGGGCATGGAAGCCCCAAGCCCCACCAATACCTTATCTAATGCATCTCTTCCTTGGCTGTTCCTGAGTCGTAGCTTTATAATAAGTCATTACTACTAAGTACACAGTTTTCCTAAGTTCTGTGAGCTCTTCTAGCAAATGATCAAACCCATGAATGGAGTCATGGGAGGCCCTAATTGTGGCCAGTCAGTCAGAACTACAGGAGGCTGGTGACTTGCAATTGGACTCTGAGGCCAGGGCAGTCTTGTGGGACTGAGCATTTAACCTGTGGGGTCTGACACTCACTGCGGGTAGTCAGAGTCAGAATTGATCTAAACTGTGGGGTACCCAGTTGGTATCCAGAGAGGTGGATAATAGGGTGTTGTTGGGAGAGAAAATCCACACATTTGCTGTCAGAAGTGTTGGAATGTAAAAAAAGCTTGTGTTTCTGCGTGTCCAACATACTGAGTTGAAAAGGGATTGACATCTGCCAGAACTCTTTACAAAGGGCTGATGAAGGGCACCCAAAATGACAATAGCAATTCCTCATTGCAAATCAGTTCATCTCTGGGAATATCTGCCTTGGGGACGAAACTTTGCTGAAAGCCCACTGTCCTAATGGTCTATGTTGACTCCTTTAGAAGGGAAGACAGTGGAAAGGAACTAGCATGGCTGGGCATCTATTAAGTGCCTTATAGAAGTTATGTCGCTTATTCTTGATCAGTTTTTTGAGGTTGTTATCATGCACATTTCACAGATAAGGGAGCTGAGTCCTGGAGAGTCTAGACTCCAAATCAAGAAGAGCTAGCTCCTCCACCCACTTGCTGTGACTTTTGGCAAGTTACTTAACTCTCTATGTTCTGAGCTCTTCAGCTGTAAAATGGGAAGAATAAGAAAATCCCCCTGAGAGGATGAAGAGAATACATTGCAAAGTGTTTAGCAGAGAAATAAACGACCAATAAATATTAAGTACCACTATTATTGTTATAGTTAAATAAGTTAAGTAGCTTGCTCAAATTAAAATTGCTTTTAAGGGGCGCCTGGGTGGCTCAGTCGGTTAAGCATCTGCCTTTGGCTCAAGTCATGATCTCGGGGTCCTGGCATCGAGCCCCGCATTCAGCTCCCTGCTCAGCGAGGACTCTGCTTCTCCCTCTCCCTTTGCCTCTCCATCCCCCCACTCATGCTCCCTCTCTTTCAAAATAATAAATAAAATCTTTTTTAAAAATAAAATTGCTATTAAATGCTAATGCTGGATTTCCATCACTGTCTTAGTCCAAAGTACATTCTCCTGTTTACTCAGCACTCTTTCTAAGCTGAGGATGAAAGACAGAAAGACAGAGACACCCATCCTCTCTCCTCGAGGGGAATCAAAGTATCTAAAGGTATGGATTTGGTCAATGTTACCTTCTGGCCACAGATTAATTGATTGATTGATATGTTTTGTGGCTTATTAGTCGGAAAGTGGGGCTGGCTCTCTGGAACCTGCTGTAATGCTCAGAAAACTTGGCTGACTGGGCAGTGGGCGGGCTGGAGGCTGGGAATAGGCTGGCAAGGGCTGGGGCAACTGGGTTACCACGGGCCTGGTGCAAGAGTGGGTAAAAGGCCTAGGCATTATGTCTGTGGGCTCAACAGGCTAGCAGTCCAGGACAGTCTGGACTATGGGGTCAGGCAGGCAGGCTGCAGGGAGATGTGCCCAAGTCAGCAGGCTATAGTTGACCTGGAAGAAAACCCATGGACCTGGCAGCCAGTGGGTGACCTGGAGCCATGAAGGATGGGATCTGGGTGTCCTAGGGAATCCTGGGGAGGGGGTTGACTCTCAGTAATTTACCCATGGCTCTGGCCATTCCTTGTCTCTCCTAGTGAGGGTGTAGGAGTGGGAGGTAAAGGCATGTGTAAAAAACTCACATGACAATAGGAGCTAGGCACTATCACTTTCACCCTAGGCACTTTACACATGCTGTCTTCGTTCTCACCACATGCTCATATAGTAGCTAGTTCCACCTCCAGGATACCAGTGAGGAAACTGAGGCTCATACAAGTCAAATAATAATGCCCCAGGTCAGTGTTAGATTGTCAAATAAGCTAACTAAAAGTCTGCTTAGGAGATTTGCTAAATAAATAAAATTTTACAAATAAATAAATAAAATTTTTTTAAAAAAGGAGATTTGCAAAGCATGAATATTTAAAAACCATTTTTAAAAATAATTGTCAATTTGAATTTTCTAAGACTGCATCAAAGCAATCATTGTTGGAAACATCAGAACTTTGTTGGACTTCCTTACAATTATGTTGATGTCTTAAATGGAATGGAAGGGGAAGGGTGAAAAGATGGCTTTCTTCCCATTTTCCTCTCCGTTTTAGGGGGCGAGGGGAGAGAAGGAAGCCTTTTCTAGAAGCCCTCAGCAAATTTCCTCCATCATCCTTTTGGCTAGGACAGGGTCCCACGTACACCCCCCAGATCAGTTACTGGCAAAGGAACCAGCATTGCATTAATTGCTTTAGAATAATCACAACTTACACTATGAGGCTGGGCAAATTGCCACCCCATAAAATTGGGTTCTGTCAGCAAGAAGAAGGGGATGGCGGCTGTTGAGTATGCGGTCAGTTGAGCTATCACAACACCTCAGGATGCGCCATCATCACTGGGGGGCTAGCAAAACATGGACCAGTCATGTACCAAATGGTCGCCTTGGGTTAGAGTTTATTAACTACCATTTTTAAAAAGAGAGCATGAATTTAAAAAAAAAAAAAAAGGCGGGGTGCGGCGCCTGGGTGGCTCAGTCAGTTGGGTGTCTGTCTTTGGCTCGGGTCATGATCCCGGGGTCCTGGGATCAAGTCCCACACTGGGCTTCTTGCTCAGCAGGGTGTCTGCTTCTCCTTCTCCCTCTGCCTTCTGCTCGCCCTTCTTATGCTCTCTCTCTCTCTCTCTGTCAAATAAATAAATAAAATTTTTTTAAAAATTTAAAAAGAACATTAATGGACTCTTATGGAGACTTGAATCCCACGACATAGTACAGTTAGTACCGTGTTCTAATGAAAGCTTCCCTCCACTATGGCCTCTATTTCTTTCACTTTCCTTAATCAACTAAACTCCTTGTGACCTGTCTTCACTCTGTCTCTACTTCCCACTCCCTCTTCAAAGCATTGTCATCTGCCTTCCACTCCCACTTCTTCCTTGAAACTGTCTAGCAAAGGTCATGAATGAATATTCAACTCCCAATCCCCAGCGTACTTTCCCACCCACGGTTTACGCAGCTCTGGGACACATGGTGCAGTTAACCCTTCCGACAGTCTTGACAAGCTCTCAGGCCCATGACCCTACTCTGTCCTCACCCTGACTGGCCTACTCCTAAATGTTGGGGCTCACTCCCCGGGATTCTTTCCTTTCCTTCTCTTCTTTCTTCAGACACTGTCCTTAGGACATGCACTACCATCTCCAATATCTGGCTCCCATACCGGCTGGAGACATGAGCTGCAGACCTGTAAGTTTAACTGACTTTTGGATGGTTCTACCTAGAATAGCACAAGTACCTCAAGTTCAATTTCTTCTAAGTTGGCCTCATCATTATGTCTTTTAAACCTTCTACTCTCTTTTATCTTGTGCTCCTGATCCTGGTGATTGGCACTATTATCCATCCAGCCGCTTGGCCAAGACAGAAACCTGGATCCCACCTGGATCATATAATAAATGATCAAGTCATCTTGTTTCTAAGTATCTCTGTTCTCTTTTATAGCCACAATTTCCACCCTGGCCGAACACTTACCATAACCTGCTGGGTTATTATGAGGGTCTGAAGCTGATGTCCCTAACTTTATGCTTACCCTACCCCCCAGTCTACGCTCCACTATCTTCCTAGTGATCTTTAATAAAATATGCAGATGATCACATCTCCTTGTATGGCTCTTCACTGCTGTCAACACAAGGTTTATGGCTTACAAAGGCTGTCCACCTCTCCATCCTTATTCCTGTACTTTCCTCTTCTTGGCTTATGCTGTCTCCATGCTGGCTACTGACATCACACTGTTAAATCTTTAATGACTTGAGCTGCTTGCATTTATGTATAGCACTTTCTGCGTTTTACAGCTCCATTGTGGGAGGTCAATATTAAATGTGATTAGGCTTCCTGAAACCTCCACATTAGTTTCCTTACCTGCAAAATGGGGACACTAATACTTACCCAGATAAGAGCTGGAGGTATAACTTCAGCAATGTGAATAGTAGGCATGGCCCATAGTCAGTGTCCAATCAGTGATAACAGCTACTACTCAAGGAGCAGTCCTACTCTGTCCCAGGACAGCTCTGGGTGCTTTATATTTGTTGGTTCCCTTGATCTTCATAACAATCCTTTGAGGTAAGTAATAGTATTCCCATTTTTATGGATGGAGAAACAAGCACAGAGAATTTGAGTAGTCAATTTGATTGCTAGGGCCACCATAACAAAGTATAGAAGACTGGGGGCTTAAACAACAGAAATGTATTTCCTCACAGTTCCGGAGGCTGGAAGTCCATGATCAAGATGTTGGCCATTTGTTTTCTCCTGATGTCTCTCTTTTTGGCTCACAGATGGCCACCTTCTTGCTGTGTGTTCACATGGTCCTCTGTGTGTGTGTGTGTGTGTGTGTGTGTCTAAATTTACCAGTCATACTAGATTAGGGCCCTAATGATCTCATTTGAATTTAAGTACTTCTTTAAAGGCTCCATGTCCAAATACAGTCACAGTCTGAGATACTGTTGATTAGGACTTCAACATATGAATTTGGGAGGGGGACATAATTCAGCCCATAACAAGTAGCTTGTTCAATATCACACAATAGTGAATTTCAGAGATAGGATATGAATCCTGGCAGAACAGCACGAGGCACTATGCCCTTAAACACTATGCAACGCTACCTCTTCGTGACTGGGGACCATTAAATTAATCCATTAGCTTTAGCTACATGCACTGGAGTTCCTAATGAATGTGTTATAAATTATCTGGGGAGAAACACGCAAATCTAAGGACTAATTTCTGGAATGTTATTATAAAGCCAATAGGATGTCCTCAACCACAAAAAAACAACTTCTCAATAATTTGAAAGCTCGGGCGCCTGGGTGGCTCAGTTGGTTAAGCGACTGCCTTCGGCTCAGGTCATGATCCTGGAGTACCTGGATCGAGTCCCGCATCGGGCTCCCTGCTCGGCAGGGAGTCTGCTTCTCCCTCTGACCCTGCCCCCCTCTCATGTGCTCTCTCTCATTCTCTCTCTCTCAAATAAATAAATAAAATCTTTAAAAAAAAAAAAAAAATTTGAAAGCTCTTCTTGTCCACTGAATTGATCTAGCAGCTAATTGGTTTGATGTCATTGATACCAAAATAATTCAGACCAAAGTTAAATCTATTATTCTGTAAATAAAGTCCTTTGGAAATTGCTTCAAAGAGACTTTGACTTTTTAAATCTTTTCCAAATTGCCATTTCACATTCTTCATTTCACAGGAGCTCTAAAACAAGGGCACTTGTGCCTTCCCATTTGGGTTAACTTGACTTTCATCTAAAGCAGTGCTCCACACTCACAGTATTTACCTTGTTTTTCTTGCGTTGGATTTTAGCCGAACTTTCAACAGCAGTGCTCCAGGACAGCTTTAATGATGTATCCCAGGAACTAGAGTATGTGCCTTACGTCAATACAAACAGGTCTCCCATTGTTTGGCCTCAACTCCATGAACACTTAGCAATTTTATCCCTTGTAAAGAAAGGGAGAATATTGGTTCAGGCTTTTATTTTTATTTTTTTAAGATTTTATTTATTTATTTGACAGAGAGAGAGAGACAGTGAGAGAGGGAACACAAGCAGGGGGAGTGGGAGAGGGAGAAGCAGGCTTCCCGCTGAGCAGGGAGCCCGATGCGGGACTCGATGCGGGGCTCGATGCGGGGCTCGATGCAGGGCTTGATTCCAGGACCCTGGGATCATGACCTGAGCCAAAAGCAGACACTTAACGACTGAGCCACCCAGGTCCCCTATTGGTTCAGGCTTTTAGATCAACCCCTTCTCCACAGGTCTACGAAGTCCTTTGGGGCAGGTGCTGTATTGCAATGATCCCTGCAAACTCAGATCCTAGCATGGTGTTGGGCACAGAGATAGCATTCCATCAAGCCAGATGCTCAGTACTGCTGCTGGGGTTAGAGGTCCTAGTTTACCTCCTGCTTCGACTGGGATTTGTTCAGAATACGGGGCCAGGGGGCAGAGCACTTACAAGGGACAGAAAGCATCCTCCCATACAGGAACCTAAGTGGTAGAGATGAAATTAGATGGGGTTCGACAGTATTTGAAAAAGAGTCAAATTGTTGGGAAAACATCTAGCTTCCCAAAATGACTAAGTTGGAGGACTAGAAATTCAATGTGTAGATGTTGCTGATATGCTCATTTAAAGAGAAAAGATATGTTTTATAGTTACCACACATAAAGTTTATAGTAATGCATGCTCCCTCTCCCCTATAAACCAAATGGAGGTACAGTTCCAATTGTCTCCTCTTTTGACTGATGTTTCCCCTACTCTTTTCCCATGAAGACTAGATCTGTGATTCTGTATAATCCTTCCTTACTACCTAAATGTAGAACACATCCACATATGGAAAGATTCTGATATGTACAATCACTCCAAATGTCGCAAGTCCAAAACAGAAACAAGGCACAGCCTTGGAAAAATTCTCAATGTACTGCCACAATTAAATCTGGAATATCTTTAAGCGTAAAAATAAATAGATAGATAGATAGATAGATAGATAGATAGATAGATAGATAAGCAAGCAAGCTTAGGGCAAAGCCCAATTGTAGAAGCAAGTAAAACTGGCAGTTGAAGAGAGATCGCCTGGAGGGGTAGCTCCTCCCCACCCCAGTCACTTTGCCATTGCTTGGCTGAGCCTTGGGCAGGGCCTCAAAATAACCTACTCTCCATCAGGCAGGACTGAATTACTTCTCATCTACAGAGGGAGTCTTACCATTACTTGGTAGCACTCTGTGCCAGGCACTGGGCTAAGTGCTTTGTATGTAGTACCTCTTTTCATGTTCACAGCTCTGTAGGTGTCCACGATCCTCTTAGAGGTCAAGATATTTGCCTAAGCACACACAACGAATAGATCTGCCATACTCCAAAGCCCAGCTTCTTTCCACAGAACCAGTATTTCCCAGACAGGACAAGGGTTTGGCATTGTCAAGAAAGCTGTGCTCATTAGCTCCGGGGTTGAGAAGAGCAAAGGACTTTAGACTTTTGAAGAGCAGAGGGCAGTGCTTGCAGAGTGTGTGGCCAACACCTCGAGAACTGTTGCTGCTCTTTGCAGATGCTCTTTGCACAGAGAAAGACAGCTCAGTGTGTCCCGGAGTAGGTGCAGTGCTCAGAAGAGGAGGCTCAGAGCACAGGTTAATATGGGGCCACGGGGCATGTGCTGTCCTGACGGTTGTCTGTTCAAACACCTGATCCAGGAAGGAGAAACTAAAACCAAAGTAAAAACCTGTTTCAACAGGAGCGACTGGTCCAGAGCTTTGAGCTGGTGGGGCCAGTGGGGACTGGTGGGACCACATGGAGATTCGATGAAGACCAGGAGGGTTGGGGGAAGGCAGTGAGGAGCAAGCACGTGTTGGGGGGAATGTCGTCTGATGGTTTCAGTAACTGTCTTTGAGCGCCAGGCTCATGGTATAGAGCCCCTTTTATAGGGACTGCAGGACTCTTCCCAAGGCTACCAGCAGCTCTTCAAGGTATCTCCGATGGAAGGACACTTGGCGGAATGCACGCTGAGCTTATGACAGCAGTCAAGTCTTGAGAGATGGGGAAGGCCAAAGCTTGGGCCTGGCCATCAATGGAGATACGTGCCCTTTATGCACTATCATTTCTTTTTTTTTTTAACAAGGAGCATATATTATTTTAATACTGGTATAATCAGAATGCAATAGATTAAAGACGGATCATGTATGTAAAAGTCTCTTGTCAATTGTAACATGCGTAAACATACTCGACAGAGAAAGAGAAGCACAGGAGAGAGAGGGGCCCTGATGCCTGTGTCACAGGCAATCTGTCATTCTCCATGGTGGCAGGTGCTGCTGCATATCTTCCAGGTCCCAGTCTCCCCTTCTCCCTTGGTATTAGCATGGGAGACGCACCACACTTGAGCTGGGAACACGGCAGCCGTGGAATAAAGACCCCATTTCCCAGGATCCCTTGCATCTGGGTGTGGCCACAAGACTAAGCGCAAGCCGTTGATGAAGGGGTGGGTGCCAGCTTCAGGAAACCTTCTTCAAATGACAGGCAACTGGCTTTGCCCCGTTTTCTTTGTCCCTTTCTCCAATGGCTGCCTGAACTACGGATATGTTGGCGCTCTAGTCACCAATTTAGACCATAAAGATGAGAGCCACCTCCTAGGGACAGCCAACCAGGGAGCTGGGAAGAGCCTCAGTCCCTGAGGACCTAATAGGGTAGGGCTACCATGCCACCCCAGGACTGCCAGACTCTCTGCAGTCTTTCACAGGAGAGGGAAATGAACCCCTCTTTGTATAAGCCACTGTATTTTGATTTTTTCTGTCAAATGTATCTCTTTTATTTCTCCCTTTTCAGTCCAGGTTCACCCTACTGAGGGCCTACTGTGTGCCCAGAATCCTACCAGGTGCCCTCACTTGTCTGTGCCATCCAACCCTCTCGAACCTCTCTCCCTCTTGTAGATTCGAGGTTATGTTTAGAAGCAACCTAAGCCAACATCCACATTGGTGGTTTCAAATATTTTTAAAGCAGCAGCTATTTACTCTCTGCTTCCTCTCCCCCACCAAACAACGATCATACACATCATCCCCAAATAAAAAAAAAAACCAGCAGCCCTGGGGACACCTTCCCAGAACCTACAACTCCATACTGAGCATGCCTGGATGTCAATAGTGGAAAAACTATACTCTCCATCCGCAAGCTACTGCCAATCCGGGGAGGGGTAGTGACAAGTTAGCTGGCAATTGCAATACAGTATAAACAAGCCCACGAGAGGGATAGATACGTGGGCCATGGGAGCACAAAGAGGGAGCATCTCAGCCTCTCTTGGGTTTTTTATTTCTATGTCCTCTCTGTCAATGCATGAGGTCTCTTAGGAGCCCCTCTGCTAAGCCAAGGGGGCTGAAGCTGAGCCACAGTCTCGGTTGTTCCACTTTGTGAGCCCCTAAGTGTCTCACAGACCACGTATTTATTAGTGATCTATTGTTAATGACCGTGGTAAGCTATCTAAGCTGAGTTTGTATTAATCTTTAGAGGTTTATAGTTACAGGGAAATGAAAATCTCAGAATAAAATATGAGGCTTTTTGGTCTGTATTGGATTTTCAGGAAGCTAATCGGTCCCTCTTGAACTGTTTTGTATGTGTTTTTCTCCGATTTCCCAGCTATTATGCTGAGCGCCACCTCAGGCTCAGCTGCCTGTTAAGTGGGACAGGGAGGACTATCATTAGCAGGACAGGGAAGCTGCATCAGGCCTAGCCTTTAACCAAGACTACACAGGCCAGCCCAGAAGCGAGGTGGATTTGGTGATGGGAGGAGAGTGTGATAGGGGCCAGAGCTTAGGGACATCTCGGAATATACAGACCTGGAGACGGAAGCTTTAGATGCTCTTGTGAAAGTTGAGCTGGCCAGGTCCACAGGGTCTGGTGCTGGGGACCCTAAAGGAGAGCAGGGAGCAAGAGAGGAATATAGGGTCAGAGGGGTGGACGGAAGTGATTCACTGGCACTTAATAGGTAGACTATAAGTATCTCCTAAAGAAAGGAAGGGTGGAGGGAGACAGGGCAGAAGGAAGGAAAGTGGAGGGGGGGAGTGGAAGGAAGGAACGAAGAAAGGAAGGGAGGGAGGGAGGAAAGGAAAGGAAGACTTGCTAACTCCAAGTAATAGGCAGCCAAAAAAGAGTTGAGAGCCAAGGGTTGCTTCAATAAAATAAACAAGACAAGAGTGTGCATGCAGGGACACTGGGGTCATGCTTCAGCTGGCAGAAAAACACACACACACACACACATACAGACACACACACATACGTACACATACACATATACATATATGGGCTAGCCAGCCTCTAAGATGGGCCCCAATCCTTGCCCCTTGGTGTTTATATCCATACGTCATTCCATCCTACACTGAAGATAGCTGACCCGTGCAGCCGACAGGATATGCAGAAATGATGGTGAGTGATTTCCAAGACTGGGCCGTAAAAATCACGGAGGCTTCTGCATTGCTCTCTGTGAGATCACTCATTCTGGGAGAAGCCAGCTCTCATGTCAGGAAGATGCTCAAGCAGCACTGTGGAGAGTTTCACACTCAGTGAGGAACTGAGGCCTCCTGTCAACAGCTGGAGCCAGCCAGCCAGTCATAGAAATGAGCCATCTTGGAAATGGATCCTCCAGCCCCACTCAAGCCTTCAGCTTCAGACGACAGCAGCTCACTCTCAGATGCCTGACCCATAGGAGCTGTGAAATGATACATGTTTGCTGTTTTATGTCAAGCAACAATAGATAACGAACACAACATGCATACACACTTTCCATGGATAGATCTTATACACAAGATGTATAATATGTATTCCATAGTATCAAAATAATGTATGTTTACTGGAGAAATGTCAGTAAATATAGATAGTAAATTAAGATCACCACAATTTCTCCCCTGCAGAGATGATAATGCTATGTTTGAAGCACAATATGTGTGTTCACTGATTTAATGCTCACAACAAATCTTATGGGGTAAGTGATGCTCTAATCTCTGTTCTAATGGATGAGGAAGCTGAAACACAGGGAACTGAAGTAACTTGCCTAAGCAATAAGCAGAGGAGACAGAATTTGATTCCAGGCAATCTGAGTCTACAACCTGAGTATTTATTTGATCATTGTCTTATAGGATTACACAGTCTGGCTGATACTTTATTGTATTTCCCTCCAGTCTTTTTTCTTTGCGTGCATTTTTTAAATTAATAGACTTTGTTTTCTAGAGCAGTTTTAGGTTTACAGAAAAATACAGTATATTCTATAAAAATATAGTATGTTCTATGGGTTTTGACAAATGTAGACTGACATAAAGAATAGCTTCACTGGCCCTACAAAGCCCCTGTGCTCCATCTATTCATCCTTCCTGATGCATGTCATTCTTTTTTTTTTTTAAGTTTTATTTATTTATTTGAGAGAGAGAGAGAGCACACGCGTGCATGTGCGCGCACGCGCGCACACACACACACACACACACACACACACAACACGAGTGGGGGGAGGGGCAAAGAGGGAAAAGCAGACTCCCCGCTGACCAGGGAGCCCAACACCACTGCAGGGCTCGATCTCAGGACCCTGAGATCATGACCTGAGCCAAAGGCAGCCGCTTAACTGACTGAGTCACCCAGGCACCCCCTGATGCATGTCATTCTTAAGCAGAGCTCATACTACATATATTAATTTTGCATCCTTTTTTTCTTTAATATTACATAATAAGCATTTTTCCATGTCAGTAAAATTTCTTTATAAACACAATTTTTTAAATAAACACAGTTTTTAATGCTTGGATAATATTGTATATGTGCATAGATGAACCGTAACTGACCTATCCCCTGTTGTCAGGCATGAAGGTTGGTTTTTTTAAGTCCTGGGGTTGGGGGTGTAAGGGACTCCTGAAACTCAACCCAGCATCCTTAATTTAAAGGTGCATTTATCCAAGGAAGTGTGTCAGCTTCCACAAGTAGGTACAACTGCTGTGATTTTTTAACATTCTCTGTTAGAAACTTGGAAACTCTTGATTCTGTAAGTTATTTCTAGCCTGTGAGTACACTTGTTCTACCCTCCTCCCCACCTGTGTTCTTCTCCCCAACCCCAACCCCCAGTTTGGCTTTTAGACTAAGTTTTCCTCAATTCTCAAAAAATGAATCATTGAAAATAGAAAATGCCCACAAACTTTTCTTCCCACCTTACTTCCAGCATCAGACACAGGCTGATACCACTGATGCTTTTCCGGAGGCCCATTCAAGACAAATGGTACCCTCTGAGACTGATTTGTCAAATATTCTGT
Source organism: Phoca vitulina (assembly GCF_004348235.1). NCBI lineage: Eukaryota > Metazoa > Chordata > Mammalia > Carnivora > Phocidae > Phoca > Phoca vitulina. Next base: position 100,495,839 of record NW_022589704.1, read on the forward strand.
ATTTCTTTTGCCCATTTCCAAATTCCTTCATTCAATTTTAAATTTGATTTTAATAGACTATAGATTCCTATTGGATTAACCTTTATGGCTCATCAGAACTTTCAAATTCCTCTAACTGCAAATTCCCTTTACATGTGATTTTCTTACTAGAGTGTCTTTTTTACACCCCAGGGGACACCTGAGTCTGTATTTAAGGAAGATACACAGACCCACTTGGACTGGTCCATTAGTTAGATTGCCTTTAAAAAGAAGGAACGATGCATACAAATTTAAACTTCAGGTATAAGGCTTTCCCTGTCCTCCTTCTGCCTCTGTCTCTCTCTCTCTCTCAAGCCTGATGCCCAGGTAGGAAGGAGAGTGTTCTAGACTGTGTGACTTTGATGATCCTCAGAACAACTATTGGTATTAGAAGAATCTAAAGAGGCTCCTGGCTGGCTCAGTCGGTAGAGCATGTGACTCTTGATCTCCGGCTTGTGAGTTCAAGCCCCATGTTGGGTGTAAAGATTAAAAGTAAAAAAAAAAAAATTTTTTTTTAAAGAAGAACTAGGAATGGCACACCTGGATTGGCAATTATAGGACTTTGTAATTGACTGATTTTGGTCAAAGAAACATTCTTTGTCTCACTCATGGTGGGTAGTTGTTTTCATTTCTGAGTTCAGCCTAAAGAGAGTTGAAGAAAATGAAGCATAACCTTAATTTTGGGTTTAATATATTACTGGATGTTGAGATTAAAGGGAAAAGAAAAGTATAACTTGCCAAATTCCTACAAGAACAGTATAGACAGTTTTTCCAACGAAAATTACCAGACCATTAGTAACATACTGTGTTATTTATCAAACACTCCAGCAAAGATCACTGTATACATACATTAGATCCAATCCAGGGACTCACTACCCTTACTAGAAATTAATACAAACTTAGATGACTAGTAATGAACTTTAAGAAAACCAATCATTGCCTTCCATTAGATGTTTTGCTTTGTCTCCATCAAAAGTTTAGATATAACATTGGAATCATCATTAAACTGGCTAAATATGTAACAATCATACCTCAAGCTTCTAACACTTCACATACCGACTATTTTGAATTTCCTTCCCTTGCACCTGAGGCATAGGATAGACTCCCCTCAACATCAGGTTTCCCCACGGCTGTGATTGTTGATCAGGGATGGGGCCTAGGGAGGGTATGGGTGACATATCAGAATTCGGGGTGGGGGGAGGGAGAGGATGAGACACAGTACTGACACCGCAGCTCGGTGATTCTGATATGCCCCTCATGGGGAGATATTGTTACTGTTTTCAATGGTCTTCTAGCTGTAGTCTGCCCAAGCCTATTCTCTCCTTCCTTGGCAGCATGAAATTAATTTGTCCTAAATCACTGATTACATCATCATACTCCTTACACACTTTTATCATCTGCCACTTAATGTTCATACTCTTCAGCTTGACTTTCTTTTTTTTTAAAGATTTTATTTATTTATTTGACAGAGACACAGCGAGAGAGGGAACACAAGCAGGGGCAGTGGGAGAGGGAGAAGCAGGCTTCCCGCGGAGCAGGGAGCCTGATGCGGGCCTGATCCTAGGACCCTGGGATGATGACCTGAGCCGAAGGCAGACGCTTAACGACTGAGCCACCCAGGCGCCCCCAGCTTGACTTTCAAGAAACAATTCCTCCCACCCCCACCACCAAGGCTTTTTAAGATTAGAAATTAATCGTATATCCTATTGCCCCTTGCCATAACACCACCCTCTGAGAATGGAACTAGAAAATCACTTTATTTCACCAAGTATTTCTGGAGGGACTCTTTACTGTGTATGGCTTTTGGGGATCTAAAAATAAATGGAAGCCAGGATCGATGTTCTCAGAAGCTTAAAAGTCAACTGGGGAGAAGAGAGGAACTGGCCCATTGCAGCATCATGGGCTATGTGCTTTTCTGGGGATGCAAAGAGTTGGGCCCTGGGTGAGGGGAAGATCAAGGAAGGCTTCTCAGAGGAGTCAACTTGAAAGCTGAAATCTAAAAAGTGAGTAAGAGTTTGGCAAAGAAAGGAAAGGCAGGGCAGTATAGGCAGAAGGGAGAGACTGCACATAATGAGATGAGGAGGAGTAATTGCCTTATGATAGATGAGTCATCTGTGGATGAAACACGTGCTGGGGACAATTGATAAACATGTTGCCAACAAAAACCAGGGAATACTCAAGTCCAATCAAGGTGACGGGATATTCTCAGAAGTGATGTAAAAACAGAGAAAGTGGTAACTTAATCTGGCATATTGAACCTGCCTGCTGGAGGCGGTGATGGACAGAGGGGACATCCTACAAGTGTGAGAGGCTGTCAAAGGCTGTCAGCATTTATTAAGCTTTATCCAAGGGGGAGACAAATGCATGGAGTGGGCATGCGTACTGCATCACTAGAGAAGAGTGCTCTATTGTAGGGAGAGATCTTCATTCTCTGTTCCCTAAATAATTTGCTCATGCCTGCGGACCTTCATACCGGAAAGAAGCTATCCTTATAGCAAACATCAGTGTCTGGTCCCTGGAACATTATATTTGCTTTAAAAAGAGTGACCTTGGTTTATAATCAGTTTCTAAAAAATTTTGAGCATCTGTACAGTGCTAAGTGCCCCATCATGTGAGTGTCCTGATAAGAGTAAAGTTTGGCTCTGCAAAGCTGAGGACAGGGCCCCATGAGGCTATGATGCTTTGGGGGCTCTGAGGAGTCAGTGGGCCTCCTCCTCAAAAGCAACAAGAACAACCTGTGTTTCCTGCCACTGTTGCGTGTTTGGCATGTCCGCTGTGTTCTCCTTGCTCCCACCTCCATCCAGAATATAATCTAGAATGGTATGACTCGAAGTGCCTCCCCACAGATGGTCTATCACCAGTTCACAGTAACATAAATACAAAAATGCAGATTAAACAGATAGAACCCTTTAGAGAAATTTAACAGAGAAATTGATTTCCGTTGAATCTAATAAAAAAAATTAGCATTTGTATTCTATTCATATGTGATTTGTTTTCTCGTTTAACTTTCTAGTAATTTATTTTTATTTATATTTTACAAAAATAATGGGGCCATAACAAGTTGGTCCTTCACTCCAGGCAGATTGAGAAGTGCTGTGCAAAATGGGCAGAGATCCCCATTTTGCACAGACTCTGTATTACGTTTGGTGCCTGTCCAAATGGGAGCTGTGGGTCTCAACCCTGTTGCACAGGAGAATCACCTTGGGAGTTAAGAAAATCTTTATCTATATCCACACCTGTAAGAGAAGCCTGGGCTCCACCCTGGCCAATTAAGTGAGAACAGAGGCGGGATCAGAGTGGGGCAAAGTCTTCTGCACTTAATAAAAACTCCCTTGTTGTTTCTAATGTGTGGCCAGGAATGAGAATATTAATGTGGGCGGTAGCCAATTGATGACCACAAGTTGAATGAATGATCAAAACATGTCAGCTAGCCAACAGCAGATGTTTATTACAGTGCTGTACCAGGTGCTGAGTAACATGCTACAGAGGCGTGAGGATTAATCAAGATTCTTTTAAGGATTTATTTATTTGAGAGAGAGAGAGGGAACAAGAGCGTGTGCGGGGGGAGGGGGGGTAGAGGGAGAGGGAGAGTCTTAGGCAGACTCCAGGCTCCAAGTGGGGCTCCAAGTGGGGCTGGAGGTGGGGCTCCGCGTGGGGCTCAAAGAGGGGCTTGTCACTCCATCTCATGAGCCTGAGATCACAACCCTAAGATCACAACCTGAGCCAAAACCGAGAGTCCGTGGCTTAACTGATTGTGCTAACCAGGCACCCCAATCAAGATTTTCTAATAAGATGTTAAAGCTCCTACAGACAAAGCCAACACAAAGAAGAGTACAGACCATTAAAAAACCACAATATTCATCTACAAATAAAGGAAAATTTATACACTATGCAGGGATGGAGCCATCTTTTTCTATTTTTTTTAAGCAAACAGCACATCCGATAATATTCCACCTGATGGGAGATTCCTCAACCTGGTGCCTCCCATTTGGTCAAAGAAGCCACTAGATGTCACTCAAGGTCCCTCAGGCTTCCCTCTCAAGGCTCTGCCCAGCCATCAGTTATCCAACAGATCATTTTCATCTCCAAACTTTGTCCATGCAGTCCACACTCCCAATGGAAGCCAGGCAAAACTTAAGGCACAACATGTGCTAGTTGTCAGGTCTCCTTCCACTGCTTTCCCTAGCATCCTAGGCCCACCTCATTCCTTCATTTATTCGAGAATAGTAACTGGGCTGATGTTAAGACCAGATGTTACGTTAAGCTGTGATGAAATAATGGTGAGCCATGGGTCTTGCTCTCATGGAGTTTAATCTATGAAAGCACTTATACTAATTTGTATTGTTTATTTACTTACTAATTCTCCCTCAGACCAGAGGCTCTTGAACTTTTTTGGCCACCACACCCAAAGGAAGAAAGACATTTTATATCACAACCCATATACACACAAAATACACAAACATACAACTAAAGTTAAAATTTCATAGTACCAGGTTTACCTTCCCTTTGTGTGATGTGCTCTATTTTCTGGGCTAGTCTAATTCATTTCTTTTTTTCAAGATTCTTGTTTTGATCTACCATGCTGATTTCGCAAGGCATTAATAAGTCAAAACCTAAGAATGAAAAATACTTGCCTTGAGGGCAAGAGCCACCTCTTACCTGTATTCTAGATGCCTAGCAAATAGTAAGTGAGCAATACTTCATTTTATTTTATTTTTAAGATTTTATTTATTTATTTGACAGAGAGAGACACAGCGAGAGAGGGAACACAGCAGGAGTGGGAGAGGGAGAAGCAGGCTTCCCGCGGAGCAGGGAGCCCAACGCAGGACTCGATCCCAGGACCCTGGGATCATGACCTGAGCCAAAGGCAGACGCCTAACGACTGAGCCACCCAGATGCGACAGCAATACTTTTTTTTTTAAATGAATGAATGTTTTAATGTTTTTTAAATGAATATTATGAGAACTAATTCACATTAAGTAAATTAAGAAAATTTAGATATAGGTTAAGTGCCTGTAATATGGATAAGTCCAAAGAATGTATTCATATATACAGATTATATTCATATATCTACAAATAATATTTTTTTCAGATAATATACAGATTATACACTAGGCACACCACATATACTGTCAATGTAATTTAATATTTTAGTCACAATCTAGGGCTCATGCATTTTAAATTCACATGGCTAAAAACATGTTCATCTTGGAAAAAGAAGTCATGAGGAGAAATTAACTTTTTTTCAGATATTAAAACTGATTAGAAATTCTAATGGCTAAAAAGCTTGGCATCAGAGACTGTGGCATGATGTGATGTGTTTTGGGGTCTGGGAGAGTGAACAGTCAAGAAAGAATTCTCAGGATGTCTTCCAGGCAAAAAAAGGTGGTCTTATGAAAGCACGGGGACAGGACCCGTGGGCAGAAAGAGCTGCACCGGGGTTTTGAGGAGTGACTGATTATATACTTTTAAGTTGGGAGGAGGTTAGGGTTAGGGTAAGTCTCTAAGGAATTTGGAAGCAAGGTTTTCAGGACCTTGAGGGGCTAGTTGCTGTTAAGATAAGGTCATTTACTACTGTTCAGTAAAACATTAGTCATGAGCCCCTTCAGCTGTATATCAGTGAGCCATATGCTTGGAGGATGATTGCTAACATATATCTTACGGGGAGGTAGGGATAAAGGAAGTTTCCAAAGGGATTTTATATATTAAAGAAGACTTACAGTATCCTGGAAGTTGGGCTAATGTCAAGCTAAGGTTGTCTTTTGCCTCTAGCAAAGTATTAACATTGAGGCAGCCGAACTCTTTGAGGAAGGTTACTCTGCTTGTCTCAAGTACTTGTCAGTGGGCTGCAAGTTGTAAGGAAATTTAATTTTTTCTGCACTTTTTGGTCTGTGTAATGGCCTCCAAAGATGTTCACACCGTCCAGCACAGAATGATAATGTGAATATGGTAGCTTGCATGGCAAAAGGGACTTTGTAAATGTGATTAAAAATAAGGATATTGAAATGGGGAGATTATCCTGGACTGTCTAGGTGTGTCCAATGTAATCACAAGGGTCCTTATCTAAGGGTCATGGAACATACAGAAGTGATGAGACACAGATGTGAAGAACAGGCTCCTGGGTTTGAAAATGAGGAAGAGGCCATGAGCCAAGGAACACCGTGGCCCTGAGGAGCTGGAAAAGACAAGAGATTCTCCTCCAGAAAGAACATAGCCTAGCAATCCATTTTGGACTTCATATGTCCAGAAGTGTAATATAATAAGTGTGTGTTGTTGTAAGCCACTAAAGTTGTGGTAATTTGTTAATGGATTATTCAATAAGATTGATACTGGGACAGGTGCATAGTTACTAAAAAAAATAAAGCTGGATCCCTATTTCCTTTCACCAGAGTTATTTCAGATGGTCCTAGATTTAAGTATTAAAAAAAAGAAAAACTGAAAGTATTAGAAGAAAATGTTTTTGTTTTTGACTGAGGAAAATACAAAACCCAGACACAATAAGAGGTGGATAATAGTAACTCACACATAGTTGGTGGGTGCAACTTGGCAACATTTATCAAAATTAAACATGCCCATACACGTCAACCCAGCAATTGCATTTCCAGGAATTCATCTTAAAGAAACACTTTGTTGTACATACATACAAAGCTTTATGGTGAAAATGTTCTTTATGGCATTGTATGTGATAGCAGAGAACTGGAATGGCCTAAGTGCCAATTTATCAGACAAGATTAAATATACTATGGCATAGCCCTTAGAAAGATTGACATGTATCTATCTGTTCTATTAGGGACATTTGTAAGTGAAATATAGTATGTATAGTATAATCCCTTTTGTGCAAGGATCTACACATCTGTAAGCTACATTTACCTTACAGATGCAGAGAAAATTCTAGAAGTATACACAAGCTGTTAATAGTGCTTATCTTTAGAGAGTGGGACTGGGAAGTCTTTGATTTTTAAAGTTTTACATTTTTCTATAGAGTCCTTGCTCCCAGGGTTTGCTGATTTGGGTCTTCTGCTGCTTTAGAAAGGAAAAAAGGAAGGAAAGATGGAAGAATTGCTGGCAAGTGAAGAGGAGAGGGCCATGTTGACAGAGTGACCAAATCTGGGCCAACTGCTTCAGAGATACATGCTATCTAATTTTAAAAAATAAGTAATTAAAAAAAAACATATTTAAAGTAGCTTCATGATTAAAAGAAGCCCAAGCCACAGGATTCTGAACTTGTTGGAAAGATGTGTGACACTTCTTTAAAGGTTTAAACTCTAGAAATTGTTTTGTTTTGCTTAAAGTTATTCCTGAAAATCCCAGATAGGTAAAAAGATGAAATTCTCCCTTTGCCCCTTTGTGGTCAATCTAAGGCAGATTGGTATCCAGTTAAGGTCACATGTCAGAGACCAGGTATTTGAAAGCCTGTGTGCCTTGTATGTTCTACTTCATCAGTTTAGGCAACAAAATCAAATCATTTCGAGTCACATGTTTTGTTTTTTGTTTTTTGTTTTAAGATTCTATTTGTTTATCAGAGAGAGAGAGAGAGAGCATGAGCAGAGGGAGGGGCGAGGGAGAAGCAGGCTCCTCGCTGAGCAAGGAGCCTGATAGGGGACTCGATCCCAAGACCCCGGGATCACGACCCGAGCCCAAGGCAGACCCTTAAGTGACTGAGCCACCCAGGCGTCCCCAAGTCACGTGTTTTTTAATGTTAAAATTCACGGTGCTCTGAGGTCTACCCAGCAAGCTGAGTCCAGGTTTCCCTTGGGGTTCTCCCTGGGTATCTCCATTGATGTAAGGGTCACTCATTTCTTCCAAAGGGATCCTCCCAAGTTGCTGATGGCAGGGCCAGTCAGCCACAGTGCCTGGTCAAACCTCATTCTCTGTTGCATTGTGGCTGCCAGAGGTCCCTGCCAAGGCCCAAGCAGCATGGCTTGGCTGCACGGGCTAGAACAAATGCCTATTCCTTCTTGGCTGTGGCTACCCAGGGTTAGAAGAGGTCCTAATGTTAACCACACAGTGCAAAAAGGCCAGTCCTCTCCTGCCAACACCCTCCAAGCATGGACACAACCCTTGCTCTTACTCTCCCGAAGTACAGCCAAGGGCAGGCTGCAGACAAAGGAAAAAAAATCACAGTCAATAGCAGTGTTTGCCAATACCTAGCAATGTTTGGGGCCATTTTTTTAATTTTTATTTTTGGGGGGCTACTTTTTAAATGAAAAGAAAAATCTTGTTAACTCTCAAATGTAAAATTAAATTATTTAAATTATGTTTTTAATCATGTGTAAACACAAGATTAGGCATAAAGTCCTTCTCACAGCTTTTCTACACTTACAAATTAAAACAATTTTGCAAATTAAACTAACAAAATTAAAAATTCAATTAATATTATGCATGTAATGTAGGAGATGACATTGTTTTGCTGAAATTAAAGTGTCCCTTGTGATGAGAATACGGAACTCATTTCTATGGTATGGGTTTTTAAGGGCATGCTTATAATCAACTTAATTATCCGACATTCTTTTCTGTTTGAATTTCTGTGAAACTTTTGTACGGTGTGCCATGCGGATGCTTGATCTTCACTTAGCCAGAATGCTGTCATTTCCACAAGAAGTATTCTATTTTTTTCCTCATTTGCCCAAGAAAATTAAAGTTACAGTCCTTGGTGCCAAATACAAAATCAAGTGGCAGTGTTTGGTTACAAGGTGGTCATCAAAATGATCTAGAATAGGCATATATTAGTTTTGAAAGATTATAATTTAAAGAAGAGCAAAAATGTATATATTTTTGTAGTTAATTTACAGTATATATGATTCCATTTATATGAAACGTCCAGAGTAGGCAAATCTATAAAGACAGAAAGTAAATTAGTGGTTGTCGGTTGGGGGAGGAGGGAGTGGAGAGTGACTGCTAATGGGTAGGAGAGTTTTTTGGGCTAATGATGTTCTAGAAGTGGATAGTGGTGATGACTGCACAACTTTGCAAATATACTTTAAAAGGATGAATTTTATGGTATGTGAATTATATATCAATTTTTTTTTTTTTGGTCGTTGGGAGTGTTTATCCGCCCCTCCCCCCAGATAAATGATAGCCGTGAGATTTTTTTTATGAATTTCTAAAAAGTGACTTCATAGTTTTCCTAAAGAATAGTAGATGGATATGAGGCTTACATTTGTTTATCTAAAGGGCTCATCCTGTGCAGTTTCCCAAAACAAAGGGTATCCCCTCCAGCCTCTCCAATGTTGAGACTCCAGCTGTATTTATATTACAAGTCAGATACAAAGACGATTGCCCTCAACCGTTTACCAGGTAGTAGTGGCAATAAGATCCACACAGGCCTAAGTATCGTATATATTAAAAAAAAAAAAAAAAAGAAAAGAAAAAGAAAAAAAGGGAGGTATATAAACCAAGAACTATAAATGTCAGAGGAGGAAGGAATTCTTACCTATGGTGGAAGTACCACATGATCTTTGGTTGGAGGATGATTGGAGGTTGATAGGTGGAGATGGAGTGAAGAGCATTTTATTAGGGGAAATAGCATGAACAAAGGTATGGAAAAATGGAGAGCTAGAGGCCAGAAAGCATATTAGGGAAGGATGAATGAGTACTCGCTGGAACTAAGCTCTGGGAAGGAAAGTAATCCAAAGAGGTAAAGCAGGAAAAATATGGACTGACAAGCTGTCTTTTTAAAATGGAAAAATTGAGCGAAGGAGAAGGGAGTCAGTAGAAATCTCTGCCTTTCACAGATTTGTATAAATTTGCAAGATTTCACCTTGTAAAAACCAGCCATGATTAATTAAATAGGCATTTTGTTGGCTTGGAGAAAAAGTGATACTTGTATGAATTCGGCCCTGGTGGGGTACTGAAGCTAAGAGCAAGGAAGAGCAAGAAGGGACCAGGCTACAGGAGCGGGCACTGATAAAAAGGATCGCAAAAAGAGGTGTGCCTGTCCCCAAATCCCTCCTCCCATCATTTAAGCTGAGATCACCCAGCCCATAGGCATCAGTCTTATCACAATGAGTTTGTATCATCAGTAAAATATGAATGCACCTGGCTAAAAACCCTGGCGTGACAACACCAAATTCATATGCTTTATTAGAATGAATTCATTCAATTTTTTAAAAGCACACCATTCTTGGCACACAGAAGGCACCCAGACGTTTGTTTTATAAAATAACATTGTTCTTTGTTTTAGTGTCTATATTTAGAAGAGGAAATGATTCAAAACTGCATCCTAAAACCTGTATCCTCTATTAGCATTGAGGTTGGGACGACTTGGGGCCAAGAGGTCTGGTTTTCCCCTTTAAAACAGGTTTCGGCCCCTCGGTCGAGTCCCTTAGGTCAGTAGGTCCAGCAGGGGTCGCAGTTCAAGTAACCAATCGAGGCTGGGCCATGGGGCGGGGCCACAGCGCTCCGCCCCTCCTCCCAGCCCTCCCTTCCCAACCTACCCAGGTCCGGCCTCCATCGCACCTGCGTGTCCCCCCGCGCCCGCGCTGGTGCAACCTTTCCAGCCGGCGCTAGCAGGGAGGATTTTGGGCTCGCCTCTCGCGAGATCGCCTCCAGTTGCGGCCACCGCCGCTCCTGGCCGCTGAGTGGCGGCGTCTGCGCAGCCGCCATGTTCGGTTGCTATGCTGTGGCCTGGGAGACGGGGTGTGCTTGAGGGAGGAGGAGGAGACGGAGGAGGAGGAGACGGAGGAGGAGGAGGAGGAAGAGGAGGAGGACAAGGAGTGGGTAGATTGAGCTCCTCTTGCACTCACACACAAACGCTGCCCAGGATTACCCGCCTGCTCACGCCGCGCTGCGCGCTTTTCCGCTCCTCGCGGCCCCCCCACATTGTTCTCTCAGGACTCCTGGGTCCCCAGGGGCTGAATTCGGGGCCTGAGCCGGGGACAGGAGAGACTTGGCTTTGGCGGGAGGGTCGGAGGTTTGGGGCCAGGCCCCCCCGCCCAGGGGCTCCCCTCCCCCACGGCACTTTGGGGGGTGTGGATTATCTCATCCCCGCAGGGAGGTGGGAGAGCGCGCCGGCCGCCCGCCTCCCTCCCGCCTCCCCGGCGGCGCCGGCCCGCGGCAGCCCCGCAGTATGAGGTGGTGCTGGCGGCTCGGGGCCGTGGCGCGGCCGCTGCGGCGGCGGCTGCTAGGGGAGCGCTGAGGGAGCCCCCGGGAGCGGCGCGGCGGACGCGCTTCCCCCCGGCGCGCCCGGGCCTCGAGGCTTTTCTTCTCCAGCCGAGGGGACGCGGCTGTGCTACGAAGGTAAGAGGCTCTGGGGTCCCGGCCGGCCTCTCGGCCCTGCGCGGTGCGCGAGGCTGTTACCTGGGTGTGGGAGGCGAGCCAGGTAGGGCTAGTCGGAGGCACAAGGTTGATTTAAGAGAAGGAGAAAAATGATGCTTGTTCCCCCCCGCCCCCCTTTCTTTCCGGGACCTCAGCTCTCGCAGCTCCTGGGGCTTATAGCTGGAATATGTTATGGGTGAGCGAAGGGAGAAGGGATGGAATCGGTGCGGAGATGGAAGGTTCCACAGGACCTAAACTCTAGGTACGATTTTAGAATCTTCTGAGTTTTCCATTGTTGATAGGATTCCTTTTTTTCTTTTTTCTTTTTCTTTTTTTTAATTGGCTCATATGAGTGCTTCTTGCATATGCTGCCTGGGCTGATTGTCCGTTCCATTGAAGTTTTAAGCTGCTTATGATTCTACCGGTATATACTGTAGTTGGGCCAAAAAAGTTGAGATGTAGCTAAGTAGACGTACCGATGCATTTCCCAGCGTTTCCTTAAAATGGAACAGTTTACAAATGCACAGATATATGTATCGGTGTTTCTGCGAAATTTGGAATGGGAGGCTTTTATATCTAGGGTTGCCTTATATAGTGACACCGCTATGGACAAGAACGATTTTGTAGGATTTTCAAGCGCTTGTTCCAGGGGAACCTGTATATCTGCAATATACCAACTGCTTTTAAATCAGAGTTGGAGTAATATTGGGTTTATGTGACCAAATCTTGGGTCTGGTTGAAACAGTACAGCTTAACACATGTTTATGGAGGGGGAAAAAAAAAAAAAAACCACCCAAAAGCCAATATATCCGACTTGTAAAAGAGGATTTGAGTAAAAAGACTATGGAACAGTAAAAGCCCGGATATTTTTTCATCCTGGTTTTCGAACCTTAACATGCCAGAGAGAACAATTATTTTTCATTTTTTTAAGGGAGGAGGAACTGACCTTAAAATAAATGGTTGTTCAGAGTCCGAAGTGTGCTTATTGGAATAGAGGTAGATATATCGGTTAGATCTTGAATTTGATGAATATAAATTCAACCTATAGATTTTTTTTAAAAAGATTTTTCGTAAGCAAAAGTTTGTATAGAACTTCTTTACTGACTCACAATAAGAGTGCAATCTTTTGTGGACCCCACCATTTTTTGTCAGAATAAATTTATGCTCCAGTTACCACAGAAGCTATTTTTATGTCCATTTCTCTGTTTTGTTTTACTTTAATGACACACATATCTTTGTTACCGTTTTTCACTGACATACACACATGGTCCAATATCATGTTCCTGAGTGGTTTGGTTTAATAAGAAAAACATGGTTTTTTAGGACATGGAATATTTATGATTTAGCTAATCTGTTTTAAACATTTGGCAAGAGATTAAAAAAAAACACTAGGAGCCATCACTATTTTGTAGTTTTTATTAATAGTGAGTAGGTTAAAGTTTATTAAGTTAGAAAATCACATGTTACTGAAAAGTAGTAATGAAGAGGATGTGACTTTCTTATTGCCTGTTTCCTAACCTGCTTAGCTTTTGGGCTGTGGGTATCGAATTGTTCCAAACTCGTGGTTTTTTCTTATGTTCTGAGTATCTTTTAAATGTCCCTACTAACTTGGTTACTTTAAATTTGTGACACCCAATTTCTAATTTAAGCTAGGCATAAAACCAGCATTGATTGAACACACTTGCTAAAAATACTTTCTGGGTCAGATGTACTTAGAATGCAGCCTCAGGAAAATTCATTTGACCTATTCTAATGTGACCAGTGTACACTTCATTATTATTGAAGGACTTTAAAAAATTATAGACTCTCACAAATTAGATTTCATCAGTTGAGGCATAGAAGCCTAACTTTTTTTAAATGTATACTTTATGTAGGATAGTAATGAAAGTTTTTTTTAATTTTTCATTTAAAAAAAAAATTATATGACCCCCCTCCATAGAATATTGTTAATCTCTGATTTGTATATTCAAAATATTTTAGTTTTATCTAATAAAATTAATTAGAGTTGTAAAGTGACAGTATAATATGCAGTGTTATCTCTTTAGCATTTATTTGACTTGTTCTGGACTCTTTAAGGGGGATGGTTGGTCATGTTTTTGAGTAAATTATCTTTAAGGACCAAGGTAAGAGAATGCCATATGAATTTCAAGGAGACATTGAGGGGACCGCCCTTTGGGAGTTAATATGGTCAGTTTTAAGCAACAAGAAAGCTTTAAAAAATATGTGGAAGTCTTGTTTGGTGGATGTCTAAACGTGAATGTTAATTCTTTATGTTAGTTTTTAGGAGTGTAAAATTGGTGACCTCATGAGAAATGGCAGGTCTATTTAACTTGATGTGGCGAAACATGAGTTGTTGCTCCTACATAAAATTTAGTGTTGGCAGAAAATCACTGGCTACAAACTGAGTTGAATTTTGTTGTTTTTCTGTGTAATAGCATGCATCTTGTGAAGTTTTTTATGTGCTGTAGTCTAGATTTATTAAATTTGTCAGTTTACTAGATTAAGCTAGTAAAGATTGGTTTAACATTCTGGAAATCCTCTTTATTACTCTTTACCAGGAAAGTATCAATAAGAGGAAGGTGTTATTTCTTCATTTAATATTCAATTAGTAGTACAGGTGGTGAGAAGGAACGTAATGTAGAAGTACTGTAGAATCTTCTTTATTGGTGCGGAAGTGCAGTATTGAGGGACAGTGTAATTTATTTCTTTTTCTTTGCATGATCAGTCAGTATAGTCATTATTTAAAATAAGATGGGAAATAAGAGGGGAAATTTATTACATTCTCTTCCACTTCACTAGAGGCATTTCCCCCTACCTTCATTCTTCATTTCATTATTCCTAAGTAGCAACACTGGAAGAAAGATGCAAATATTTGAAAAAATTGGTAGGAACAGATTGAAAATTAGGTACTGTGGATTATCTTGAGGGGAAGATATTCATTGGGGTGTTCTTGTGTTTGTATCTTTTAATAAAGATGTTATATAGAGGAATAGAAAGAAAAAAAGTATCCAAAGGGAAGTGTTAATTGTCTGTTATGTGCCCGACAATGTAAAGGAGCTTTTCATGTTATCCCACATAATCATCAAGTACACTTTGTGAGGTAGGTATTATTTATTCCCTGCTTCCTCCCCTCCCCCCCCAAATGGGGTCAAAGAGAAATTAAATAACTAGTCTAGGATCACACTGTGAATAAGTAGAATTAAAACTAGGTCTGTCTGACTCTGAAGCTTATTCTGTAGATTATGCTGTCCAATTAAACTTTCTACAGTGATGGAAATACTCTTTTTCTGCACTGTCAGGTATGGTAGCCATTAATCATGTGTGGCATGGATCACTTGAATGTGACTATCATGCCTGAGGAACTGAATTTAAAATTGTATGTAATTTTTTTTTTTTTTTAAGATTTTATTTATTTATTTGAAAAGAGAGAAAGGGAGAGCGAGAGCAGGAACACAAGAAGGGGGAGTGGGAGAGGGGAGAGGGAGAAGCAGGCTTCCGGCAGAGCAGGGAGCCCGATGTGGGGCTCAATCCCAGGACCCTGGGATCATGACCTGAGCCGAAGGCAGACACTTAATGACTGAGCCACCCACGCGCCCCTAATTTTTTTTTTTTTTAAGATTTTTATTTTTAAATTTATTTGACAGAGACATAGCAAGAGAGGGAACACAAGCAGGGGGAGTGGAAGAGGGAGAAGCAGGCTTTCCACTGAGCAGAGAGCCCGATGCAGGGCTTGATCCCAGGAGTCTGGGATCATGACCTGAAGCCGAAGGCAGACGCTTAACGACTGAGCCACCCCGGCGCCCCTAAAATTGTATTTAATTTTAACCAGTTTAAATTTAAATAACCAGATGTTGCTAGTAGCTATAATATTGGGTAGCATAGCTTTAGATCTTGCTGCCTAGAAAATCTGAGTTTTAGTATTGAATCTTCCACAAGTTTAGGCAAATTATTTAGTTCTTGAGCCTCAATTTAATCCATTGTGAAAATAAAGAGGTTGTCACTCTAAGATTATCTCCAGCGTCCCTTCTTGCTCTAGAGTTCTGGGATTCTTATTAAAGTGTACAGTGGTATTTAGTATTCGAAATATTAAAATGTACAGTGGTATTTACTATATCTGAAAGATCTGAAAGGGCCCCTCTTCCCAAAATACTCACCCCTTATGTAAATGTTTTTGTTTATTCAGTTTTCTTTTCCAGAAGAGTGTGTGTAAAGCACACATAAAGGAAGATGGAATATTCCCCCCGCCCCCATTATTGAACATTGTTTAACCAAAGACAGTACTTTACCTTGAAACAAAGTTTGAATGTTTAAAGACCATATTTCAGCATGCTTCCCATTTAAGAATGTGTCTATTACAATTCCCTGTTACTTATCAAATTAATTTCAAACTTAATCGGCTTGGCCTTGAAGGCTTTCCACCAACTTCATCTCACTAACCTTGTTTCTCATTCTTGCTTAAAAAGAAAATATTCTTGTTTTTTCCTCTGCCCTTGTTTCCTCAGTTTAAACATTCCTGTCTCCAGTCCCTGTGCTTCCTTAAGTCTTCCTCAAAATTCACCTTTTTATTCTGGAAAATGCTGCTTAATCCAGTTTATAAACATCAGTTTTGAATCCTAGTAATAAGCACCCTGGGGTTAATATATGATTGTTTAAATATAGTTAGTTGAGTACATCCTTCTTAAGTTTTTACATGTTACCTATTCTGTGTCCTTAATAAAAATTTTAAAAAATTTAAAATGGGAGTTCTTTTTTATTGCCACAGGAGTTCAGTTCATTGCTCAGCAATTCTGCTTTAAAGAGTTGTTAATTTAAAGGAATGATACTAAAAATAAATAAATAAATAAATAAAGGAATGATACTGTCACAACATTCACCCTTAATCACCACTCTAATAGATATTTTTGTTTCTTTCCAGGCAGTTGTCCATATTTTTATAAATATCGTTGTATGATGGAGATACAATTTTGAGTTTAACATATTGGAGACATTGTCTAGTAGAAGCATTGCAATGTAGGAAAAAGATGATAGATTTTGGAGTCACGTTGATGTAGTTTGGAATCTGGTCTCAAAAACTTTGGCTGGGACGCCTGGGTGGCTCGGTTGGTTTAGTGTCTGCGTTCGGCTTGGGTCGTGATCCCGGGGTCCTGGGATCGAGTCCCGCATCCGGATCCTTGCTCAGTGGGGAGCCTGCTTCTCTCTCTCCCTCCGCCGCTCCCCCTGCTTGTGCTCTCTCTCTGACAAATAAGTAAAATATTAAAAAAAAAAAAAAGCCAAAACTTTGGGCAAATTATATAACATTAAAGCGTACTTCCTTGTCTATGAAATTAGGATAATAATATTTGACCTTGAATTTTCATGAGGATTAGGATAATATGTATAAAGTATCTAGTACTCTTTAAATAGAAGAGATGATCAATAAATGGTAACTGATATTATTTTTCTCATTTTTCCATTCCCATCACAATGAATATAATTTAAACAACTGCTTAGCAATTCAGATGATTTATCAATCAGGTGATTTAATCATTTACCTTTTGTTAACCATTGGTTGTTACTAAAGTTTCCACTCTTATAATCTGCAGTGAATATCTTTGTGCTTATAGTTTGTTTCCTCAGTTTAAAATCGTAAGACTAGGATAATGGTCCAGTGGTATTTCTATGCCAGATTTCTGTTTTAAAGAACAATGAGCATTCTTGTTTTGGGGGAAAAATGCTAATTGATTGTAAAATTTTTCCCTGGTTTTAATTTAATTTTAATTTAATTTTACCTAAATGGTTTTAATTAATATATTTAGGAAAGTTTGGTTTATTGGGAAATGATGTAGTGAACATTCATTTATATGTGAATTAAATATTTGAATGTCTGTTATAGGGATCAGTGGTATACAGGTGAATAAGACATGATTGTTGTCCTTGAACTCTAATTCTAGGATGGTAACACATGTCAACAAACAATTACAATTCAGAGTGACAGGTGTAATAAGATCTGGGGGAAATGAGACGTGGCATTTGAGCAGTGTCTTGGAGGATGGGTTGGAATTGATCTGGGTCGAGAGAACAGCATGTACAAAACGTCAGAAGTATGGAAGGATGTATGGTGTGTTTGGAGAAATGCAAGTTGTCTTGTATATGTGGGTCTCTGTGGGATGGGTCTTGATGTCTGTGTTCCTGTATGTGGATATTGATTACTTAGAAGATGAAGCCTTTTGAGGGTCCTTGTTTGGACTATGTGTGGAATTACAGTAAGAACTTTAGAACTTCCCAACTGGTGTGTCGTGAATGGCTTACCTATGTGCCAGAGAGCAAGGTACCCATCAACCTATTGAACCTGGGCATAATGGGACCCCCAGATGGTTTCTTTTGACCTTAATTAAATAGTCTCAGCTTATCCCAGTGTGCTAAAAAATATTTTCTTTGGTGCCAAGGTGGGAAAAGGAATGAGAAAAGCACTGTTTTAGAGGCTCTTAAGTATTGGAAAGTTTATGGTACCCACTCACCCTTGGCATTCCCAAATGTGATAAAAAAAAATAACCAATACCAAATCCTAAAGTAAACACAAAGGAGGTCAATGCAAAGTCCCTCTTTTAACCTGCCTTTCTTCTCTCCCCCTTCCCCCCAGTAATTACGTCATTGTTTTGTGTGTGTATGTGAAATATCTTTTTGGTGCTGCTGCATTGCTAGTGCCCTGCACAAGTGTTTAGTCTGCCTCTTGGGAAATCAGAATTTACATTGGGGAGCAATTGTAAGTATTTAAGTAATGGAATAAGATTAGATATGAGTTTTGAAAGGTAACTCTTGACTTCTAGATAATGATTTCATTGCAAGGATATAAGGATGTGTAAAGATGAAGTTAGAAATGGCATAGAGAGACCAGTTAGGATGCTCTTGCTGTGGTCCAGGAGAGAGATTATAGCTGGAAATGGGGAAATGAAAATAAGGATGTGGGACTAGAAGTGAAAACTAATTAGGTAGTTTCACTATAACACTATAACTTACACCCATTTGGATATAAAAGAAAGAAGAAGAGAGTTGATGATGATAGTAAGATTTCTTCTTTGGGCAGCTGGAAAGGGAAAGCCCAATAATTTTTGTTGAGTACATATAGTGAGCCAGGCATTTTGCTATGCACCAAGGTTGTCATGAGTTCTTATTGAATTTTAAAAATTAATTTATTTTGAAATAATTTCAAGCCTCCAGAAAAGTTGCAAATACAGCACAAAGAGCTCTTGAATCTCCTTCAACCAATTTTTTCCCTTGAATTATTTTAATTAAAAATTTTTTCCTTGAATAATTTTATTAAAATATATATGTATATTGCATATATATTGTGTGTGTACACAAGATAAGTGTGCAACATCATGTGTGTGACTCACTGTAGTGGGCTCAAGGAGGCCTTTTCTTCCAGATGCCCAAAGAAAGAACTGTAACATTGGTCTTTGACCTTTTCTCTCTTTCTGCTATATCTTATTGGATTCTCAAATTTTAGTGAAACTACCTAGTCATCTCATTTCTGGTCTCTCATTTTTGTCCCTACTTCCAGCCATTTCAGAGGAATGTACCATTTTAAATCTCATTAGACTGTTTCTGAACCATTTGAGAGCAAGCTGCACACATGATGCCCATCACTCCTAAATAATCTAGTGCGTCTTTACCAAAACATGGATGGTCTTTTACATAATCACCAAATCAGAAAATCAACACTGACACAATACTACCTTCAAATCCCCAGATGCCATTCAAAATTTTCCAGTTATCCCACCAGTTTCTCTCTTTTTGGTCTAAGATCCAGTTCAGGATCACACCTCACATTTAATTATAATGTCTCTTTGGTCTCCTCAGTTTGAAACAGTTCCTCAATATTTCCTGTCTTTTATGACCTTGACTTGTAAAATGTCCCTTAACTTCGGTTCATCCAGTAGTTTGCTCATGTGCAGACTGAGTTGTTGGCAGGAATACCATAGAAATGATGTGCTGTTCTTAGTGCATCACTATGATGCATACAGTATTGTCCCACCACTGTGATGTTTACCCTGAACACGTTGTTATGTTCATGTCTACTAGGTTTCTATACTGTAAAGTCATCTTTTTTACTTTTGTAATTGGTAGCTCTTTGTGGGAAGAGCTCTAAGGCTCCAAGTAGTCTTTTCCTCCTCAAACCTCCATCCACCAGTCTTTAGGACCACTGATGACTTCTGCCTGATTCAGCCACTACTATGAAGGTTGCCATCTGTATTTACTGGTTGATTTTCTACTGAAAACACATGTCTCCCTTCTTCCCCATGCATTTATATACTCCTTCATTTATTTATATCAGTATGTACTCATGGATCTATTCCTATTCAGTGGATTTTATTTTTAACTTTTTCTTTTTTTGAAATTCACATTGTCCTAGATTTGGCTAGTGGGACCCCCTTCAAAAGGGCTCCTCAATCTTTTTGATACGTCCCCATCCTTTGACTCATTCTTTACTTTCTGGCATGAGATGTTTCAGACTCATTTTGTACTTTTTCTTTTTTTTTTTAAAGATTTTATTTATTTATTTGAAGAGAGAGACAAAGCGAGAGAGGGAACACAAGCAGGGGGAGTGGCAGAGGGAGAAGCAGGCTTCCCACCGAGCAGGGAGCCCGATGCGGGGCTCGATCCCAGGGTCCTGGGATCGA
>NW_022589704.1:100515872-100863803 GCF_004348235.1 Phoca vitulina
TTTTATTTATTTATTTGAAGAGAGAGACAAAGCGAGAGAGGGAACACAAGCAGGGGGAGTGGCAGAGGGAGAAGCAGGCTTCCCACCGAGCAGGGAGCCCGATGCGGGGCTCGATCCCAGGACCCTGGGATCACGACCTGAGCCGAAGGCAGGCGCTTAACGACTGAGCCACCCAGGCGCCCCCATTTTGTACTTTTTCTGTCCCAGCTCTGGAATCATGCATTTTCCCAAGGAATTCTGATTTCTTTTAGTAGAGGTGGTATCTAGAAACCAAGATTTGTATGCTTAATATGTCATTTTGCTGGGGTATAATCACTTCTAGAGTGGACACAGTTAGGAAATATATATATATATATATGTACACATCTGAATCTGTTTCTGTATCTAATTATATGTATTTAAGAAGTTTACACTGATACATCCAATTCCAATCCAGCACCCCAGGGTTCTTTCTAGTCTTCCCCCTTTCTGTATTTGTAAATCCTTTTCCACAGTAAGAAATTAGCTTCTATTATCCTCAGTATCTTTACTTATATGCTCAGTCACCTTGTATCTGCCAGTCTCCCAACTTTAGACTAGTTGTCCCTTGCCTGCCACCTCTGAGGCCTATGGCATGGGGTCCTCTGGGCATGCTAGGAAGGGAAAGGAACTTCTCTCATTTAATCTTTTTATTTTTTTCATTTAATCTGGACAAACCCTTGTTAGGTGTTCTCAGTTTTAAAGGAGAACAAAGTGGAAATTTAGAAAAGTATGTGACTTTAAGCATGTTACCATTTAAATAGCAGAGCAAATAATTTGAATTCAGATTTGTGTGATGCTAAAGTATTTTTTTTTTCCACCTATACTTTATATCCTCTGGAATTTAAAGTTTCAGGGTTTAGGGTTATATTAGTAGTAGGTGAAGCAGTGGATATGACTGTTACTACTTAGAAAGTGTATAAAGTTAGGAATTGGGTCACTCACAGAGCCCCCAAGCGTTATCATTTAAAGGTTAAGGCCTCTTAGAAATGAAGAAGCCTAAATGGTAGTGAGAGAGGAGTGTGTGGCTGTGTGGTAGAGGGCCATGAAGGAAGGAGCTTCAGGGAGGTATCAAATGCTGAGAGAGAGAGGAACAAAAGTGCTTTGAATTTGGCTATTGGAAAGTTATTGATGATCTTAGCTGATTGGTTTTCAGATGTGTTTAGGCAGGCTACCTGTACAGAATTAAATGAGATACTGATTAAAAAATATTAATTCCTGGGGCGCCTGGGTGGCTCAGTCTGTTGAGCATCCAACTCTTGATTTTGGCTCAGGTCATGACCTCAGCATCCTGAGATCAAGCCCCGCATTGGGCTCTGAGCTCAGTGGGGAGTTCTGCTTGAGATTGTTTCTCTCCCTCTGACACCCTGCCCCCCGCCGCCGGCTCTCTCACTCTTCTCTCTCATAAATAAATAAATCTTTAAAAAAAAAAAAAAATCAATTCCCCAGGTTTCATTTCAGACCTTATAGATTATTTTTTTAAAGATTTTATTTATTTATTTGACAGAGAGAGAGAAGAGAGTACAAGCAGGGGGAGCAGCAGGGGGAGAGGGAGAAGCAGGCTGCCTGCTGAGCAAGGGAACCCGATGCGGGGTTGGATCCCAGGACCCTGGGATCATGACCTGAGCTGAAAGCAGATGCTTAACTGAATGAGCCACCCAGGCCCTTCTAGACCTTATAGATTATTAAAAGGCAGGTGAGGAATGGGGAGGTGGCTGCATAGGAAATCTGCTTAAATGCTGCTATGGTTATTCTGAGATATACTAAAGTTTGAGATTCATTGTCTTAGCAGAAGAGTTATAATAGAAGGGTTTAGTGAAAAACTAAATTGAGGAAATTAGACATACAATGAATGTGGACTAGACAACTCCTAGAAATTTGTTCATAAAGGGAAGAGGGAAGATCTCTTGGGTCATGGTGGAATAGGGGACAGAATCGAGAAAAAGATCTTTTTTTTTTTTTTTTAAGGTTACATACACCTTAACATGGGGATTAAGAGAAAGAAACTGTATAGTGGTTATTTGAACCACTGTGCTTGGCAGTGGGCATCAGACATTGTGCTTGGCAGTGGGGTTACAGAATGAATAAGACATGATCTTTATCTTCAAGGAGATTATACTTCTTTCCTTGGAGGAACTTAAAATCTGTTGTACTGCTAGGAATGTATATAGATAAGTCATGGTTAACTATGTTAGTATACAGCTAAAATATGTACAGGTAAGTCCTAATAAGTGTAGCAGAATATATTACAAAACTGAGACTTCTCAAGTATTTAAAATTTTGTTTAAATTTTCTTTTTTAATGGTAATATGGTTATTTGGTTCAAATTTCAAAATAATATAAAAAGGTATGTATTGAGAGTCTCATTACTACTCTATCCCTGCCTTCTCTGCTCTCTATAGGTAACCACTTTTATTTTTTGTACATTTTACCAGTATTTTTGCAAATAGAAGCAAAATATAAATATAGATAACTATTTCCCCTACTTTCTATGTAGAAGGCAACATATTATATTAATGTTTTATATTACAGCTTTTTCATTTAAAATATATGTTGGCAATCCTTTGACTTCAATATACAGGGAGCTCTCCCCATTTTTCTTTTTTTATATAATGACATGTTCTCTTGTGTGGATATGCTATTAGGCTAACTGATTCTAATTATTTACTCTTTTTTTTTTTTTTTTAAAGATTTGTTTATTTATTTGTCAGAGAGAGCACAAGCAGTGAGAGCAGGAGGCAGAGCAGGCAGAGGGAGATGCAGGCTCCCTGCTGAGCAGGAAGCCTGACGCAGGACTCGATCCCAAGACCCCGGAATCATGACCCGAGCTGAAGGCAGACGCTTAACTGACTGAGCCAACCAGGCGTCCCTGATTCTAATTATTTAAACTTTTACTCTACTTCAGTTTTTTAGGCCCTTTTACTTGTGCAACTCATTTTCTTTCACCTTTTCTGTATGAATTAGTGCTCCCATGAGGCATTTTGCTTCAGTGATCTGTCTTACTTTCTGTACCTAAAGTCCTATAATGCCTAGTCAGAGACGCCTTTCAGATTTTGTAGCCAAGCAAAAGACTTCCTTATTGTAGTAGCTTAGATGAAAAATGGAAGGAAAAGAGAAGGGGATGGAACTAATACTTGTTGAACTCTGCTGGGTGTTTTAAAATATAATATCTC
Source organism: Phoca vitulina (assembly GCF_004348235.1). Taxonomy (NCBI): domain Eukaryota; kingdom Metazoa; phylum Chordata; class Mammalia; order Carnivora; family Phocidae; genus Phoca; species Phoca vitulina. Next base: position 100,519,064 of record NW_022589704.1, read on the forward strand.
ATTTAATTCCCTCAGCAACCCTGTAGAATAGATAGTGTTATCCCCTTTCTATAGATGAAGTTGAGGCTCAAAAAGCTGAGTTGTTTAGACTTTAACAGCTAGAAAATGGCAGATTTAGGTTTTGAAAGTAGGTTAATTTGAGTCCAGAATCTGTATCTTTTCTGCTGCTGTCCTATTTTCTGTCTCCTATTTTTGAATTCCTGAATTCTAGTCTTATAGCTGGAGCTCTTTGCTATCTGCTATATGCCTTTCATCAAGAGCCATGAAATTAGGCATGTTTCCCTATTGTGTTTTTCCTGATTGCTGGGATAGCACCTGCTTATCTGACCTCTACAGAATAGGCCCTGCTTGCCAGGATCGCTGCCTATTGCTCACTACTATAGCTGTGGATACTGTTTTTTAACTGTCTGTCTAGATTGCCTCTTGTTATTGCTGAGTTTCCCTTTCTCTAATTTTTCTTGCTGCATCCCTATTACCACTTGATCTTCAGTTTGGCAATATGAAGCTTGGGCAAAACTTCTGAAATTTGGGGGGATGATTTTTTAAAAAGCTCATCATGTCGGGGCACCTGGGTGGCTCAAATGGTTAAGCATCTGCCTTCAGCTCAGGTCATGGTCCCAGGGTCCTGGGATCGAGTCCCGCATCGGGCTCCCTGCACCTTGGGAGCCTGCTTCTCCCTCTGCTTCTCTCTCCCTCTCTCTGTCTCTCATGAATAAATGAATAAAATCTTAAAAAAAAAAAAAAAAAAAAAAAGCTCATCATGTCTTATTTGGACTTTTACGATTTTATTTATTTATTTATTTGAGAGAGAAAGAGAGAGAGCGCACACCAGAGAGGGGAGGGTCAGAGGGAGAAGCAGACTCCCTGCTGAGCAGGGAGCCCAATGCGGGACTTGATCCCAGGACTCCAGGATCATGACCTGAGCTGAAGGCAGCCACTTAACCAACTGAGCCACCCAGGCACCCTTATTTGGACTTTTAAAATAAGACTCCTTAAAGTACATTCTGCCATTGGTTTTGCCCTTTTTAATCCTCCTCTGCACTGTAGCCAGAGTGATCGGACATTCACATCTGATCACAGTACATACACCCTGCTCAGAATTTTTTTATTGCCTCTCCATTTGCCTGTAAGATAAAATCTAAACTCATGGTCAGCCCCTGTCTGCCTCTCCAAGCCTCACTCCCATATTTCATGGTATTCACAGTGCCTTGCATGTAATAGGTGCTAATTTAATACAGAGTATTCTTTGAGTGAGTAGAATGAATGAATTTTCCAAGGAGATGAAAATTATTTAGGAAATATTTTTAAAGTAATGTTGATGTTCTTTTTCTTCTTGGTTATTTCTTAGTGCATGGAAGTAAAATATTTTTACCAACTCCAAGGATTTCCAAATTGTTTTATTTACCTTGGAATTTAAAATATCTCTATACTTGGTTTATTTACATTTCCAACTTACCTTTTCCAGCCTAATACATACTGTGGTCACTTAACTGTGCTTACTATAGAAACTACTATTTCTAGGGTTTTGTGATTTGGAAAAGTTTTTAGATGATTGTGATATTGTGACCCACCTTGCGTGTAGCTATTTTTATGGGTTTTGATCTGTGTTCACATAATTATTTCCAAAACAATTATTTAGGTCAACAGTTATATGCAATTCTGAGATCCCCAAGGCCCTGAAAAATAAAACTTTTTATAACTAATTTGACAGCCAAACTTGACCTAAACTGATGTGAGGCTACTGATACTTTATGTTCTACTTATATCAAACATTCCTAAGATACTCTAAGGACATTTTAAATAGCATTATGGTTAATACAGAGTGTTATCCTAGACCCAACCACGAATCTTACTTAATACGAGGCATTTTACGGTATCATGTCTCTATAATCCAAATATTCTGAAATTCAGAACTGTTTTCAAACCAGTGGTTTGAGATACAGGATTGTAGACCTGAACCAATTTGCACTACCACCAGTTTCCTTCCCTAGCAATGGGTAATAAATGGTACTTTGTTTTATTTTCAATTTCTTTTTAGTGGTAATGTAGTTGAACCTTTTTTCATGTGTATTTACTAATTTCATTTCTTGTTGCATACATTCTTCAAGTTTTTTGTTCATTAATCTGCTAGGGTCGTAATGTTTTTTTCTTACCAGTTTACAATATTATAGATGCTAACTGGTTCTGTTAGCACAGTAGCCACTTGTGACATATTCTAAGTTTTTTGTATCTAACATATTAGTAGAAAATGCTGTTGAGTTGAAAACTCATCTCCTTATAGTGTAAGGGAGATGGCCATGCTCCTATGCCCAAAGTGGGCTTCCAGTCTTATTTTAAAGGCTGAAGTTTTTACCATCGCCAACAAGGCCCAACATGATCTGTGGGTGCTGCTGTCTCTGACCTCATCTCTGACCACTCTTGTTCACTTTTCTCAAGGTGGCACTGGCCTCTTTGCTATTCCTGGAACACCCCAGATATGCTCACACTTCAGTCTTTCCTCCTTGTTCTTCTCTCTGCGTAGAATACCTTTCTCCCAAGTGTTCCAGGCAAAGTATCCCCATGGCTCACTTTTACTTCAAGTCTGCCCGAAAATGTAATTCTCAGTTATGCTTTTCCTGAATATCCTTTTTAAAATTGCATCCCTATTTCCACATTCCCTGCTCACCACCTTAAATTTTTTTCTTTACTTATTAGAATGGAAGCTCCATAAAGACAGGGGCTTCTGTCTTGTTTAATATGTCCATATATTTGTATTGCTTCTCCTTATCTGGCACATTTTGAGACATTTGGTAGATAATGTTGAACAAGGAAAGGGTTAGAGGAAAATAAGGAGGAACATTTATCTAATTGTCTAACATACAGACAAATGAATTGAGGCTTTTAAAATTTTTTTTCATAGATTTTTATTAATGAAACCAAAATATAGCAGTAATGGTAGACTTTTTGTTGTTGTTGTTGTTGTATTGGTTTACCAATGAGAAGAATGGAATTCTTTTTTATGGGATAACATTTCACTTAAGTGGCATAATCTCTACACCCAACATGGGGCTCGAATTCACAACCCCGAAATCAAGAGTCACATTCTCTACTGACTGAGCCAACCAAGTGCCCCTGTAAAAACCATTCTTCATTCATGGCCCAAAGGCAAATAGTGAACAGATTTGGCCTGTGGGCCATAGTTTACTGATCCCTGGCCTATGCCACTATTGCCCAAATTAGTGCAAACTCTTCCACATTCTAGTCCCACATATCTTTCCAGGTTTAATTGTTACTATTCTCCTGATGAGTTGTCTTCCATCCAACTGTATTATTGGTGTTCCTTGGACATTCTCTGGTTTATGAGGCTTTTAATAATCAGTACTTTGTTTTAATTCTGGTGTAACTAGAATAGTTTGATAAAAGCATAGTAAGTATTTCCAAATTTTTCCTAAAGTCAGTTTTGAATATTTAGAGAGGTAGTACCCTGTGATGATGATAATAATGGCTAATATTTAGTAGGTGCTTTTAAGTGTCAGGCGCTGTGCTAAGGACTTCTTATGTATTATCTCACTTAATGCTCTTAGCAACTCATATGAGGAAACTGAGGCACAGAGTGGTTTAGTAACTATCCAAGGTCATAAAGGTAGTGAGCATTTGAACCTTAAAACAGTCTGATTACTGAGCCCATTTTCTTACTATTCAGAAGTATTATTTCCATGTATGCTAATAGTTTGTATTTTTATAGTTTTGGCCCCTTTGCAGAACCCTCTCTCTTCTTTTAATCTGACTTTATTTGTGAAAGACTGACAATCAGTTACTTCAACAGATATAAGGACTCGTGAGGAAATAAGATAGTATTATGAGCAGGTGTAAAGTTAGTGGCTTTCCCACTATTTAGACTTTACCCCACATTAAGAGATACCTTTTATATCATTCTCTTGATAGCTTCTTTTTTTTTTTTTAAGATTTTATTCATTTGACAGAGAGAGATAGAGAGAGCACAAGCAGGGGGAGCAGCAGGCAGAGGGAGAGGGAGAAGTAGGCTCCCCGCTGCAGCCTGGAGCTTAGCAGGGAGCCCAATGTGGGGCCTGATCCCAGGACCCTGGGATCATGACCTGAGCCAAAGGCAGACACTTAAATGACTGAGCCACCCAGGTGTCCCCTTGATAGCTCCTGTTCTACAGTTGACCTTGAACAACATGGGGTTAGGAAGTGCTGACCCCTGTGTAGTCAAAAATCCATGTATAGCTTTTGACTCCCTAAAAACGTAACTGCTTATAGCCTACTGTTGACCAGAAGCTTTACCGATAAAGTCACTTAACACATATTTTGTGTGTTCTATGATTTATATACTGTATTCCTACAATAAAGTAAGCTAGAGAAAAGAAGATGTTATTAACAAAATCATAAGGAAGAGAAAATACATTTACAGCATTGTATTGTTTATCGAAAAAAATCTGCATGTGAGTGGACCCAGTCAGTCAAACCCGTGTTGTTCAAGATTCAGCTGTATTCTCTTTTGTTGAAAAAAAATACTGCTTTTGACTCACTAAGTCAATTTCATAGCCAGTGAGTCTCAACCAACAGTTTGAAACATTTCATTAAACATTTAGGTGCTGTAAGCTCTATTGTTTGTGTTTAGGTACAGAGAAAACTCTGCTTATATGAAACAGTTGCTTTCTAAACAAGAGTGAAAATTCTAGAGGCTAGCGTTCTTTTTTGTTTTTTTTTGGTCTAAAAAATGCTCAACGCTAAACCCCTAACTAATAATTTTTGTTGAAGAAAACACTACGTGGCTGGCCCTTTTTGGACAAGAAAAAAAAAGAATATTTTCATTATGAAAGATTAACTTTATTGTTGTTTATTGTATGAAAGGTTAACTTTATTGTTGGTGTGTCATATGCAGGGGACTAAAGAACAGACATTTAGAAAGTGGGGAGGGAGAGAGTGGGAAAGAACTAGCGGCTGCCAAGTTGTTTCTAGTGCTTAGGTCATGGGCTACAGACAGGAGAAAGAGAGTAGTTTTTTGACTCACTAAAACCATTTGTTTATATCTATTTTAGTATATTATTTTACTGGATTGTTTAAAGTCTCTTTCCCCAACTAGACTGTGAGCTCACTGAGGGAGGAGATCTAGGTGAATACATATTTCTATCTCTAGCATCTAGTACTGTATCTGGCAACTAGGAGCTGTTGACATGTTTACATGAATAAACAGGTGTATTGAAAGCACAGGATTAGGGACCTCTTTGTGGGCCTACGTGGGTCCAGGTGTCTGTATATCTCTCTCTCTCTCTCTCTCTCTCTCTCTCTCTCTCACACACACACACACACACACACACACACACACGGAGTCACATGGTACTTTAAATGCTGTAATATATAAATAGGAAATAATGAGACATAAAAGATTAAATAGCAAAAAAAAAAAAAAAAAAAGAAAAGCCTCAGATAAATTTAGAAGAATGGTTCAAATTATATTTAGTGTTTATAGTTTAGAATGAATTTCAAATTTATTTTGACATTGTAATTCAGCATTTTTAGTGGGTCAGTAACAGTTGAATAGAGGACATTTGGAAAATGTTGCCTGTCCATCAGTAAATCAGTGTGCAGGCCCAGTGCTATGCATTGATGTTTCAAGTAATTGATTTGTATGTGATTATTTGGGATACATCTTTGTGGTTGTATACGGTTTCTTAAATAAGAAGCTTCTTGTATAAACTATTGCATAATAATTACTATGTAAATATTGTTTGGTGTTTTAAATATAGTGAGCTAAATTTTAGAGCAAAACTGTTGCTATATTTGATTTTTTTTTCCTTCCATGGGGTATCAGTTTTATAGTTCATAGTTTTCATAGCTCTGTCCAAAGAGAATCTGGCCCATTCAGTTTTATATATATATATTATATATATTTTTCCCAAGGAGTCCTGAAAATTTCCTTTTAGTGTGGAAAGTATATAGGGCATTACATATGTTAATTGTTAGTGAAGTATTTTTGCTTCTAGGTTCTAATAGTTGATGGAGATAGCAAATATGTATATATTTAAAATGAAATCCTGTCAATATCTCTAATTCTAGTCCCAGTACCAGGACCTTCTCCCATGCCATATCTGACCTCCTGTCTCCTATAGTGGGACCTCTGGCTCCCAATAAGATTAATGTATTTATTCATTTGTTCAGTAATAGAATACACACAAGATAGGTTCAGAATGCTACAACAAGATGACTTGCGGGCAGCAAACTTAGTAAGTAAAATTCAAGGTTATTTTTTACATTTCTTTTGATTTGTCCTCAGATTACGTGCTGTTGTAGGTATATCGTCATGAGCCAGTGTCAGCAAACTGTAGTCTACTGGTCAAATCTAACCTGCCACCTGTTTTTGTATAGCCCATGAACCAAGGCTGACTTTTACATTTTTAAATAGTTGGGAAAAAGTTAAAAGAATAATATTTCATAACATTATTGAGTTTTGAAAATTATATGAAATTTGAACTTCAGTAACCATAGGTGTTTTTTTTTTTTTTTAGATTTTAATTATTTATTTGAGAGAGATCAAGAGAAAGAAAGAGCACAAGCCAGGGGGAGAGGGAGAGAGAGAAGCAGACTCCCCGCTGAGCAGAGAGCCTGACTTGAGCTCAATCCCAGGACTCTGGGATCATGATCTGAGCCAAAGGCAGATGCTTAACTGACTGAGCCACCCAGGCGCCCCCATAGTTTTTCTTTTTAAAAGATTTTATTTATTCACTTGAGAGAGAGAGAAAGCACAAGGGGGAGGAGAGGCAGAGGGAGAGGGAGAAGTAGACTCCCTGCTGAGCAGGGAGCCTGACACGGGGCTTGATCCCAGGACCCTGGGATCATGACCTGAGCCAAAGGCAGTTGCTTAACCATCTGAGACACCCAGGCGCCCCAGTATCCATAGTTTTATTGGAACACAGCCACAGTCATTTGTTTACATAGTTTATGGCTCTTTTCATGCTACAAAGGTAGAGTTGAATAGTTGTGACTGAGATCATTTCACCTGTAACACTGAAAATGTTTTCTGTCCCAGAGAGAGAGAGAGCATGCACAAGCAGGGGGAGCAGCAGGCAGAGGGAGAAGCAGGCTCCCCGCTGAGCAAGGAGCCCGATGTGGGGCTCAATCCCAGGACTTTGGGATGATGTCCTGAGCCCAAGGCAGACGCTTAACTGACTGAGCAACCCAGACATCCCAAATAAATAAAATGTTTAAAAAAAGAAAAGAAAAGAAAAAAAAATTTTGTCAACCCTAATCAAGAATATTGTAATGTTCAGTAGTTACTAGGATGTCCCCCCCCCCCCCTTGTGTGGTTGTGTTATCTACTTGACTTACAGTTAATTTATTCCATTTTAAGGAGAAAGGCAATTTTAAAAAATTACTGAATTTTAGAACTGGAGGGAAACTTAAAGATCATTTAGTCCTGCGCTGCCCAGTAGGTCAGCCACTAGCTAAATGTGGCCATTTAAATTTAACTTAATTTAAAAAATTGTTAGTTAGATGAGCCACATTTCAAGTGTTTAGTTGTTCTATGTAGCATGGCTGCTATATAGGACAGTGCAGATTGTAGATCACACAAGGTTTTTATCTTTTTACAGATGAAGAAATTGGGGCTCAGAAAGATGTAGTGATTGTTCCAAGGTAGATCAGAGCTAGGAAGTAACAGAATTAGAATGTTAAAGTTTATAGTGAAACTGTGGTTTATCAGGTTTAGTAGTATAACAGCAGTTGTTGATAGAAAAGAATGAGACCTTTGCCTTAGGCTATGAAGCCTTTTCTTGCAAAATTCCACATGAGTGCAGCAGAGTAACAGAAATATTTACATATTTACGTTTTGAGAGCTTAATAATTGGCTAAATGGGTGCTTGATTTTTGTTGCTTGCCTATTCATTTGCACTCATTTCCATTCATTCATTTTTTGCAGTAGGATTCCATTTGAATATTGATTTATAAACATGACTTGGGAAGCTGTTGGGAGAGGTTAGAAAGAATAGTCTATGCTAAGCAAAACAAAGCAATAAAATTCTGCTATTGATTTTCAGTCCACTTGTAATTCAGGATATAAAATCAACATGCAACAATTAGTTGCATTTCTCTACACTTACAATAAAATATTTGAAGAAGAAATAAAGATTCCTATTTATAATAGCATCAAAAACTTAGGAATAAATAAAATATTTAGGAATAAATTTAATCAAGGAGGTGAAGGATCGGTCCACTGAAAACTTGAAGACATTGATGAAATAAATTGAAGAGGACACAAATAAATGGAAAAATATTTTGTATTCATGGATCAGAAGAATTAATGTTGTTAAAATGTTCATACTGCCAACGCCATCTATGGGTTTGGTGTAATCCCTTTCAAAATTGCAATGTTGTTTTTCACAGAAATAGCAAAAATAATCTTAAGATTTTTATGGAATCAGAAAAGACCCCAAATAGCCAAAACAATCTTGAGAAAGAACAAAGTTGGAGACATTACACTTCCTGATTTCAGACTATATTGCAAAGTCATAGTGATCAAAACAGTGTGGTTCTGGCATAGAAACAAACACATAGGCCAATAGAATATAATTGAGAGTCCAGAAATAAACCTATGCATATAGTTAACTAATATTTGACAAGCGAGTCAAGAATACTCAGTGGGGAAAGGATAGTTTTTTCAATAAATAGTGTTGGGAAAACTGGATATTCACGTGCAAAAGAATGAACTTGAACCCTGTTTTATACCACCCACAAAAATTAAGTGGATTAAAGACTTAATTGTAAGGATTGAAGCCATAACCTCTAGAAGACAACATAGGGAAAAACCTTTGATGTTTGTCATGGCGACAGTTCTTCGGTTTTTGACACCAAAAGTTCAAGCAGTGAAAGCAAAAATAAACAAGAGAGACTACATCAAACTAAGAAGCTTCTACACAGTAAAAGAAACAATCAACAGAATGAAGAGTTAACCTATAGCATGGGAGAAAATATTTACACACAATCAGATAAGGCCTTCATATTCAAAATCTATAAGGAACTCAATAGCAGAGAACTTTCCAATTTAAAAATGGACAGAAGACCTGAATAGACATTTTTTCCCAAGGAGACATACAAATGAGCAGGTATATGAAAAGATGCTCAACATCACCAATCATCAGGGAAATAGAAATCAAAGCTACAATGAGGTATCACCTCACATGTGTTAGAATGGCTGTTTCCAAAAAGAGAAGAGATAACAAGTATTGGCAGGAATGTGGAGAAAAGGGAACCCTAGTGCACTATTGGGAGTGTACAGAATAGAGGTTTTTCAAAAAATTAAAAATAGAGCTACTATATGAACCCCCACTCCTGGTTACCTATCTGAAGGAAATGAAATTACTATTTCAAAGAGATACCTTTACTGCCATGTTCATTGCAGCATTATTCACAATATCCAAGACATGGAAACAACCTAAGTGTCCATGGATGGATGAATGGATAAAGAAGATGTGTGTGTGTGTGTGTGTGTGTGTGTGTGTGTGTGTGTGTGTTGGGGGGGAATATTATTCAGTCATCAGAAAGAAAGTAATCTTGCTGTTTGTGATAACATGGGTGGACTTTGGGGCACCTGGGTGGCTCAGTTGGTTAAGCGTCTGCCTTTGGCATGATGCCAGGGTCCTGGGATAGAGCCGCACACTGGGCTCCCTCCTCAGCAGGGAGTTGGCTTCTCCCTCTAACTCTGCCCCTTCCCCTCAGCAGGGAGTCTGCTTCTCCTTCCTCTGCCCCTTACCCTGCTTGTGCTCTCTTGCATATGTGCGCTCTCGCTCTTAAATAAATAAATAAATAAATAAATAAATGGAATCTTAAAAAAAAAAACAAACATGGATGGACCTTGAGGGCATTATACTAAGAGAAATAAGTGAGACAAGAAAAACAGATAATTTTTGATTTTACTTATATGCAGAATCTTGAAAAAGCCAGTCATAGAAACAGAAAGTAGAGTTGTGGTTCCCAGGGGTTGGGAGTGGGTGGGGGAAATGGGGAGAGGTTGGTCAAAGAGTATAAACTTCCAGTTATAGGATGAATAAGTTTGGGTGTTCTAATATTCAGTATGATGATTATAGTTAATAGTATTGTATTATATACTTGAAAGTTGCTAAGAGAGTAGATCTTAAATGTTCATATCACACACAAAAAATTATAATTATGTGAAGTGATGCATGTATTAACTAATCTTATCATGGTAATCATTTCACAATATATACATGCATAAAGTCATCATGGTATACGCCTTAAACTTACAGAATGTTATATTTCAGTAAAGCTGGGGAAAAAGTTTTTACAATTTTGTCATATTTGTTGTGTGTGTATGTGCAAGACAGGGAGGAAGGGAGAGGGAAAATGAGAGCTCAGAAGCTTTCATGTGAGTATGATATCAAAGTAAGGGAGGGCTAGATGTAGTATTCTGAAGTATAAAAACTCCCATTTTGATAGACTGATCCATCTACCTCCCTGGTATTTAATCAGGACACCAAGTTATTCTTAGGGAAATTGATGTAGTATAATGGATTGCAAAGCTTTTAAATACTTACTTGAGCACTTTCTTTCCTTGCCATATTTCTTACCTATTTTACCATCATTCTAGTTAAATTATGCTTCTTTTCCCTTAACATAATTTAGAGCAGTGCTACTTAAGTGACTGTGGATTGGTCCATGGCCTTGTAACTGAGAGTAAGTGTCATAATAATTGACAGAGAATTTGATTTCTGTTAAATCTAATAAGAAAACATTGGAGCTTATATTTTGTGTATCTTTAAAAATCCTACTAGTCACTTTTATTGTATTTACAAAAGGACTATGTTGGTCTATGTTCTAGTGGTACCTACTGCTGAGAAACATGCCATCTCAAAACTTAGTATTTTAAAACAATAGTCATTTATTTTGCTCACAAATCTAATTTGGTCAGGGCTTGGCAGGGAAGACTTGTCTCTGCTCTATGCAGAGGCAGCTGCGGTGGCTTGACTGAAGTTGGTGCACTTGCTTAGCTGGCAAGTTGGGGTTGTCAGCTGGGAGCTCTGCCAGGTCTGAGAGTTGGGGGCCTGGCTTCCTTTCCACATGTGGCCTCGGCTTCCTCAGATATTGGTGGCTAGGTTTACAGGGCACATGTCCTTAGACAAAGGTGAAAACTCTGTGCCCTTTTATGACCTGGTCTCAGTAATCAGTATGTCTTTTCTGCTGTACTGTTATTCATTGAGGCAGCCACAGAGGTGTTTTCAGACTAGTGGGGTAGGGGACATAGACTCCACCTCTTGACGAAGTGGTAAAGTTCTAGAAATATTGTTGCTGTCGTTTTTGGAAAATACAATCTGCCACAATCCGTGATGGATTGGAAATTGAAAAAAACTGGCTCTTCACCAAGCTGTCTACAAAGACAGCTTTGATTGAGAAGCATCACTGACCTAGTCCTAGGTGACAATTCTATTTGGCACTTTTATTAAAAAAAAAAAATCCTAGTTTAATGCATACATATTTGAGGGATACCTTCTTATAACTTAATGTGATAGACATAGTATGGTGCATTGGTGGGTTAGTTTAGCCTTATCCTCCGTAACGACTCCAGCTAGGTTTTGATGGTCATTTAAATCTTTCTTTCTCCAAAGTTTAAATCATCCTTTTTATATTAAGAGAGACTCCAAAAGCCTGATAGGAAACTCTTAGTGCATGAGTTTGTGTGTATTTGGTGGTTTGTTGGCCTGTAGACTCTAGGATTTATGTCTTTTTCCTGACCTGGTGGATAGTTTTCCGAAAGGGATTCCCAGTGTCTTGCCTGGGCAAAAAATCTGGCTACTAGTGTTCTAGAACCTAGTGTGGAAAGAGAGCAACGGAAAGAGAGGCCCAAGCATACTCGTGCTTCTGTATAATTAACACATACTTTTTGAATACTACGGAGTACAAAGTTCAGTCCTAGGTGCTGAGAGAAATACAGAGGTAAACAGGACTTCTGCCTTTAAGGACCTTCAATCTTATAAAGGAAAATACACATTTGGTAGACTTGAATGCTTAAATAGTAGTATTGTTAATATTCAAGATCTTTTTATTACTACTAATAGTAATACTACTACTAGAAGTAGTATCGTCTGACATTTATATAGCACTTAAAAAATTACAAATTATTTTTCAAGTAATTTCTACTCTCAGGTAATATTTGAGCTCTAATCCTCAGTTTTTAGCATGGTGCCTGGAACATAGTGGGTGCTTAATAAATATTTGATTAAGTAAACAAATGGATCTTTGAGGTATAATAGAATGATTGTAGTCACTGGCATCTGGCACAGTAGGTCTTGTACTTTCTAGCAGTGTAACATTGAGATTGTATAATCTTGATAAGCCTGTTTCTTCATCTGTAGAAATAAAGTTAGTATCTCTTTAGGTACCACATAAAAATAGGTTGAGAGCATTGGGTATGAGCTCCTAGGATGGTGTGTTTTCTGCATGTCTAGTTTTAAAGCCCAGCATATGTGATGATAAGTAAAAAAATTACTGGTGCTAAAAACTAATATTAGAAATTTTAGATACTAAAGTTTTAAAAATAGCATACCCCTAGAGGCAATACAATATTAGATTAACTGTTGAATTTTTTCAATATTTCTTTATGCAACATAAATTTATATTTGGAATGAATCTGATATATTAAGCACAATATAGGTTTAGTTCGGCTTGTTTTAATTTTCACCCTTTTGTTATTGTACTTTTATTTACATGAACTCATGAGAAAATTTAGGATCTCCTTTTTTCCCCCAAATTAACTTGTTGGGCCTTATATTACTCTTCACTTTCCTTTTCAAAGTTTGCCAGGACTCCTAAAAGTAGATGCATAATCTTTTTTTTTTTTTTTTTTTTAAAGATTTTATTTATTTGACAGAGAGAGACACAGTGAGAGAGGGAACACAAGCAGGGAGAGTGGGAGAGGGAGAAGCCGCCCAGTTTCCTTCACTTTGCATGAAGTCTTCAAGGTTCACCCACAAGGTAGCAAGTGTCAGAATTTCCTTTTTAACACTAAATAATATTCCATTGTATGGATATATCATATTTGTTTACCCATTCATCCACTGATGGACACTTGTCTTGTTTCCTTCCACCTTTGCCATTGCGAATAAAGCTGTTGTGAACAGGGGGAGTGGGAGAGGGCTTCCTGCTCAGCTCAGCTCAGTATATTTTTGGTATACAAGTCTTTTGCCTCCTTAGTCTAATTTATTTCTAAGTATTTTATTAATTTTGATTAATTCAGCAGGAAGCCCCATGCAGGCTCGATCCCAGGACCCCGGGATCATGACCTGAGCCGAAGGCAGACGCTTAACGACTGAACCACCCAGGCGCCCCTCTTTTTTTTTTTTTTTTTTAATGGTGGAGTAAGAATGCCAATTGAACGTATTTATTTAGATAAAGAAAAGAGATCACAGATGATGAAAAGCTGACATAACACAAATTTCATGAAATTCAAAAATATAATATTTTCACTAATTAATGGCCTGTCACACCTCTTAAATAACATTTGTTGACTAGAGAAACTTAGATCACCTCTTCATATAACTGTAAGTTTGTTAAACATTATTTTTAATTGTGTAAAATATGTATCACAAAATTTATCATCTTAACTATTTTTAAGTATATAGTCTAGTTGTGTTAAGTCTGTTCATATTATTGTGGAACCATTACTGTCATCCATTTCCAAAATGCTTTTCAGATTTCAAAACTGAAAAACTGTACACATTAAACAACTCTTCATTCCTTCCTACTAGTCCTTGGAAACCGCCATTCTACTTTCTGTCTATGAATTTGACTACTGTAGTTACCTTGTTAAGTGGAATCAACCAGTATCTGCTAGTTTATGACTGGCTTATTTCACTTTGCATGAAGTCTTCAAGGTTCACCCACAAGGTAGCAAGTGTCAGAATTTCCTTTTTAACACTAAATAATATTCCATTGTATGGATATATCATATTTGTTTACCCATTCATCCACTGATGGACACTTGTCTTGTTTCCTTCCACCTTTGCCATTGCGAATAAAGCTGTTGTGAACTTGGGGGTATAAATATCTCTTCCAGACCTAGTTTTCAGTTCTTTTGGTTATATACCCAGAAGTGGAATTATCAGATCGTGTGATCATTCTATTTTTAGTTTTTTGAGGAACCACATACTGTTTTCCATAGCAGCACACCATTTTACTCTACCAACAGTACATTGTTTTGATTACTGTAGCTTTGTAGTAAGTTTTGAATTGAGGAAGTGTGACCCCTCTAAGTTTGTTCTTTTCAAGGCTTCCAGAAGGATCTCCCCATCCTTGTTATTTTCTGGGGTTTCTTTGGTTTGTTTTTGACCGTAGCCATCTTAATGGATGTGATGTGATATCTCATTGTGAATTTAATATGCAGTTCCCTTAACAGTGATATTGAGCAACTTTTTATGTGCTGATTCGCCCAGTTTCCTCCCTTTGCATGTAGATACCCATTTTTCCCATCACTGTTTGGGAAAATACTGTCCTTTCCACATTGAATGGTCTTGGCACCCTTATAGAAAATCACGAACATATATGCAGGGGGTTTTTTTGGGCTCTCCATTCTATGGCCTTGGTCTTTATGTCAGTACTAATTGTTTGGTTACTGTAGCTTTGTAATAAGTTTTGAATTGAGGAAATATGACATCTCTAACTTTGTTCTTCTTTCCAAGATTTGTTTTGGCTATTCAGAGTCCTTTGAGATTCCATATGAGTTTTAGGATGGATTTTTCTGTTTCTATAAAAGATGCCAATGGTGTCTTGATAATTTTACATTAAATCTGTAGATTGCTTAGGGTAGTTTTGACATCTTAGTAGTATTGTCTTCTAGTCCATGAACAGAGGATTTCCATCTGTATCTTCTTTAATTTCTTTGCCTCAGTGTTTTGTCATTTTTGGTATACAAGTCTTTTGCCTCCTTAGTCTAATTTATTTCTAAGTATTTTATTAATTTTGATGTTATTGTACTAAGATTTGTTTTCTTCATTTACTTTTTAATTTAATTTAATTATTTTTTTTAAGTTTTTATTCATTTGTTTGACAGAGAGACACAGCGGGAGAGGGAACACAAGCAGGGGGAGTGGGAGAGGGAGAAGCAGGTTTCCTGCCTAGCAGTGAGCCCGATGCAGGGCTCGATCCCAGGACCCTGGGCCCAACGACGGAGCCACCCAGGCACCCCTACTCTTTTTTTTTTTTTTTTTTTTAGATTTTATTTATTTATTTGAGAGAGAGAGGGAGAACGCACGAGCGGGGTGAGGGGCAGAGGGAGAAGCAGACTCCCCACTGAGCAGGAGCCAGATGCGGGGCTCGATCCTGGGACTCCGGGATCATGACCTGAGCTGAATGCAGCTGCCCAACCTACTGAGCCACCTGGGCACCCCTGTTTTCTTCATTTTCTTTTTGGATCATTCATTGTCAAGGTATAGAAACCCAATTGCAGGTTGAGTTTATATCCTGCAACTTTGTTAAATTTGTTTATTAGTTTCAACCAGTCTTATATTAGTACAGTTACACGAGCTCTGTTGTGGTTACTGTTTTTCTGGTATATCTTTTTACATACTTTCACATTTAGTTTGTGTCTTTGAATCTGAACTGTGTCTTTTGGAGCAGGGCTTAACAAAAGATCTATTGTGTGAATCTTTGCCATTTGATTTGAGTGTTTATTTCATTTACATTTAATGTTATTGATAGGGTAGTGCTGTTTTACTAGTTTTCTTAGTCTTTTGTCCCTTTCTCCCTCTATTCCTTATTATAGCCTTCTTTGGAGTATTTTCTAACCTGTCATTTTAATTTTGTTGTTTGTTTTACTATATTATTTCGAGTTTCTTTCTTAATGGTTTCCCTGGGGATTTACTTAAAACTGTTTAGTTGGGGATAATAGCAGCTTAATTTAAATAGTATATAGGAATTTTGCTCCTATATAGCTCAGCTTCCCTTCTCTTTTGATGTTTTGTCATTCAGATTACATCTTTAAAGAGTATAATCCAATCAACACACTTTAAGTATTGCTGTATGCAATTGTCTGTTAAATCAGGAGAAAAAAAGTTAAAAATACAAAACATTTTTTGTGTTGTTTATGTTTAGCCATGTAGTTACCCTTACTGGTGGTTTTCATTTCTTCCTGTGGATTTTAGTTACTCTCTAAATGTTCTTTCATTTCATCTTTTAGTGTTTTTGTCTAGGACAGATGTGGTTACAAATTCTTTTAGTTTCTGTTTCTTTGGAATAATCTTTAATTCTTAATTTTTGAAGTATTGTTTTGCCACATATTGAAATCTTGTTGATAGTCTTTTTCTATTAGTATTTTGAATGTGTCATTTACTGCCCTCTGACCTACCTGTTTCCTGATTAGGTATTGTCTGTTAATGTTACTAAAGATCACTTGTAGGTGATGAATCACTTTTCTCTTGCTACTTTCAAGATTTTCTTTTTCTTTGTGTTTTAATAGTTTGACTATGATGTGTCTAGGATCTGGTTGAGTTTATCTTTTTTGGAAGTCATTTGGTTTTTTTGATGTGTAGATTAAATTTTAAACATCAAGTTTGGGGATTTATCTGCCATTATTTCTTCAAATATTTTCTCTGCCCCCTTTTTAGTTGACTGTTTCTGAGACTTCCATTATGAATATGTTGGTATACTTGATGGTGTCTCTCTCAGGTCTCAGGCTCTTTATTTTTCTTCATTCTTTATTCCTTCTGGTCCTCAAACTGGATATTCTCAACTGACTTATTTTCAAGTTTACTAATTCTTTTTTGTATTAGCTCAAGTCTTCTGTTGAGCTCTTTTATTGAATTTTTTATTTCAATCATTTTACTTTTAACTACAGAATTCTTTTTTAAAAGATTTATTTATTTGAGAGAGAGAGTGTGAGAGTGGGGGAAGGACAGAGGGAGAGAGAGTCTTAAGTAGACTCCACGGGAGCCCAACATGGGGCTCCATCTCACGACCTGAGCCGAAACCAAGAGTTTTCCAGTATTCTTTCTGCTTTTGTGAAGGAGTGGATTTTCAGAGGTGTTTACTCTGCCATTCTGGAAGTGCTTCCTCCATTTTTTTTCTTTTTTTAATTAGAAGGTTACTTTTAAAAGATAGTTAACTACTTTGAAAACATCAGATGGGTGGAAATACAGAAATTTGAATCCAACAAAAGGTAGTTAAATTTAATTACTTTCAGTTAATTGATACCCAAGATTTTTCCATGCTCTGGTTTATACTTAATGTAAGTCTGAACCCAATTCACTGCTTTCTTAATTGGATGAACATTTTTATGTAGCAAATAGTGTAACCAGGGCCGATATAAGTAAAGTTTATGAAATATTAACATGAAACATGTTCATCTTTTCTAGAAACTGATACTTTAAGAACCATGGACTAGTGGGGCACCTGGGTGGCTCAGTCGTTAAGCGTCTGCCTTCGGCTCAGGTCATGATCCCAGGGTCCTGGGATCGAGTCCCACATCGGGCTTCCTGCTCGGCGGGAAGCCTGCTTCTCCCTCTCCCACTCCCCCTGCTTGTGTTCCTGCTCTCGCTATCTCTCTCTCTGTCAAATAAACAAAATCTTTAAAAAAAAAAAAAAAAAAAAAGAACCATGGACTAGTTTCCAAGTTAATTTTCCCTTTGTTGCTTTGATCATATAAATATATTTTATTTTCAGTGACATTTTGTTCCTGCAAGCATAAATTATGACATTCATAGAAGGTTTGATTTATGATTATGAAAATTGAGATCTAGTTTTAAGCTGTGCCTTTTTATTTCACAGAATTTCTGAATTGAAAACAAAAAGTTGTTTCCTTTATATTTGGGCTATCCTTTGTAGAACCATTTAATATAATTATATAAATTATTCTTTGGGAGTAAATTAACCACTTAAAGATGAGTCATTTTGTATTTCAGCTTAGAGCGTACCACCTGTGTTATATCATGGTCCCTAAAATAACTGTTTAAGGTGAGTGCTATTACTTTGACATTTTTGTAGATAAAGGAAATGAGGCAGAAATAGGTTAAAGAGAATAAACATCTAGTGATCATCTTTCTTTTCTAAAGATTTACTTATTTGAGAGAGAGAGAGAGAGCATAAGCGGGGGGAGTGGCAGAGGGAGAGGGAGAAGCAGGCTCCCTACCGAGCAGACAGCCCAATGCAGGGCTTGATCCCAGAACTCTGGGATCATGACCTGAGCCAAAGGCAGACACTTAACCAACTGAGCCACCCAGGTGCTCCGTCATCTTTATTTTCTTAATAACAGGTCTTAAGGTTGTAGCGTATAGAACGATCTCTGTATCTGAATTGTTGTGACATCTAAACTGAATATTAAAAATTTTAATTTGCATTATCAGCATTTGCCACTATTAGAAGAAATCAGCCATGTTAACATGATGAAGAAAACTGGTCCAAATGTGCATTGTTAAATTAAATTTTGTTATATAATCAGGAGATTATGAATCAGAATGTCAAAATTCTCTACATATTTTGCCTCTTAAGTGGTTTGACTGTATGTTTTTAGCAGTTTTATTCAAGTAAAATAGTATAAACTGTATATATATTTAAAGTATAGTATTTGATCAGTTTGACATATTTATACATCCATAAAACCATCACCACACTCAGTATAATGATCATACTCATTACTCCCAAGTGTCCTTGTGCCCTACTATAATCCCTTCCACCATACTGCTGGACCCTAGGCAACTGCTGCTCTGCTGTCTGCCACCAAAGATGACTTTGTGGTTTTTAGAATTTTATATGGATGGAATCATATAGTATGTACTCTCTTTTTTTGACCTAGCTTCTTTGAGCATAATTATTTTGAAACCTGTCCATATTGTTGTGTACATCAGTACTTCCATTTTATTATGTACTAGTATTCCACTTTATTAAAATACCACAGGTGAATAAACACGTACCACATGTCAGTAAATCCATTTACCTATTAATAGGCATTTATTTTGTTTCCAGTGGTTAGCTATAACAAATACAAGTCTTTGTATGGACATTTGCATTTGTTACCTGGATACTCATAGAGTTGGAGTAGGTTCACATTTATAAGAAGGTGCCAAACTATTTTCCAGTGTTGTAACACTATATAATGAATGAGAGATCCATTTTTCTCTTGTCTTTGGCAGCAGTTGGTGTTCTGTGTTTTGTGTCTGTCCTGATGAATATGTAGTGAAATTGTGTTACGGTTTTAGTTTGCACAGGCCTAATGTCTAATGATGTTGAGCATCTTTTTGTGTGGTTATTTGCAATATGCATATCTACTTTGATGAAGTATCTCTTTAAATCTTTTGTTTGTCTTTAAATTAGGTTGTTTTGTTTTCTTAATACTGAGTTCTGAGAGTTCTTTATATATTCTGGATACAATTCCTTTATCTGATATATGTTCCCACTCTCCGGTTAGTCTTTTCATTCCTCTTAACAGTGTCTTTTGAAAAGCAGATGTTTTAATTTTGGTGAATTAGAAAATATCAATTTATTCTTTTAAAAGTCATGCTTATGGTGGTTTTTCTAAAAAATATTTGCCCAGGGGCGCCTGGGTGGCTCAGTTGTTAAGCGGCTGCCTTCGGCTCAGGTCATGATCCCAAGGTCCTGGGATTGAACCCCACATCGGGCTCCCTGCTCCGCGGGAAGCCTGTTTCTCCCTCTCCCACTCCCCCTGCTTGTGTTCCCTCTCTCGCTGTGTCTCTCTCTGTCAAATAAATAAATAAAATCTTAAAAAAAAAAAAAGAAGAAAAAAAAAGAAATATTTGCCCAACCTAGGGTCACCGAGGATTTCTTCTGTGCTTTCTTTAAGAATTTTTGTGTTAGGTTCTGCAGAGATCTTTGATCCATTTTGAGTTAATTTTTGCATACAGTTCAAGGTATGGATTGAAGTGCATTTTTTTTGCATATTTTCAGCCATCTTTTGAAATGACTAGCCTTTGTCTACGGAATTTTTGCAGGCATACCTCAGAGATATTGTGGGTTCCATTCCAGACCACCACAATAAAGCAAATATTGCAATAAAGCAAATCAAATGAATTTTTTGGTTTCCTAGTGCATATTAAAATTATGTTTACACTATGCTGTGGTCTATTAAGTGTACAGTAACATTATTTCTAAAAAAAGAAAAAAGATATCTTGGGGTGCCTGGGTGGCTTAGTTGGTTAAGTATCTGCCTTTGGCTCAGGTCATGATCCCAAACTCCTGGGATCAAGCCCCACGTCGGGCTCCCTGCTCAGCAGGAAGTCTACTTTTCCCTCACTCTCTCTCTGCCCCTCCCTCTGCTTGTATTCTCTCTCTTTCTCTCTCATAAATAAAATATTTTTAAAAACTACATAATTAGATGCGCCTGGGTGGCTCAGTTGTTAAGCATCTGCCTTCGGCTCAGGTCATGATCCCAGGCTCCTGGGATCGAGCCCCGCATCGGGCTCCCTGCTCGGCAGGAAGCCTGCTTCTCCCTCCCCCATACCCCCTGCTTGTGTTTGCTCTCTCACTGTGTCTCTCTCTCTGTCAAATAAATAAATAAAATCTTTTAAAAAAATACATAATTAAAAAATACTTCATTGCTAAAAAATGCTGGGAGTTATTACTGAGCTTTCAATGAGTTGTAATTACTGCTCACAGATCATTACAGCAAATATAATAAAGAAAAATGTGAAATATTGAGAGAATTAACCAAATGTGACACAGAGACATGAAGTGAGCAAATGCTGTTAGAAGAGTGGTACCATAAACTTGCTGGATGCAGGATTGCCACAAATCTTCAATTTGTTAAAAACTCAGTATCTGCCAAGCACAATAAATGATGTGTGCCTGTATATCTTTGTCAAAATTTAGTTGTCCATATATGTGTGAGTCTTATTCTGTATTCTATTTTGTTTCATTCCTCTGTCTTTTTATCTTGATCCCAGTACAGTGTCTTGGTTTCTGTAGCTTATAATGAGTCTTAAAATCAGTAGATTTAGTTTCCCATTTTGTGTTTCTTTTCAAAGTTGTTTTCACCCTTTTTTAAAAAGATTTATTTATCTTGGGGAGTGTGCGTGTGTGCTCTCAGGGGGAGGGGCAGAAATAGAGTGAGAGAGAGAATCTCAAGCAGTCTCCTCACTGAGTGTGGAAACTGATGCTGGGCTTGATCTCACGACCCCTGAGATCATGACCTGAGCCGGAACCAAGAATCAGACACTTAACTGACTGAGCCACTCAGGTGCCTCTCAACTATTTTCAATTCAGATCTTTTCATTTTCTATTCAAGTCTCTCATTTTCATATAAATTTTAGAATTGGTTTGTCAGTTTCTACAAGCAAGCCTGCTGTGATTTTTATTGAGATTGCCTTGCATCTACAGATCATCTAACCTGTGAACACAGCATATCTCTTCACTATTTTCTTTTTTAATTTCTCTCAGCAGTGTTTTGAAGTTTTCAGTTTCAGTGCTATTATAAATAATATTGCTTTTAAATTATAACTTTTGGTTGTTGCTAGTTTGTGGAAATACAATTAATTTTTACATATTGATGTTACATTTTGCTTTGCTATAAACTCACTTATTAGTTCTAGCAGCTTTTTTGTAGATTTCTTCAGATTCTCTATGTAGAAGGTTATGTCATCTGCAAATATTGATAGTTTTCTTTCTTCCCTTCTAATCTCAGTGACTTGTATTTCATTTTTTGCCTAATTGCTCTGACTCACACCTCCAGTACAATTCCGAATAGCAGTGGTGAGAGCTGATAGATATCCTTGTTTTTGTTTTTAAATTTTAAAAAATATTTTATTTATTTATTTGAGAGAGTTGGGGGATGGGAGAGAACGTAGGAGCACGGGGAGGGGCAGAGGGAGAGAGAGAAGCAGACTGCCTGCCAAGTAGGTAGCCCATGAGGGGCTCGATCCCAGGACCCCGAGATCACGACCTGAGCTGAAGGCCACCACTTAACTGACTGAGCCACCCAGGCACCCCAGATATCCTTGTTTTGTTCCTGATTTTAGCCATAAAACATCCCATTTTTCAGTGTTAAGTATGATGTTAACTGTGTTTTCCACAGATGTCCTTTATCAGGTCAAGGAAGATTTGTTTGTCCCTCCTTTGATTCTCTACCACCCATTTCATCTTTCCTGTTACTTTCTAGCTACTGCTGAGCCATGTCATTTGTCTCTTTCTGTGACAGCCTAAACTCTTTAATCTATATTTATGATGATGGAAAAATAAACTGTTTGCCATTTTGTCCTTTGAAGTTAAAAGTCAGAAGGAATGTGCTTACTTTTGCTGAACAGAAAACATTGTATTAACATTAATAGAATTCTGAATAGAAAACAATTTTATCCCACAATTTTAATTCACTAATCATTATGTGAATATGCCCAAGTGCTTTTTCTGTCTCTTAACTATATGTGTCCATAATTTTTATAGCTTGAATATCACCATATATGTTCAGCTCTTTTGACTTAATATGTACAGATTTTTAATGTGTGTAGACATAAAAGATTTATCATAAGTTTAGGTCTTTCACAATGTTTACATTTGTATTAGTACATTTGGTATAAAAGACAACATTTTTGTAGATCATAATTCATAATCTTTTTTTACTTTATTATTATTATTTTTTAAAGATTTTATTTATTTTCTGACAGAGAGAGAGACAGCGAAAGAGGGAACACAAGCAGGGGGAGTGGGAGAGGGAGAAGCAGACTTCACGCTGAGCAGGGATCCTGAGCGGGGCTCGATCCCAGGACCCGAGCTAAAGGCAGACGCTTAACGACTGAGACACCCAGGCCCCCCCTATAATCTTTTATTTTTTATTTTTTTTTAAAGAGATGGGCTCGTTTCCACTGAAAGCAGTTATGTATACATGTATATCAATTTTACTGAAACACTTCTCAGATGAAAAAGGAAAGCTGTAATGGAGAATTTTGTTTGAACTTCTGTTTCTAAAACATCGTGGAAGGTTTAGCGTATTTTTTTCACAAAGTTGGAATTTTCAAGTAATAAAATTCTCCAGAAATCAAACAGAATTATTGCTTTATGAAATGAAAGTAAATGTGGCAAGAAGTGTGAATATATTTAGTATATTAGTAACTAAATCTTGTACCTGAAGATACCATTTTATGGAGAAGTCTCAAGAGCTGATCAGACAGTTCATTTATGCTTTAGGTCTGAAGTCTTTAAGTATAAGTCACCCAAGAAAGTTAACTCAATACTAAAGAAACTGAGTAGTGGGAACAGTGTTGAGATTCTAAGCTAAGTATTTCAGACCTAAGATTCTAAGATGTACAAGATCAGAATAGCGCAGAATATATACTTAATTTCTTATACTTTTCATTTGGTCACTTTAAGGAATACTTATTCACTGCCCAGCATCCTATAAGGTATGGGATTGAAGGTTATGGAGGGAGATACAATGTTAATTATGTTAGAACCAGTCTCTGCCTCCTTGGCATTTATGGCTTCTTATGAAGGATGCTTGCAGGAGGGCTACACAAATAAAATATTTTATGCTAGAATGTAAGTTCTATAAGAATAGGGATTTGATTGGGCGCCTGGGTGGCTCAGTTGGTTGGGCGACTGCCTTCGGCTCAGGTCATGATCCTGGAGTCCCGGGATCGAGTCCCACATCGGGCTCCCTGCTCAGCGGGGAGTCTGCTTCTCCCTCTGCCCTCTTCCCTCTCGTGCTCTCTGTCTCTCATTCTCTCTCTCTCAAATAAATAAATAAAATCTTTAAAAAAAAAAAAAAAAAAAAAAAAAAGAATAGGGATTTGATTTTTCCCCCCATTGATGTATGCCAAGGGCCTGCGTCAGTGCCTGGCACAATTTAACAAATATTTGCTGAATGATTGAATGAACATATGACTGAATCTACTGGAAATCTGCTTAGAAATTATTTCTGGGGTACTTGCATGGCACACACTGTTGGTAGAACATGCAGCTTTTGATCTCAGGGCTGGGAGTTTGAGCCCCTCATTGGGCAGAGAGATTACTTTAAAAAAATAAAATACTGTTTATTTAAAAAAAATTATTCCTAACGTTTTTTAATGGGAAGGATATTTTTCAGGTACATGTATATAAAACTCAGTCTGTTCTTTTAAGGTTTTTTTTTCCTTCAAGAAATATTTTTTTTATTAAGTTTTTATTTTAATTCCAGTTAGTTAACATACAGTGTAAATTAGTTTCAGGTGTACAAAATAGTGATTTAACAATTCCATACATCACCCAGTGCTCATCATAGCAAGTGCACTCCTTAATCCCCATCACCTATTTTGCCCATCTCCTCACGTAACTCCCCTCTGATAATCATCACTTTGTTCTCTGTAATTAAGAGTCTGTTTCTTGGTTTGTCTTTCTCTTTTTTTCCCTTTGCTCATTTGTTTTGTTTCTTAAATTACACATATGAGTGAAATCATATAGTATTTGTCTTTTCTCTGACTTATTTTGCTTAAGATTATACTCTAGCTTCATCCATGTTGCAAATGGCAAGATTTCATTTTTTTATGGCTGAGTAATATTCCTGTGTGTGTGTGTGTGTATGTGTGTGTGTGTTACCTCTTCTTCATCCATTCATCAATCTATGGACACCTGAGCTACTTCCATAATTTGGCTAGTATAAGTAATGCTCCTATAAGCATAGGGGTGCATATATCCCTTTGATTTAGTGTTTTTCTATTCTTTGGGTAAATACCCAGTAGTGTGATTCTGGATTGTAGGCCAGTTGTATTTTTAACTTTTTGAGGAACCTCCATACTGTTTTCCACAGTGGCTACAACAGTTTGCATTCCCACTAACAGTGTATGAGTGTTCCTTTTTCTCCACATTCTCACCAATACCTGTTGTTCCTTGTGTTGTTGATCTTAGCCACTGACAGATGTGTGGTGATATCTCATTGTAGTTTTGATTTGCATTTCTTTTATGGTAAGTGATGATGAGCATCTTTTCATGTGTCTCTTGGCCATCTGTATGTCTTCTTTGAAGAAAGTTCTCTTCAAGAAATATTTTTAAAAATTTAAAGATTACTATTAATGAATTTTTTCTCAAAGGTTAGAGCATAACATCAAATAATCAAATAAAGTTATTTAAAGCTCTTAATTAGTAGTGTGTAAACTAGTAAGGTTTTATTGTAAGTTATGGGAGGCCAACATCTTGTGAAAATCCACATTTAAGAGTGTTGAATACTTAGAATAGATAGTGCATTTCTGTAGTTGGTCTTAGCAATGCAGATTTATCCTTTTAAAGTTAACGTTATCTTAAATACTTTCTGCCCATTATTGTTAGTGACTTGAGGTTGAGAAGAACATTTTGGTATTAATAGCTCCTTGAGGTTGTATATAAAGCTTTGTTGTGTAATTTAAAAAGGCGCCCGGGTGGCTCAGTTGGTTAAGCTTCCGACTCTAGATTTCCGCTCAGATCGTGTTCTCAAGGTTGTGAGATTGAGCCCCAAGTTGGGCTGTGTGCTCTGTGGGGTGTCTGCTTGAGATTCTCTCCCTCTCTCTCTGTCCCTCCCTCCACTTGCGTGCTTGCTCGCTCTCTCTCTAAAATAAATAAAAAATAAATCTTTAAAAATAAAAAATTAAAACATATAAATCTGAAAAAAATTTTATTCATGAACATAAATATAAGGAATATGAGATTGTGAGGATAGAGGGTAGGTACATTTTGTTCTATTATAAGAACATTTGCATATGTTAATTATAATTTTCTACTGTCTTATTATGAGTGCTTTTTGTTTGAATATTTCCTACTTAGGGTAGCCAAGTTTAGGTTTTTCTGGTCTGTAAAGAACAGTGGCTTTTAACCTTACTTATAATCTACTAAACCTGTGTAAACATGGAACCAGTAGATGGGTTACTTTCAGGATATGTTTAAGTATGTTGTCCAAGAGTAGATTTGGGTAGTCCCTAAAAACATGTGACTCAGTTTTCTAAATAACTGCATATCTGTGGAAAGGCTACTGAGTGTTGTTTGTTTGTTTTTGCCAGAAATGGAAGTAATACCCAATACAGTATTTGCTTAATGTTAATAATTAATTTTCAAAATATGGAGAAGTGCTGTTTGCACTTCACTTTGTAAATAATATTCACAATAAAATTATAATATTTAAAGCATAAAGGGCAGCTGGCTGGCTCAGTCAGAAGAGCATGCGACTCTTGATCTTGGAATTGTGAGTTCGAGTCCCATGTAAAGATTACATACATAAATAAATAAACTTTAAAAAAAAATAAAGCATGATAAATAAATAAAGCTGTCCTTAGAAAGCAATTAGAGAGTTGTGTGAGATAACATAAACTAGACTATGTAGTCATCAAGGAGAAAAGTAATTAAAGAGTTTTTAAAAATGGATAGTTTTTCTTTGTTCATATAGTCTCCTTCAATGACTTTTTGGAAATTTCTATGTAGCATGGAGGATGATCAGAAGAGCCCCCTAGAAATATTTGATACTTTGCTCAGTTGGGACTTTAAACAGTTATGTTCTCTTAGCATCTCTAACAGAACATTTTGCTCTCGTAAGTGAATAGAAAAAGTTTGAAGTGCTCTAGGAAAAGGTGTCTCTTCTGAGAAAAGCAGACACTTACCTGCCAGCCAGATGTCATATATTAAGATGCTCATAACCTTTCAGGAGTGTGTTTTCAAGATGTAATGGAAATTCTGACTAGACTTATTTGGCTTATTATCTTATTTCTTATCACTTATGGGCAGTTAGGTTGTCACTGGCATAATTGTGCCATTTGTCAAGTGGTATGTATCTTTAAGGTAGATAATTTTCAAGACTGTGGAAGAATCTCATATGAAAGTATCTTGGTGAGTTACATAGAAATTTCATTGAAACAAAAAAAAAGAAAAAAGAAAAATTTCAATTAAACCATTAATCTAGGTTCAAGTGCAAATGTCAAAAGTAAATGTGCCAGTAAATGGGGAAGACTGATTTTGGCAGAATATCTTTGGTATCTTGTCATTCCTGTATCACTCTTTGACATTGGCATACCTTCGTAACATCAACCAGTGTTCTTTTTTGGGTAGCTCCCCCTACTGTTAAAACTAATTTGCTGATTCTGCTGTTACTTATGAATTTCTTAGGTCTTTGCCCACTTTCTTTATCTGGACCACTCACCCCAGGTGAAGGGAAGGCAGGGCTGGGGAGAAGAGAAATACATATATCCATTAGAAGCAAGAGTGGAACATGCACAAAGAGATGATTGTGTGTTGCTTTGTGTTTTCTTTTTGGCTTTACAATAAGTCTTTGTATTAGAGAAAATCCATGTATATTTTTAATGCTTTTAATCAGTAAGTTTATAGTCTTTATAATAGTTCTATTTGAAGATTCTTTCTGTTTTTTGCTTTGTTTTGTTTTTTTTTTAAGTAAGCTCCACACCCAGTGTGGAGCTCAGTGCAGGGCTTGAATTCATGATCCTGAGATCAAGCCCTGAGCTGAGATCAAGAGTCAGATGCTTAACCCAGGTGCCTCATTGTTTCATATTTTCTATCTCTGGTGAATATTTCTTGATTGAGTAGTACCATTGTGAAATGTGTATTAGTTTTCTATTGATGTGTAATGAATAACCTCAAATTTGGCAGTTTAAAACAACACATTTATTTTCCTCCAGTTTCTGTGGGTCAGGAGGATGGATGCAGCTTGGTTGCATTTCACATAGTTGCAATCTAGATGTTGACCAAACTTTGGGAGCCTGGGTTCTTTTCCAAGCTCATGTGATTGTTGATGAATACAATCAAATGTAGGGCTGAGGTCTTTAGTTTTTCGCTGGCTGTCAGCTTCTAGAGGCCCCTTTCACAGGTCATTTCACAACATGGCAGACCATGTCTTTAAAGCCAGCAGTAGAATTTCTTTTACTTCAGGAAGTTCCCAATTTTTTAAGGGCTTCCACCTAAGTCAGGCCCACCAAGGGTACTCTTTATTTTGATTTACTCACTTGACTTAGGGCTTTAATCACATCTGCAAAATCCTCACCCTTCACCTAATTGTGGAAGGAAAAATCTCATCAAATTTCTTAAGTCTTTGCCACACTGAAGTAGAGGGTATTGTACTGTTACCTGTTTGATTAGTTAAGGATAAGAAAAATAAAAGTTTTAAAATAACATTCACCTGTTCCTTCTTTTTAACATTTTTTTTTGTTAAGTTCAGTTAGTCAACATATAGTACATCATTAGTTTAAGGTGTGTAGTGTTCAATGATTCATTAGTTACGTACAACACCCAGTGCTCATCACATCAGGTCTATTCCTTCTTTGATACTTTTCTTTATGTAGATCTGAGTTTTGATGTCTATTATTTTACTTCACTCTAAAGAACTTCTTTTAAAATATCTTGCAAGGCTGGTGCACTGCCAACAAATCCTTCCCCCTTTTTTTTGTCTGAGAAACTGTTTATTTCTTTCTCTTTTGAAAGACGATTTGTAGGATATAGAATTCTAGGTCTCTAGGGGTTTTTTTCCCCTCAACATTTTAAATATTTCACTTCACTTTCTTCTTGTTTGCATGCTTAAGTAGTCAGATGTATTCTTATATTTGCTTCTCAATAAGTAAGCTGTTTTTTTCCTCTGACTTCTTTCAGGATTTTTAAATCTTTGATTTGTAGTTTTAAAGTGATATGCTTAGGTATAGGTAGGTTTTTTTGATATTTTTCCTTCTTGGTGTTCTTGGAGCTTTTTGGATCTGTGGTTTGATGTCTGACATTAATTTGGGGAAACTCTCAGTCATTATTGATAGTTTCAAATATGTTTTCTTGTCTTCCCCTCTATTCTTTTCATATATCTATTTTACACCTTTTTTTGTCCCACAGAGTTTAGGTGTTCTGGTTTTTTTGTTTTTGTTTTTTTTCAGTCTTTGTTCCTTTTGCTTTTCGATTTTTGACGATTCTTTTGATATATCCTCTAGCTCAGAGATTCTTTCCTCTGTTGTGCCCGATACATGTCTATCAGAAAGCATTCTTCATGTCTTACAGTGTTCTTTACCTGTAACATTTCTTTTTGGTTCTTTCTTCAGATTTCCATTTCTGTGCTCACATTGCCCATCTGTTCCTGCATGCTGTCTACAATGTCCATTAGAGCTTTAGCATATTGATCACAGTTGTTTTAAATTCTGTGTGTGATAATTCCAACATCCCTTTCATGTCTGGTTCTGATGCTTGCTTTTTCCTTTCAAATTGTGCTTTTTTGCCTTTTTTAGTATGCCTTCTGATTTTTTTTTTTTTAAGATTTTATTTTTAAGTAACCTCTACACCCAATGTGGGACTCGAACTTACAACACTGAGATCAAGAGTCTCATGCTCTACTGACAGTCGGCCAGGCACCCCTATAAATTTTTCTTGATAGTCAGGCATGATGTTGTGTTAAGAGGAACTGATGTAAATAGGCCTTTAGTAGTGTAGGGAGGAAAAGCATTCTGTAATCCTCTGGTTAAGCCTCAGTATTTTAGTGAACCTATGCCTCTGGACTATGAATGTCACAGGGTTTCTCAGGTTTTTTCCCCCTTTTAGATGGGACAGGATGGCTAAAGTGGTCTGGAGTTGGTTATTTCCATTCTCCCACTGGAAGGCTAGAGTCAGCTGGAGTTGAGTATTTTCTTTGCCCCAGGTCACTTAGGTTCTGGTTAACTAATTTCTCCTAAGGACAGGTGTTGTTAAGAAGAACAGAGTGCTCTGGTATATTTAATAATTGTCTTGGGGTGTGTGTGTGTGTGTGTGTGTGTGTGTGTATGTTATATATGTTCATCCCCGGCAGAAAGCTTAAGGCTACTTTTCTCCATATTTACTGTGGGAATCTAGTTGGATTCCTGAAGTAAACCTCCGAATATTGTGGGAGTCCTCCTATGACTGGGCTCCCTGGAGTTTTTAACTTTCAGCATTGTCCACATTGAGCCTCCTGCAGTTCGCCAGTTACAGTTCAGATTTTCCTAATCGTGTACTGGCTCCCCTGGTGGTTTCTGTTTGTGAGTCTCTCCTTGAGACCCTATGTATTTGCCTGTCTCTTCAGTCTTGGGGGCAGCGGTTTGCCCTGTGTCTTCTCTCTCTCATGAATCCAAGCAGCCTTGGTGATTTTCCAGTCTGTTCTACTTTTTACTTGTTAAAGTGGAGTGGAGACTTGCAAGCTCTTAACATGTGGAACCAGAAACCACCAATCCCTGTCTTTTAATTGGTGAGTCTTACTTGGCTAGCCCCTCTTTGTCAACTGCTAAAGCTGTTTTCCTTATACAATTCTCATACTTGTGTAGCACTGACTTTTACTTATAGCTTTAATCTTTTTGACATGAACAGTCTGTGATGTCAACTGCAGTTACTGAATACCACTGATTTGAACTGGCGTTTCTCTTTATTATTTTTTGCTTACTCATTATTCAAATTTCTTACTACTTAATTTAAAAGTTCTGTATACTTGTGTTTCTAATATATTTTATTTCCTGTCTTTAATTGTCTTTAAGAGGGAAGTTTTGTGGATTTTAAACTTTGAATCCTTGAATGTCTGGAAATATCTTTAGCTTTATTCTCCCATATGAATGCTAATTTTTTTGGTATGTAATTCTGTGTTTCATATAATTTTCAGAACTTCAAAGCTACATCTTCATTGCCTTTTCTCCCCTCCCCCTCCCTATCCCCCCTATTCATTACCTTTTAACTTCAGGTATTGCTGATATCAGTGTATTATCTGTTCAGATTTTATAGGCAATGTCATTTTTTCCTTCTTAGGTTAAAAATTGAGAAGCAAAGATCTGTAGCCTTATGTTTTCTATTTTGTTTTTGTTTTCTTGAGAATAATAAGAATAATCCTATTAGAATTCATTTAAATTTGAGGATAGTTAAAATAAAGAGTATTATTGTATTTAAAAAAATTGACCAAACTCCCATGTTTCCCCCAAATCTTAAGTTTAGTAAAGGTAAGGGTCCTTTAGAGGTAAATAGTCTTCCCTCCTGTTGCTGTTCTACAGTGTTTTTAAATATTTGCATCAGTGAGTAATGTCCAACTTCCTAAGGTAGCATATTCTCCTACTCCTTTTTTTGCTATTCCTAAATTTATATATTTTGAATTGGATTATGACTTCCTGAACAATTTGTGTATTTTCTTCTCAATGGAACAGTTCAAAATAAAGCTCTTCCAGGCAGTTTGAATTTTAGTTTAAATGATGAATTATATACAGTATCTTTTTTTTATACCTACAATTTTTATTGGTGTTTCAAAAGTTATAACTGCTTTTTACTTGTGTTAGTTGAAGATTATATAATAACCTTGGTGTTTTAAACTGCTAAGTATCTTCAACTATTTTTTTATTTAGTGAATGTTTTTTTCAACTTAGACCGAGTGTGGACAGTAATGACCTCGCGTTTCCGATTGCCTGCTGGCAGAACCTACAATGTACGAGCATCAGAGTTGGCCCGAGACAGACAGCATACGGAGGTGGTTTGCAACATCCTTCTTCTGGATAACACTGTACAAGCTTTCAAAGTTAATGTAAGTATTTTATGTCTTTTTTCTTTTAATAATTTCTGAGTTTAGATTATATTTTAAAACTGTAACTGTTTAATTGTAGTATAGTTTGAAAAGCCTTATTCAATGAAGAAAGTCTTTTTAGTATGGGTTTTTAAGCTTCTAGTATAAGTTCTGATTTAAACTGGGTCTCTCAGGGGGCGCTTGGGTAGCTCAGTTGTTAGGTGTCTGCCTTTGGCTCAAGTCCATGATCCTAGGGTCCTGGGATTGAGCCCCACGTCGGGCTCCCTGCTCGACGGGAGGCCTGCTTCTCCCTCTCCCACTCCCCCTGCTTGTGTTCCTGCTCTTGCTATCTCTTTCTCTGTCAAATAAAATCTTTAAAAAAAAAAGAGACTTAAATTAAAATAGATAAATAAATAAATAAAAATAAATTGGGTCTTTCAAGAAGTTGACAAATGAACAGTGCATTATGATTAGTGGAGCAGATCAATAGTATGTGCTTGAGGTGCTTGAAAGGAATTTGTTCTCCTAAATAATTTATACATCTTGTTTGTAATCTTTCTTGTATTGTCTGTGAATAAAACTTGCTAAACAAAGATAAAGGACAGTCCTGATCTTATCTGAGTCTTGTCTGAAATATTTATTCAACAAATATTTGTTCATCCTATTTATATCTATCTTTATTTGCTTAACATTATTGGGAGTTTCACCCTGGGTATGCTAACAGTTGTTGGTTCATTTTCATTGCTGTATAGTACTCTAGTGTATGAATACACCACAATTTACTTAATCATTTTTTTGTTTCCATTTACTTGTCCAGTTTACTATTGGTGTATATTTGGATTTTTTCTACTTTGGGCTCTTGTCAGTCACATTACTGTGAACATTCCAAGACAAGGAACACACCCTTGTCGTACACCTAAAACTTACACAATGTCATGTGTCAATTTTATGTCAGTAAAGTTGGGGAAGATAAAATACTAATCTTTCTTTTACCAGTTTCTTAAGCTTAAAATTTTCTGTATTACCATATAACACGATTGCTAATTTATCTTTTTTTACTGAAACTCCAGGCCATTTCACATTGGAAAAGGGACTGTAGAGTAGTACCTTTAAGGGTATTATCTAACATACCCAACTAATGTGCTTTTCCAAAATGTTAAGCTTTAATTTTTTTTTGTATTCTGTCATCTGTTAATAGATAGGTAGCATAGGTTATCAACAAGGGATACTACTCAGTGAAGAGAATTCTTCATAAAAATTTTTAGTTAATGGAAACTCATGTTTTAGGAATTGATACAAGAAAATAAGCCCCTTTTCCTGTTTTTGACTCATTAAAATTCTTTTGGGGGGTTTAAATAATAATTCTTAATATTAATTATTATTTACTTTTCATTTTAACTTACAGTTTTGTATTTTTTTAAAAATATTGCAGACAGATTTGCTGTGGTTCCCATCTAGCAAGATATTTTCTGTTGGCACTTTAGTTAATAATGGAATGTTATATTTTTCAATATAGTAGGCAGTGTACGAATTGCTCTTTTAGAGAGACATATTTAATATATTTATGGGTTTTTATTTATTATATATATTTAAATATCAGTTCTAATACAATTGAGTGCATTACTACTAGAATGATAAATATTATATGATACTAGAAACTTTCTCTACCATTACTACAGGTCATCAACAAACTTAAGAGGAACAATATGAGAAATTGACTGTTGGATAAGTAGTATATTTATTCCTCTCGGTATTTGGACCCAAGTCATTCAGAATGTCCAAGTTGCTTTGTACTTTTGTGTAGATGCTGCATATTTTAATCTATGCGTATGGCTCTCTGGTTATGCCGTTTACAATCTGTACAGCATTATGTAATCTAGCCTGCACATTAAGAGGGGAGTTCGAATCTCTGGTATTCTCTGTGTCCACTAAGTACCATTAAGTCTCAGAAGTACCCACTGTGGGCAGCTGCTAGTTTCACCAGCATCTCTCTATTCACTGGGAAGGAGAACTGCTCAGTTTCCTCTGGAGATTACCATGCAGTGATTTGTAACATCTTAGCTTTTGGAATCATTCCCTTCCCTGAAAGATTTCTGTACCAGAAATGAAATGTTTATTGTTGCCAAAGTCTGCTTTTTTTCCATCTGGTATTCATCTCATCAAAACCTTTTCTATATATTTTCCTGGGAGAAAGTGATGTAATAAAGGAGTTGATATAACCTCATTAGTTCCTTTTTTTCTTTCTCTGT
Organism: Phoca vitulina; assembly: GCF_004348235.1. Taxonomy (NCBI): domain Eukaryota; kingdom Metazoa; phylum Chordata; class Mammalia; order Carnivora; family Phocidae; genus Phoca; species Phoca vitulina. The sequence continues at coordinate 100,552,715 of NW_022589704.1, forward strand.
TGTAGACACAGGATTGAGATAAGCCTATTAGCATTGCTTCAGTTTGAAGTTCCAGTTTCACTGTGGTTTTGGCACAACATTTATTTTACTATAGCCAGCCTATGGAGTGTGTTTTTTCTCTCATGTCCTTGAGTTCATTGTCAATCACTAAAAACATGTTTCCATTAAATACCTCAGCTAGAAGACTCAAAGGCTGGAGGCTAGAATCATTTGAAGGTTTATTCACTCATATGACTATTACCTGAGACCTTAGCTGAGGCTTAAACACCTATATGATCTGTCTATGTGCCCTGGGCTTCTTCACAGCACAATGGCTGTATTCCAAAGGTGAGCATCCATAGAGAGAGTGGGAGCCAGGCTGTAGCCATATTGCCTTTTGTGATCTGGCTGTGGAAGTCACATAATATCACTTCTACCACATTCAGTTTGTCAGTGCTATCACAAGGTCACACTCAGGATCAATGGAAGGGAAATTTATTCAGCACACATTATTCAGTGTACAGTTCCTTTTTTTTTTTTTTTTTTAAGATTTTATTTATTTGACAGAGTGAGAGAGCACAAGCAGGGAGCAGCAGAGGGAGAGGGAGAAGCAGGCTCTCCACTGAGCAGGGAGCCTGATGCGGGACTCAGTCCCAGGACCCTGGGATCATGACCTAAGCCGAAGGTAGACGCTTAACCATCTTAGCCACCCAGGCGCCCCTCAGTGTACAATTTTAAGGTGCTTCATAGATAATGCTGTTCAGAGACAGGGAACGAAGCTTATGCATTCAGGAATTTCTTTTCTTTCTTTTTTTTCGGCTTTTATTTTTGTCCACATTGAATTTTCCCTCAGTTTACTTTTTTAATTTTTAAAAAATTTTTATGTTAGATAGACTCCATGCCTAACATGGGGCTTGAACTCAAGACCCTGAGATCGAGTCACACGCTCTACTAATTGAACTTGCTGGGGGCTCCTCCCTCAGTTTACTTTTTGGAAATAAAATTATCTTAAAAGTACTAAAGCTGTTCTCTAAAGTGTTTTCTTTGTTATCTATTTTTATGTACTTAAGAAAAACTGATAATTTTTTAATGATACCAGTACCTCAGTTGTTAACAAAAGATACCATAAATCATAGATTTTGTTTTCTCTTGAAATAAGGTGAAATTCAATTAATACATATTTTAGTTATGTGATAATTTGGGTTGATGAATATTTAGTTGGCTGAACCTTATACTTTTTTTGTCTGTTAAATAATATGTTAACATTTATTATTATTATTATTATTATTTAGTAGTATAAACCAAGTAACAAAGGTAGGGTTAGCAGGTGGATGTGGATTGAGGTGGGAAACTAAGAGTATAAGGATGGTGAATTTAGCTAAATGTACTTACTTGGTTTTGTTTTGTTTTGTTTTAGGGAGAGAGAGCGAGCATGAGTGAGGTGGTCAGGGCAGAGGGAGAGGGAGAGAGAATTCCAAGCAGGCTTCATGCCCAGGGTGGAGCCCAAAACAGGCCTGATCTTATGACCCCGAGATCAGGACCTGAGCCCAAATCAAGAGTCCAACGCCCAACTGACTGAGCCACCCAGGTGCCCTGAGAGAGAATTTTAAGGAGGCTCCACGCCCAGCCCAGGATCTTATGACCTTGAGATCATGACCTGAGTTGAAATCAAGAGTCAGACGCCCAACCGACTGAGCCACCCAGGCGCCATTACTTATTTATAATCACTCTATAGTCATATATTTGTAAAGGAGGATAGAATTTTAGGGATATTTTTCCACCTGATTATTGTTCCATTGACTTTACATATTGTATATGTGAGAAAATAAGTTTAGAGTCATTAGGTTACTTACCAAGGCAATTGCAGAGCCAGGAGAATGTGTGTGTGTGTGTGTGTGTGTGTGTGTGTGTGTGAGAGAGAGAGAGAGAGAGAGAGAGAGAGAGAGAGAAGGTCTGTTAGCACTTCTTGTCAACATTTTAACTATTGTCATTTTCCAGCCCTACTTAAATTTGATATGTTAGTTCCTTTAAAAATACTGTCATTTACATGTCACTCAAATTCCCTCAGAAGTGTTTTATTTTACATATATTGGTTTATTCATGTATACAATTTAAGATTTTTTTAAAGATTGGGGTGCCTGGGTGGCTCAGTCATTAAGCATCTGCCTTCAGCTCAGGTCATGACCGCAGGGTCCTGGGATCGAGCCCCGCATTGGGCTCCCTGCTCTGTGGGAACCCCACTCCCCCTGCTTGTGTTCCCTCTCTCACTGTGTCGCTCTCTGTCAAATAAATAAAATCTTTAAAAACAAAAAAAGATTTTTTATAATTTTTTTTTTTTAAGACTTTAAGATTTTATGTATTTGTTTGACAGAGAGAGAGACAGCGAGAGCAGGAACACAAGCAGGGGGAGTGGGAGAGGGAGAAGCAGGCTTCCCGTGGAGCAGGGAGCCCGACGTGGGGTTTACCTACGTATATCTTATCTACCTGGAGTTTATGGAGCCTTGCTGGGTCTACATAGAACTGAGTGAGAGAAAGGGACTGGAGAGCTCTCAACTCTTGAGTATGTAGACTTACACTTATGTAGATTTCCCTGTTTTCAGCTCAGTAAAAATGAGCTGAAATTTAAATTTCTGGTTCTTAGAGTGATGGGTATTTGGAAGGGGGGTGTAGAGATGGTCATGGAGGAGACGGTTACTTGTATAGACTCACTTTGATTACTGTCTTTACTGTCACTTTAGTGTGTCTTGAGCAAACATTTGTGTCCAGTCTTCCTTGTTTAACCTTGACATCTCTAAGATTGATTTTCAACAATGTCTACCTTGAAGGAGAATTTACTATTTACCAAGATTTTTTTATTAAAATCACAGTTAAAATGCAACTGGTCTTCTTTAGTGCAAAAATATGTGATAATTTGCCAATTACCATAGTGTTTGAAAATTCAAACATTGTAATATATCATAGATCTTTAAAGCTTTTCTTTAAATTTTTTTCCTCAAACTGTATTATATTAAGCACTAGAAAACTCTTTATTAATCAGGTTTATAATTATGCACAGTTAAGGTTATCTTATTTCTTGTTTGTTTGTTTTTTTTTCTTTAATGCTGCTATGTTTCATGAGGTATATATATAGTTCTTAGGTCTTGTATCACATTTGTCAGGTATAAATTTGTTCCTGATAATGACATTTACTTCTACTGAGAAATTCCTGGACAGTTATCCAGTGATGAATTTGTAAGTCTTTAGTTTGAAGACTTACTAGCTTTGTGATTATACACAAGTTAGTGTTTTAGATTCTTCATTTGTTAAAGGAGAATAATATTTGCCTTGCATAGAATGCTCAGAATAAAATATTTGTGAAGTACTTATTTATGTGACTGACTCATACATTTAGAATGGTTGATTCTTCTGTTGCTTGTGATTTAATAGATTTAATCTATTCTGTAGTTACAGATGTTTTCTTAGAAGAATATTATAATTAAAATTCCATAAAATAGCAATATGCTAATTGCTTTATATATATTTTCATCTGTGTACTGGGTCTATGTACTGTTTCCAACACCTAGTGTGTTTCCTGGCAATATTGATTAAAAATACATTTAAACAGAAATTGTAAAAATGCCAGTTTATTCTTAAAAAGTAAAGAAGAAAACAATTGTTAAGTTTATAGTTTTGAGAATCAGGAATTTATTATCTTGGCAGTTGTACAGTAAATTAAATAAAATTGTGGGTTGTTCATATACCCATTTAATGATAGTAATTATTGAGTACCCAGTATATATTATGGGAAAAAATAATTGTGAAAGTAGCTGTAAACCATTAAGTTTTGGGGAGATATGTTGGATTCTGTTTAGAAAGGTACTGCAGATCAGTCTTCATATGCCCTGGAACTTATATATAGGCTTTTTTTGTGCATGATATATATTGTACAGTGCATAGATCTTCAGTATAAAACTCAATGAATGTTTTCATATGTATGTATCTGTGGAACTACCACAAGATTAAGTCATTGAATACTTCCCTCATCAAAAACAAAACAAAACAAAACAGATTCTTTTGTGCCCCTCTAAGTATTTCCTGCTTCTATTGTATTTCCTTTATTAGCTTTTTTGGGTTAATCTTTTCATATCAGACATTTAGTGATTACCTTAGAAATTGCAAAATGTGTCTTTACTTAGCAAAGTCTACCTTTGCTACTTCTAGCATGTTCCCCCTCAAATACAAAAACCTTAAAACAGTTTAAATCCATTTACCCACTTCCTACTTTTTTGCTATTATTATGTATTTTAACATCCTCCTCATATGTTATAAATCCTGTAAGACATTGGTTTTATTGCTTTAAACAATCAGTAGTCTGTTATATTTGTCTTTATATCTATACTCTCTGCAGTTATTCATTTCTTATATATCCATGCTTCCATCTAGAATCATCTTCCTTCATCCTAAAGAACTTCTTTTATTATTTTTTTAAATAAGGTCTGTTTGTGACAGATTCTTTCAACTTTTATTATTCCTCATGTTCTGGGGGATATTTTTGCTGAGTATAGAATTCTGTGTTGATAGGTTTTTTTCCTTCGGTAGTTTGAAGATGCCACTTCATTGGCTTTCATATTTCTCTTGAGAAGCCATCTTTCATTTTTACTGTGTTCTACTGAAGGACAAGAGAGAGGTCCTTTCCTCCTTTGTTTTTAAGATTTTTCTCTTTCTTTGATTTTTTTTAGTCCCCTGTTTGTAATGTAGGTATATATGGTTTTGTATGTGTGTGTTTATCCTGCTTGGTATTTACTGACCTCCTTGAATCTGTAGGTTGGTATTTTAGAACATTTGAAAAGTTCTCATCCTTCACTGATTCAGATATTGCCTCTGACCTATTTTCTCTTCTTTCCTTCTGTATGCCAGTTACATATATATTAGATTGTTTGATTGCATCCCACATCTAACATATGTTCTATTTTGCTTATAATTTTTTTCTGTCCTTTGAATAGCTATTAATCTGTCTTTGCATGTGCTAATTTTGTGGGTTTTTTTCCCTGTGCTTATTCTGCTATTAAACCTATTCAAGGAGTTCCTCTATTTCACATATTTTGCAGTTCTAGAATATCTGTGTGATCATTTTCAGACTCTAATTCTCTAGTGATGAAATATATCCTATTTTAATCTATTCTCTATATTCTGACTGTGTTGTCTTTAATATGTAGTCATAGTTATTTTAAAGCTCTTATATAAGACCAATATGTAGATCACTCCTATGTCTGTTTTTGTTGACTGTTTTGTTTCTTGATTATCAAACACTTTTCCTGCTTCACGTATCTACTAATTTTGCATTGTATGATGGATATTGTGAGTGTAATGTGGAGTAGTGGACAGCAGACTGGCCCATGGGCCAAATCCAGCCTGGTGGCTATTGTGTGGCCCATGAGCTAAGAATGGTTTTTACTTTTTTAAAGGTTTGGTTGTTGTTTTAAGAGAATGTGCAGTGGAGACTGTGACCCTCAAAATGTAAAAATATTTACTTTCTGGCTCTTTACTAGAAAGGTTTGCTGACCCCTGTTATAGAAGCTCTGGATTGTTATCTTCCTCTAAGTAAAATTGCATTTTATTCTGGCAGGCAGTTAAATTGCCAGTGGGTCACTTTGATTCTCTGAAGTTTAGTTTTAGGCTTTGTTAAGGTAAGTCTGTTTCAACTGTGTTTTTATTCCTAGGGCTTGGATTATCTAGGGTCTCACCTAAACACCTGTGGTATTCATCAAGGTCTCTCTCCTCTGACTAGTTTGTACTTCATTTATTCAAAACTGTGCAAGCTCTGAAATCTTTGTTTAGCTAACAGCCTCCCAATAGCTGTTCTCTTCTAGGCTTCTAGGAGTCTAACCCTGTGCATGCACAGCCTAGGAGGCAGATGACAACCGGAGGGGATTTTTTTTCTTTTTTAAGATTCATTTATTTATTTGAGAGAGAGGGAGAGAGAAACTAAGCAGACTCCATGCTCTGTGGAGAGCCCAACATGGGGCTCCATCTCACAACCCTGAGCTGAAACCAAGTCTGACACTTAACTGACTGTGCCACGCAGGTGCCCCCCAGATGGGAATTTTTATATAGATTTTTGTAACTTTTTTTTTTTTTTCTGGTTCTTTCCTCTCTAATAATCTGCCCCCCAATCCAGCTACCGTAGCAGTCCCAAGCAGTAATTGTAGTCTTCTCCTCCAGCGGGACTGCTACACTGTTTGGGCTCTCTTTCTCTACACCATGATTTGGGAAATGCCCTTATGGAGAAAGCCAGTGTGAATATGGGATTTGATTTATCTGCTTCTCTTCTATCAAGGATCATAGTGCTGTGGTGGTTATTGTCTAAGGCCTGCAAATAGGCTTTTTTGTTTTTTTCATTTTTTGTATATTTGGTCCAGCTTTTATAGATGTTTATAGCAGGAGGGTATCCCAACATTAGCTACTCCGTCATGGCAAGAACTGAAAATCCTGATTGTTTTAAAATGTGAAAATATATCTCATTATATAATAGTGGATTTTGATATGAAATAGTTAACATATTTGCTGGCTGTGTTCTTTGTCCAATATTCAGTTGAGCCAAATAGAAAAACTCAGATCTCAGTTAATAATGGTAAATAATAATGGTGAATGTATGCACTCTATAAAATCAAGTTAGTCTGAGATATATTGATTTGGTGACAGGGATAAAATGGCACTTGCTTTCCAAAGATGAAGCCCTAGGCATGTGGGCCATTGGGTTTGTTATTTTAGAAGATTTCAACTCAAGTCATCTGCCACATTTGAGAAGCACCTTAACCCTACTTGGTCTGGGCTCACCTATTATCAGAGAAACTTTGTTTGGCGATCAGTTCTTCATTATTTAACTATCTTATGTTTGTTGTTTATATATCCAGCATCTTCAAATTAATTCTTAAATATTTTAGCCCACACTGTTCATCTCTTAACTACCATACTAACAGTGTATATGGAGTACAGACCTGGTAACACACTATTTTATTATCACACACTTATATTATAACTTATAACACACTTATCTCATATTCTTTGAGGGAATAATCATTTAAGTGTTTTTGCCATTATACTGTTTCTTTTTTTTTTTTTTTTTTGGTATTGTACTGAATGTAAGTCTGTTTGTCTAGGCCACAGGTTACCGTGAGTAATTTGATGAAACTAGGTGGTTAGCTTGGGGTCTACTTCTTCTCTTTTGCTCTGTGTGCCTTTCCTGAAGTTGAATAGCATGCCCTTCTCAGCTACTTGAGTCCTGTTCTTTGAGAAAGGATATATGTCATAGCTCTGTTTCTGTGCTAAAACTTGAAAACATGCTTTCAGTATTCATTGGAATGGTGTTGGTGACCATAGAGGTGTAGTTGTTACCATATAGGTAAGCTACATGACTCCTTCTCTGATGCACCACTACCTATCCCCTTGACCTGGGTAATTCTTTGTTCTGAGTCTCCTGTGAAACCAAGAATCCCCTGGAGGAATCCTTGATTCCCAGTATGACCCTCTGCCCAGGGGTTGGTGTGGGTTGGTGTTGGTGGATGGCCTTTGCTGATCACAATACTGTAGAAAAGAACTTGCTTCTCATCTCTGTACCCATTTTGAATGTTATTCCTAACTCAAAATTAGATAGTTTAGTATCTATATATTAGAAATTTGGTTATGTATTAAAGGTAGCATCCATTTAGTCTTATTTGAGTCTTTGTCCTTATTTAACACTCTTTTCTAAAATAAGACTTAATTATGCTTCCAAAATAAAACAACCCTGGACTTGCATATATGCATGCATTGCATGTACAGTATAGCAAATTGCTCACTTTCAGAAATATTTACTTATCCTGAAACTCTTTTCTCCTATTTGTGAATTTGGTTTGGTAATATGTTTTCCTCTTAAATACTTTTCCTAGTAACTGGATTTATGACTTTTTTCATTCACCTTCTGAATTCTACACATAATTTTTAATGTAACTTGTTTAGTTTCCACCAAGAAAAGCAACAGCTGTAATATGTGATGAATCAGTAATACTCTTATGACAAACATTTCTCTGAATGTGCAGACACTTCCTTTTGATGCTTCCTTTGATTTGTTTATAATAAACTTCAGTGCTTATAGTGCTTTTCACTGTTCCTTTTGCAGTTCTTTAATTTTTTCCCATGTTAAAGAAATCTGGAAGTAAATAGGCAATTAAGTTTAGTAGTAGGTTAATTTACAATGTTGGATTCACTGCATATTTTTTGGTATCACATAATTTGAATTACTGTGAAGTGACTTTCATTTTTCCTCATCAAGCATAACTTGAGGGGCACCTGGGTGGTTCAGTCAGTTAAGTGTCCAACTCTTGATTTTGGCTCAGGTCATGATTTCAGGGTCATGAGATCAAGCCCTGTGTTGGGCTCTGCACTCGGTGTGGTGTCGGCTTGAGATTCTTTCTCACTTCCTCTCCTTCCCTGTGTCTGCTTCTCTCCCTGCTCGCACTCGCTCTCTTTCTCTCTCTCAAATAAATAAATAAAATCTTAAGAGAAAAAGAATAACTTGAATGGAACTGTGCTAGTTCTACAAAGAACTACATAGATCTGGTCCTGGATTGTATCTATTAGACTACCTCACACAGATTATTTAAACATACAGTGGTGTCAAAATTAAGATTAAGCACTATGAATGATTGATAAAGGAAGTTGTGATGTAGGGAGGTAGTATAGTATAATGAGAAATGCATGGGCCTTGGAATTCAAAAGGCTGGATTTGTATCCTGGACCTATCAAATACTTGCTCTGTGGCATTGTCCCACTTACTTGACCTTTATGTATATATAATTTCCTTATATATAAGGTGGAAATAATATCATCTGTTAAGGTTATCAGGGTTAAATGAATGTATATAAAGCAGCCAATAAGGATTCTATTAAGGCACTTTAGAAATGTAACATCCCTTCCTGCCCTTTATCTTCTTTTCCCTCCTTCCTCTTTAGTTACCCAGAGTCAGCCAAAGTGCAAAGTTTAGGGGCACAGTGACCACCCAACTGCCCTTACTTTTGCCATCAGTTGCACGTTTGGGAGATTTCTAAAACCACCCTGAGTTTCAGTAATTTGTTAGAAGGATTCACAGAACTCATTGAGAGCTGTTATACTCATGGATATAGTTTATTACAGGGAAAGGATACAGATTAAGATCATCCAAGGGAAGAGATGGATTGGGCAGAGTCTAGGAGGAGTCAAAACCAAGAACTTCAAGTCCTCTCAGCCATGGAGTCATAGAAGATGTTACCTTCTCCTGGCCATCTTGTGTGACAGTACACACAGACTGTTTCCAACCAGGGAGTCTTCCCCAAGCCTTTTGTATTTTTACTGGGACTTGATCACATACTCCCTGCCTAACTGACCCAACGTCTAACCTCTTCCAGAGGTCAGGCTAATATTCTTAGTCTCCAGTTCCTCTGGAGGTTAGAACTGATGTGATATGGCCCAAAGCCCCATCATAAATCATGTTGTTAGACTGTCAGGTGACCAAGGCACCAGGAAAATAGACATTCCTGTCAAGTAGAACATTCCAAGGGTCTAGAGATCACCTCCCATTAGTGAAGGGCAAAGGCCAGACTTCTGTTTGAAAAAGATCATTTCTTCATGTTAGTGCTATATTTTTGTAGTAGCTGATTAAATTAGTAGTTAATATCTTGGTTAAGATTAATTTTTATCTTATTGGTAACATACAATTTTAAAAAGTTTTTCAAAGCCAATCAGGGCAAAGCATATAATGAAAGCTTAATGACATGCTCCCACCGTCTTATTTATTTATTTTTCCAGTTTCCAAAGGCTTTATTGGTAGGTATGTTTTAGAAAAGAAAGATTGATTCTGTTACTTTCAAGTCAGTGGATTGAAGAGCTGTGTCTGGGGACACATCAGGTGGTGCCAAAGGGGACTGATGCTTTAGTTACCTTTTATTCATAGATACATCAAAAGTACAAGACTTGTAGTCAACCAGTTCTTCAGGGTTAAACCATAGGCTGGTTTCTTTCTCTGTACTTTTTACTGAATCGCTGCCATGAATGTTGTTCCTGCCAACTTGAATGCAGAAGTCCCGATTGGTGCCTGGCTTAGAATCTGCTGAGTTGGTCTCCCCAAGCATCACTCGCCTTGTCTTCACCACTTTCAGTCCCACCCAGACCATGGCCACAACTGGCCTGGAGCTCATGTACTTCACCACCCCTGGGAAGAATGGGTGGTCCTTCAGGTCAATGTAGTGCTGCTTCAGGAGTTCCTCAGAGGCTGTAGGAGCTTCATGGCCATGAGGTGGAACCTCTTCTGCTCGAAGTGCTTGATGATCTCACTCACCAGGGCGTACTACACACTATCCAGCTTGATGGCAATAACCATACGCTCTTGATCGACCATGGCCAGGATGCTGGCTATGTGCTCCTGCTTGATGGGGCTGGAATCCACTCCCACTCTTTTAGTACTAGTTTCCAAATACCTTTGGAGTTGTATTTTAGGCATTTACTCCCATTTTTCTGTGCTGGTTTATGTTTTTTATTTTGGACATAATTACTATGTTTTTTACCACTCTTTCCCCAGTCTCTTTTGGACATTATTTATACTCACTTCCTATTATGCAAGATGAGGATTTAATATTTAGTCCATTTTACATCTTCACACCCCCCTTCCTAAATTTTTTGTCATAATTTTTAGTTAAATCTGTGTATCTATCTATCCCTCTGTCTACTATTTTTCTGTCTTATATTTATCAGAATTACATTTCTAATAAAAGAAACTGGAAATAACAGTAACTTAAAGAAGCTAAAAGTTCATTTTTCTTTCACATAAAAGAATTCTAGAGATTGACGGTCCAGGAATACGATAGCAACTTCACAGTTACCAAGGAGTCAGGCTCCCTGACTTTGCTGTCCTTTGCTTCCCTGAGAGCATGGCTATATACATAAGATCACTTCATGATCCAAGAAAGCTGTTAGAACTCTAACACACTTGTCAGCTTTTAGGTAGGTGGCAGTGTTACCCAAAACTGGGTTTGCCTCTTGGTGGTTATTGAACTAAAAGACACAACTAAGTCAAAGAATAGGAAAAGAAAGGCTTTTACTTGCAGTAAGTAGAGGAGAACACTGGGGATCTTTCCCAAAGCAGTTTTTCCTGAACAACAAAACTGAGGAAGTTTTAAGCTAAGGGTGTGCACATATTCATGAAGGGGCTTACACAATGGGGAATACAGTATGGACGGGGGGAAGAAGTCATCTCAGGGTGACTGAGTCCAGGTCAAAGTCATGAGGGCCGGCAATCATCGGTTCTCTGGCTTCATTTGGTCCATATCTGAGTGCTCAGAGAGGTTTAGATCTTGCAGAGATAACTCAAGGATGTATTTCAGGTCAATCTTAACTTTTGAATTGGCACTGGGAGTTTTACCATTGATTTATTACCCCTGATATGATTAGGTTATATCCTGTCCTGATAGTGGCTCTTTGCTCTTACACCCTTTTACAAGATGGCTGGGAGCCTAAAATGACTTTTCTTATGTCAAGAAAGTTCTGTCTCTTTTTTTTTTTTTTAAGATTTTATTTATTTGACAGAGACACAGCGAGAGAGGGAACACAAGCAGGGGGAGTGGAGAGGGAGAAACAGACTTCCCGCGGAGCAGGGAGCCTGATGTGGGGCTCGATCCCAGGACCCTGGGATCATGACCTGAGCCGAAGGCAGACACTTAACGACTGAGCCACCCAGGCGCCCCTGTCTCTCTTTATTTTTCCAGGAATCCCTAACTCTTTCTGCTTATAGTAGAGGAAAATGGAGAAGCAGAAAGGGCACATGCCAGTTTTCTTCCCCAATCTTAAGGAGGGTTGCTTATAAATTCTACCCTATAGCTTCTAGTTATCTTAATGGCCAAAATTTAGTCACATGCCCTCATTGGGGCTGCAAGGCTGGGTATTTTATTTTGTTTTATTTTATTTTTTTAAAGTAGACTCCATGCCAGTGTGGGGCTTGAACTCATGACCGTGAGATCAAGAGTCACATGCTCTACTGACTGAGCCATCCAGGCACCCCACTGCTGAGTTTTTTAGATATTGTTGCTACTCCAAACAGTATTGGAGTTTTATTTTAAAGAAATGAGAGAAAATGGGTATGATGTGAGCAGTTGGCGGGTTTTGCCTTAATTGGTGTCATTGTTTACTTTTTTATGATTATGCAAGTTAATTTACTGGAAAGCCAAGCAGTATATTTTGATTATATTTTGTTTTTCCTAGAATAATTCATTGCCTCTTTTTAAAAATATGCTTAGTTTTCTTCCTGTAGCTTTTAGCTTTTGTGTTTTCAAATTATAGGCATACCTCATTTTATCACACTTTGATTTGTTGTACTTTGCTGATACTGTATTTTTTTTTTTTTTTTTTTTACAAATTGAAGATTTGTTGCGACTGTGTTGAGCAAGTCTGTTGGCCCCATTTTTCCAACAGCATTGGCTCACTTTGCGTCACATTTTGGTAATTCTTGAAATATTTCAAACCTTTTCATTATTATTATATTTGTTATGGTGATCTTTGATGTACTATTGTAATTGTTTTGGGGTGCCATGAACTACATCTGTATAAGGCGGTGAACTTAATTGATTAAATGTGTGTGTTCTAACTGTTCCACTGACGATTTGTTCCCTTGTCTTTTTTCTTTTTCCCTTTCCTTGGGCCTCACTATTCCCTGAAACATAAGAATATTGAAATTAGGACATTAATTACCCTACAGTGGCCTCTGCATGTTAAGTGAAAGGGAGAGTCGCATGTTTCTCATTTTATTCATTTATTTTTTAGAGAGAGACTGTGCATGCGTGAGTGTGGGAGCAGGGGGAGGGGCAGAGGGAGAGAATCTTAAATCAGGCTGCACGCCCAGCATGAGATAGGCTGAAAGCTTGGTCTTCTGTACCAGTTAGTCAGGTTGTGAATGCACAGGAAAATTCTTTAAGGAAATTAAAAGAGCTACTCCAGTGAACACACAAATGATAAGAAAATGAAATATACCCTTATTGCTGGTAAGGAGAAAGTTTGAGTGGTCTGGATAGAAGATCAGACTGGGCACAACATTCCTTTAAACCAAAACCTAATCCAGAGCAAAGCCCTAACTCTTTTGAGTTCTATGAAGGCTAGGAGAGGTGAGGAAGCTGTAGAAGAAGAGTGTGAAGCTAGCAGAGGCAGTGTCATGAGATTTAAGGAAGGAGGCCATTTCCATAATGTAAAGGTGCAAGGTGAAGCAGCCAGTGCTGATGTAGAAGCTGCAGCCAGTTATTCCAGAAGATCTAGCTACTCAATGAAAGTACAGCTACACTAAACAACAGATTTTCAATGTAGACAAAACAGCCTTCTTTTGGAAGAAGATACCATCTAGGATTTTTACAGCTAGAGAGAAGTGAGTTCCTGGCTTCAAAGCTTCAGTGGACACGCTAACTCTCTTGCTAGGGGCTAATGCAGCTCATGACTAAGTTGAAGCCAGTGCTCACTGGTCATTCAAAAAAATCTCAGGCCCTTAAGAATTATGCTAAATCTACTCTGCCTGTGATCCATAGATGGAAAAACAAAGCCTGGATTATAGCACATTTGTTTACAACATGGTTTAGTGAATATTTTAAGCCCATTATTGAGACCTGCTCAGAGAAAAAGATGTCTTTCAAAATTACTGCTCACTGACAATGTGCCTGGTCACGCTCTGATGGAGATGTAATGCTGGCTTCATAGAGTGAGTTTGGAAGTATTCCTTCTGCTTCTACCCTCTGAAAGGAATTGTAGAGAATTGATAGGATTTTTTCTTACCAAATATTTGGTATAATTCACCAGTGAACCCGTCTGGATCTGATGCTCTCTGCTTTGGAAGGTTACTAATTTGCCTTAACATTTTAAGCAGTAAATTGCTAATTCTTTTTCCTTAGTAAGAATAACAAAAATGGATGATTGTTTACAATGAAATTTGAAATTACCTCCTTGTATTTGCATTCAAATCAAGTGTTTATTTTTTCAGTTTACCTCCCCTTCCCATTTCTATTTTATGTGTTTTTTGCCAGTATAACAAGAGTGATCTTACTTACTTTGTCATCAAGGATCTAATATTGCAGTCTAATCATTCTATAATGTGTATGTATATCAAAGCATCTCATTGTACTCCTTAAATATATACAATTTTATTTGTCAATTATAGTTTAATAAATGTTGAAAAATAAAAAAATAGATACCACAACCTTTCCTCAGCCCTCATTCTTCTACTTCAAACTGCTTCCTCAAAGCTTATCATCTAGTTGAGAAATTAACTAGCTTCTTGAGGCTTACTGTGTTTGACTTCTAACAGTTGTTAAAACTGTTACTTCTTCTTTTAAGGAAAGCTCTCCTATCTCTGATCACATTCTCTGTCTTAATCAGTTTTGTACATATTGATGTTCCTTTAGGATTTAATATTGTTTTTTGTGTCTTCCATTCTTTCCTGGTTTCTGAAGACTCTAATATTTATTATCTCCAGTCCTATTACCTTTCCTCAAGTCAAACTCTGTGTCTGCTAAAGATTCTAGAGGTATTCATGATGTTTTAAAACCACGTCCAGAAAATCTTTGAAATTTCTTCTACCATAAGAGGGGGTCGATATTCCCTGTAGTTGAAACTTGCTGGGCCTTAGTGACCCTCCTGCACCATAGAATCCATTGGAAGAAATGTTATAGAACTTCTCAGTTGAGGTTAGAAAAGACCATTCAGCCTCTGCTGGTGTTTTATAGTACACCCATTCTAGGAGAGCTTTCAGGTACCATGTAAGAAGTCTGGTTATCCTGAGGCCACCCTGTGGAGATTCTATGAAGACACCACATGGAGAGAACACATAGATGCCTAGGGAATTCCAGTTTGTCTTCCAAGGCAAGACATTAGCCATCTGAATGAGGAGGCTCTGAGATGACACCAGTTTCAACTTTCATGTTACTGTAGCCACATGAGATTCATTGAGCGAGACCTACCTACCTGAGCCCAGTGAAATCCCAGAATCCTTAGTAAAATAAATTATTGTTATTGTTTTAACCCACTGTTTTGATATGATTTGTTAGTCATCAGTACATAACCAGAATATTGTTTCATATTCAGCATATTCAAAAACAGTTGTCATCTCCCCATCTAATCATATTCTTTGTTTCTCCTTGATTAGTGCCCTCATCACCTACTACATAACATTTTGGGTCCATTTTAACTTCTGTTCAAACCTTTTGCCCATTTAAAAAAATCTTTTTAAAGATTTCTTTGGTGTGGGGTGCATGGGTGGCGCAGTTGGTTAAATGTCTGTCTTCGCTCATCCTGGGATCGAGCCCCAAGTCTGGCTTCCTGCTCAGCTGGGAGCCTGCTTCTCCCTCTTCCCCCAGTTCGTGCTCTCTCTCAAATAAATAAATAAAATCTTTAAAAAAAAGATTTCTTTACTGTGATAAAAATAGATAACATGAAGTTTACTATTTTAACATTTTTAAGGGTACAATTTAGTGGTATTAAATATATTCATAATGTTGTATAACCATCACCACTATCCATTTCCAAAACTTTTTCATCATCCCAAACAGAAACTCTGTTAGACTTATACCTAAGTAGTTAATTTTTTTTGCTGTTGTATATTGTAATCTTTTCTTAAATTAAGATTTCTAATTCATTGCTAGTATATAGATACAGAATTGATGCTGTAACGTGCAACTTAACTCCTTTGTTAGTTCTAAGAGATTTTTTGTAGATTGCGTGAAATTTTTTACGTCTGAATTAAAATTGTTTTTTCAATCTGTATGCCTTTTTCATTTTCTTATCTTGCTGCAGTGACTATAATAAATGAATAGGAGTGGTAAGAGTGGAAATTTTTGTCATTTTTCTGATTTCGGAATAGAGCATTTAGTCTTTTACCATTAAATATGTTGATGGCTATAGTTATTTTGTAGATGCTCCTTATCAGCTTAAGGAATTTCTCGTCTATGCGTAGCTTACCAAAAGTGACCAAGTTTATATCATGACTGGATATTGAGTTTTGTCCAATGTTTTCTTCTTTGTGATCATTGGTTTTTCTTCAGTTAACGTGGTAAGTTTCAGTGATGAATTTTGATTGTTGAACCAACCTTAAATTCCTGATCTAAATACTGCTTGGTTATGATGCATTATCCTTTTTATATATTGCTGGATTTGGTTTGCTAATATGTTGTTGAGAATTTTTGTGTCCGTGCTGAGGGAGATGTTGGTATGTATTCTTACATTCTCATAATGTTTTGATGTATTTTTTGTATGTGTTTTTGGTATCAGGTTAATGCTAGTCTCACAAAATGAGTTGGGAAATGTTTCTTCCTCTTCTCTTTTCTGGAGAAGATTATGTAGAATTGTTACTTCTTCCTTAAATGTTTGGTGGAATTTGTCACTGAAATCATCTGTTCCTGGTAGTTTTCCTTTTGAAATGTCTTAAACTACAAATTAAACTACATTTTAATAGATTTAGGACTGTTCAAATTATTTAGTTCTTTTCTTGAGTTGAGTTTTAATAATCTGTGTCTTTTAAGAAATTAGTTCATTTAATTTAAGTTGTCAACGTTATGAGCATGAAGTTGTTTGTTGTGTTTCTTTATTCTCTGTAGGAGCTGTATTGATTGCCTATCTTTTATTTCTGGTATTAGTAATTTGGGTGTTCTCTTTTTATCTTCCTCTTTCACTCTGGCTAAAAGGTTATCAAATTTATTGATTTTTAAAAATTAACTAGTTCTGCGTTTCATTGAATTCGGTCAGTTGTTTATCTCTTCAATTTCATTGATTTCTAGTATTTTCTTCCTTCTTTCATGTTGGTTTTATTTACTCTTTTAATTTTTCAAGGAAGAAGCATGTAGATTATTATTTTGAAATACTTTGTTTTCTAATATAAGCATTTAATGCTATAAATATCTCTGCAAGCACTGATATAGCTGTACATCCTACCAAGTATCATATGTTGTATTTTCATATTCATTCAGTTCAAAATATTTTAAAATTTCTCTTGATAATTCTTTGTCCTATGGGTTATTTACATGTATGTCAGATTACAGATATTTGAGGATTTTTCAATCCCCTTTCTCTTATTAATTTCTATTTTAATTCCATTATGTCTAGTGAATGTGCTTTGTATGATTTCAGTTCTTTTAAATTTGATAAGGTTCGCTTTTGTCAGGTTTATTTTAAATTTTGTAAGGTTTATGGCATATTTTGGTGAATGGTATAGCCCTTGGAAAAAAAGTGCATTCTGCTCTTTTTGTGTGGAGAGGTCTATAAATGTCAGTAAGGTTATTGATTCATAGTGTTTTTACATCCTTGCTGATTTCTGTCTTTCCTTTGCTCTATCAGTTTTTCAAGGAGGAATGTTAAAGTCTTCAACTATAATTTTATGATTGAACATTTGTGTATTGATTATGTTAGTTTCACCTCATGTAGTTTCACCTCTCTTATTGTATTACCCGTTTATGATTGTTATTTCTTCTTGGTGAGTTGACTCTTTTATCATTGTGTAATGTCCGTCTTTATCCCTGGTCATTTTCTTTCTTCTGACACCTACCCTGTCCGATTGTACACTTCATCTTCCATTTGAGTAGTGTTTGCATATTCTCTTTTCATGTGTGTACATTTTTATATTAAAGTGGAAATCTAGTAGGCAGTGTATAATCAGGTCTTCTTTAAAAATACAGTCTGACAGTTAACGTCTTTTAATTTAAATGTAATGAAATTATTGAATTCATTCAATTTAGTCCTTCCATTTTTAAGTTTTTTTGTTTGTCCCTTCTGTTTTTTGTTTCTTCTTCCTTTCTTGCTGTCTTTGGATTATTTCAATATTTTTAGTATTCAATTTTGGTGTATCTTTTTTCTTTATTTGTTGTTTTTTCAAGGTTGCTGTATGGATTATAATATATATACCTACTTGTTACAATGTATTTAGATTTCATGTTTTACGGGGTGCCTGGGTGGCTCAGTCAGTTAAGCATCTGCCTTTGGCTCAGGGCATGATCCTAGTGTCCTGGGATCTAGTCCCTCATTGGGCTCCTTGCTCAGTGGGCAGCCTGCTTCTTCCTCTGCCTGCCACTCCCCCTGCTTGTACTCTCTTTCTCTCTCTCTCTCTCTCTCTCTGACAAATAAATAAAATCTTTAAAAAAAAAATAAAAATAATTTAAAACAATGGGACGCCTGGGTGGCTCAGTCGGTTAAGATTTCATGTTTTACTACTTCAAGTAAAACTGTACAGTTCCATCCATACAGTTCCCTATTCCCTCTCCCTTTTTTGGTTATGGTTGTCATATGTATTAATTTTACATAGAATGAAATCTCCCAAACATGCTTAAGTTTTACTTTCAACAGTAATGCATATTTTATATAATTTATTTTATTTTTAATTTGAGAGAGAGAGAGAGGGAGAGCACAAGCAGGGGGAGTGGCAGACGCAGAGGGAGAGGGAGAAGCAGACTTCCCACTGAGCAGTAAGCCTGATGTGGGGCTCGATCCCAGGATCCCGGGATCAGGACCTGAACTGAAGGCAGATGCTTAACCAACTGAGCCACCCAGGTGCCCCTATAATGTAGTAGGAGAAAATAGTTTTTGATATTTACCATTCCTTTTGCTTGAAGTTTCAGATTTTCTTGTAGTTTCATTTCAGTTAAGTGAAGAATTTCTTAAGTTCTCTTAATTTTCCTTTGTGTGACAATGTTTTGAGTTGTCTTATACTTGAAGAATATTTTCAGTGGATATAGATTTCTAGGTTGATAGCTCATTTTTCTCAGTACTTTATGTAGTTTAGCTGTTTTGTGACTTCCATTGTTTGTTTGTTTGTTTGTTTTTAAGATTTTATTTGTTTGACAGTACACAAGCAGGGGGAGCGGCAGAGGAAGAGGGAGAAGCAGGCCCTCTGCTGAGCAGGGAGCCTGATGAGGGGCTTGATCCCAGGACCCCAGGATCATGACCTGAGCTGAAGGCAGACTCTTAACTGCCTGAGCCACCCAGGTGCCCCACTTCCATAGATCCAAACTCTGCAGTCATTCAAATTATTGTTTCCCTATATGAAATGCATATTTTAAAAATATTCCCTCCTTTAAAATTTTTTAAAAATTGAGTTTAGCTTTCAGCATTTTGATTTTGATGGATCTGGCCTTGGTTTTATTTAACTGAGATTTTCTAATCTTTAAATTTATCCATTTCTTTGAACAAATTAGGATACTTTTCAGTCGTTACTTTTTCAAATATTTTTCTCGTCTTCTTCAGGAACTCTGGTAATGTGAATTTTAAATTTTGTCCTGAGTCTGTTCATTTTTTATGAAAACTTTCTCTTTTTTTCAGATTTGATGTTACTCATCACCTTTAAATTGACTTTCCAGTTATATATATATGTGTGTGTGTATCTGTATGTATATATTTTTTTCTTGAATTTCTGTATATTCTTTCATTTTAAGAGTGTACACTTTTCTTACTCATGAAGGATGTCTGTATTATGCATGTTCAAGTCTTTGCCTGATAATTCCAGCATCTGAATCATCTCAAAGTATTCATCAATTGACTGTCTTTTATCTTGAAAATTGTTTAGGGATGCCTGAGTGGCTCAGTCGGTTAAGCGTCTGCCTTCGGCTCAGGTCATGATCCCAGGGTCCTGGGATCAAGCCCTACGTCAGCGGGGAGTCTGCTTCTCCCCCTCCCCCTCCCCCTGCCCATGCTCCCTCTCTCTCTCACTCACTCTCTTTCAAATAAATAAATAAAATCTTCAAAAAAAAAAAAATTGTTTAGATTTTCCTGGTTCTTAGTGTACCAGGTAATTTTTTTATTGTATCCTGGACATTTTGAAATCTTACGAGACTCTGTGTCCTGTTAGAAATTTTGTTGTTATTTTAGTGGGAGATTAACCCAGTACTCAAATTCTTCTCCTTTTAGGGGGTAGTGGTTCCAACATGAATTCAGTTCCAAAGCCTATGATCTTTGGGTCTGACGTTGCATGCAGCATTGGAGGGCTAGTTTGAGGCTGACGCTATAGCTCAGTTCTCAGTCACTGCTGTGGTTCTTTGTGTGTATTCGGCACATGCACAGCTTTGGCAGGAGCCCAGGACTTATGCTGATTTATATTCTCCTATACTTTGCAGGCTTTTCTCCACGTTTTCTGGCTTCTGGTAGCCACTTTTCATAATTAACTCTGGCCAGAAGGTTGCGGTTCTTTTCTGTGTGGTGCAGTCCTTCTGTGTTGGGCAGTCCTGTAGGATTGCCTTAGAGTGTAGTGCTGAGAGAAAAGTGAAGTATAAAAAACAAACAAGCAGAGATTACTCCCTACTCTTTTTGAAACCTTTTTTTCTGGTTCTTCTATGCAGAGATGGGTGTTCTCTTGGGAGTTTTAGTCCCCACAGTATCATCACCATGGCCATGCCATTACATGACTGGGGCTGTCCCTGGGGCAAAGCTGGTAGAGAGGAAAAATGTGTCCCCCTCACACACTCTTCAGTTCACAGGGCTCCTTCTTTGGTTCTCTTATCAGAAAATTGGGCTTCCCTTTTCTCTTTTGCTGCCCATGCCTCCTGTGCAGTTACCTAATTCAGCCCCATCTTTGAGTCAAAGCTTTAAGTAAAGAAAATTAAAGAAAGGGGAACAAAAGAAAACCTGGCAAGTTCACCATACCTCAGATTGTGATTTTGCCTCTCCACTCTGCCTGCTGTAATTTACTTTGTGGATCACTCATATAATTGCTTTATATATTTTTATCTCGAGTCTTTAGTTGTAATCAGTGAGAAAATTTAGCTTCTAGTGTGCTTATTTCATGTTGGTCTGCACCAGAAATTGAATATAAATCTTTTCTTAGCTATATTATACTAGAGCAAGTTTTTCTTTGGTAGTTGTATAGGATCTTTCCTACTTTCATACTTGTTTCTATAAAGTGACACTTGACTGACTCTCAGCTTCTCATCTGTAGAAATTTTCCTGCTTGTCAATATGTTCTCTTGCTTAACGTAGATACCTCATGAATATGCTTTTACTTTTTATTGTTTAAATAATATTTAGGATATGTTTCTTTAGGAACAGGTTTCTTTTATATATCCAAATTAATATTTTATTGGATAATTTTACTGAATATGGCTCTCTTCTTAGTTGTAGCTTTGTACTAATATCTGTCAGATAATAGTAATCTTTCATAATCATGCTGTATTATTTCCTTGGAGCTTTCACATCTGTTTTTGGTTCTTTTTGTCAATAACAATGTGGTATGACAATTTTCTCTTTTTCACAGAGAATTCAAACCCAGGGAGTTTGTGCCTTGCTCATAGCTACAGGCCAAGTAAGTGGTAGATGCAATCCTGGCCCTCTGACTCTTGAAACTGATGCTTTTATCTTCCTCACCATCTGCTATCAGTTGACTGGTCTGTTTCTTCTCTGTATCTTCTGATCAGTGACACAGATTAAAAATATGTTAAAAGTTGTGGTCACAAAAGATTGGAAATAAGTAGTCCATGGTGCTCTTTTTCTTATATTTTTGTATGCATAGGAATTTAATGGTGGGTTCTTAAGGAAGGCTTATTAGAAATTTATATTGCTACCTCCATACATCAATTTCATAGGTCTGTTTTGGGGCTCAGAAGCCTGTATCTTACAAGAGTACACAAGATGATTTGGATGTATGTAGTCTCTGTCTTTATAGAAAAATACAGTTGGGAGGGACTGAAGCCTGCCTTGGCCTCATTAACATTCTATAATTAGCCATTATTTATAGAGGACATTTTCCTGTTTATTCATTGGATATACTAAATGGGACATAGTCACAATCCATGTTAGATCCCAGCTGTATTATATTTAATGTTCTCACTCATAGAGTAGGTTTTCTGTTTAATATTTTTCTAAAAATGAATGAGAAACTAATCTATAGTTTTATAAGTGTCTTTAGGAAGAGGTTTTGAGCCCGTGTACATCTACAGTGATAATTCTCAAATGGGGCTGATTTTGTACCTTCTTCCCCACCCCCCGGCCAGGGACATTTGGCAATGTCAAAACATTCTGGTTGTCACAGTTGGGTAGGAGCTACTGGCATCTAGTGGGTAGAAATCAGGGATGCAGCTAAACATTCTGTAATACATGGGACGCGCCCCCCCCCCCCAGGAATTATTTGACATAAAATGTCATCAGTGCCAAAGTTGGTTGAGAAACTGTGCTCTAAAGTTAGTGTTAAATGAAAATTTTTTGACTAATACATTTATTTTTTGAAAGAATCTTCTTATAGTTGCAGTTTTCTACCAGTTGGGTATTCTTACTTTTGAAAGATAAGAGTCAAGAGATTTTGTTTTGCCCCTTAGCACACCCCCATACACAGACATTTCTTCTTAAGTTGATCGTTTGCATTGTGCATTTGCATGTTAATAACACTGGAAAAATGAGAATGACCAAATTAAGACAGACCAGTGCACAGATCTCTCATCTCTCTGTGAAAAAATCTATTTTAGTTCACCTTTAAAGGAAAGCAAAGAAGGAGAGCAGGATGTTTTAGGGACTAATTTTGAAATAGGGGCTTCCTACTATGCAAAGAGTAAAATTTGCAAGTTTTGAGTGCATCAGCAAGAAATACATTAGATGGGACACCTGGGTGGCTCAGTTGGTTAAACGTCTGCCTTCGGCTCAGGTCATGATCCCAGGGTCCAGGAATCGAGTCTCACATCGGGCTCCCTGCTCAGCGGGGAGCCTGCTTCTCCCTCTGCCTCCTGCTCTCCCTGCTTGTGCTCTCTCGCTCTCTGACAAATAAATAAAAAATCTTCAAAAGAAAAAAAAATACGTTAGAGTCCCCACTGGGCCACTTTACTTGCTAATTTTCCTTGGTAAAACAGAAAATTTTCCTAGTCTAAATGAGTATAAATTGGTGTTTCATTGAGGGTTTTGGTAGTCATGAGGAGCAGAAGTAACTTTTTATTTGAAATATAACATATACAATAAAAATCAAATGTTAGGGGCACCTAGCTGGCTCAGTCAGTAGAGCATGTAGCTCTTGATCTTGGGGTCGTGATTTTAAGCCCCACATTTGACGTGGAGCCTACTTAAAAAAAATCTAAATGTAAGATTGGTAAGAATTACAAAGTGAAATCTTCTGTGAAGCCACCATTGGATTAAGATATAGAATATTACCAATATGTTAGAAGCATCCCTTGTACTTCCTTCTTGTTATTTTTCACTACTTGCCCAAAGTGGTCACCAGACTGACAGATTAGTTTTGTTTGTTTTTTACTGTTATTAGAATAAATCATTTGAAATTGCTGTTTTTGTAAGTCAGTGTCAGCAGTTTCATATATAGTTCAACCTAACTACCCTCCCCCCTTTTCTGTATACTATTCCATTTCTGGTAGCTATTCTCCAAAACTGGCCCCCCAGTGGACTATACCTCTTAGAATTCACACTGTTGCAGAATTCCTCACCCCTGAATTTTGCCTGGTCTATGTGATTCATTTTTGTCTATGGCAGTAAAGAGACTCTTTGTGACTACCAGTAACATGAAGCCTTCCACCTTCTAGTTGGGTCTCTTAGGACTCACACTCTTGGAACAGTCTCAAAATCCAGCTGTCATGCTGTGAGAAGTCTATACCATATGGAGAGGCCATATATGTAGGCTCTCTCGTTAACAGTCCCAGCTGATATTTTAGCCAACAGTCAGTACCAGTTGCCAACAATGTGCGTGAGCCATTTTGTACATCACGGTACTGTCAAACTTCAGCTGAATTTATTAGCTGCTGTCTAACTGGAACCACAAGTAAGAACCAAAGCTGGGCCCATCAACCCACAGAAGCATGAGAGGTATTAATACTTCTTAAAAAATATTTTGGTGTGTTTGCCATAAAACAAAAGATAGTGAGATATCATTGTACAAGTATACCAGAATTCATCCAATCCATTGTTTTTGGACCCTTGGTTTGTTTACACTGTGGGGCTACCATGAGTACTGCAGCTCTAAACAATTCTTACACATATATATATTCATGAATATATATACCTACTTCTGTTGGGCAAATATCTAAGAGTGGAAAAGCTGGGTCAGATACTGTGAAACAGTTTTCCAGAGTGGTTGTATTTGCATGTACACTTCCATCAGCAGTTTTTGAGAGTTACATGTGTTCTACATCCTCACCAACACTTGGTATTTTTATTATTATTATTATTTTTTTACCATTTTTTTAAATTTAAATTCAGTTAATTGACATATAGTGTACTATAAGCCTCAAAGGTAGAGTTCAGTGATTCATCAGTCTTATATAACACCCAGTGCTCATTACATTACAACATTTGATACTTTTACATTTTAGCCATTTTGATGCTTGTGTTGTAGTATTGTGGTTTTACCTTCCACTAATTAATTTTTTCAGCATTTAAAAAAATAACACCAATCTCACTCTTCCAATGAATAAAAAGAGAAGTAACAGTTCACAACTCATTTTGCAAAACCAGCATAACTTTCATATTAACAGCTAATTAGATTATTATATAATAAAGGAGTATTATAGACTAATATGAACAAAATTTGCAAAATTTCCAGACAAATTATTAACAAATTAAAACTATATATGCATATACAAAAATACTCTTTATGTGTTTATACCAAGTTAGGTTAATTTCGAGAATGTAAACTATAAAGGAAAAAAATCCATGTGATCAATTCCCCAATGTATTAAAAAACAAAAACTCAGTGCACTAGAAATAGCAAAGAATTTCCGTAAACTGCTAAAAGATATTTACAAATACCTAAGGCATACGTCGTACCTAGAAATGAAATACTGAAAGTTTTCCCCTAACACTGGAAACAAGACAAGAATGTTCACCATCTACCACTTTATTGTGCTTTGGTGGTGGTGTTTCCCATATAATTATTGATCATTTACATTTCCGGTTTTTAACCTCACTCTTTCTATGGTTTGCCAGTAATTTTGTTGACTTTTGCTAAAATCTCCTGCGTGGGAAATATTTGTGAATTCCTCTTTGTAGGACCTGTCAACTTTATACTGTGTATGCTTTAACAGCTTTATTGAGATATACTTCCATGTTTAAAGTGTACAGTTCATCTTTTTTTATTGTACAATTCAGTGGGTTTTGGTATATTGCAGTATTAATTTTTGAATATTGTAATATATATACCATAAAATTGACCACTTTAACCATTTTTGAGTATACAGTTCATTTGCATTGATTACAGTCACACTGCTTTGCAGTCATTACCACTGTTTCCAAAACTTTTTCATCACTCCAAACAGAAACCCTGTAACCATTAAGCAGTAACTTCCCATTTTCCCCTGACACCAGATCTGTGGATTTGCCTATTCTAGATATCTAAGTGGAATCATATAATATCTGTTCTTTTATGTATGGCTTGTTTCATTTAGCATAATGTTTCAAGATTCCATGTAGCATGTATCAGAACTCATTTTTATTCTTGAAAAATGTTCCATTGTATAGATATACCACATTTTGTATGTCCGTTCAACTGTTGATGGACACTTGGGTTGTTTTCACCTTCCACCTCTTGTGAATAATGCTGCAATGAATATTAGCATACAAGTATCTATTCAAGTCCCTGTTTTCAATTCCGTGGGGTATATACCCAGGAATGTAAATGCTGGATCATGCGATAATTTTTTTAGCTTTTGAGGAACTGCAAAATTGTTTTCCATAGTGGCTGCACTGTTTCACATTCCGACCAACAATGTGTAAGAGCTCCAATTTCTCCATGTATTTGCCAACACTTGTTATTTTCCACTTTTTAAAAAAATTATAGCTATCTTAGTAGGTATGAGGTGGTATTTGTTTTTTTATTGTGGCTTACACTGTATTTTTGGAACTACTCTATTTGGTGCATAGAAGTTAAGAATTGGTATATTGTTTTGGCAAATTGCACCTTTTATCGTTACATAATATAATGATTTTCTTGATACTTAGCAATGTTTTTAAAAATCTATATTATTTGATATAAGAAAGAAACCTATCAGGTTTCTTTGATTGGTATTTGCTTTCTGTATTTTTTTCCTGTCTTTTTTAATTTTTTCATGAGTTTACTGGCCTTTTGTATATCTTTGTAGAAATGTCTATTCAAATTCCATGCTCATTTTATAATTATTTGCCTTTTTATATATTCTTTATATATTCTAGATTCATGTCACTCATCAGATAAATGATTTACAAATATTTTCTCTCTTGCTGTGGGTTGTCTTTTCATTTTCTTAGTGGTATCCTTTTTTGAAACACAGAAGTTTTTATCTTTAATGAATTACAATTTCTTTTTTGCTTTTGTCACGTGCTTTTGGTGTCCTATCTAAAATACCATTTCCTTTGCCGTGGTCACAAAGATTTACTCCTGTTTTTTTCCGAGTCTTTTATAGTTGTAACTATTAATTTTACGCCTTTGGTCCACTTAGAGTTCACTTTTTATATGGCGAGAGGTAGGGATCCAATTTCATTCTTTTGCATGTAGATATCCATTTGTCCCAGCACCATTTTTTAAATTAAGTTTTTTTTTTTTCTTCTTTTTTTTTTTTTTTTGCCCATTAATGCTTGTAGCAGCTTTATTCGTAATTACCAAAAATATTGGTTTATTTATTTATTTATTTTTTTTTATATTTTTATTTATTTATTTGACAGAGAGAGACACAGCGAGAGAGGGAACACAAGCAGGGAGAGTGGGAGAGGGAGAAGCAGGCTTCCCGCGGAGCAGGAAGCCCGATGCGGGGCTCGATCCCAGGACCCCGGGATCATGACCTGAGCCGAAGGCAGACGCTTAACCGACTGAGCCACCCAGGCGCCCCTGGTTTATTTTTTTTTATTTTTATTTTTTTAAATTTTTTATTGTTATGTTAATCCCCATACATTACATCATTAGTTTTAGATATAGTGTTAAATTAAGTTTTTAATTTCAGTCTAGTTAACATACAGTGTTATATTAGTTTCATGTGTACAACATAGTGATTCAGCAATTCTGTACATTCCCAGGTGCTCATCACAATAAGAGTACTCTTAATCCCCATCATCTGTTTCACTCCCCACCCCCCACCCACCTCCCCTCTGGTAACCATCAGTTTGTTCTCTATAGTTAAGAGTCTGTTTCTTGGTTTGTGCCTCTCTCTTTCTTTTTCCCCTTTGCTCATTTGTTTTGTTTCTTAAATTCTGCATATGAGTGAAATCACACATTATTTGTCTTTTTCTGACTTATTTCACTTAGTATTATACGCTCTGGCACCATGCATGTTGTTGCACATGGCAAGATTTCATTCCTTTTTCTGGCTGAATAATATTCCTGTGTGTGTGTGTGTGTGTGTGTGTGTGTGTGTGTGTGTGTGTACACACCACCTCTTCTTTATCCATTGACTTATCAGTGGACACTTGGACTGCTTCCATAATTTGGCTATGTAAATAATGCTGCAATAAATATAGGGGTGCATGTATCCTTTTTGAGAGAGAGAGCAGGAGAGAGTGTTTTTTTAATTTTAGCTATGATTTGCATTCAAATGATGAGTGATGTTGAGAATCTTTTCACATGTCTGTTGGCCATCTGTATGTCTTTTGAGAAATGCCTATTCACATCTTTCGCCAATATTTTAATTGGATTATTTTGGCTATTGAGTTGTATCATTTTTTAAAATATTTTGGATACTAACCCTTTATCGGATATGTCATTTGCAAATACAGCCTCCCATTCAGTAGGTTGCCTTTTAGTTTTGTTGATTGTTTCCTTTGCTGTGCAGAAGCTTTTTATTTTGATGTAGTCCTAATAGTTTATTTTAGCTTTTATTTCCTTGTCTCAGGAGACATATCTAGAAAAATGTTGCTACGGCTGATGTCAGAGAAATTACTGCCTGTCCTCTCAGGATTTTTATGGTTTCAGGTCACATATTTAGGTCTTTAATCCATTTTTTAAAATATTTTATATTTATTTATTTGAGAGAGAGCAAGCAAGAGCAGGGAGTGGGGCAGAGGGGGAGGGAGAAGCAGGCTCCCTGCTGAGCAGGGAGCTCAATGTGGGGCTCAATCACAGGACCCTGGGATCATGACCTGAGCCAAAGGCAGACACTTAACCGACTGAGCCACCCAGGCGTCCCTCTTTAATCCATTTTGAGTTTATTTTTGTGTATGGTGTAAGAGTGTGAAAGGACAAAATCATTCCCATTTGAGTTGTCTTGACACCCTTGTAACAAACCAGTCCACAGTAAATGTAAGACTTTATTTCTGGACTCTCAGTTTTATATTCTCTTCTATTCCAGTGTCTCCCCTTATATGAACACAATATTGTCTTGATTCCATAGTTTCATAATAAGTTTTGAAACTGAGAAATGTATCTTAACATTTGTTTTTCTTTATCAATATTGTTTTAGTTACACATTTAGGACTTTTGTATCCCGGTAGTGGATTAACTCTTGTCATTCTAAAATGTCTGCTTTGTCTCTGGTAAATTTTTTTTTCTCATAAGTCTATTTTATCTGATATTAATGTGGACACTCATCCTTTCTTTTTTTTTTTTTTTTTTTTTTTTTTTAATTTATTTATTTGAGAGTCTCATCCTTTCTTTTGATTAATGTTTACATCTTATATCTTTTCCATCATTTACTTTCAACCTAACAAACCTTTATATTTGGAGTTTCTTGGAGACAGCATATAGTTAGGTCATATATTTTATATTTTCTCTGCCTGCCAATCTCTGTTTGAGTCCCGGTTGAAAATTGCTTTTTTTCCAGAGAAGACTTTTATGTGCTTTTGCCAGTGAGTTGGGGGTACCATCATCCCAGGATCTCTTGTATTTTTTCACTTGGGGTTCTTAGACCACATTGTAGGATGAATTCTGACCAGGTAGGCAAGTTGTACTTTTACTTTTCAATTTCTTGTATTTTTCTGTGCCATTCTGCATGGTATGATTGTTGTTGTTGTTATTTACTTTTACCAGTATAAAGTTTGTGGGTCTCTTGTATTTCCAGCCTGCATGGACCCTGGTATCACTTTTCATTCCCATCTGTTCCTTTGGTTAAATTAGAAGCTAGAAAGCATAAGGGCTGGAAACTGACTTTAGTATTTTTGAATAGCTAGGCTTCCTGATTTCACTTTGTTTTGGATGGTTGTTTCTGCCTTTTTTAAAAATACTAGCTCAGTAACAGATTAGAGTGGTTATCCTTGTCTTAATCCTTATCTTGGAAAAGCTTTTCAACATTGAGTATGATGTTAGTCGTGGGTTTTTCATATGTAGCCTTTATTATGTATGTTTCTTCTATGCCCACTTAATGTTGAGACTTTCTATCATAAGTAGATGTTGAATTTTGTCAAGTGCTTTTTCTGCATCTACTGAGATGCCCATATGATTTTCATCCTTTGTTGATGTGGTGCATCACTTTGATTGATTTACAGGTGTTGAATTATTCTTGCATCCCTGTAATAAATCCCATTTTAGTCCTGGTTATGATCCTTTTTTTTTTTTAAGATTTTTAAATTTTTTATTAGAGAGAGAGTACAAGCAGGGGGAGCGGCAGGCAGAGGGAGAGGGAGAAGCAGGCTCCCCGCTCAGCAGGGAGCCCGACGTGGGGCTCCATCCCAGGACCCCAGGATCATGACCTGAGCAGAAGGCAGACGCTTAACCCGTCTGAGCCACCCAGGCGCCCCCGATCCTTTTAATATATTGTTGAATTCAGTTTGCTGATACCTTCTGTTGAGGAATTTTGCATCTGTGTTCATCAAGGATATCAACATGTTTGTTTTGTTTGTTTTGGTGGTGTCTTTGTCTCATTTTGGTTTTGGGAAATCTGGCTCCATAAAATGATTTTGGAAGCATTCCTTCCTCTTCATTTTTTTGAATAATTTGAGAAGGCTAGGTACTGACTTTTTAAAGTTTCGTAGAATTCATCTCTGAAGCCATCTGGTCATGGTATTAGGGTTTTAGGAGTTTTTAAATTACAGATTTAATTTCAATACTTGTAATTAGTCTATTCAAATTTTTTATTTCTTTGTGATTCAATCTTTGTAAGTCATTGTTTCTAGGAATTTATCCATTTCTTCTAGGTTTTACAATTTGTTGGCATACTTGTTCGTAGTAGTCTGGTTATCCTTTTTATTCCTACAGGGTAAATTGTAACTTAATCATTCGGGCCCTCTTTTTTTTTTTTTTTTTTTTTTGCATGGGTCTCATTAGAGATTTATATCTTTTCAAAGAGCCTGTTAGTTTCATTGATCTTTTCTATTGTTTTTTGAAGTCTCTGTTTCATTTTTCTTTCTTTCTTTCTTTCTTTCTTTTTTTCTTTCTTTCTCTCTCTCTCTCTTTCTTCTTTCTTTCTTTCTTTCAAGATTTTATTTATTTGAGAGAGAGAGCGCAAGAGAGCGCACAAGGAGGGTATAGGGGCAGAGGGAGAGGAGAGGGAGAATCAGGCTTCCTGCTGAGCAGGGAGCCCAATGCGGGACTCACCCCAGGACCCTGGGATCATGACCTGAGTGGAAGGCAGATGCTTAAGGACTGAGCCCACCCAGGCGCCTGTTTCATTTATTTCTGCTCTGATCTTTACTATTTCCTTCCTTCTGCTAACTTTTTGAGCTTTCTTTGTTCTTCTTTTTCTGGTTCATTTAGGTGTAAGATTAAATTGTGTATCTGGGATTTTTCTTGTTTCTTTAGGTAGGCCTTTATCACTATCAACTTTCCTCTTAGAACTGTTTTTGCTGCATCCCATGGATTTTTGAAAGTTATGTTTCCATTTTCATTTGTCTCAAGGTATTTTTTCTTTCTTTTTTGATTTCTTTGTTGACCCATGGTTTGTTTAGTAGCGTGTTTTTTAGTCTACACGTGTTTGTGTTTTTGCCTGTTTTCTTCTTGTAATTGATTTCTAGTTTTATATTGTTGAGGCTAGAAAATGCTTGATATGATTTTAGTCTTCTCGAATTTATTGAGACTTGTTTTATGGGCCAACATATGATTTATCCTAGAGAATATTCCATGTGCACTTGAAAAGAATGTGTGTTTTGCAGCTTTTGGATGAAATGTTCTGTATATACCTACTGAGTTAATCTGGTTTAATGTGGTGTTTAAGGCTGCTCTTTCCTTATCGATTTTCTGTCTGGTTGATCAGTCTTTCCAGTGGGGTATTAAAGTTCCCTACTATTATTGTGTTATTGTCTGTTTCTCCCTTTTTGTCTGTTAGTATTTGCTCTATATATTTAGGTGCTCCTATGTTGGGTGAGTAAATATTTATGAATGTTATATTTTCTTTTTGAATTGACCCCCTTTTATCTAATGCCCTTCTTTGTGTTTTGTTACAGCAAAATTTATGTAGTTTCATTTTACTTTTTCCCGCTTTGAGTCAGGAGTTATTTGTGTGCTTTTTCTCCTTCGTTCTGTTAATGTTAAATTATTAATTATGTGTATAGCTTTTGTGATATTAAATCCTCCACAAAATCTTTGAATCTTTTTTTGTCGTGATGCCAAATTGTTTGCTAGTATTTTTTTTTTTTTTGAGATTTTTGCATCTCTATTCATTAATGTGATTTGCCTTTATATGTTCTTTTACTGTTATTATTCCCTCTTGAATTAGAATAAGAGTAATTGGGTAACATTCCCTGCTTTTCTGTTCTTTGAAATAGTTCAGGTAAATGGAGATTATGTATTCTTTGAAGGTTAGAACTTAACAGATTTAGTAATGCTGTATGTGCCTTACTGATTTTCTTTCATAGTTTTAGGTCCGTATGCTCTATGTGGTTCTATTTTGCATTTTTGTTCTTGTTGTTAATTTTTTTATTGTTAGTCTTGTTAGAGGCTTGCATGTCCTTAATTTTTTCAAAGTAATTACTTTTCCCAAAGTAATTTGGGAGTATGGTGAAGTGTTGATTTGGGCTAACTTTTATTCTTTCCTTATGGATATCTGGTGTTCACTGGCATCTTACTGAAAAGAACTTCCTTTTCCCAGTGCCCTCTAGTAGTAGTCTGTTGGAAATAAAGTTTGTGTGGGTCTGTTTTCTGGCCTTTTCCCCCTATACTAATGATCTTTTCATCTGTCTTTGCCAATCCACACTGTCTTAATTATTTTAGCTTTTTTATAGTAAATATTTGTATTGGATAGAGAAAATCCTTTTATATTTTTAATGCTTTTACTCCTTAAGTTTATAGTTTTTATAGTTCTTTTATTTGAAGTTTTAAAAGGAATGTAATTCAGCTTTCCTGACCTTTGCTCTTGATTCCACTGGTGTTTTATAATTTTGGATTGTGACCTTGTTTTCAGATAAGCGTTATCTCTGGGAATCATCTGTAGTCTGGGTTAAAGATGTGTTCCTTGAAGGATGTTTTGTTTTTACCCTGGACTAATATTTGATCATAATTATTCACCTTTGGGAATCTACAAGCAAAAGATGGTATAAACTCAAACTTTAGACCCATGTGAGGGCAGCCTTGTGTTTGTGAATTTTCAGGGTAGACTTTTCCTCTTCATCTGGATCCCAGGTAGAGGCAGAAAAACTTCTTTAGTTTCATCCTGGGCTGGTGGGAGGATTTTTTCTCCCTTAGTCTGCCTTTCATTAATAAATGTCACCATCCAAGTTTGGAGTTTTGGTGGGAAAGTCTTAGTCCTGTATCTCACCTTATTTGAGCCCATGTCCTACTCATTGTCTCACCTGTGTGTGATAAACTTAGACTGCTTATTCTTTTTTTTTTTTTTTTTTAATTTTTATTTATTTTACAGAGAGAGCACGCATGGGCACATGAATGGGCGGGGGTAGGGGGAGAGAGAAAAGGAGTGAATCTCCTCCCTGCTGATCGAGGAGCCCGACCTGGGGCTCAATCCCACGACCCCAAAATCACAACCCAAGCTGAACTGAAGAGCCGGCTACTCAACCGACTTAGTCATCCAGGCAACATGACTCCTCATTCTTTAACAAGCCTTTCCATGGTAGTCCTAGCACAGCTTTTAAGTTTTCTATTTCCTCCTTTCTCCATGCTTTAGGCTTCTTTTCAGCCCAGCTGTACAAATTAAAAGAATGTTTATTACATTTTATCCAGCATCTCTAGGGATTTTGTTGCAGAGAGTTCTTAGATTATCTACTCTGCCATATTGCTGGAAAGGAAAGTTGGTATTTTTAAATGGGTTATACAAAGCAATTGTGTATTTTCAGCTTAAAAAATGTTCCCTTCACGTGGGAAGACAAAGTATAAGTAGTCTTCCATTGTTGATAACGGCAAAATAATTCTATAAAACAAAGTATTTTTATGGTGGCTGTAAACATAGGCTCTTGGGCCAGATAATCTGGGTAGAATATAAGTTCTGCTACTACCTGTGTGATCTTTAGAAATCTGTGTTTGTTTTCTGTGTCTCAGTTTCTTCATCTTCAAAGAGTCTTAATAGGACCTACCTCATAGGGTTGTTATGATAATTAAATGAATCAATACACGTTCACTTACAATAGTGTCTGACATAGCAAGTATTCAGTAAGTGTTGGCTATCTCTCTTGTTAATTATTACTCACTTTGCTAGCCATAATTCTTACTTCTTGAGGTTCTTTCTCTTTATGCAAAACCTTTTTCTGACTTCTGTATAGAAAAAAAAAAAAGCAGTTTTTTAACTGTAGAAGGCATAGTTTATATTTGGAGTACCATAATATTGTTTCCCTCCTCTTGTTTTATAAATTCATTCCAGGCAGAATAAAGAAGATATTGAGATGCCGGGGTGGCTCAGTTGGTTAAGCGTCTGCCTTCAGCTCAGGTCATGATCCTGGGGTCCTGGGATTGAGTCCCACAGGTTCCTTGCTCAGCGGGGAGACTGCTTCTCCCTCTGTCTGCTGCTCCCCCTGCTTGTGCACTCTCTCTCTCCTCTGACAAATAAATAAAATCTAAAAAAAAAAAAAAAAGAAAAGAAAAAACAAGAAACCTTAAGCCCTACTAAGTTTTACATTTTCCATCAATAAGTTACCTCCATTTCTTGTCAAAATCAGTGTGTGTTTATGTTACCTCTTAAAGTTTATGTTGTGTGTTAAGAATCTCTGCTCACTTTAGACTCCTAATGAAAATCTTTTTCCATTGTGTATGCTTCATCCAGGGATATAATCAAAGTCCATCCTCTAAGAGCAATATGCCTTTGACCTAAACATTATGGAAATAACTCTTTCCTGCAGGCCTTCAGTGTTTCAACTTGCTTACTTGTTACATAATTGTCTTTTTTCTTATGTGAAAACATTCCTTTTTTTCATCTTCAGGAGAGCATCTTTAGAAGTAAGGGATCTCAGAGATCATCTAATTTAGTTGTTTTCAGACATTTTAAAGTGTGGAATCCTTTTTTTTCTGCCGTGAAGATATACACACACATGTATATGTGTAGGTAGGTGGGTGGGTGTAGTGGATCAGTTACACTTAGCTATGGTTGAAGCAGGAAGCCTAAATTTGGCCTTTCCTCCCTCAATACACAGATGACCTAGTCTATTCCTATAGGTTAGAGTTGATGAAATTGGCCTAGGTAGAAACAGAATTCACCCAAGGCTACATACTAACTGGCCAAATAAGGACATGGCCTATTTATTATTTCCATTTTACTGTACTACCCTCCAAAGAATTTTTCTCTGCCATAGGTTTTGTAGTGCTGCTGCTTGGTGTTTTCTTATAAACTTGTCTAACACATCTGTCCTTGTGCTTGGCCTGCCAACAGGAATCTCAGTTTCGCCTGGCAGTTGTTACTGACTTAAAGGTCTAGTGATAAACCTAGATAAGTTCTGTTAGGAACAATTTCTTCATCTTTAAAGGAACTGTTTCCAGTAAGTTTCTGTGAAGATGCACTATCCCTTGTGCTTTAGAGATTTTCTCAAATGCCTTATTTAACTGGTCCTCTTATGAAGTCAGAAAAACTGAAGAACCAGGAATGCTTGCAAAGGAACTTGAAAGCCATATAAACTTCATTTTTTTTTCTGTAGGCCATTTTGTCATTCACTTATTCAATTATCAAATATATTTTTATTGCCTTCTTTGGCAGTCACTGTTCTGCCTACTGGGGATTTTGACACATGTCAAGGTTCTCCATCAGCTGTTTCCTTACTCTTTCTTCTGACTCTGGGCAAAGACATCTATGTTATGGCTTCAGTATTTTTTACTTTCTGTGATTGAGTCTAGTTTTTGCCCCGTGAGTTAGGGCTGTGTTGAGGCCTCCAACTTTTGTCCACACCATCCTCTGTTTTAAAATCTGTAACACGGAGTTGAGATGCATGAGAAATGCTGGAGATTCTGTATCCCTTGACTAAGATCTAAGAATAGAGGAATTCCCATCTTGTTGGCCACACTGGAACGGAGCTTGCATAGTATTGGCCTGGGAGGAAGAGAGAGAAAGTGGATCATGGCTCAAGTGCCACAGACTCTATTCTTACCAAGATTTAGTACAGTTTTTTGAATAAATGCTGTTTCATTTGTTTTATGCTCTTACCACAATTCCCTGAGACATTAAATTGTTGGGGTTTGTGTGTGTTTTCATTTGTTTTTTAAATTATTTTCCTTAGCAATAGTTGTTTTGCTGGTGACTAGGTCAGTGGAACTGCTTTCAGGGCATCATTACCTGGTTGATTTTGAGCATCGAACCAGCCTTGCATCTCTGGAAAACCTTAATTAGTCATTGTGTGTAATCCTTTAAGGATTGCTCAATTCCATCTATTAATATTTTGTTGAGGAATTTTGCATTTATTTTCATGAAGAATATTTGCTTATAGTTTTCTTTTTTTGGACTTTGGCTTTGGGGTCTGCGTATACTGGTTTCATAGAGCGAGTTGATTTTGGGGCGGTAGGTTGAGTAGAATTGTTCTTTTTTTAATATAATTTTTTTAAAAAAGATGTTATTTATTTATTTGAGAGAGAGAGAGCACAAGCAGTGGGAGGGAGAAGGACAAGCAGACTCTACACTAAGTGTGGAGCCAGGTGCGGGGCTCAGTCCCATGATCCTGAGATCATGACCTGAGCTGAACTCAAGAGTGGGACACTCAACCGACTGAGCCACCCAGGCACTCCAAGTAGAATTGTTCTTAATTCTTATTTAAATGTTTCTTAAGACTTCTCCAGTGAAATCATTAGGCCCAGGAGACTTCAGTCTTGGGGAGATGTTCTTGTTTGTTTGTTTTTAAGAGGTTTTTGGTCTTTTTTTTTAAGTATAATTTCATTAAAAAATAATTATGCGGGGTGCCTGGGTGACTCGGTTAAACGTCTGCCTTCAGCTTCGTAGTTTTTTCTTTTTTTTTTTTTAAAGATTTTTATTTATTTATTTGACAGCGAGAGACACAGCGAGAGAGGGAACACAAGCTGGGGGAGTGGGAGGGGGAGAAGCAGGCTTCCTGCAGAGCAAGGAGCCCGATGCGGGGCTCGATCCCAGGACCCTGGGATCATGACCTGAGCCGAAGGCAGATGCTTAACAACTGAGCCACCCAGGCGCCCCCGTAGTTTTTTCTTTTTGAGGAATTAGTTTATTTCATCCACATTGTCAGATAGATTTATTGTAGATATGTTTCTTCTAGTTACTTACCTTGTAAATGTTTTTGGAGTGTGTAGTGTCATCCTTACTTTTAATTCTATAATTGGTAATTTGTATATTCTTCTTTTTCTTTTACCACTCTTGCTAGAAGTTTCTCAATTTTATTGATCTTTTCAAAGAACCAGATTTCCAGAAATTTCTTTCATTTTTTTTTTTTAAAGATTTTATTTACTTATGGAAGGGGGAGAGAAGAAAGCGCATATGCATAAGCGGAGGGAGGAGGGGCAGAGAGAGAGGGATATGCAGACTCTCCCCTGACTAGGGAGACTGACTAGGGGCTCAATCCCAGGACCCCCAGGGATTATGACCTGAGCCAAAGGCAGACACTTAACCAACTGAACCACCCAGGTGCCCCTCCATAGATTTCTGCTCTTACCTGTATTTTACTCCTTTCCTTCTGTTTATTTTGCTTTTTTTTCTAGTTTTCTTTAGGAGGGAGTTCAGGCTATTGACTTGAGACCTTTCCTTTTATCTAATGTAGACATTTAGATCATAAATTCTCTTTTCAGCACTACTTTAGTCAAATTTTGATATGTCATTTTCTTTTTTCCAGGTTATTGTACTTTTTTATTTCCGAGTCGTCTTTATTCTGTGGAATGTTGAAAAATGTGTTCTTTAATTTCCAAGTGTTTCCTTTCTAATTTTTTCTTAACTTTCTGTTACTGTTTACTGTTTTTATTGATTTCATTATGATTATAGAGCACTGATTTTAGTTTTCAATTTCATAAGGTTTATTTAATGACCCAGGATATGGCTTGTCTTATGAATGTTCCATCGACAATTGAAAAGTATGAGTATTCTGATGTTGGCTGGAGACTGTCTTATACGTGTCAGTTGGATCCTGTTAGTTGATGTATTGTTGAATTCTTCTATATTCTTGCTAATTTTCTATTTAATAACTCTAGCAGTTGCTAAATATTTGACATTGCCAGTTATATTTGTGTTTTCTATTTTCTAATTATCTTCCCACTCTATTTTTATTTGATTTGTTTTCTAGCTATGTTGTTTTGTGCATAAATATTTTCTAATGTCCTTTTTTCCATCTGGTAAAACTATTTGCTCTCAAGTGTACTTTTTAAAATTAATGTTTGCATGATATAGCTTTTCCTATCCCTTTGCTTTCAGTCTACATAATTATATTTTAAGTTTTAAGTTTTTTTTAAATAGTAGGTAGATCATGGTTTTTTCCTGCTCTGTTAATCTCTACCTTTTCATTCATCT
The DNA here is from genome assembly GCF_004348235.1 of Phoca vitulina. Taxonomy (NCBI): domain Eukaryota; kingdom Metazoa; phylum Chordata; class Mammalia; order Carnivora; family Phocidae; genus Phoca; species Phoca vitulina. The sequence goes on from NW_022589704.1 coordinate 100,590,391, forward strand.
ATTTAGACCATGTGCTTTCATGTAATTATATGTTAGAGCTTAGGTGTGCTATTTTATTACTTGCTTTCTGTCGTTATATTTTTTAATTTGTTTTTTTCTTCCCTTTCTAATAGATTATGTGAACATTTTTTAGAATCTTTTATTTCAGTGTTTTTGAGAGTATATTTTTTGCATAGCTTTTTTTGATGGTTGCTGTTGTTATTATGTTTTATATATACAAATTACAGTAGTATAGTTGACGTTTGAACAACATGGGTTTGAACTCCATGGGTCAATTTATATGCAGAATTTTTTAGATAAATACAGTACAGTACCATAAATGTATCTTATTTTATGATTTTTTTAACTTAATATTTTCTTTTCTCTAGCTTACTTTATTGTAAGAATACTATATATAATACATATAACATATAAAATGTGTGTTAATTGACTCTTTTTGTTATCAGTAAGGCTTCTAGTCCCCAGGTGGCTATTACTAGTTAAACTTTTGGGGAGTCAAGAGTTATATACAGGTTTTCAACTGTGGGGCAGGGGGTGGAAGTCGGCACCCCTAACCCCTCGGTTGTTCAAGAGTCAACTGTATATTGGTAACAACATTTTAGTACCTTGAGTATTTTTGCTAGTTTCTCCCAGTCTGTTGCTCTTTCTTCTTTTCTGTTTTTCTAAGTTTCATAGTTAACTCCTCTCCCAACTGCTCCTTTTTTCTGTTTCATAGATGCCAGGTGCTATAGCTGAATGGTGGTGTTAGTGGAAGTCTAGGCTTCCCTGTCACCTTCTGCTGTCTCCACTAGTGAGGGAAGCCAAACGCTGCCTGTTACCATGAGGCTAAAGTGAAAGTTCAACAATATACTCAGTTACTGCTGATACCACCACTAAGGAGTCTTGCAGCTTGCTTTTGGTTTTGGAAGGAAAGTAGAAAGTAGACTAGGCTTCCCACTGGCTCCCAGCTAGTACCAGGAGGCATGTAGAACTCTAGGCTCTCTACTTGATTTCCATGGCACTACTGGATATGGGCTCAGTTTTTTCCATTGGATTTGGCAGGAGTTGGGTCGGCACCTGGGTGGTTCAGTTGGTTAAGCATGTGACTCTTGGTTTCGACTCAGGTCATGGTCTCAGGGTCGTGGGATTGAACCCTGTGTTGCAGAGTCTGCTTGAGATTAAATCCCTCTCCCTCTGCCCCCGCCCCCCGTGTGCATGTGTGCACTCTCTCTCTTTCTCTCTCTCGCTGTCCCCCTCTCTCTCAAATAAAAAAATAAATAAAATCTTTAAAAAGAAAATAGAAGAAACCCTCGTTTTCCTGGTCATTTGGCTAGGGAAAGTAGGTTTGTTTGTTTGTTTGTTTTATGGGCTCCACGTGGAGCCCAACACAGGGCTTGAACTCACAGCCCTCAGATTGAGTCACATGCTTAACTGATTGAGCCACCCAGGCACCTCATGAAAGGAGGCTTTTCTTGGCCTGTTTTCATCAGCGCCTATTGGCATTTCTGGGCTGTAGGAATCTCTGGAACTAAATCTTTGATGTATGGCAGATGAAAACAAAACTGATGACTCAGAGTAGAAAATAACCTATTCATTTGGAAATAAATCCGTTTATATGTGGTCAACAGGTTTTTGACAAAGTTACCAAGATATATTCAGTGGGGAAAGAATAGTTTCTTCAACAAATGGTGCTTGGACAACTGGATACCCACATGCAAAAGAATGAAGTTGCACCCCTATCTAGGTATATACCTACCATATATAAAATAACCTCCAAAAGGTGAAAGAACTACATGTTAAGAGCTAAAACCATAAAACTTTCAGGAGAAAATACATAGGTAATTTTTCATGACCTTGGATTTGGCAATTAATTCATAGGTATAACATCAAAAGAAATAAGTGAATAAATTTGGCTTCACAAAAATTTAAAACTTTTGTGTATCCGAGTATATGATCAAGACACCTACAAATGAGAGAAAATATTTGTATCCAGAATATAAATAACTTACAGAACTCAACAACAAAATGATTATCAACCCAGTTTTTAAAATGGGCAGAGAGGCACCTGCCTCTCAGTTGGTTAAGTGTCTAACTCTTAATTTTGGCTCAGGTCATGATCTCAGGGTTGTGGGACTGAGCCCCCCACATTAGGCTCCACGGTGAGCATGGAGCCTGCTTAAGATTCTCTCTCTCCCTCTGCCCCTCCCCCCCCAAAAGAAAATAAAATAGGCAAAGAACTTGATTAGACATTTCTCCAAAGATCTACAAATGACCAATAAGCACATGAAAAGAATCCTCAATATCATTAGTTTTTATGGAAATGCAAATCAAGACCACATTGAAGTACTACTTCATACCTACTGGGATGGCTTTAATCAAAAGAATAAAAAATAACACACGTTGACAAGAATTTAGAGAAATTGGAATTTCACACATTGCTGGTGGGCATGTAAATTGCTACAGCTGCTATAGTCAGGAGTTTGGTGGTACCTCAGAAAGTTAAACATAATTTCCATATGATCCATCAATTCCACTTTGTACCTACCCAAAAGAATTGAAAACAGTGTTCTTGGTAGCGTGATTCACGGTACCCAAAAAGTGGAAACAATCCAAATGCCATCAACTGAAAAATTGTGATATATCCATATAATGGAGTATTATTTAACCATTACAAAAGGGAAACTAAGGGTGGATACAACATGGATAAACCTTGGAAACAGTATGCTAAATGAAAGAAGCTACACACAAAAGGTTACATATGTTTGATTCCATTTATATGAAATGTCCATAATAGATAAATCCATAAAGACAGGAAGCACATTAGTGGTTGCCAGGGGGTGGGGAGGAATACTCTTTAATGGGAATGGTATTTTTTTGGCATGATGAAAATGTTTTGGAACTAGATAGAAGTGATGCTCGCACAGTATTGTCAGTGTACTAAATGCCACTAATTTGTACAAAATGGTTGGTTTTAGATTATGTGAATTTACCTCAATGAAAAGGAATGGAAAGAAGGGTGGCTCAGTCATTGAGAGCGTCTGCCTTTGGCTTAGGTCAAGATCCCAGAGTCCTGGAATTGAGCCCCATGTCGGGCTTCCTGCTCAGCAGGAAGCCTGCTTCTTTCTCTCCCACTCCCCCTGCTTGTGTTGCCTCTCTCGATGTGTCTCTCTCTGTCAAATAAATACATAAAATCTTAAAATAAATGAATGAATGAATGAATGAAAAGAAGAAAGGAGTTCCTTAGCCAGGCTTCCACTTTATTTTCACCTTTCAGAGTTTTCTTATTTTTAATCTGTTTTTTGTTTCTTTGTTTCACTTAGCTGGAGGTATAGAGAGTAGATTTCTCCCTACTCCATCTTGTCTCTAGAAGAATACATTAGACTCAGCTTAGTAGCTTTTTAAAATACTAATGCTTGATCTCCATCCTGGACTAATTTAAGGAGAATGGGAGAAGGGTGGGGGGGAAGGTAAGTTGCATCAGTATAAAAAATATTTACATGTTATTTGAATGACAACTACCATTGTGAAGCACTCTTTGAAGCACATATTTTCTGCCACTGATGAGTTTTGCAAGTAGCTTTTTTTTCTTTTATATATATTTTTTATTATGTTCAATTAGCCAACATATAGTGTATCATTAGTTTTTTTTAAATTTTATTTTATTATGTTATGTTAATCACCATACATTACATCAGCCTGGCCAATAAAACATGAAGGAAAGTTCTTTGTAAGATAACCTTACAAAGAAGGTTGTTTTTTTGTACATTGTCATGTATTGGTATGAATTTTGAAATTGCTGTGACCATCTTGTTAACAGCCTACAAAGACAGTTAATACCAGGAATGCATCACTTTTCAGTCATAATTTAAATGGAATAATAAAAACAATAAGATACATGATAAAGATATATGCATGAGTTAATGTGGCAATAATATACAATTACAAAAATATGGTGATAATAGCCTGAAAGCAGAATCCATTTCAATCAAAGGTTTTCCTTAATGCCATTTATTTATCTTTTTTATTATTATTATTTTAGAGAGTGGGGGCGAGAGAGAGAGAGAGAGAGAGAGAGAGAAAGAAAGAGGTGGGGGAAAGGGGCAGAGGGAGAGGGAGAGAGAGAATCTTAAGCAGGCTCCACACCAGCACAGAGCCTGAAGCGGGGCTAAGTCTCACAACCCTGAGATCATAACCTGAGACAAAATCAAGAGTCAGATGCTTAACTAACTAAGCCAACCAGGCAGGCACCCCAATGTCATCATATTTATTATATTGCTCTTTGCACCATCTGAACTAAAGTTAGACTGTGGTGTTGGTTTTTTTTTTTTAAGTTTATTTTTTTAGTAATCTCTACACCCAATGTGGGTCTCAAACTTATGACCCAGAGATCAGGAGTTGCATACTGACTGAGCCAGCCAGGATCCCCAAGTCAGACTGATCTTTAAGTAGTATATAACATGTAAACTCTTTATCCCTAATCAAGTCATTGTTGTGGAGGTTGTCAATTTAATAGAAGAGGACAAAAGTTCAGGAGCTCAAAAATCTGAATTGCCTATATTGCCAAAAATCTATATTGCCTACCAGTTTTGATTTCCTTTTATTTTTCTTCTAGAAACATGATCAGGGGCAAGTTCTGTTGGATATAGTCTTCAAGCATCTTGATTTGACTGAGCGTGACTATTTTGGTTTACAGTTGGCTGACGATTCCACAGACAACCCAGTAAGTTTAAGCTGTTGTATTTTGTTTCATTTCACTTTTTCTCTCTGTTCATAATATAAAGTTCTTTCCGATTTATAATGTTTACTAATCTGATTAGTGAGGAGTTTTTTTAAAAGGATTTAATTAGAATGATTACAGGTAGTTCTTTTGCCTTTGTTCCTCATTTTCTTGATGTTTTAATTTGTAAAGTTTTTTCCTTAAGGTTTTCATAATTATAAGTCAGTTTAAATCTAGTGCCAGTTTCCTCATTTATGTGTCTCAGAAAACTGAGATGTAAATCTAATTCATGATACTTGACTGAAAGAGAAAACTGGGCATAAAGGTTAAAATATTAATGCAGTATTAAAATATTGGAAGTAAAATATTTAAAAATGTTAATGTATCTTAGTCTTACATAAATTAGCCTCCATTAAAATGAAATCATTTTTTTTTGTGGCATTCATGGCAATCTTTTTTTTTTTTTTTAAAGATTTTATTTATTTCTTTGACAGAGAGAGACACAGTGAGAGAGGGAACACAAGCAGGGGGAGTGGGAGAAGGAGAAGCAGGCTTCCCGCAGAGCAGGGAGCCCGATGCAGGGCTTGATCCCAGGACCCTGGGATCATGACCCGAGCCGAAGGCAGACGCTAAACGACTGAGCCACCCAGGCACCCCAATGGCAATATGTTTCTAACTAAAATTCTTAATTTGTTAAATGTAAATTTTCCAAGTAGGCAGATTCAAAGGAGACCCTCCCAAATGAGATAGAGATTAAATATCACAGCTCTAAATTTCTTACGCATTAAGTTACGTAGATTGTTACTAATTCTTTAATAGTTGGAATCATGATTGCTTTTGTTGGAAAAAATCACATTACAGACATAGAAGATAGCATGTGATGAGTAACAGAAATGTTGAATTCTTTGAACATTTATATGCTTATACAGATAGGGCCTTTTACAAAAGAATATGGTACTCTTCTTGATTAGTACAGGAGAATGGCTATTTTGAAGGAGACCTTTTGTATATATAGTTTAGAAAATTGGGATCAGTGCTTTAAAATCAGTTTGTAAGGGCATATTAATAAAATGGCTGTAGAAAATAAAAAACTCTTATGTGGAAAGTAAGTTTCTCTCTATCTCTTGTTCTGTCTCTCTCATAGTCGGAATCCTAGGTTTCTGAATGAATGGTTAACGGGAAGTACATATGAGATGTTAAGTATTACTTTTTCTTGGCATCATTTACTGGTTTTGTATGAAAAACTGAGGATGATGTGGATAAAAGAAAGCAAGAGCCAGCTAGTCTTAGTGCAAAGAAGTCCTTTTGTACTGAACTGAAATAAAAACAAATTTTCCCTATAAGTTGATGCCTTCACCAGGGGCTAGAGCTTCTATACGGGCCTAGAGGAGGAATATTATTTCTTGATGAATAAACAAATGTGAAAATGGAAGTGAGTAGAAATGTCAGTGATGCAGTCTTTCCCAGAAAGTTAAATTGTGAACCAGGCAAATTCCCCAAAGGTGTCTGCTATACCTCACTTAGTGCAACATTGAGCTAAAATAAAAAAATTTTCTTAGATTATCTTGCTGACAGTTCTAGGCCCAACCCTCTAGCTGGAAACCTATCTATAGATTGATCAGAGAAGTGGTAAGACAACAAAGAGCAGCTACTCACCACCATTGTCTCTGCCATGAGTGTGAAAAACCATTACTTGTGACACAATATTCTAGAAGGGCTAATACTGAGATCACATATATTATAAGAGATAAGAAATCCTGTTACATAATTTGTATACAGGAAGACATTTTTATTCTAAGGCAGTTACAGCAGGATGAATATGGGGAAGCAGAGGTATTTTTAGCTGGGTTGATCTTTTTGCAGTCCCCTGCTTTTTCTTATTTTGTCTTACTTTTCTATCTTGAGCTTTCCTTCCCAAATAAGATATATTCCTAGGTCCAAGGGTCCAATTGCTAATGATCTAAAATAATTCTTCCCCAAAATTTAGAATTAAAATTTCAAGGACCCAGAAGAAGCCTTAGAAATGATCTTGTCTAACACCCTATTTTTCTTTTTTTTTTAAGATTTTTTTTTTTTAATTCATTTATTTGAGAGAGAGAGAGAAACAGCATGAGAGGGGAGAGGGTCAGAGGGAGAAGCAGGCTCCCCGCTGAGCTGGGAGCCCGATGTGGGACTCGATCCCAGGACTCTGGGATCATGACCTGAGCCGAAGGCAGTCGCCCAACCAACTGAGCCACCGAGGCTCGCCTAACACCCTATTTTTCATGAGAAATTATCCCAATCCAATGGGATAAAGCCCAAGTTACTTGCTCGCATTAATGAAACTAGTCTTGGGTCTCACAGCTCCCCATGTAGGTCTTTCCCACAGTACTACAATTTCAGTATTTAAATATTCAGAAGAATCTGTGAAATGCCAAAATGCCATGGAAGGGCCCGTAGACAGCACAAATGTTGTAAGTTATGTCCTGTTTCTGATTGTCAATATGAAAATACATCAAGACTCTGAGGATAATTAATGGACTGACAGATGCCATTCTGAAAAAGAGAAAGGAGTAAGGGGCTAAAATTTATAAAACATCTATTATGGACTTGTTTATAAACCAAATTCTCAATTTTATGAATGTATCATTAAAATATTTTTAGGATGGAAGACTGAGACTTACAAAACTTGTCTAATGACATAGATAATTAAGTAGATGAGAAAGGATTTGAACTTGCATCTGGCTCCAAAGTGTATACTCTCCCTACCACAAAATATTGCTTCTCAAGAGATGATGATACATAGATGCACAAGAGTTATAAAAATGAACATGTTGAGGAGAGGAGGTATCCATGCAATAAAATTGCCAGCATAGATCAAAAGGAATTTGATTATTTCTGTGAGAATTAATCCTTGTCAGTCCTTAGTTCAGATTTTTTCCATTTCACTGTTTAGTTAATATATACCTGTATATATGTATGTATATATTTTTAAAGATTTTATTTATTTTTTTGAGAGAGAGCAAGAGAGGGAGAGAGAGCACAGAGAGAGGGGTAGAGGGAGAAGCAGACTCCCCACCAAGCAGAGAGCCTAATGTAGGGCTCAATCCCAGGACCCCGAGATCATGACCTGAGCCGAAGGCAGACACTTAACCGACTGAGCCACCCAGGTGCCCCTGTATAAATGTGTATATATGTGTGTGTGTGTGTGTATATATATATATATATATATATTAGGTATATATGTATGTGTTGCGTGTCTGTGTGTGTGTGTGTGCGTGTGTGTGTGCATAATAGTTTTAGAGGATAAGAGCTAATGTTCCCTTAGGTACATAAACATTGAAATTAATTTAATTGGATTTATAATTGATAAACTTAAAAAGCACCAAATGTTTTATTGTGAACTTGTACATAACAAATATGGACTCATAGTAGGTTATCCCTTTCTTTACAATCTTCCTGGGTAAGGAGTTCCAGTATAACAAACAAAATTACTTAAAAGCTTTGTCTTTTCAAAATTTCTTCTGTTTCCATTAAAACCTATTTATCACAGCTTTAGCTCTTAGCATAATGTATGGTTTAATAGTAGTAGTCAGTGAATGTTTGTCGAGTGCGCAAAATAATGAGTAATGTGGTTACAATTCATTATGCATAATTTCTTTATAAGCACTTAAAGTGGCTCTTCCTTATTGGCCTTTATCAGTATGATATTCATTGGAACCCTCCAATTACATTATTCGTGTGCATTTATTTTTTTTGTTTTTTGGGGGTTTTTGTCCCTAAAGTGATTTAGTGTCCATTAGTGTGGGACAAAGAGTACATTTATCAACTATTGTTGACTTGTTCTTTCTACAGTTTCATCCTTCTGATACTTTGTGTTGTGGTTAGGATCTTTTACTGTTTACTACCATTTCTATATTCCCTAACCTTGTGGCTTTCAAACCTAACATATCACAACCACCTGGATACTTCTTAAAATACAGATTTCTGGGTCCTGTGCCTAGAGTTTTTGATTCAGAAAGTCTGGTGTGAAGCTCAATAATTTACATTGCAAATAAGTTCTGCTTATAATAATGCTGCTAGTCCAAGGAATCATATTTTGAAAATCACTGCTCTAACCCAATAGGCTAACTAAGATTACTGAAGTAAGAAGTAATTCATACCGAATAGCTTGTTCTGTTTTTTGGAGATTCTTTTTACACACTCAAAATTCTTGAATTCATCGGGTTTGAGAAACTATAGGAAAAGTCACATAGAGGATGACTCTTATTTCAACAAGCTGCATTTTATTTTAGGACAATGTGATTGCTAAAATGTTATCTCACATATCTCAGTATATCTCTCATATTTTATATTTCATCTGTTTTACTGTAATATCTTAGGCTTTTACTACCTATTGTATAAACCTCTTTGGTAGTCTGCCGAATGTTGGATTTTTTTTCTGGTCTCTTTTAACCCTGTTCCATTTTGGGAGGGCATGACAGATTTGGGGTGCAGAAAAGTGTTTCAGAGACAATCAGCATCATGTGTAATGTTCCAGAATGAGGATGAGGAATGTTGTATTTGAGGAACTGAAAGAAAATTTTAATAATCAATGGAATATAGAGCAAGGGGAGAATGTGGGTCTAAAATGAAGTTTGGATAGTATGCCAGATTATGGAATACTTTTTAATCTGTAACATTGTACTCACCTAAAGGTTTTTTTATACAAGTTACATAAGACTTGTGTTTTAGACATACCACCCTGGTTACAGTGGCATATAGAATTGCAAACTGAAGATTTTGGGAGATTGGAGCCTCCTGGCATCAGAAAGCAAGGGAAAGAGTATCTTTGTTAATCCAATTTCAAGTAGCTATCCTACTTCTGGTTCCCTCTCTAACTCTGTTGTTTAATTTCATTTCATTTTTCATTTTCATTTCATTTATGTGTGTGTGTGTGTGTGTGTGTGTGTGATTGTTGCATGGCTTGCTTCAAAGGTGAGCTTTTACACATTTTGAAATCCTGTATTTATCTTATTTAAAAATATTTAAGCATTCTTTTTTTTTAAATATTTAAGCATTCTATTTTAAAAAGCATAATGTTTCTGCAGCAAGATGGCAAACTAGTGTACATTATTTAAGTGTCCATTAAACACTGTGCACTAAGTATTTTAATCTTATCAAATTTAATCCTAACAACATAGCTGGATACTACCACCCTCATTTTATATATGAAAAAACAAAGGTATGGAGAAGTGAAATAACTTGTTCAAGATCACAGTTTGTGAATGGGAGGAGTTCCAGGGGTGTGCCTAATTCAGTGGTGAGCAAGGTATGGTTGGGGAGCAGGGTGGTGAGGCTGTGGAGACTTCAGGGGATTGTTGGGAGGAGGTCCCCTGCTGTAGCAGCAGCGAGGTGCATCAGGTCATTCCCTACCCACTGGCCATGTGGTAAGCAATTAGCAGTACTTACCCCTAAGTTTACCAAGTGTGAATTAGAGAGGCAAGTCAGTGTCCCAGAGGGCTGGTGACACCCAGTGAAATGAAAAAAATCCCCTTTGCCCAGGAGACTAGCTAGCTATTATACCCTACTGGCAGCACAGTCTCTCTGCCTTTCACCAACTACCGGAGTCAAGCTATATATCCTGTCTCTTCCCCACAAGTAGGCAGGCACGTAAAAGATTCATAAAGGAGCGTGCAGGGAATTTTAGCCTTAAAAATAAGCACTCAACAAAATAGATACCAACATTTGAGGAAAGCCAACAGAAAGAGATGCACCAAAGTAAGCAAATTTTACACTTAATGGAAATGGGAAATATGTAAAATAGAAATAATGGAAATATTTATAAAATATTTTGTAAAAATTTATAAAAATGGAAATAGTATCATTCTTGGGGTTAATGTGGAGATGAAGTGACTTTTTACATGGAAAGGGCTTAGAACATGATTGAAACATAGTAAATACTTGATAAATACTAAGTTATCAACAGACAAAAGGACTCTAATTTACATTGGCATGATTAGAGAGGATATTGTATCCATGCAAAAGGAACAATGAAAGATTTTGGAAATTAAAAATATAATTGTCATGGGGCGCCTGGGTGGCTCAGTCGTTAAGGGTCTGCCTTCAGCTCAGGTCATGATCCCAGGGTCCTGGGATCGAGCCCCACATCGGGCTCTCTGCTCAGCGGGGAGCCTGCTTCTCCCTCTTCTACTCCCCCTGCTTGCATTCCCTCTCTCGCTGTGTCTCTCTGTGTCAAATAAATAAATAAAATCTTAAAAAAAAAAAAATATATATATATATATATGTAATTGTCACAATAAAAAGCTCACTGGTTAGGATAAATAGAGTAGATGCTGTAGAAGACTTAATGCTTCAGCATTAATAGAAACAACAAATAATACAAGCACAGAATATTTTAATAAAACGGTTTATCAGGCAATCATGTGACCTCCTTGTTTTTTTTTATACTACGTTTTAGAAGATACAGAATTAACTTGCAAATATGAGACATTTTGAAGATTTAACAGTAGACTCTACAAAGGGAAAAGAATGAGCAGTTAATTTTGAGAAGACTGTGAACAGAACTCCAGGCCTAATAGAAATTCCTTCAGGATTTGATAGAGTTGATGAAGAAGTACTCATCCCTAACAGCTATTTCTTCTTCTTTTTAATTTAAATATAATTGACATGTAACATTATATTAGTTTCAGTTATAGAACATAATAATTTGATATTTGTATATATTATGAAATGATCACAATAAGTATAGTTAACATCCATCACCATATGGTTGCAATTTTTTTCCTTGTGATGAATTTTTAAGATCTATTCTCTTAGCAACTTTCAAATGTACAATATAATAACTATCATTAATACAAAATGCTAACTATAGTCACCATGCTATACATTACATACAAGGACTTCCAGTTATAAAATAACTGAAAGTTTGTACTGTTTGACTCCCTTTACCATTTCACACCTGCCCTACGCATCACCTCTGGCCGCCACTTACCTGTTCTCTGTATCTAAGAGTTCAGCATTTTGGTAGGGTTTGGGTTTTGGTTTGGGTTTTGTGTTTTTAGGTTCCACTTGTAGGTGAGATCATAATGTTTTTCCCTGTCTGATTTATTTAGCATAATACCATTAAAAGTCAATTGGCAGATGGCAAGATACCCTTCTTTTTTATGATTCAGTAATACTCCTGTGTGTGCACACACGTGTGCATGCGTGTGTGTGTGTGTATACATACCCTATCTTTTTTATCCATTCATCCATCAGTGGACACTTAGGTTGCTTTCATATCTTGGCTATTGTAAAATAATGCTTCAGTGAACACAAGGATGCAGGTATCTCTTTTCAAGTTAGTGGTTTTGTTTCCTTTGGATAAATACCAGAGTGGAATTGCTGGATCATATAGAAGTTCTAGTTTTAATTTTTTGAGGAACCTCCATACTGTTTTCCACAATGGCTGCAGCAGTTTACATTCCCACTAACAGTGCACAAAGGTTCCTTTTTCTCTACATCCTCACCAACACTTGCTCTTTCTTGTTTAAGGCCAATATTTTCTTACTAATTTTCTGTCTGGATGATCTCACTGATGAAAGTGGGATATTAAAGTCCTCTACTGATTGGGCACCTGGGTAGCTCAGTCTGCCTTCAGTTCAGGTCATGATCCCAGGGTCCTCAAATCAAGTCCCACATGGGTGCTCCCTGCTCAGTGGGGAGCCTGCTTATCTCTGTCATGCTTTCTGTCCCTATCTCTGTCTCTCTCAAATAAATAAATAAAATCTTTTTTTTATTTTTAATAAAATCTTAAGAAAAGTCCTCTACTATTATTGTATTGCTGTCTATTTCTTCCTTTAAGTCTGTTAATACTTGCTTTATATGTTTATATGCTCTGTTAGGTGCATAAATATTTACAAATTTTATATCTTGTTGGATTGACCCATTTATCATTATATAATAACTTTGTCTCTTACTGTAGTCTTTGTGTTAAGGTCTATTTTGTCTTATATAAGTATAGCTACCGAGCTTTCTTTAGGTTTCCATTTGCATGTGATACGGTTTTGAAGGTGGGGTTAGGAGCTTATGGCCAAGGAAGAATTCTTGAGACGTCATTGGTGCAAAAAAGGTGGTTTTTATTTAAGTACAGAGACAGGATTCCTGGGCAGAAATAGCTGCTACCCTGGGATTGTAAGGAACAACTGATTATATACTTTGGAGTTGGGGGAAGTAAAAACAAAGGGAAGTTTCCAAAAGGACTTTCATATGCTAAGGAAGACTGACAGGATCCTGGAGGCCTAGTCAAGCTAATACTGTTTTTATCTCTAGCAAAGCTTAACATTAAGACAGTTTGGGGGCACCTGGGTGGCTCAGTTGCTAAGCGTCTGCCTTCTGCTCAGGTCGTGATCCCAGGGTCCTGGGATCGAGCCCTGCATCGGGCTCCCTGCTCCGCAGGAAGCCTGCTTCTCCCTCTCCCACTCCCACTACTGTGTTCCCTCTCTCACTGTCTCTCTCTCTCTCTCTGTCAAATAAATAAAATCTTTAAAAAAAAAAACAAAAAACATTAAGACAGTTTGGAGTTTCCTGGAGGAATGTCATACTCTGCCTGCCTCAGGTATTTGTCAGTGGGCTGCAGGTTATAAGAAAATTTAATTTTATATGCATTTCCTTCTTCCTTTGTTCCCCACATCACATGGAATATCTTTTTCCATCCCTTCACCTTCTGTCTGTGTATCCTTAATATATGAAGCAAGTTTCTTGTAGGTAGCATATAGATAGATGGGTCTTATTTTCTTTCTTTGCGATTTGATGATTTTTTGTAGTGATATGGTTAGATTCCTTTCTTTTTATCTTTTGTGTATTTACTGTAGGTTTTTGCTTTGTACTTACTGTGAAGCTTACGTAAAGCAACTTATATTTTTAAGTCTATTTTAAGTTGATAACAACTTAAGTTTCAACACATCCTAAACCTCTACATTTTTACCCTCCCCCCACTTTATGTTTTTATGTCACAATTTGCATCTTTTTACTTTGTGCGTCCATTAACAAGTTATTGTGGTTATAGTTATTTTTACTAGTTTTATCTTTAAACCTTCATACTGGCTTAATACGTAATTAATCCACCACCTTTATGACATTAGATTATTCTGAATTTTACTATACACTTACTTTTACCAGTGAGATTTATAGTTTCCTGGTTTTTTGTTACTACTTAGTGCTCTTTCATTTCAGTTTAAAGAAGTACCTTTAACATTTATCCATTGGTGATGAACTCCCTTAGCTTCTGCTTGTCTGGAAAACTCTTGATCACTCCTTCAGTTCTGAAGGGCGGTTCTGCCGTATATTCTTGGTTGTCAGTTTTTTTGTTTCATTCAGCACTTTGAATATGCCATTGTCTTCAGGCCTGCAACGTTTCTTCTGAAAAATCTGGCAGTATTAACGGGATTTCCCTTTTACATAACAAGTTCTTTCCTTCTTGCTGCTTTTAAGATTCTCTCCTTGAGAAAAAAAAATGTGTCTTACAGTGGGTCTCTTTGGGTTCCTCTTATTTGGAAACCTCTCAAAACCTCTCTGAGATTTTTGGCTCTGGTTGTCTATTTCCTTCCCCAGGTTAGGATAGCTTTTAGCCATTTCTTCAAATAAGTTTTCTGCTCCTTTCTGTCTCTTTTCTACTCCTGGGAGGCCTATAATATGAATACTGAACAGCTAGATATTGTCCCATAAGTCCTTTAAGCTATCTACTCATTTTCATTGTTTTTTTCTTTTTTCTGAGTTCTACTATCTTACCTTTGAATTTACTGACCTTTCCTCTGCCTCAATCAAGTCTGCTGTTGAACCCCTCTAATGTATGTTTCAGTTCATCTATTGTATTCTTCAGTTCTGTGACTTCTTTTTGGTACTTTCTTATATTTTCTATCTCTTTGTTGAAATTCTCACTGTGTTCATCATTTCTTCTCTTGAGCTTGGTGAGCAACTTTATGACTATTATTTTGAACTCTTTATCAGGTAAATCACTTACTTCATTTCATTAAGGTCTTGTTCTGACGCTTTCTCTTCTTCTTTTGTTTGGAAGTATTCCTCTGTTTTTTCATTTTGCTTTACTTTCCCTGTTGGTTTCTGTGCATTAGATAAATCAGTCACCTCTCCCAGTCTCAAAGAAATGGCCTTGTATTGAACCTTATTATTCACCCCTGCCCTAGCTCATGATTTCCCAAGCAATCTATTTTATTTTAAGTGGCTCCCAGTAGTTAAAAGGTGTGCCAAGACCTGTCAGTGTCTCAAAGGGGAGCATCTCAGTCAGCACCTAGATTCAGGCTGATTGGGAAGCCTGACCCTCCACAGTAGCTTTTAAAGTATGCAAATATGCCCTTTTTTAGGGGAATACTGGGAGATGGACTTTTCTGTCTGCTCCCTCCATGCTGAGCCCTGGGGTGATAGGCAGTTAAGAACTGTTTTTTGTTTGCTGCTGTCCCCCTTTCACCTGTGAACACAAGCCCTGCTGGCCCTCAGAGCCAAACCATCAAAGGGTGTGTTCTCTGGGCAGCAGACACAAGCTCCTTTCTTAGCAACCCCAACAACCTGGGTGGGGCAAGAGAGTACAAAGATGGCACCCACCATCTTCCTTCCCTGGAGAGTGCCTAAGTAAGTTCTTATATATGTGCCAAACTAGAAGCCTGCCCCTAAGGCCGAATCTTCAACACAAGCAAAGAGGCCTCTTACACATAAAGACTGGGGGTGTGTTTCCTTCTCCTGTCTCTGCATTCTGCCCTGGGGGTGGTGGCCAACCAAGAACTGTTTTTCCATTTGTTATTAGTCCCAACTGGAGCCATGAACACAAGCCATGGGGGGCAATAGAACCAGATGGTCAAGGGGTATTCCTTGGGAAGCAGACATGTGGACAAGTTCTGCTCTGGGAGACCCTAGTGATCTGGAGCTCAGCAGAGGGAGCATTTGAAGATCGTACCTGCCCTCTGAGGTCTCTTGAGAGGATTACAGTCAGCTCGTAGATGTGTGTGTGTATGTAAGATTGTATTTATTTATTTGAGAGAGAGAGCACAAGTCGGGGGGAGAAGCAGAGTGGGAGGGAGAGAATCTGAAAAAGACTCTGCTGAGCCCAACCCGATGCACGGCTTGATCCCATGACTGCGAGATCATGACCTGAGTTTAAAACCAGGAGTCAGATGCTCAACCGCCTGAGCCACCCAGGCACCCCTAGAGGTGTGTTTAATTGGAAGCCTGCTATTCTGACCACAGCTATGAGAGAGGCTAATAGGCCTCCATCACAGAAAGACTGGGTGCCTCAATCTGTTGCCTCTCTGCTGTACCTACCGTGGTGGTAGCTGGTTAAGAACTTTCTCCAAGATCTGCAATCTTTAGCCCCACTGGTCACCAGAGCCAAGCAATCTAGAGGTGTCTCCTGGGCGGCAATTGAAAAAATCAGGGTGCCAGACAAGGAATATACAGGAAATACCAGTGACCTGGAGTGAAGCAGAGCGGGGGTGCAAAGATGGTACTTGCTGGCCTCCATCTTTGGAGAGTGTTTCAGTAGGCACCCCCAGATGTGTGTTAAATTAGATGTCTTTAGGCCTGTGCTTTAAGATACGCAAGTAAGTCTGTCTCGTAGAAAGTCTGGGCACTTTTCAGTCAGCTGCCTCTGCTCTGCCCTGGGGTAGGTGAATTTGCACTAACCCTTTAAAAACTGTACCTCAGTTTACTCTAGTCTTGGGAGTCTTGGGGTCACAGGCTCTAGTTGACTTTCAAAGCTGGAGATTTTGGGTGTTCATCTGTCAGGTGCAGGTCTTAAAAGTTGGGGTGCCAGATGTGTGGTTCAAACCCTTTGCTCTTCAGGGAGAAGTGTGAGGTTGTGAGTTCCCTCCTGATTGTGGGTTACCATGCTGGGGGTGTGGTTTATGGTGAGATTGTGTCTTGGCCTGTCCTTCCCCCTTTGACATGGGTTTTTTTCCCTTTCACCCAGTGGGAGGAAGTCATTCATCTAGTTTTGAAGTTTTTTCCAGAGGAAATAGTTCCATATGTAGCTTTTAGATTCAGTGTGTCCGTGGGAGGAGGTGAGTTTAGGATTCTCCTACATTGCTATCTTGAATCAGAACCTTCCTATTAGCTATTTATACTTGATAGGTATTAATCACTTTTAGTAAGATACCACATTTTAAATTCATATATCTTGTATTGCAAACAATGAAGACTCTTAGATACAGCATAGTAATTCAGTTGGTAGAGCAGTTTTGGGCACAGCAGATTATGGTGTATGACTAAATATAGGTAATGATATAATCTCAGTGCCCATTTATATAGGAACAAAATTAGATGGCTTACAATACTTGGTTTCAAGATGTAATTTAAAAAAGTTCTGTAAGCAGTTCCACTCCCAGTATGTACCCAAACACGAAAATGTCCACACACAAAAGTTAGTACTCAGATGTTCATAGCAGCATTATTCATAATAGCTAAAAAGTGGAAACACTCATGTCCACCATCGGATGAATGGATAAACCCAAGTTGTATATCTATACAGTAGAGTATAATTTATCTATTACAGTAGAATATAATTTATCAATTAAAAGGAATGACATACCACTTCATACGTAGTAGGATAGGTATAATTAAAAAGACAACAGCAAGTATTGATGAGGATACAAGGAAATTAGAACCCTTTTACACAGATGGTGGTAATGTAAAATATTGCAGCCCACTATGGAAATAAATTTGGCAGTTCCTTAAAAAGTTAAATACATAGTTATCATATGAGCATATAATACCAACTAGACATACACTGGAGAGATTGAGTCATATGGTCACACAAAACTTGTTCATGAATGTTTATAGCAGTGTAATTCATGAGAGCCAAAAGATAGAAAAGGCCTAAATGGCAGCCATAAAATGGAATGAGGTACTGTTAAATGCCACAACATGGATGAACCTTGAAAACATTGCACTAAATGAAAGAAGCTAGACACAAAAGACCACCTGTTGTATGATTGTGTTCATATGAAATGTCCAAAATAATAGAGACAGTAAGTAGATTAGTAGTTGCTAGGGGGCTATGGGTGGGTGGGAGGCACTGAGACTGACTGCTAAAAGGTATGGGATTTCTTTTTTGGGGTGATGCAAGTGTTCTGACATTTAGTATTGATGGTTATACAACATCTATTTGTGGATGTAAATGTGTTTGTATCTCTGATACTATTTTAGAATATTTTAAAGGAGTACTGAATGTAGAGTACAGGCTTTGAATAGATTACCCAAGCCTAAATTTTGATTATAGACAAGCATTAAAATGAATGTAGTATATGACTTTTTCTAGAAAACATGAAGAATTAAATCACTACAATAGAGATGGGTTGGAAGATGGAAAATGGGTGGATATACAGGGGAAACAAATGTGTTAAGTAGGGGTGAAAACCAGCTGATTATTAGCACAGAAACAGATCCCCCCCATCCTGTGCCAGTTGTGGAGTCATTCAGCAGGTTTAGTCAGTCATTTATCAAATTTTTTTTAATACAAATTATATGCCAAGCCCTGTGTCTACGTGCTGACTGTCTGCTTTGAATGAATCAGATTTTATCCCTTACCTCATGGAGTTCATAATCTAATGAAGGAGATGGGCAATAAAAAGGCAGAACAAACATTATGATTAAGAAAATGTTATGAAGGAAATTAATATCCCTTGCCTATTTATAGAAAATAGGGAAATAGGAGCTTTGTGACATACTTTTGGTAGGGTGATCAGTGATGGCCAGTGAAGGCCTTTCCAAAGAGGTAGCGTCTAAACTGAGACTTAAAAGGTATTGGAAGGAGTCAGCCATGGGAAATTTGGAGAAGGACATTCTATGCATAATGAAGCCTTTATTTGAAGACCCTAGGATGGCATCTTTGAGAAACAGACAAGAAGCCATTATGGCTGGAGCTTAGTAAATTGAGGAAAGAAGTCATGTTGTAAGCACTAATAGGGACTTTGGACCTTGCACTGAGAAATTACCAAGAGCTATTAAGCAAAGAAGTGACATGTTCTGAAAGACTACTCTAGCTTTGGGATGGAGAATGAAGAACTTGGTAAGAAAAAAAAATAGGGACAGCAGTTAAAAGGCTATGGCCGGGGCACCTGGGTGGCTCAGTCAGTTAAGTGTCTGACTCTTGGTTTCGGCTCATTGTGGTCTTGGGTCATGGGATCGAGCCCCTTGTTAGGCTCCACGCTCAGCTCCGAGTCTGTTTGGGACTCTCTCTTTCTCTTTCTCTCTTTCTCTCCCTCTGCTTCTCCCCTGTGCGTGCACAATGCGTACACACTCTATATTTAAAATAAATAAATCTTAAAAAAAAAAAGAAAAAAAGAGGCTATGGCCAGAGCTATCCCAGACATAAGGATGGTGGCAGAGTGGATGGAGAAGAACTATTAAATTCAAGGTATAGTTGGAACGTAGATCAGCTGGATTCAATGTGTTGGATGTTGTGGATGGTGGAAAAGAAAGATTCAGGAATTACTCTTAGCCATTTGTTATTAAAATCTATGTACTCTGCATGGAATCAAGTATGGGTGGTAGGAGTATGTTGTATACATAATGATACATAAGTTGATATTTATGTAGTGCTTTGAAAGTACTGCCACATCTAATACTCATTTTGGGTTCTCTAATTTTTTTAACTGAAACGTTGGTTTTAACTGAAACGTGTTGGCAGTCTGAATTTAGTTATAGTTTTCCTGAAGTAGAGCTTAACTGGCATTTGGAAGTGTTGAGGCTACTTAAAATTCTCACACCTAAAAATCAGTCCTTCCCCAAACTAAACATTATCTCTTACAAAATCAGTGTGGGGTTTTTTTGGGGGGGCAGGGGAAGATAGTTTTATTTTTGAAGGAATAGGGTAGAAGTTAGAAAGTTTTTCTAAGGGTTGGGGTGCCTGGGTGGCTTACTTGGTTGAATGTGTGACTCTTGATCTCAGCTTAGGTCTTAAGTGAGTTCAAGCCCTGCATACCAATGGAGCCTACTTTTTAAATAAAAGAAAAGAATTTTTTTCTCAAGAGTATATTTTCATGATGTGTAGTTAGATTTTGTCTGAATGAGAGTATAAGGTCAACTAGATTTTTATGAAAGATACCAAAAATTTTAAAAACTTGCCACACTGTTACATAATATAGTTGAATTAACAGAAATAACTTCAGATTGCTATTATTAAGCATTTTTCTTTTTAGAATAGAGGTTATTGCATACTATATAATTTCATGGGAAATTCAAATAAAAAACTTAGAGCTACCACAAATACATTCAGTACATTCTAGTATAATTTTGTTATACTTGATAGGAATATCTGTAAATTGATTATTTTTTCCTAGACTGTTTTCAAAATGCAGTTTTTAGCATTGATCTTCAGATGTTACAGATTTGCAGGAATTGATATATTAGTTCCTCAAGGAAAAAGAAATCAGTCTTATTTATTTATTTTTCAGAGGTGGCTGGATCCAAACAAACCAATAAGGAAGCAGCTGAAGAGTGAGCATACATATTTACTTGACATTTTACAAGTATACTTTATAAAGATAAAGGATTAATATAATCTGATTAATTAGAACTGCTTTTATTAATTCTAGGAGGATCTCCTTACAGTTTGAACTTCAGAGTCAAATTTTTTGTAAGTGACCCCAACAAGTTACAAGAAGAATACACAAGGTGGGTTTATGGAGCATATTTTTCCTGAAAATATTGTCAGAACTATTGCGAAATTTTGAAATTATTTAGGCAGATGTAGATTGTCATGGTGTGTAATTCTGAGATTCCCAGCCGTGACACAGAATGGGTTATAGATCTTTCATGTTTCCTTCCGTCTTGGATGGCTGGGAGGGCTTTAGGAGATTGGAACCCCAAGACCACCCCATCCAGCCACAAGCAGCCTCCTGAACCATATGAAATTAGATTTTTCTACTTGTAAAAAATGGTTAAGAAGTACTGCTGTAACTAATTGAGGTAATCAGATGATATTATAATTGTATCCAAGTGATGCTGCATAGTGAGAATTGTGTCTGCTTTTTTTTTATGTAAAAGTGTATTCTATATATATATTTTTTATTTCCATTGAGGAGAACATAGAATTTAGAAAAATATATAACCATTATGTGCAGGAGTAATGGTCAACAGGTACCTTTTTTTTCCCTCTGAAAATAGAATCTGTAGTTCCCTTTTGCTAAGATTAAAAGTCTTTTATTTTTTTCCTCCACCCCTACCATTTTCCTTAAAAGTATAATTAACATACATTGTGTTAGTTTCATGTGAACAGATACCTTTTTATAAAGGATGTTGGCAGGGAGTGCGCTAGCACACTTAGATCTTTAAGTGCCCACTTCATTGGCCATTTTAAGTCTGCTCTTGAGTCATGATCTAATTTTGTTGTCATTTCTACTTGACAAAGTGTACAGAAGAATGACCCAGGTGAGTATTTTGAAAGTGTATGAAAATTACGTGAGCTGTTTAAGGTAGAAATGGGAATAATCATAGTGTGGTATCTGTACTTGAATCTTGTGTATTGCTTGAAAGAATTAGTAATTAGTTTTTTTTTTTAAAGACTAAAGAAAACATTAGCATGTAAGACCTTCCATAAAAGTCTCAGCTATAAGAATATAGGTCAGTGATTATATTCAGAATTACTCTAAAAGGTAGGTGCTAAATTAGCAATTTGTACCTAAAGCTACCTGTAGATGGGCTGTGAGATGTTACCATGTTGGCCATTGTTTAGAATACTGTGGTGATGTGGAGCAACAAAAGAATAAATTAAAGATATTTAGCTGTATCTGCCAATCCTCAGGTGTTTATAAAATAGGGTTTTCAGTAGACCAAGTAAGTAGAGTTAGATTGACATTCTTGAGAGTCCTTTTCTGTGTGTTTGTTGAGGGCAAGGTGTTACCTTTTTTCTAAAAGAATTTAGGAATGTAGGCCCTGGATTAGGCAGTCCTAACATTCAAAACTAATAATATTTCCAAGGTAATTTATGTTGAAAAGCAAAGTTGTGTTATATGAATAACCTTCAGTTTAATATGGTAGCTCTTAATCAGTCAAGTTTTGTTGTTGTTAAATAATTAACAAAATCTTTTATTTTAATAAATAATTCTTAGTATTGTAAAACTTTTCCTAATTTTGGCTTAACTTCAAGAAAACTACTCTGAATTAATGAAAATTGTGAATTATAAAACATTTTTAAGTGCATTTTACTATTTCCTGGTAAATGTAACCTGAAATAAAGTAGCAAAGTATTCCATAATACATATTTTATGTAATCAGAGTCTTAAATGTATAAGAAATATTTGTAATTAAAAGACCAATAATTTAAAATTGGGTTTCTAGGGGCACCTGAGTGGCTCAGTTGGTTAAGCGACTGCCTTCGGCTCAGGTCATGATCCTGGAGTCCCGGGATCGAGTCCCGCATTGGGCTCCCTGCTCAGCGGGGAGTCTGCTTCTCCCTCTGACCCTCCTCCCTCTCATGCTCTCTGTCTCTCATTCTCTCTCTCTCAAATAAATAAATAAAATCTTTAAAAAAATAAAAAATAAAAAAAAATAAAATTGGATTTCTAATGTTTTTAATATTTATGAAAGGTTTGTTAGCATAGCAATTAAAATATTGTCATTTGGAGCCATAGTCATAATTTACTTCACTCAAAATAATGTCTTTGAATTTCTTAATGGAGCTTGAATGTGTTGATTGTTTTATAGCCTGTGTTTAAAACATAATCATGGAATAAATGTATCTCAAGGATAATTAA
Source organism: Phoca vitulina (assembly GCF_004348235.1). Lineage (NCBI taxonomy): Eukaryota > Metazoa > Chordata > Mammalia > Carnivora > Phocidae > Phoca > Phoca vitulina. The sequence continues at coordinate 100,612,810 of NW_022589704.1, forward strand.
GTTGTAATATCTTCCTGAAGTAGAAGGTAAAGCCAAGTTTGGTAGTAATCAAGCAATTACTTTGTGCTCAGTCTGTTGTCTAGAGGATTATCTTTTTCTCACTAAAAATAATGTATTCTTTCAAGAGTCCTTTATAATAGAATGTCCTAGAATCTTGTAACTGGTGGTATTTGGTAAAATGAGTTAAGTAGCTAGTTTTCATTATATTACCATAGAGTATATCAGTGAATCTCCACCCTCACTACAACTTAGAATCACTTAGGGGAACTTTAAAACATGCTGATGCCTTTGTCATACCCCTGAGATATTCTGATTTAATTAGGTCTCAGATGGGACCTGTGCATAGACATTATTAAAAGCTTCCCAGGTGATTCTAATATGCAGCCAGGGGTAAAGAAATACCCCTTTAAAACTTTAGTGCTTGGGTAGCGTTAATGCAGTGGTCATGATAATAATATGACACCTTCAGCTACAGTTGCTAAATTTTAAGGACTAGTTTAAACCCATGAAACAGGAAACATGCCACACCTCCTTACCTTGAGATTCCATTCTAGATAAGTCGTAGGAAAAAGGACCTATAGAGCCTACAGGTCATTTGGTATTAGCAGGTGCTGGCATCCTTAGAAGTGGAGTTTTCTCAGGAGTCATGACACTACAGATGACATTTCTTTGGTGCCTTTTTTGTGCTTAGGTATACTCAATACATAATAAGTGCTCATGGTATTGGTTATTGTCTGGATTAGAAAAGCTGTATTATTTTTACAATTATTAAACACGTCATTTCTGTATTTACCTCAAACATTATTAATCTATCTTAAAAGTCTTAATTGTCTTTAAAAATTGAGTTTTTATCACCTTATTTAGGGCCTGTGGGATACATATACTAGACAAGTGATATTACTTCCTTTTTTACAAATATAGAAATTAAGGCTCAGCCAAATTTTAAGTAATTTGCTAAAGAGCACCAGCTGGTTTAGCTTAGGACTTGAATTCTGGTTTCCACTCTGTCAGTCCTTACTGGGTGGTATATAAATAAAATTCAGCAGGCATAGGTATTATTTGTGTAAGATTTACAATATTATGTCAAGAATATACATGCCTTTTCAATCTTAACTAAAGATTGGTTCCTACCAGGAACCTTTAACTTTTAATTATGAAACCAAGAAGCTAGGTAGAAATATATTGTCTTACACTGAATAAGTAAGTAATATTTACAATATTACATATTAGTTCTCACAGGGAGTTTATGTACTTCATTAATATGTGAAGCCGAATATTTGTATCAACTTTTAAAAAAAGTTTTAGCGAATATCTGATTCTCTGAAAGCCTTAATTATGTTTTTTGGTAATTTGAATATTGTCATGGAGCTCTTTGATAATTTTAATCAGCCAGACAACTAAAATTGTTAGACATGATTTTTGATTCTTGGAGTGTGTATGCTTTTTTCAGTGGGGTAAAATAAAGTCTTAAAATTCCCTGTTTAAGCATTTAAAGCCACAAAATTTGGTCTTCTGCCAACGTTACGCATCATAGGTGACTTGTTGCAAGCATTGGCACATCTCTGAGGGAATGACTTAACCCCAGTAGTGGGGACAGAAAGACAATGCCATCTTATAAGAAATCTCAGCATTCTTTTTAATAGAAATTTATATTTTTGTTGGTTTTAAAAGGAAGTTGGGTACTTGGCAATTCTGATAGTAGGGAAGGCAGCTTAAGTTTTTTGTTTTGTTTTGTTTCTGACTAAAGAGAGCTTTCTTAACTCAAATGAAAATGGAAAGGTGCTTTTCTACATTTAGCAGCTTCCGACAGTGTAATGATGAGATGACCATAGGCCTGTCTTTGCAGCTGGCCTTCTGTCTCAGCAGAAGGGATGACTTCTCCACTTGATCTCTAGTGCATTGCTACTGTCAGCTCTCCTATGTCTCTGACTCAAGTTTTCTGTGTTTCCCAGTTCTAATTTCTACAAACACCAATATTTAGAATATTCTCCCTAATCTCCCTCGGTCACGTAACTCTTAAAGTTTTTATAATAGAAGCTAGTGGAAACAAGTTATTTGAAGTACAGAATTTCATTTGTCAAAGGATTTTAAAGATTGGGATTCATGAATGTATGAAAGCTTATTTAAAAATATCTTTATGTGCTAATATGTAGATTATAAAAGCAAATATTTAAATATTTCAATTTTATTAGTTAATATAAGTATACAATTTTTAAACCCTAAATGTTGTAATTCCAGTAAATGCTAAATGCTATCTCTTGCTCTTCTTTTTAAGGTACCAGTATTTTTTGCAAATTAAACAAGACATTCTTACTGGAAGGTGGGCTATTTTAAATTTTTAATAATGGGCTTTAAAAGTACTTTTAGTTGTGTATTATTTAAGTAACTCATGATCATTGCAAACGAATGATTTATTGAAAGATGGTTACATGCAGCATGAATTTTTTTTCATCAGATAAATTCTTTACTTATAGTTAAAATGTAAGTCATGGAAACTTCATATGTGTATAGTATTACAAAAATTACAGTGCTTTTGAAATTATTGTATTTAACCTTGGGTTATGTATTTTCTGTTTTGTTTTATTAGATTGCCCTGTCCTTATAATACTGCTGCCCTTTTGGCTTCATTTGCTGTTCAGTGTAAGTATCAACCCACTCCTGAGTCACATAGCATGTGATTGCATGGTCTGTGTTGATAGTACAGTGCCTTTAATGCAGGAGTTCTTTAGACATACGTTACTATACAGAAAAAAGTGATTGCAAAGGAAATATAATGGAACGTTCAGTTAGTTAGCAATTACTTAGATTTCTGAAAAAAAGCTTTTCTGAAGTTGTTTGAAACCTAGAAGAATGTTAAGTGTGTTGTAATAGCTTGCTTACATGGTAGCTAGCAGTTAAACAAATATTTTACTTCCAGAAGTAATAATGGAATTCATGACATTGCTGCTGATTTGGCTATCAGAATTACAGAACGTGTTTATTAAATTGTGACTACTTTCCTTCCATGTAATAGCTGAACTTGGAGACTACAATCAGTCAGAAAACTTGCCAGGCTACCTCTCAGATTATTCTTTCATTCCTAATCAACCTCAAGATTTTGAAAAAGAAATTGCAAAATTACATCAGCAACATACGTAAGGATTTCTTTACTTTTATGCTTTTTCATTAACTTCTTAATGGTATCTTTTCTAGAGAAATGATTTAAATTATTTCTAATGTGATTGTTATATTTACTTAATACAGAACAGTTACTGTTGTGTAAAATAGTAGAATTGATGTAAGGAAATGTGGGTTGTCTATACTAAAAAAAATTAATAGCTAATTTCATAGAATATATGAGGCTTTCCTTCATTTCTAGTGAGAACCATAAAACTATATGTAAACAGAAATTTGCTATTAGGGCGCCTGGGTGACTCGGTTGGTTAAACCTCCAACTCTCCATCTCAGCTCAGGTCTTGATCCCAGGGTTGTGAGTTCAGGCCCCCTGTTGGACCCCATGCTGGACATGGAGCGAACTGAAGGAAAGAGAGAGGGCAAGGGAGAGGGAGGAAGGAAAGGAGGGGAGTGGGGGTGGGAGGGAGGGAGGGAGGGAGAGAGAGAGAAAGAAAGGAAGGAAAATATTTGCCATTGTGTAAAGTTGACAGTTCTTTAAGAAGGAATTTTAGAATATTAATAGTATGTTCACAGATCAGTTGTTACAGATCAATCTACTTAGCGATTCCTTCTTAGCTTTTAGCTATGTGAAATGAATCATTTGGTAATGAGCCAAGAGGAGAAAAGGAACCTTATGTAATATAAATTAATTTTTAAAAGTCCTTTAAAAAGTAGCGTTTTTTTCATTCATAACAATATTCAACTTTGATATTTTGTGAGTCTTAATTTTTTGTGACATAATTTGTTTCAAGAAGAGATTTATTGCTTTGAATAGAAAATAATATTATTTATTGGTTTACTTTTTGCTTTAACATGCAATTCAAAATGCTCAACAGTGGAACTAAGGCAGTATTGCTTATTGGCTAAGAAAAAGTTTGAACTAGAGAACCAGACTGCCTGGTCTGAAATTCTGGTTAAGACAACTTAACACTCTTATAATCTTGGCCAAATTGCTTTCTAACTTTGCTTCTCTGTTTCATTATATGTAAATTGGGGATAATAAAAGTATCTACCTCTGGAGTTAATGTAAGGATTAAGTGAGTTTATATACAAAGTACTCAGAACAGTGCCCAGCACATGGTAAGCACTAAAGAAATATTAGCTCTTAATAGTAAGGAAACTTATTTCATTTGGTAATGACCCATGTATCTAAAACAGGTTGGCAAACTGGCCCACTGCCTATTTTTGTATGGCCCATGGGCTAAGAATGGTCTGTACATTTTAAATGTTTGAGAAAAATACAAAAAGAAGAATTAACATTTTGTGGCATGTGAAATTTTGAGAAATTCCAGTTTGGTGTCCATAGATGAACACTTAACGGAGCATAGATTGCCTTTTTGTCCTCAGGTCTGTGACTGCTTTCAAATAACAGCAGAGTTGAGTAGTTGTAGCAGAGACCATGTGACCTAAAAGCCTAAAGTATTTACTATCTAGCTCTTTTCAATTAGCAATAATCGCGCCTCAGATAAACCTCATTGGCTATGATACTGCCACTGCGCAAAGCTGTCTAGCTCTTTCAGTAAGTTTGCTGACCTCTGATATAAAATAAGACTAATAAAATGAGAATTTCAATAGACTGGCCTAATGCCGGTGAGGGGGCTATTTTGGTCTAACAGTAAAAATGCCATGTGTAATAAAAGTTTTACACATAGCATATCCAAATCAAGCATTTAAAGATAAACCAGATTTTTTTAAAAAAATTGCCAGTAATGGAAAAATCTCTTCTGTAAGGAAAAAGTTTGACAAGGTATTGATTATATGTTTGTATTTGGTTTAAAGAAATGATCCTCAGATCTTTAAACAAAGAAAAAATAGAATCATCCAGTTTAACTGAGGAGTAGGGGGTGGGGTGGGGAGGTAGAATATTTATTTAACTTAACTGAATTTTATAGAAAATTGAGGTACATGTGCTTTTTTTAGGAATCCCATTTTTATGATCGTGCATTGGCAGGCTCTTGGCTTCCTTTTCTGGTATCATTAGTGAGTGAAAGGTTGATATCTTTGCTTTTGTAACTTGCTGTTTTTGCTCTGCTATCGTCAGATAATATCAGATAACGAAGGTTTTTAGAAGCACATATAATATAGGAGTAAATCTGTTTTGAAAGCCTTTGCTAGAGTAGTAGTTCTCAAACTTGTGTTCATAAGAATCACCTGGCACATTTCTTAAATATAAACAATTTGGATGTTATCCCTTCTATATCAGATGTATACAGCAGTACTTCTGAAACTATCTGTGATGAAAGACCAGTTATTCCCCAATCTGTCATGGAATGAAACTTCTGAAAGATATAATAAAAGTGAATTACTAGGAAAGTAGAATGGAGAAATAGAGACGTAAAAAATTACAAGTCTTTGTTTCTCTTATTAGATTCAATAGACTTGAAATTACTCTGCCAAAATGCTATGAAATATAAAAGACTTTGACTCTCTCAGTTTCTGTACTTGTTATGAATCAACACCTGACTGTACACCATACTCTAAGAAGCATGCTTTGGAAGTTGTCTCAAAGTTTGCATGTTTCAGAAGCACCTGTGTGATTTAAATGCAGATACAGTATATGGACCAAATTTTGAAAATTTTGAAAAACACTTCTTTTAAAAAGTTGTCAGAGAGTAAATGACTTTGTCAGCCATAAGAACAGCTAGGGACTTTTAAAACCTCATCCATTTTTAAAAATATAGTTGCCACACGGTTATATTAGTTTCAGGTATATAACGTAGTAATTGGGGAAGTCTGTTCCTTATGCTACACTCACAAATATAGCTGCCATCTGTTACCATACAACGCTATTACAATACCATTAACTATGTACCCTATGCTGTGCCTAATGATTCCTCACTATTAACTCATTCTATAACTGGAAGCCTGTATCTCCTACTCCTTTCACATCATTTTGCCCATCCCCATTGGCAACCATCAGTTTGTTCTCTGTGTTTATGGGTCGTTTTGTGCTTTTTGTTTCTTAATTTTTTTAGATTCCACATATAAGTGAAATCATATGGTGTTTGTCTTGCTTAGTCTTACTGATTTCACTCAGTATAATAACCTCTAGGTCCATCCATTTTGTCACAAATGGCAAGATCTCATTCTTTTTTATGGCTGAAAACCATGTCGTATCCATTCATCTATCAATGGATGCTGACTTGCTTCCTTATCTTGGCTGTTGTAAATAATGCTGCAATAAGGATAGGGGTGCATATATTTTTTTGAAAGAATGTTTTCATTTTCTTTGGGTGAATACCCAGTAGTGGAATTACTAGATCATATGGTATTTTTAATTTTGGGAGGAACCTCCATACTATTTCCCACAGTGGCTACACCAGTTTGCATTCCCACCAACAGTGCACAAGGGTTCCTTTTTCTCCACATCCCCTGGTGCGTTCTTGTATTTCTAGAAAATAAAATATTCTACGAAATAATGATTTGTGTTCCTGAAAATGTACCCTCCAGGTAAGTTAGATATTACTGTACAGAACTAAGAGGAGTAGTCATGCATGGTGTATTATAAAAGGTTCAACTAGAATGCTGAAATATTTCCAGGTAAATAAGCTTTTTTTCTAATTTGGCCATATTTGTGATTGGTATAATTTTTAACATAATGTCTTTACAGAGGTTTATCTCCTGCAGAAGCAGAATTTAATTACCTGAACACAGCACGTACCTTAGAACTCTATGGAGTTGAATTCCACTATGCAAGGGTAAGTGAAGAGAACTAATTTGATGTTGTTGAGTTAGGCTCCATTTACTCAGTACCAAAGTTTTTATTTAATGCCCTGTTAGGATTAAGCAACAAATGGAATAACTAGTGAGTGCTGCCAACATAGTTGCACTGAAAATTTCCTATGAATAGAAGTATTTTCACAATCACTTAAGATTTAATACCTGAAGAGAAGAATGGTTGAAGTGGATTTTTTGTGTTATTTTTCCTCAAGCTAGTGTTCTATGTTATAAAGATAATTTTTGCAGACCATAAGAGGTAATAAAAACTATGCAGGAAAAGTAGGGTTTTTGACATTCATCATCGTTATTATAGAAGATGCTTTCACCTCAGTGAAGCTTGTGTTACTTGTTTTCATCATTTAGTGACATCATTATAAATTTTTATTTATAAAGCACAGACTGAAGTATATTATTGTACGTTGGTTGTGTTTCTTCTGTGCCACAAATCCCTTTATTGAGATGGAATTTACAGTCATTGGCTTCTTCTACACAACACTCTGTAACAACTTTTTCATTGTGTCAAACGTTGCTGCTTCCAAAAAACCCTTTTCCCCTACTCTAGGCATATTTGAAGTGGCTGTCTTTCATTTGTATGTCTCTACCTAGATTCCTTCTCATGATCTCTCTTTTTTTTTTTTTTTTTTAAAGATTTTATTTATTTGACAGAGAGAGACAGAGAGAGAGGGAACACAAGCAGGGGGAGTGGGAGAGGAAGAAGCAGGCTTCCCACTGAGCAGGGAGCCCGATGTGGGGCTCGATCCCAGGACCCTGGGATCATGACCTGAGCCGAAGGCAGACGCTTAACGACTGAGCCACCCAGGCGCCCCTCTCATGATCTCTTTATCAAAAGGTTATAGTCCTTTAGAATTACCTGGAGTACAGCTTTTCTACATAACCAGTTTTCTACATAACTTCAGCTTTTCTACATAACCAGTGATTATAGGTAACCACTGGTTGAGTTTGTGATAGGTTTTATATTCTCTTGGGACAAATTGCCAAGCCTAATAAGGGTAACAGCCTAAAAGGGAGTTAAGTTTTCCTTAGATAGATATTTTGAATTTATTTTAATATACACATTCAAAGTTCTGTTCCATATAGTAGTTTTATTGTTGAGGGCCTCACTTGGCCATGTTCTTCTAAAGAGGAGTGTTAGTTCTTTTATTTCACAAAGCTTATGTCAGTCTCTCCTTTAAAAAACCAAATGATTTGCTTTCCTCACATGACTATATCTGGTAATTCTGAGTGCTTGTAACTTGGAAATCTGTTTGTCTGATTCCATTTAAAATGTGTAGGTAAGGCTCTCTTTAACTTTTTGTTTTCTTTAAAATGTGCCCCATCCCCCTCTATTCCTATTTGGGGGTTGTTATATTTTAACATGATTCTCCAAAATATAACAGAGTGGTCAATATTTGTGCAACTAGATTTTGTTTTTTATCATAATAAAGTTTAAAAAATGGAACTTTACATATGTGAAGTAAACTATGGTTAACAATAAAAAGGCCCCTAAATTCAGTCATTTTAGTCGTTAGCAGTTTTGTAGTGTGCATTGGTATCTGATCTCAGTGACTGCTATCAATGAAATACAGAGTGTTAAGACTTTCCTTTTTTAATTTAAGTGACATGCTGGGTCTCAGACATAATTAACCATATTGTTATTTATTGATTTAAGGTAGGATTTTTTTTTTATTGTTTAAATTATTAGATTATAAACTCCTTTCTAAAAAAGCCATAAATGTAGAGTAACACATTAAATTAATTTACATTTTAAGTGGTCAAAGTTATTTAGAAATGTATTTGTACTGATAAAAAATGCCAGGGAAGGGTGTTTCCGTTGAGTGATACAGAGAACTCAAGAAGAAAACATGCAGGTGTTCAGTGAATGTGAAGGGGAATTTTACAGCATGCTGAACAAAAAGGAAAAAAAAGTGGAGGGGAGAGGATACATAAAGAGAATACTTAAGTTTTAACTCACTGTCACAAGCAAAAGTGTGTTTGAAATAATATTTTATTTGGAAAAACGAGGTAAGATGTTTTCTCTCTGCCTTCAAAATGTAGATTGAAAAAGTCAGAGAGTAGAACAAGTTATTTATAGCAATCTGCAAAATACAAATAGGTTTTAGAGCATTCATTGAGGTGGGTCTGATAGGTCCCTTGCATAGTGTTGGTGCTAAGGATTACTTAGTTGAGCAAAACATCAATTATCTTTGCCCTCATGGAGCTTGCAGGATGGTGGGGGAGAAAGAAATGGAGCATGTCTTGACAATTAAATATGTGAAGTCATGAAGGGAAAGTGCAGAATGCTATGGGATTATATGACAGAATATCTAGTACAGCCTGGGAGAAAAGGGTAGGGAAGGCTTCTGAGAAGAAGTAATTTACTGAAGCCAGAAGAATGAATAAGAATTAGCCAAGAGAGTGGTTTTCACCGTGGTCCATCAGCATGAATAAAGACCTGAAATCAAGAGAAAACATGGCATACTTGAGAAAATACGAACATTTTGTATGCCTAGGAGATTATATGAATAAGGGAAAAGGGAAATGTAAGAAAAAAAGAATGAAAACTTCAGAATAAAAAGGAGAGAAAGATTTGGGGTGAGAGAGCAGGGGGATATTTTGTTTCTTAAAATAACATATGGGGGCGCCTGGGTGGCTCAGTAGGTTTAGCGACCACCTTCTGCTCAGGTCATGATCCTGAAGTGTCAGGATCTAGTCCTGCATCGGGCTCCCTGCTTAGCAGGGATTCTGCTTCTCTGTCTGACCCTCCCCCCTCTTATGTGCTCATTCTCTCTCTCATTCTCTCTCTCTCAAATAAATAAATAAAATCTTTTTTTTGCCTTCTTTTTTTTATATTGTTATGTTAATCCCCATACATTACATCATTAGTTTTAGATATAGTGTTCCATGATTCATTGTTTGTGCATAACACCCAGTGCTCCATGCAGAACGTGCCCTCCTCAATACCCATCACCAGGCTAACCCATCCTCCCACCCCCCTCCCCTCTAGAACCCTCAGTTTGTTTTTCAGAGTCCATCGTCTCTCATGGTTCATCTACCCCTCCGATTTCCCCCCCTTCATTCTTCCCCTCCTGCGACATTCTTCTTCTTTTTTTTTTTCTTTCTTAACATATATTGCATTATTTGTTTCAAGGTACAGATCTGAGATTCAACAGTCTTGCACAATTCACAGCACTTACCAGAGCACATACCCTCCCCAGTGTCCATCACCCAGTCACCCCATCCCCCCCCCCCCACCCCCCACTCCAGCAACCCTCAGTTTGTTTCCTGAGATTAAGAATCTTTTAAAAAAATAACATAGTTTTTTTTTTTTGGTGTGTGTGTGTGTTCAGTTGTGTAAGTTTTAGCACATGTATAGATTCATGTAACCACCACCGCAGTCAGAGTAACGACAGTTCATTACCCCATAAAATCTTGCGTGCTACTCCTTTGTAATCTAACCTGCTTCCCCCCGCCCACCACCACCAATCCCTGGCAATCACTGGTCTGTTCTTTGACTCTATAGTTTTGTCCTTTCCAAAATGTCTCATAAATGGAATCCTATGTTATGTAACCTTCTGAGACTGGCTTTTTACAATAATACATTTGAAATTTATCCAAGTTATTGTGTGTTTCAATAGTTCATTCCTTTTTTTGTTTATTCATTCACCCATTGAAGAACATCTGGATTGTTTCTGGTCATTTTGTTTTGACTACGGCAAAAAATTCACTTACACGTTTTTGTGTGGATTTAAGTTCTCATATCTGTAGGGTGAAACCCCAGAGTGGGATTGCTGGGTCACATGGTGAGTGTATATTTAGCTTTATATGAAACTGCCAAATTGTTTTCCAGAGTGTCTGAACCACTTTGTATCCCTACTGGCAATATTTGCAAGTTCCAGTCATTCACATCCTTTTTGGCATGTGGTGCTGTCCATTTTGTTTTCTTTTTAAGCTTTTCTAATAGGTATGTTTTATCTCATCACGGATTTACTTTGCATTTCTCTAATGACTAATGATGTTGAGCATCGTATTTTCTCTGATGACTGTTCAAATGTTTTGCGCATTATTTAATTGCATTCTTTTTTTGCTCTTTTTTTAAGAACTCTTTATATATTCTAGATACACTTTTTTTTTTTTTAAGATTTTATTTATTATTTATTTGAGAGAGAGACAGAGAGCGCAAGCAGGGAGGAGAAGGAGAAGCAGGCTCACACAGGGCTCGATCCCAGGACCCTGGGATCATGACTTGAGCTGAAGGCAGACGACTTAACCGACTGAGCCACCCAGGTGCCCCTAGATACACTTTTTTGATAGATATGTGATTTGCAAATATTTTTTTCCCACTCTTTGGTTTGCGCTTTTATTCTCTTAACAGTCTTTCACAGAGCAAAAGAGAAAGTGATAGATTCTAATATTCCTTATTCAATCACTGATAGAACGGACAGTCTACCCAAGTTTTAGGCTTCATTGTGAATATCTTTTTTCCATAGGTATTTGTAATAATGATGAAGATAATTCTATTGAAAAGTAAATTTTGCCCGTCAAAGTTTCAAGAAGAGGAAAGCCTCTTCTAATGATGCTATTTTGATTATTCATTCAGTGAATATTTATTGAGCACCTTCTATGTTGCAAGTCCTGTTTATAGACACCATGGATACAGCAGTGAATGAGGCAGGTAAAACCAAACCCTCATGAAGCTTGCATTCTGTTGGGCAAGACAGATTATAAACAAATAATTGAGTACATCAGAATACATAGCAGGCATTCCATGGAAGTAAAGTTCAGTAACAGGCAAAATACCAATCTATACTGATAGAAGTGAGAATAGCAGTTACCCCTGGAAGGGTTTTATTAGCTGGGAGGCTCATGAAGCAGCTCTCTTGGATTTTAAAAATACGTATATTGGTTTGTAGTGGTTACAAAGATGTGTATATACTTATGTATATTATACATGTAAAATTTTGGGTTGCACATTTAAGATTTGTACATTTTACTATATATACATTATACTCAATTTTCTTTAGTTAACTGAATAAGTAATAGATAGTAATAGATGCTATGTAGAAAAATTACCTGAGAAAGGGGATTGAGGCAACCAGAAGTAGGGTATCAGGGAAGCCCTCACTGAGAAGATAAACAGAAGGCATTCTGCATATACCTAGAGGAAAGGAAACATCAATGAAAGGCCGTGAAATAGGTTGCTTAAGGAATAGCAGAGAGATCAGTATGGCTGGTGCAGTGTAAGCTAGAAGAGGAGAGTATTGATGAGGTTAAGGTGGAGTAGGATTTTATAAGACATTTAAAGACTTTGGCTTTTAATTCTAAGCAAGGCCATTAGACAGTTTGAACAGGTAAAAGACATGGTGGGATTTTGAAAAGATAACAGTGGCAGCTCTTTTGAGAGAAGAGCCCAGCTAGCAGACTGTTACCATGATCAATGTGAGAAATAATGGTGGTTGTGAGAAGTAATCAGATTTTGTATATATATAGAAAATGGAAGGGACAGCATTTACTGATGTATTGGCTATAGGATGTGAGAGAAAAAGGATTCAGGAATGATTCCAAAGTTTTTGGCCTGAGCACCTAGAAAAATGGAGTAACTATTCAGGACGTTGGGACTGACCAGAGAAAAGGAGGTGTGGGAGGGTGGGTCAGGAATTAGTCTTATGACAAGTTAAATTTAGAAGACTTTTACAGATCCACAGGAAGGAGGGTAGGCAATTCAGTGTACAGTACTGGAATTCAGAAGGGAGGTATGGACTGAAGATAGGCATCTGGGAATTGTCTGCTTACAGCTAATATTTAAAGCCATGAAATGAGAGCACTGAGGGGAAATCTAGAGGATACTGAAGAGAAACGTCCTCAGAGCTGGAATATTTCAGAGATTAGAAGTTAGAGAGATGAGGAAGAACTAGGAGAGGAGACCAGGAGGAAGCAGCCCTTTAGACAAAAAGAAAGCCTTTCATTCTTTCAGACACGTGTGTTTCTTTGAAGCCAAGCGAGTCAGGAGTGATCAGCTATGTTAGATAAGAACTGGATTAAAAACGTGGACATCATCAGTGACCTTGTAAGAACAGTTTTGTGGTATTATGATGGCCAGAGGCTAATTACAGAGTATTCAAGAAAGACTGTAAAGATAGTAATTTCAAGAGATTTTGCTGTACTGGACACAGGTAATAATAATAGTCAACACCTAAATAGCATTTACTAAGGGCCCAACGCCTTCTTAGGTAGGACTTTATGTCAATTTTTTTTTTTTTTAAGATTTTATTTATTTGACAGAGACACAGTGAGAGAGGGAGCACAAGCAGGGGGAGTGGGAGAGGGAGAAGCAGGCTTCCTGTGGAGCAGGGAGCCTGATGCGGGGCTCGATCCCAGGACCCTGGGATCATGACCTGAGCTGAAGGCAGATGCTTAACGACTGAGCCACCCAGGCGCCCCGGACTTTATGTCTATTAATCTCATTTAATCCTTACAACATCCCAGTGAGGTAAGAGTATTATCATCTCCACTTTACAGATGAGGAAAGCGAGACACAGAGATGTTAAGTAATTTAGCTATATGATAGCTATTTCTGTATTGTAGAACCAGTTTATAGCTTCTTCTTAAACCTTGTTTTTAATTTGCATGTATTTGAAAACTTTTTGGCAGATTGGTTAGAATAATCAAACAATTTAAAAATATAATCCCTTGAGGGGCGCCTGGGTGGCTTTGTCAGTTGAGTGTCGGACTCCTGATTTCAGCTCAGGTCATGATCTCAGGGTCCTGCAATCAAGCCCTGTGTCAGGCTCTGTGCTCAGCGGGGAGTCTGCTTGGGATTCTCTCTATTTCCCTCTGCCCCTTGCACGCATGTTCTCTCTCTCTCTCTCTCTCTCTCTCTGAAATAAATAAAATCTGTAAATATATATTCCCTTGAAACGGAGAAAAGAATCTCTTCTGTCAGAGTGGAGTTGTATATATGACTTCATTGGTATCACTCTATAGCATTCAGATCACCCAGTGACTTTCTTTTTTACTTTTTTTTTTTTTAAAGATTTTATTTTATTTATTTGAGAGCGAGGGAGAGCACAAGGAGGGGTGAGGGGCAGAGGGAGAGGGAGAAGCAGGCTGCCCGCTGAGCAGGGAGCCCGACGTGGGACTCTATCCCAGGACCCCGGGATTATGACCCACACCGAAGGCAGCCACCCAACCAACTGAGCCACCCAGGTGCCCCCACCCAATGACTTTCCATTATTCTACTGTGTGCTTTCACTCATCACAACCTGTCTAGACATAACTTTTGTGTGTGTGTGTGTGTTTTGTTTTAGGCATCTTTATGAAACTACTTGTATTCATTTTCACTGAATAATTTGAATTTACATACCTTGTTAAGCCTACGTAAGGCACACAGAAACATTTTTTTGAATTAGTGAATGTTATGCCTAAGTACATAAACATTTATACAAACATAAACATTTTAAATTAATCATATATGGGGGAAAACATAAAACTAAAAGGTTAAATAGAAAATAATTTCAACATGGATTACAGAAAAATTTAATATCATTTTTATTTTATTCATAATATTTTTATTTTATATTCATGCTTCATATTTATTCCAAGCGTTCTTTTAGACATGTAATTAGAAATATAGGAAAAAGAGATAGGCATTTAACAGGAGAAATACAAATGATTGATATTGTGAAAAATTGCTTGTTTTCCCTAATCATCTAAAATATAACCATGAAGGGCACCTACCTGGCTGGATCAGTTAGTAGAACATGCAGCTTCTGATCTCAGGGTCATGAGTTCAAGACCCATGTTGGTGTAGAGATTACTAAAAAAATAAATAAACTTAAAACAGAAATCTAAAAAATAAAATATAACCGTGAAAGTAACAATGAGATACCAACTTCATCAGATTTGCAAAAATTCAAAGAATTAAAAATATCCATTATTGGTCAGAGTATGCAAAGTGGACATTCTGAAACATTGTTGAAGTATAACTTGTAACTTAAACCCTTTTGGAATGCAAATATTAATGTGAATATAATCTTTGATCATTCATTTCTCAGATTCCATCCTTTGGAATATTTATATAGGTATTTTAATTAATGTGTTCAAGGATTTTTATTACAATATTGTTTGTAATACTAAAAAATTAGAAACACTCTGAATGAACAGAAATGGTCAAGAAATTATGACAAATCCATATTTTGGAATAATATGCAGCAATTAAAATTGATGAGTTAGAGATATATGATTGATATGAAAAGATGTCTACAAAATGCTAAGTGCAAAAGAAAAATTGCAGAATAATATATCCTAGTTTTTGTTGATTAAAGAAATTGTGTAGTTATGTATAATATGTATTTATATTTTTTTATGAACAAAGATCTAGAAGAGTATACATCTCAAAGTATTAATAGTGGCTATCTCTGGGGAATGAGGCAGAGAAGGTAAGGGACGGTCATTGACTTCTTACTTGATATTTCTATATTGTTTTGAAATCTTTTAATAATTACAAATAAGGGAATTATTTTAATAGGTACCCCACACCACTTAAAATTAATGTTGCTCCCATCCACAATACATAAAATTTTAGTGGGGCTGAGTTACTTTACTTTTAACATGTGACAGTAGACAGGCTGGAATATTAAGTAGTCATAGCTGTTTATGTTTAGAACAGTAGTCTCCAAAGGAAAGGAGGGAAGGCCACTATAGGGGAACATGAAATGAACGGTTGAGGATGGGTGGAAAATATTAGAACATCTATTCATATCCTAAATCTCATCCTATTACGTTGATGTTTTTTAACCTATTATAAAATAAAACAGAGATACAAGTATGTACTATATTTTAGTGAACATCTGCAGTTACCTCCAGGTCAAGCAGTAGATTTTAATTTTTAAAATTTTTTTTTTATTTATTTGAGAGCAAGAAAGAGAGAGCATGATCAGGGGAGAGGAGCAGAGGGAGAAGGAGACTCCCCACTGGGCAGGGATCCCGATGTGGGACTTGATCCCAGGACCCTGGAATCATGACCTAAGCTGAAGGCAGACACTTAACTGACTGAGCCACCCAGGTGCCCTAAGCAGTAGATTTTATTTTATTTTTTAAAAGTGTTGGTGTTTTTTTTTTTAAGATTTTATTTATTTATTTATCTGACAGACACACAGCGAGAGAGTGAACACAAGTTGGGGAGAGGGAGAAGCAGGCTTCCTGCTGAGCAGGGAGGCTGATGTGGGGCTCGATCCCAGGACCCGGGATCATGACCTGAGCTGAAGGCAGACGCTTAACGACAGCCACCCAGGTGCCCCTAAGCAGTAGATTTTAGCCAGCCATTCCAGAAACACTCTTTGTGCCCTGTCCTAGTAACAGCCTCTTCCTGTATACATTGAGTTTTTTTTTTATGATTTTATCACCCAAGTGTGCCTTCCTAGATACTACAACTAGGTTTTGCTTTTTGTTTTTTGTTTTTTTTTAACTAGATAGCTTTAAATCTGTTAATCCCTCCTTTCTTAAAATTTTCTTGTGAAAGAACTTGACCATTTCACCTTTAATTTCTCATGGTTTAGACTTTACTGATCACATATTCATGGTGTAATTCTACATGTTCTGCTACTCTGTATATTTCTTGTAGATTGGCAGCTTGATCAAGGGGCATGTTCAGAGTTAGATTGATCCCCTTTTTGTGTTACTTCATCAGGAGGCACATAATGTCCGGTTTTCACTTTTTTTTTTTTTTTTAATGTTAGCAGCCATTGATGTTCAGATAATTTTATAGGGAGTCCTCTCCCTTCTTTTACTCATGATTACCCAGTAGCACAGTTCATATAAGAAAAGCAAGGAAAGTGTTACTTGATTGTTGCCTCTTATTTTATCAAGTTTTCAGGGTAATGAATTGGTTCCCTTCCATCCTCAGAGATACACAGTTTTTAAATAATATCATTATTAATTCATGGATTAAATATTTTTGACAGGTTTCAATATATTACCATTTTTTTTCCTTATTGAAGCTCAGATTGTCCCTTGTGGCCACTTGTCTCTTCTTTTGATCCGTCAGTCCTTTTGACATGACCTTTGTAGTCAGCTTCCATGCTGTTTAGTATTTGAAGATGTTTCAGGCTCATCTATTTACTGCCATAGACCAGGAATTAGCTATTTCTTCAAGAAGTCCTTATTTCTTTTAATGCAATATGATATTTCAAAATCTCAGTCTGACTGTTAACAATGTTCGTTCCTACTGGTTTGTCATTATTTCTATGCTGTTTAAGTGTACTGAGTTGGAATCTTTGTTTCTACATATCTATATTGAGATACATAGGATATTTTAATTCTTAGAGAACTCAAGGGATTCCAGAATTAGAATATTCCACAATTAATTATGTTTTTATCACACATTACACTTAAAACTGTAATTGTAATATCACCATATCAGTTATTACTGAAATGGTTAAAAATTTTCCCCATTTTTTTATGGTTGCTTTAAATTTACATTGTCAAATCATATAGCCACTGCATATTCTAATCTCTCCCTTTTAATCATTATTTAACCTATGTTCCGTAGGTAACTATATATTTAAAGCTCATTACAAGTATTTATAATCAGAGATTATATGAAACATATTCTCTAGTATTGTGACTAAGTAAATATAAGGATATTACCATCAGTAATCAATTGAGAAACACTTATTTGAGAACCAGGCTCTGTGAAGAATGTGAAATTGTATAATGGTTCATAGATGCTCAGAGTATGACCACAGACTGGCGATGATCCATGGACTACTTATTACTGGTCCATGATGAGATAAGTACAGAAATTGAGAGTTAGCATTGAGAAAACTTTATAGCATTCTGACACCAACCGTATGATCACTATAGTTTGTAGAAGCATTAATACCTGAGAGATTAGAAATTTAAACAAAACAAACCTAACTGGTCCTTCACCACAGGTAGTTTACCATAGGTGGTCCCCTATGTATATACTATCCTAGCTGTTGTCACATAGCTGACAGTAATTATGCATTTCAGATGAGTGGTTTAAGAGACAGATAAATATCCAGGTGAGAAACTTGTAGATATGGGCTAATGAAATTTTCACAGAGAAGAAGGACTGCATCTAGACTTTGGTTTGGTGTGATTAGTCAGAGAGACATGAAGACGTCATGAGAACTGCATTAACAAAACGTGTAATTATGGGTACACAAAACATCATGGAACTGGCCTGATAGGAAAAGACCGTTTTAAACTAGTTAGAAGGGGGAGATAAAATGGGATGAGATGGTTGTGTAAAGACCTTCAGTGCCAAGCTAAACAGCTCAGACATCTTCCTACTGATGATAGAGCTCCATTATTTTTTTTTAAAGATTTTATTTATTTGTCAGAGCGCAGGCAGGAGAAGGAGGCTTCCCGCCCAGCAAGGAACCTGATGATGGACTCGAACCCAGGACCCTGGGGTCATGACCTGAGCCTAAGGCAGACAGATGCTCAACCGACTGAGCCACCCAGGTGTCCCAAGATCCATTCATTTAACATATGAGTACAGTTGACCCTTGCACAACGCAGGGTTTAGGGGCGTCAACCCCTTACTCCTCCCACCAGTACAACCAGAAATCTTCATATAACTTCTTATTCCCCAAAAACTTAATTACTAATAGCCAACTGTTGACCCAAAGCCTTACTGATAACATAGTCGATTAACACATATTTTGTATGTTAAATATATGTATTATATACTATATTCTTACAATAAAGTAAACTAGAGAAAAGAAAATGTTACTAAAAAAATCATCAGGAAGAAAAAATACATTTACAGTACGTATTGATACATCTGTTTACAAGATGGTCTGTTAGTAGCTATATCAATATTATCTTATAGATACAAAACACTGTAGACATTAAATGTATTACTAACAGTAGACATCAAAAATGAAAAGTTAATGTGAAAAAGAAATTCATATTTATTTACATGTGTAATGATTCATACGTTGATAATTAAGAAGTAGCACTATGAATGCTTTATGGTAGCGTAGCCTATATTCTAATGAATGAATCCTTATAAAATGTTTATGGCATACAGTATTACAGTTGTAGCCCTAATACAATATGGGAAACATTGTTAATTAAACAAATATTTCCGTACCTGTGATGACAGGCTGATATGTAGTCTCTCCAATTATGAGAGAAAGAGGTATGCTGCATGATAATGTAATTTTTTGAAAGCAAAGTTATAAAACATTAAGAAAACTAAGGCGCCTGGGTGGCTTAGTTGGTTAAGCGACCGGCTCTTGAATTTTGGCCCAGGTCATGATCTCAGGGTCCTGGGATCAAGCTCCTCATTTGGCTCTGTGTTCAGCAGGGAGTCCGCCTGAGATTCTCTCCTTCTCCTCCTCTGCCCCTCCCCGCTATGCACGTGCTCGCGCACTCTCTCTCCCCCTTTTTTTTTCAAATAAATAAATCTTTAAAAAAAATTAAGAAACTTAACACCTTACTAACTTTATATTAGATACTACTGAGTTTATTCCTACATAAGGATAGGCTGTCCACTTCCATACAAGTCTTGCACATGATGTTCTACAGGCAGATACTTAGACATTGTTGATGATGATGACACAGAAATTTCTCATATAGTTCTCGCCATACAGTTAGATTTCTCCACAAAGATACCCACACACAGATACAACGGATAAGTTTACTAACTGAATGGCATGATGATTATTTACTGTTCATTAAGTGGAAGTGAATTGTCATAAGATCTTCATCCTTGTCATCTTCACACTGAGGAGGAAGATGAGGGCTTGGTCTTACTGTCTCAAGAGATAGCAGAGGTGTAAGAAGTGGAGGAGGTGGAAGGAGAGGCCAGTGTAACTTGGTGTAACTTTATGGAAATGCATTGTAATTTCTGCCTGACTCTCTTGCTTTTTAATTTTCTAAAAAAGTTTCTATGGTGGTACCAATTCTTCTTCCACAGTCTGCTTTCATTTTAGTGCTCATATCATAGAAGGGCCCATGTTGTAAAAGAAGTCAAAAGCAGTCTTAAATAATCAGAACTCTTCTACCAGATTGTCAAATGTCAGTTCATTTGCTACACTGCTTCTTCGTCGTCATCTGGCACTGGTTTGGAAGCACTCAACCTCTATCAAGTCATCTTCTGTTAATCTTCTCATATGGTGTCTGTTAGCTCTTGAATTTCTTGATAGGTCCATATCATGAAACCTTTCACCCTCCATCTTTTTGCCATATCTGCAATCTCTTTCATGATTTTCTTGACTGGCTGTGTTGTAAATTCTGTAAAGTCATGCATGGATGGCATCTGGACACAGTTTTTTCTAGCAGGAATTTTTTTATTTCGGGCTCGATGGCTTTCACAGCCTTTTTTATGACAATGGCATCCTAGTGTGAGCTTTCCAGACTTTTATGATGTTCTATCAGGGTTCTTTCCTGTAGCCTGGACAATCCTTTCCATAGACACCATGTGTAATGAGCCTTACAAGTCCTTATGATCCCCTGATCTAGAGGCTGACTTAGAGATGTTGTGTTTGGGGGCAAGTAGAATACTTTGACATCTTTGGTGTTGAACTCATGGGGTTCTAGATGGCCAGGTGTATTGTCCAATATAAAAAGAACTTCAAAAAGCAGTCCCTTACAGGCAAATTACTTTCTTACTTTAGGGACAAAGCACTGATGGAACCAGTCTGGAAAAAGGGTTCTCATTGTCCCGGCCTTCTTCTACAACCAAAAGACTGGCAGATGGTATTCATATTTTCCCTTCAAAGATGGAAGGTTCGCAGCTTTATAGATATAGGCAGTCCTGATCATGAACCCAACTGCATTTGCACAAAACAGAGTTAGCCTGTCTTCTGCTTTAAATCCACAGGCTTGCTTCTTTGCCTTACTAATAAATGTCCTTTGTGGCATTTCCCCACCCCCCCAGAATATGGCATTTTAATCTGTATTAAAAACCTGTTCAGGTAGATACCCTTTTTCCTCAGTGATTTTCTTTCTTTCTTTTTTTTTTTTTTTTAAAGATTTTATTTATTTATTTGACAGAGAGACAGTGAGAGAGGGAACACAAGCAGGAGGACTGGGAGAGGGAGAAGCAGGCTTCCTGTTCAGCAGGGAGCCCGATGTGGGGCTCGATACCAGGACCCTGGGATCATGACTTGAGCCAAAGGCAGACATTTAACGACTGAGCCACCCAGACACCCCTCCTCAGTGATTTTCTTAATGGCATCTGGGAACATGGTTCCAGCTTCTTGTTCAGCAGAAGCTGCTTTTCCTATTATCTTGTCATTTTTTAAGCCACACTTCTTTCTAAAATTATCAAACCATCCTTTGCTTGCATTAAATTCTTCAGCTTTAGATCCTACACCTTCCCTTTGCTTTAAGTTGTTGTATAATGACTTCGCTTTTTCTCAGATTATATCAGAGTCTGTAGGTATAGGCGTACCTTTCTTATAGCACTCTAGTACCCACATGAAAGCATTTTCAATACGAGATGAAAAGGTACAGTATTTCACACAAAGTACCAGGTTTTTGTGCATGCAGGTGTAGTTGGAGCAATGGCTTCACAAATTTCCTGTTCATTTTTTACAATGGTCCTCTCACTGGATTCATTTATCTTGAAACAGTAGGCAACCACAGCTGCAGACCTCAATCTATGGGACGTATCAAGCAGTTCAGCTTTTTCTTGTAATGTCATGATTTTCTTTGCTTCCTGGGAACACTTCCAGCATCACTGAGTAGCACTTTGTGTGGGTATGGGTCCCATAATGTTATTGGAGGTTTACAGTATTGACACTAAACACATTGAAAAATAAGCAACAACTGTGAGAGATCACTTTTACTGCTATATGCAATTTTTTGGAGAGACTGAACTGCTCACACAGAGATGATTAGTGTCACACCGTGTTTTAAGCAGATACTGGCAACACTTGTACTCACCACAACAGCAACAGGAGGCTATGAAATTATTACAGTAATACAGTGTGTACTACAGTAAATGTTATACAGTTATGATTTCATACTGTATCTTTACATTTGTTTACATTTCTCTCAACTGTAATGGTGCCATGTGTGGTCTGTCAGTGTGTAGAAGTTTTGGTAAATCTTTTTATAATAGATTCATGTGTATTTTATGGTAATAAATGATAAAGTAGACTAGTATCTACGTATATTTTATGCAGTCAAGACATACCTAACTTTAAAAATTTTTTTTGATATTTCTAGACTCTGTGGTTTGTCTGCAGGTGTTTTGAAATTGTTGAAAATCTCCAAAAAATTTTCAAATATATTTATTGAAAAAAGTCTGCATATAAGTGGACCCACACAGTTCAAACCTGTGTTCTTCATGGGTTAACTATACAAGGCACTTTTCTACACCTAAAAATATGGCAGTGGAAAAAACAAAGGCCCTGTACTTTGCTACTTAGGTTCTAGTGAAGAAGAGTAAAAAATAAA
This sequence comes from Phoca vitulina, assembly GCF_004348235.1. NCBI lineage: Eukaryota > Metazoa > Chordata > Mammalia > Carnivora > Phocidae > Phoca > Phoca vitulina. Next base: position 100,635,121 of record NW_022589704.1, read on the forward strand.
CAGATTAAACAAGGCACTTTATAGCATAATATTAGATAGTAGCAAGTGATAAAAAGAAAAGCAAAGATTTTAAAATAAGGTGGTCATCATGCATTTTCCTATACATTGGAATGAATAGCATTTATGTCTATTAAGGACATAACACTTGTTATTTTGATCTTGCCCACTTCTGGCATCACCTTGGGAACTGCCAGTTCAAATCTAGATATAGCTATAATTTAAGAATTTGAGTTCCTAGATATCCTGAACATGTTTCTTTCTTTTTCTTTCTTTCTTTCTCTTTCTTTCTTTCTTTCTTTCTTTCTTCCACCCCCCCAGCATTCTTTTTTTTTAAAATTTTTTATTGTTATGTTAATCACCATACATTACATCATTAGTTTTTGATGTAGTGTTCCATGATTCACTGATTGTGTATAACACCCAGTGCTCCATGCAGAACGTGCCCTCCTTAATACCCATCACCAGGCTAACCCATCCCCCCACCCCCCTCCCCTCTAGAACCCTCAGTTTGTTTTTCAGAGTCCATCGTCTGTCATGGTTCGTCTACTTTCTTTTTTTGTTTTTTAACATGTTTTTCTACCAACATAGCAGCTTGACTGGTTTATCTATTTGTTGAGTTTTGCATATCTCTTTAATGGTATTGGTTCTTCTCAAGTGCTTGGTGATCCTTGGTTGCATACTTCCTTTTGTATTTGTGATTCCTAGTTCACCTGCTTGTGGATATTGTCTTTGCTATGGCCTGCCTTAGGTGATGGTGGAAGAGGGAAGGAATATTCTGCCAGGGAAAACATGCCTATAGTTGGCCTGTCTCAGTTTGGAGTTCTTTATCCATTCTGGAGATCACTCTGATTTCTGTCCTGAATATCCACACTCACTGTTTTAGATAGGCTGCACCTACTTCTGTGTCCCATAGCTCAGTCCAGACAGGGCAGGATTATAGGGTTGGTAGGAGCTAATTACCTTAGCTGCTCTCTGCCTGATCATCCTGACACTAATTTGACGGCTCCCTTTATTTTTTTTATTTGTTGTCTATGAAATTGTACCTGTTGACTATACTTTTCTTTCTGCCGTCAAATAGAACTTTCGCTTCTGTGTGTAGTTTAGGCTATGGTCTTCTATAATTTTTTCTTTCCTTAAATCTGATTTTATCCTCTTTATTATGTCTTCACAAATTCCTCAAAATGTCTGGTCCCATTGATTATATACCTTCAAGTGTTACACGTTGTTTGCATGTATCTTCTCCAATGTTTTATGAGATTCGGACCAGAAGGAGCAATAGGAGCGTATATTAAGCCTTCCATTTTAGCCCAAACTTCTAATTGATGTTCTTTAAAAAATTATTTATGACTCTTATAATGGTGTACAATAATGGTGGTTATTGCTAAATAAATTGTGTGGCCATACAGTATACACTGATATGTTACTTTGGCCATTTGTTATGTATTATCCTATTGAACAGGTTAATTTAGTAAGATTTTATTTAAGTAGAAATTATTGAAACTACATTTTAAAGGGTTTTTTTCTGAGGGACACAATTATTAAAATCTTAATTATAATTTCATCAATTAGTTCTATCTTCTGAGCATATGAATAGGTAGGGGGTAAAAGCATTATTGCTTTATTAGCTTACCTGTCGAATGTTTCAAATCAGTAGCAAACTATTTCAAGGTTGATTAGCATCTGAGAAAATAATTTAATTCTCATTTTGTCAGTAGTGCAGATTAGCTATTCAAGTTGGATCAGTTAGCATGAAAACTCTCCCTTTCCTCAAAGCGTAGTTCAAACTTTCTTCTCTGGAATCTTTCAGACTCTCCAATAGTTGTTCCCTACTCTATACTGCCATGATGTTTTTGTTGTATTATATTAGTTATATGATTTATCATTATATTGGGTGTCTTGTTTTATTACAGGTTACACTTTACCAAACTCTGAGCTTCTCCATGTTTTATTCATGTTTGCAATCTTGGCACTATATTTAAACAGTAGTTGGGTCAGAATAGCTTTAGAAATGGAAAAATGTATATTAACTCTTCCTTCTACAAGATGAAAAGGCTTTTGATTCCTTATCTTAAAACTCAGTTCCACTTACAAACTGTGGAAAATCCTGAGATCATTTTTACTTTGGATTAATGAATTTTAATAATGCAACATTTAAGTTTGATGTGAAATAGGTTCTTCGTTTTTATGAGGTGACAATTACCATATGGGTTTGTAAATATTATGCAATTATGTGCTGACTTTGAAAATGTTATATTGTGTTAAAAAAAACTTATCCTATTTTTAAAATATATATTTAACAGGAAAAACCCAGTATTTTAGATTTGTCATTTTCTTTTTTTGAAGGATCAAAGTAACAATGAAATTATGATTGGAGTGATGTCAGGAGGAATTCTGATTTATAAGAACAGGGTACGAATGAATACCTTTCCATGGTAAGAACTTCCATCAATACTTTTGCTTTTACCATTATATTACCAAATATAATAATCCATATTAAAGAAAGTGATTGTTGGGGTGCCTACCTGGCTCAGTCAGAGGAGTGTGGCTCTCTTGACCGTGGTCAGGGTCCTGAGTTCAAGCCCCACATGGGGTATAGAGATTACTTAAATAAAACTTAAAAAAAAAAAAGAAAAGAAAAAAGAAAGTGGTTGTTAAACTCTATTAATGTTGTCGTGTAACTTACCCCACTTGAAATCTATTAGAGAATACCAAAATAATTTAATTATTTATTTTTAAATGTGCGTAATCCAGACAGGGCAGTATTTATAGAGAATACTACTTCATGAATTTTTCTCTTGGAGAATCTCTGAATTTGCACTAGCTAATTCTGTCATGTTTACTCTGTCTTGTACCATGTTGATTGCTTTAAGTCAGTATTTCATCTAAGTGCATTCAGTGGGGTGCTAGTTTATTAGTTGGAACATGGGCATGGTTGCTGCATCTAAGATCCACTGTCACAGTGGTTTAAATTGGTGCTAGGAAAATATGGTAGCTCCTGGGGTTTAAAACTCCTCTTTCTTTAGTTTTACTACTCTACTATCCTTAGCATGTTGTCCTCATTGTCCAGGATGACTCATCTACCATTACTTCTGTATCCCAGAATGAGGAAAAAGGAAAAGTAGCATCTGCCACTTTCCTTGAGGGGATAAATTGAAAATCATAAAAATCACATCAGTCATGTGTCTTATATATTATATGAGTAGCTCTGGTTTTTTAAAATAAATGGAATGATTTTCTTTAGCAGAACAAATACAAAAGAAATACATTGTATTAATCTGTTTCTCTTTACATCTTCTTTTAAAAGATTTGGTCTGATTTTTCACTATCTGATTTTTATTTAGTAGGTTTTTGTAATTAGTCACTTTAATAACACTTAAATAGGAATATGATAAGTGACAGAAGCAACTGTTTTAGAAAATAGCCACAACTTTGTTTAAAAAATAAAGATAAATTTCCTAGATAGGTCACAAAAAGATATGAACCAGAAAATACAAAAATTGAAATGACCATCATGACAAATACTTTTGCTCTTCAAAAGACACTTTAAAGAAGATGAAAAAGCAAGACACAGTCTTTTGTAAAATATATATTTGATAAAGGACGTATTATGAATATATAAAGAACTTTCATAGCTCAGTAATAAGACAATCTGATTAAAAAGAATAGGCAAAATATTTGAATAAACATTTCCACCAAAGGACATATACAGATGGCAAATGAGAATATGAAAAGATGTTCAGTCATCAGTGAAATGCAAATTAAACCACAGTGAACTCACCCACAGAATAGCTCCAGTTTAAAAAAAAATGACAATACCAAATGATGGCAAGAAGCAGAGCACCTGAAATCTCATACATTCCTGGTGGGAGTGCAACCTAGTATACCAACTCTATTTTTTTTATTTTTTATTTTATTTTTAAAGATTTTATTTATTTATTTGACAGAGAGGGGGCGGGGAGAAGCTCAGGCTTCCCGCCAAGCAGGGAGCCCAATGCGGGGCTCGATCCCAGAAGCCTGGGATCATGACCTGAGCCAAAGGCAGACGCCTAACCCTCTGAGCTACCCAGGTGCCCCCTAGTATACCAACTTTAGAAAAGAGTTTGGCAGTTTCTTTAAAGTTAAACCTAGATTTACCATATAATCTAGCATTTCTGTTCCTGGATACTTACCCAAGCGAAATGAAAACCTAAGTTCATAAAGAGATTTTCACAGTGATGTTCATAGCTACATTATTTATAGCAGCACAAAACAGACGTACAAATATCAGTTGGTGAAAGGATAAGCAAATTACGGTACACTTCCACAATGGAAAACTGTTAAGCAATAAAAAGAACTGTTGGAACGCCTGGGTGGCTCAGTCGGTTGACTTCAGAGGGACACCAAGGGAACATTTTGAGGTGATCAAATGTTATATGATGATTTTGGTGGCTGGTAGTTACATAACTGAATACATTTGTCAAAACTCTGAATTGTTCATTAAAGTTGGTATATTTCATTTTATATGTAAATAACACCTCTGTAAAGTCCATAAAAGAAAACTAAGTATCATTTAGTGTTTCATCTTACATCTTTTAAACACTTACTATATAATTCAAACCCTGGTATGTTCAGAGGATATAAAACAATTCAAGACATAGCCCCTGCCTATTAGTGGACACACAAGAATTAATTATAAAATTAATAACAATAAGAAAAAATGTAATTAAAATCTTCAGAGAAGATAATTATCATTGTCAGTTTTTACAACAGTGAAATAATAAATGCACATCTTAGATTTTAATACACTTCTGATTTTACTAGAGGCAATTTTTTTTTTTTTTTTTTTTTAAAGATTTTATTTATTTGACAGAGAGAGACACAGCGAGAGAGGGAACACAAGCAGGGGGAGTGGGAGAGGGAGAAGCAGGCTTCCCGCCGAGCAGGGAGCCCGATGCGGGGCTCGATCCCAGGACCCTAGGATCATGACCTGAGCCGAAGGCAGACGCTTAACGACTGAGCCACCCAGGCGCCCCTACTAGAGACAATTTTAAAAAATATTTTATGTTGTATTTTATATCTTATACAAATGTCAAAATCTGAAAAATTCCTTTCAGATGATGTGGATTAAAATAACAGTGATAATATAAATTTTTCTGTGTTTTCAAAACCCTATATTGTATATATATTCCTTTTTTATTGTTACAAAGATTTTAGAAGAGTTTTTGACTTTTGTTTTGGAAACACAAAGGATACAATCTCTCTAGGGAAAATTTTAATGGCTCCATGATATTTGAGATTGTTTTTATTTTTATTTTTTTTTAAGATTTTATTTATTTATTTGACAGAGAGAGACAGTGAGAGAGGGAACACAAGCAGGGGGAGTGGGAGAGGGAGAAGCAGGCTTCTTGCTGAGCAGGGAGCCCGATGTGGGGCTCGATCCCAGGACCCTGGGATCATGACCTTAGCCAAAGGCAGATGCATAACGACTGAGCCACCCAGGTGCCCCTTGAGATTGTTTTTAAAGGATGAATGGAAATTTCCTCAGTGAAAAAGGAAATGTGGAATAGGTATGTGTGGATTTAGGGAATTCAAGTAGAGGTAACAAGCATTTGCAGAGACCTAATAGTAAGAAAGGGTATGGCAAGTTGAGGAAATGATGAGCTGTTTCATTTGGTTTCTCCTTCAGTTGTCTTTACTGAAGACAGAAACAAAGGAATAAGAATTTAGGAAGATGTTTTGTAGAAGAGAAATTAGATTCAGATTGTGAAGGATCCTACATATTCTGTATGCTAAGGAGTTGGCATATTACTTTATTGGTAAATATGCTTAGAACTAGTTTAATGTTGAGAAATAAAACTCACACTTCCAAGTCTTTATCATACAAGTTAGGTTGAAAAAGTATGTGAATATTTAAGATCTTGATTGGAAAGTATATATTGTTTATTTTAAATTTTATTTTCAAGAGTTAAACTGAATAGATGGGATTTAAAGTTGGTAAAGCCACTATATTTGCATCATCATGGAACATAAGGGTTTCTTCTGATCCTAACTACTCATGGCAGTACATACTAGCACACTAGTAGGAATACTTAAAGGGTAATTGACTAATTGCCAGAGACTGAGCAAAGACTGGCTTGAGAGATGAAAACTCCTGAAGGCCCAGCCTTACAAAGGTCCCCATGCTTTCATTAGTTTTACTACCACCAGTCACCCCATCGGGTTCCCAAACTGAAGACTAGAGAAAAATCCACTCATGCTCTGGAGGGCAGGGTGGGGTGAGCAGGGAAGTAACCATTTTGAAATGTGCTCAGAACTTTCTGTTCTCCTTAACAAAGGTCTGCCCTCAAGGAAATCTATTTTACCTGTACTCAACCAACATGGATTTTGCCAGAAAATAACCAAAGTGGGGGAAGGAAATACCATTTCCAGCCTACTTTATACCTCTTGTGTCACCCAAGGAGAGGGTGAGCTCAAAAGCACTGGAGGACATAACCAAGTAGCATAGACCACTAAACCACTGAGTCCTAGTGATATTGCAGAACAATCCCTCCGCAACCACTCACCTGACTGCCACATCAACCTGGCTCCTATATAATAACAGGAGATTACAATTTAAATAACTACAAGGCTCAGATTATTTAAGAAGGAGTCTCTAGGGAAACCTGAAGACAACAGGGGAGACAAAAACAAGGAAACTAGAGGGAATAGTAGCTTCAAACACCTACCGCACAAACTGTTCCTTTGAAGAAGCCATAATTTGATTTGGTTTAGTTTCTAAAGGATTCATGTCCCAGGGCATTGTGGAAAACAGTAGAGCAATGTGTTTATAATTAGGGGAGTTTTACAGCTGGGTGTGTTTACTGAAAGAATGTGATGACTGGTACCACTGTCATCTCAGGATTATTGTGGGCATACCTAAAGATGTGCCTTCCTGAAAGGCAACAGCAGAAGTTTAACATGGGATTAGGGGATGTGGATGGATTTCATGAAAATAATGCAACAAATAACAATAACAAGCTGGGGCAGGGTTGCATATATCTTCTTGAATTAGTGTTTCTGTTTTCTTTGGATAAATATCCAGTAGTGGAATTATTGGATCATGTGGTATTTCTATTTTTAATTTTTTGAGGCACCTCCATAGTGTTTTCCACAGTGGCAGCACCAGTTTGCATTCCCACAAACAGTGCACAAGGGTTCCCTTTTCTCCACATTCTCACCATTTATTTATTGTATTTTTTATTTTAGGCATTCTGAGAGTTATAAAGGGATAATGTGGTTTTGGTTTGCATTTCCCCAAGGATTAGTGATGTTGAGCATCTTTCTGTGTGTCTGTTGGCCTTTTGTATGTCTTCTTTGGAAAAATGTCTGTTCTGGTCCTCTGTCCATTTTTTAATAGATATGTTTCTTTGTTATTGAGATGTATGCGTTCTTTATAAATTTTGGGCATTAACCCATTATGTAGTACATGGTTTGCAAATATCTTCTCCCATTCTTCTGTAAGTTGCCTTTTCACTTGGTTAATTTTGCTTGCAGTGCACAAGGTTTTATGTTTTTTCTTTTGTTATTTGTGCTTTTGGTGTCATGTCCAAAAAAGTCATTGCCTAGACCATTGTTGAACTTCTTCCTTATGTTTTCTTCTAGGAGATTTATGGAATCAGGTCTTATGTTTAAGTCTTTGATCTATTTCAGGTTAATTTTTGTGAATGGTGTATAGTTGGGGTCCAATTTTATTTTTCTGTATGTGGCTATCTAGTTTCCCCCACGCCATTTATTGAAGAGACTGTCCTTTCAAAGTTCATCAGGTGTTCTTGGCTCCCTTATAAATATTATTTGACCATGTATGTTGGAGTTTAATTCTGGCTTCACTCTCTCCATTGGTCTGTGTGTTTATTAAAACTATACCGTTTTAATTACTGTAGCATTATATAGTTTGAAATTAATGCTGTGTGCCTCCATTTTTGTTCTTCTTTTTTATGGATTGCTTTGGCTATTCAGGGTCTTTTGTGATTCCATATAAATTTTAGGATTGATTTTTTCAATTGCTGTGAGAAAGCCATTGGAATTTTGATAGATACTGCCTTAAATCTATAGATGGCTTTGGATAGCATGGACACTTTAACAATATGAACTCTCCCAGTCTATTAACATGGAGTGGAATGTCTTTGCATTTGTTTGTTTCTTCTTTGATTTCTTTCAACAAAGTCTTGTGGTTTTCATTGGGTTGATCATTTCCTTGGTTAAATTTATTTCTAGGTATTTCTTTGTTTTTGATGCTATTGTGAATGGGATAGTTTCCTTTCTTTTTACAGATTTTCATTGGTAATATATAGAAACACAAATGATTCTTATGTTTTGATTTTATATCCTGTGACCTTACTGAATTCATTGATTAGATTCAACTGTTTATTAGTTGAATCTTTGGGATGTTTAATACATATATCATCATATCATCCACAAATAACAATTTTACTTCTTCCTTTCCTATTTAGATGCCTTTTATTTCTTTGTCTTGCCTAATTGCTGTAGCCAGGACTTGCAGTACTATGTTGAATAGGAGTGGTGAGAGTTGTTGTTTTCCTGATTTTAGGGGGAAAATTTTGGGATTTTCTCTATTGAGTGTGATGTTAGCTGTGGGTTTGTTGTAGATGCCCTTTAGTATGTTGAGGTATGTTCCCTCAATATACAGTCTGTTGAGGTTTTTTATCATGAAAGGGTATTTTTTGTCAACTACTTTTTATACATCTATTGAGAAGATCATATGATTTTTATCTTTCATTTTGTTAATGTGGCATGTCACATTTATTAATTTGCATGTGTTGAATTATGCATCTCAGGGATAAATTGTTCTTGGTCATGATGTATAATCTTTTTAATGAGTTCTTGAATTTGGTTTGGTAGAATTTTGTTGAGAATTTTTGCATCTGTTTTCAACAGGGATATTGGTCTGTAGTTTTCTTGTAGTGTCCTTATCTGGCCTGGGTATTGGGGTGTTGCTGGCCTCATAGAATGAGTTTGGGAGTCTTTCTTCTTTTTTATTTTTTTTGGAAGAGTTTGAGAAGGCTTGGCATTAATTCTTCTTTAAATACTTGGTATAATTTCCTAGTGAAGAAATCTGGTCCTGGGGTTTTCTATGTTGGGAGGTTTTTGATTACGTGATTCAATCTCCTTTCTTAATATTGGTCTATTCAGACTTTACTTCTTGACTCAGTCTTGGTAGGTTGTATGATTCTAGGAAATTATCCATTTCCTGTAGGTTATCTAATTTGTTCACAGTAGTCTCATAATCTTATTATTTCTATAGTATCAGTTGTAATTTTTCCTCTCTTATTTCTGATTTTATTTATTTGAGTCTTTTTTTCTTAGTCTTGCAAAAGGTTTGTCAATTTTGTATATCTTTTGAAAAAAAGAACAGCTTTTAGCTTTGATCTTTCTATTGTTTCTCTGGTCTCCATTTCATTTATTTCTACTCTCATCTTTTTTATTATTTTCTTCTAATAACTTTGGGCTTAATTTGTTCTTCTTTTTCTAGTTCCTTGAGGTGTAGTTAGGTTTTTCATTTATGATCTAATTTCTTAATAGAGGAGACCCTAGAATAACCTAGATTTGAATTGCATAGGTTCACTTACATGTGAATTTTTTTGATAAATACAGTTTAGTACTGTAAACAGTATTTTCTCTTAGTATTCTCTTAACATTTTTTTCCTCTTGCTTACTTTATTGTAAGAATACAGTATGTCGTACATTGAACATACATACAAAATATTTGTTGATTGACTATATATTATTGGTAAGGCTTCTGGTAAACAGTAGGCTACTGGTAGTTACATGGATTTTCAACTGTGTGAAGTTTTTGCCTCTAACCCCTACATTGTTCAGGGGTCAATGGTATATGCATTTATTGCTATAAACATCCCTCTCAGAACTGCTTTTACAGCATTCATTCCATATGTTTTGTTATTTTGTGTTTCATTTGTTTCAAGATTTTTTTGGTTATCTTTTTCATTTCTTCCTTGACGCATATGTAGTTCAGGAGTGTGTTTAGTTTCTACATGTATGTAGTTTTTCCACCTTTCCTCATGTTGATTTCTGTTTTCATACCGTTGTTGTTGAAAAAGATAGTTGGTTTGATTTCAGTCTTCTTAAATTTGCTAAGACTTTTTTGTGTCCTACCATATGATCTATCCTTGAGAATGTTCCATATGTACTTGAGAAGAATGTATATTCTGCTGCTGTTAGATCGAATGTTCTGTGGATATCTTTTAGATCTATTTCATGTAATGTGTGGTTCAAGTCCATTGTTTCCTTATTGAGTTTCTATCTGGATGATCTTTCATTTTTTGAAAGTGGGTTATTAATGTCCCTTGCTATTATTGTATTGTACTATTTCTCCATATCTGTTAGTATTTGTGTAATATGTTTAGGTGGTCTGATGTTGGGTGCATACATATTAACAATTGTATCTTCTTGATGAATTGATCCCTTTATCATTATATAATGAATGACTTTCCTTGTTTCTTGTTACTGTTTTTGGCTTGAAGTCTGGTTTGTCTGATATAAGTGTATATATCTTGGTTTCCACTTCCGTGGAATATCTTTTTTCCATCCCTTCTTTTTGAGGGTTGTGCATCCTTAAAGCTGAAATGAATCTCTTGAGGAAGACTGTAGTTGAATTTTGGCTTTTTATCTGTCAAGGCATTCTGCCTTTTCATTGGTGAATTCAATTCTTTCCATTTAAAGTAATCATTGATATATAAAAACTTTATATAAAATGCCATTTTATGGGGCGCCACAGTGGCTCAGTTGGTTAAGCGTCTGCCTTCGGCTCAGGTCATGATCCCAGGGTTCTGGGATCAAGTCCCATGTTGGGCTTCTTGCTCAGCGGGGAGCCTGCGTCTCCCTCAGCCTCTGCCTGCTGCTCTCCCTGCTTGTGCTCTCTCTCTCTGACAAATAAATAGAATCTTTAAAAAAAAAAAGATTAAAAATAATAATTTAAAAAATGCCATTTTATTTATCACTTTCTAGCTTGCTTGTATTTCCACTGTTTCTTTTCCCTCCATTTCTGCATACCTTTGTATAAATTAATTACTTTCATTTTCCCTTGTCTTTTGTGCATCTGTTTCCTCTTTCTTTGCCCTTTATGCATCTACTATAGGTTTTGTTTCGTGATTACAATGAGTTTATCTTATAAATAAAATTTCATTTTAGGCTGATAGCAACTTATCTTCAAACACCCACAAAGGCTTCACCCTTTTACTATTCCCTCTTATATTAGTATTGTCAAAATGGAGCTTTTTTTTTTTTTTTTTAAAGATTTTATTTATTTATTTGAGAGAAAGAGACAGAGACAGAGAAACAGCATGAGAGGGGAGAGGGTCAGAGGGAGAAGCAGGCTCCCCGCTGAGCCGGGAGCCCGATGTGGGACTCGATCCCAGGACTCTGGGATCATGACCTGAGCCGAAGGCAGTTGCTTAACCAACTGAGCCACCCAGGCGCCCAAAATGGAGCTTTTTATGTTGTGGATGTTCTAAGTCTGACTATAGTTTTCACTTTTCCCAGTGTGTTGTATACTTTCGGTATATTTTATGTCACTAATTAGCATCTTTTCAGCTTGAAGAACTCCCTTCACCAGCTTTAGAGTTGGTGAACTCCCTCATTTTCTGTTTGTCTATGAAAGCCTTTATTTATCCTTCATATCTGAAGGATAACTTTGCCAGATAAAGGATTCTTGTCTGGCAATTTTTATCTTTCAACCCTTCTAATATGTCTTTCTACTCTGTTCTGGCCTGTAAGATTTCTTTTGAGAGATCCACGGACAACATAATGGGGGCTCCTTTATACGTTACATTCTTTTTTTCCTGGCTGCCTTTAAGATTCAGTATTATTAATTTTTGATAGTTTCATTATAATATGTCTAGGAGAAGGCCTTTTTGCATTGAGATAACGAGGGTGATCTCTTAGTTCCATGGACTTGTGTGTCCAAGTCTTTCCCCAGGTTTGGGATGTTCACTATTATGTCTTTAAATAAACTCTCTGCCCTCTTCCTCTTTTTTCCTTCTGGAACCCTGATTATTCTAATATTTTTCTTTTTTGCTGTAATCCCTGAGTTCATACTTTCATTGCTTCCTTTAAATCTTTGTTCTGTCTCCTGCTGAGAGCTCCTTGAATGATTAGTACCATACATCATAAATATCTAAAGTTTGCATTACCATGAAGATATTTACTTAGATGATTGGGCCAGGATCCCCAAGCAAGTTTTGCAAAGTAAGGTTGAATCTCTTGGCCTCTTAGGTGTGAAGGTTAAAACAAGATCTTAGTATTACTTATTAAAAGGTTAAAAAAATGAGGCAAATCTATTTTGCTGGTATTGATTATACTAATGAAGCTTTGAGAACTCGCCTCTTCTAGGATTATATGACTTGGATATAAGAAGAAAGGTATTGTAGAAAGGAAAAATAAAAAATCATTACACTTTTAAAAAAATAAAAATATTTTTACGGTTATTCCATAAGATCTTGAAACCTTAACATTTTTTTTCTCCAAATATTGCTTGTAGTTTTGTTTATTTAATTTTTTTAAGATTTTGTTTTTTGGGAGGCAGTTTTAGATTCACAACGAAATTCAGAAGAATGTACAGAGATTTCCATATATCTCCTAACTCCACACACGTATAGCCTCCCCCCATTAACATCACTCATTATAATGGTGTATTTTTTACTAAGGATGAGCGTATATTGACACATCATAATCACCCAGAGTCCATAGTTTACATTGGGATTTACTCTTGGTATTGTACATTCTATGGGTTTGGATAAATATATAATGATGTATGTATATTCATCATTATAATACATTACAGAATAATTTTTCTGCCTTAAGAATTCTCTGTGCCCCACATAATCCTCTCCCCCACTGACCTCTGTCACCCACTGTTCTCTTTCTCCATAGTTTTGCTTTTTTCAAAATGTCATATAGTTGGAATCATACATTTTGTAGCCTTTTCAGATTGGCTTCTTTTACTTAGTTATATGGAGTTAAGTTCCTTCCCCATCTTTTCATGGCTTGATACATCATTTCTTTTTAGAGCTGAATAATTTTCCATTATCTGGATGTACCACAGTTAATTCATATATCTGCCTACTGAAGGACATCTTGGTTGTTTTCAAGTTTTGGCAGTTATTAATAAAATTGCTATTCATACTCATGTGCAGGTTTTTGTGTATATGTAAATTCTTACTTCCTTTGAGTGAATACTAAGGAGTGCAATTGCTAGGTGGTATGGTACAAGTATGTTTAGTTTCACAAGAAACTGACAAACTATCAACCAAAACGGCTATACAATTTTTCATTCCCATGAAAATGAATGAGAGTTCCTATTGCTCCACATCCTTGCCAACATTTAATGTTGTTAGTGTTCTGGATTTTGGCCATTCTATAGGTGTGTGGTGGTATCTCATTGTTTTAATTTGCATTTCCCTGTTGACATGATGTGAAGTATCTTTTCCCATGCTTATTTGCTTGCTATATCTTCTGTAGTGAGATGTCTGTTAATGTCTTTGGCTAGGTTTTTATTGGGTTTTTAATTTTTATTGAGTTTTAAGAGTTCTTTGTATATTTTGAATAACAGCCCTTTATCAGATGTGTCTTTTACAAATATTTTCTTCTAGTGTTTGTCTTTTACTTTGCTTGATATTGTCTTTCACAGAGCAAAAATTTTTAATTTTAATGTAATCCAGCTTATTTATTATTTCTTTCATGGATCATGTTTTTGGTGTTCTGTCTAAAAAAGTATCATCATAGCTAGGTCATCTAAGTTTTCTCTTGTGTAATCTTCTAGGAGTTTTATAGTTTTGATTTTACATTTAGGTCTCTGATCCATTTTTAGTTATTTTTTGTGAAGGCTGTAAGGTCTCTGTTTAGATTCATACTTGTGCTCTTCAATGTTGAGTTATTCTAGCACCATTTGTTGAAGAGACTGTCTTTGCTCCATTGTATTGCCTTAGCACCTTTTTCAAATATCACTTGAGGGCGCCTGGGTGGCTCAGTTGATGAAGCATCTGCCGTCAGCTCAGGTCATGATCCTGGGGTCCTGGGATCGAGTCCCACATCAGGCACCCTGCTCAGCGAGGAGTCTGCTTCTCCCTCTTCCTCTGCCCCTTCCCCTGCTCTCTCTCTCTTTCTATCTCTCTCATTCTCTCAATAAATAAATAAAATCTTTTTTTTTTTTTAAGATTTTATTTATTTATTTGACAGAGAGACACAGAGAGGGAACACAAGCAGGGGGAGTGGGAGAAGCAGGCTTCCCACAGAGCGGGGAGCCTGATGGGGGCTCGATCCCAGGACCCTGGGATCATGACCCAAGCCGAAGGCAGATGCTTAAGGACTGAGACACCCAGGCGCCCCAATAAATAAAATCTTTTTAAAAAAATCACTTGAATGTAATTTGGGGGGGTCATACCTGGGTTCTTTGTTCTGTTTCATTGATCTGTTTTGTCTGTTCTTGTACCAGTACCATACTGTCTTCACTACTGTAGCTTTAAAGTAAGTCTTGAGGTTGGATGATGTCAGTCTTCCAACTTTAGTGTTCTCTTTCAATATCATATTGGCTATTGTGGGCCTTTTTCCTTTCCATATAAACTTTAAAATCAGCTCGTCAATATCCACAAAATAATGGTCGATTTTGACTGAGATTGCATTGAATCTGAAAGTGGAAAGAATTGACATCTTCATAGTACTGATTCTTCCTACCCATAAATATGGAGTGTCTTTGTATTTATTTAGTTCTTTGATTTCATTCATTAGAGTTTTGTAATTTTCTTCATATAGTTCTAATATGTGTGTGTGTATATATATATATATATATTTTTTTTTTTTTTTTTTTTTTTTTCTATAATATTTTATTTCAGAGGGAGTGCGCAAGTGAGAGAGCACAAGCAGGGGGAGCAGTAGAGGGAGAGAGAGAAGCAGACTTCCCACCGAGCAGGGAGCCTGACTTGGGGCTTGATCTCAGGACCCTGAGATCACAACCCAAGCCGAAGGCAGCTCCTTAACTGACTGAGCCACCCAGGCGCCCCTAATACATATATTTTACATTTATGTTTAAGTATTTCATTTTTGAGGGTGCTAATGTAAATGTTACTGTGTTTTTAATTTCAAATTCTACTTGTTCGTTATTGACATATAGGAAAGAAATTGACTTTTTTATTAATCTTGTATCCTGAACCTTGCTATAATTGCTTATTAGTTTCAGGAATTTCTTTGTCCGTTCTCTTGGATCTTGTACATAAATGATCATGTCATTTTTGAACAAAGTTTTATGTCTTCCTTCCAGTTTGTATCTTTCATTCCCTTTTCATGCCTTAATTGCATTAACACAGGATTCCCATATGATGTTGAAAAGGAGTGGTGGACTGAGACATCGTCTCTTTACTTGATCTTAGTAGGAAAACTTCTAGTTTCGCACCATTGGTATAATGGTAACTGTAGGTGTTTTTTTAGAAAGTCTTTTATCAAGTTGAGAAAGTTTCACTGTCTTCCTACTATAGCAAGAGTTTTCATCATGAATGGTTGTTAGATTTTGTCAAATGCTTATTCTGCATATATAACTATGTGATTTTTTTCTTTTTTAGTCTTTAATGTATCGGTTTATATTAACTGATTTTTGAGTATTGAACCAGCCATGCATTCCTGGGATATGTCCCAGCTGGTTTTGGTGTATAATTTTTTTTATACATTGTTGAATTTGATTTGCTAATATTTTGAGGATTTTGCATCTTTGGTCATGAGAGAGATTGTTTTGTAGTTTTCTTGTAATGTCTTTGTCTGGTTTTGGTATTAAGGTAATGCTAGCTTCATAGAATGACTTTAGTAGTATTCCTTCTGCTTCTGTCCTTTGAAAGAGATTGTAGAGAATTGGAATAATTTCTTACTTAAATGCTTGGTAGTTCACTAGTGAACACATCTGGGCCTGGTGCTTTCTTTTTTTTGAAGTTTCCTAATTGTTCATTAAGTTTCTTTAATATATACTGGTGTATTCAAATCATGTATTTCTTTCGTTGTGAGTTTTGGTTGATTGTCTTGTTCAAAGAATTGGCCCATTTCATTGAGATTATCAAAATTCTGGGCATAGACTTATTCATGGTATTCTTTTATTATGCTTTTAATTGTATTGATGTCCACTCTTTCATTTCTGATATTAGTAATATGTGTCCTCTCTCTATATTTCTTAGTCTGGCTAGAGGCTTATTGATTTTATTAACTTTTAAAAGAACTGCCTTTTGGTTTCATTGATATTCTCTGTTGGTCTACTGTTTTCAATTTCATCGATTTCTGCTCTATTTTTCTTTATTTTATTTCTTACTTTAGATTTAATCTGCTCCCTTTTTAAAATTTATTTATTTATTTATTTATTTAAGAGAGAGAAAAAGAGAGTGAGTGTGCAAGCAGGGGGTGAGGGGCAGAGGGGGGAGAAAATCTTGAAGCAGACTCACCAGTGAGTGCAGAGCTTGGATGCTTGGATCACGACCTGAGCCGAAATCCAGAGTCAGCTGCTCAACTAACTGAGCCACCCAGGTACCCCTCTACTCTTCTTTCTTTCTTTCTTTCTTTATTAAAGATTTTATTTATTTATTTGACAGAGAGAGACACAGCGAGAGCAGGAACACAAGCAGGGGGAGTGTGAGAGGGAGAAGCAGGCTTCCCGCTGAGCCAGTGCAGAGCTCGATCCCAGGACCCTGGGATCATGACCTGAGCCCAAGGCAGAGACTTAATGACTGAGCCACTGAGGCGACCCTACTCTTCTTTTTTTTTTTTTAAAGTGGAAACTTAGATTATTGATTTTTGATCTTTCTTCTTATATATGCATTCAGTGTCATAAAATTCCTTCTAAGCACTGCTTTTGCTACGTTTCACATATTTTTTTTTTTTTAAAGATTTTATTTATTTGACAGAGAGAGACAGCAAGAGCAAGAACACAAGCGGGGGGAGTGGGAGAGGGAGAAGAAGGCTACCAGCCGAGTTGGGAGCCCAATGTCAGGCTCGATCCCAGGACCCTTAGTGACTAAGTCACCCAGGCGCCCCCATTTCATGTATTTTGATGGGTTGTGTTTTCATTTTCATTAGTTCAAATAATTTTTCATTTCTCTTGAGATTTCCTGACTTGTGTTTTATTTATAGGTGTGTTATTTAATCGCCAGGCATTTTAGGATTTTCCAGTAGTTCTTTTTACTGATTTCTAGGTTCATTTGTTGTGCTTTTTTTTATTTATATTTTTATTATGTTGTGTTAATCACCATACATTACATCAATAGTTTTTGATGTAGTGTTCCATGATTCATTGTTTGCATATACCACCCAGTGCTCTATGCAGTACGTTGCCTCTTTAATACCTATCACCAGGCTAACCCATTCCCCCACCCCTCACCCCTCTAGAACCCTCAATATTTTTTTCTCTGAGTCCATAGTCTCTCATGGTTCATCTCCCGCTCCAATTACCCCCCCTTCATTCTTCCCCTCCTGCTATCTTCTTCTTTTTTGTTTTTTTTAACATATAATGTATTATTTGTTTCAGAGGTCCAGGTCTGTGATTCAACATTCTTACACAATTCACAGCGCTCACCATAGCACATACCCTCCCCAATGTCTTATCACCTAGCCACCCCATCCCTCCCACCCCCCACCACTCCAGCAACCCTCAGTTTGTTTGCTGAGATTAAGAGTTCTTCATATCAGTAAGGTCATATGATACATGTCTTTCTCTGACTGGCTTATTTCGCTCAGCATAATACCCTCCAGTTCCATGCACATTGTTGCAGATGGCAAGATTTCATTCCTTTTGATGGCTGCATTAATTAATATTCCATTATATATATATACCACATCTTTTTTATCCATTCATCTGTTGATGGACATCTTGGCTCTTTCCATAGTTTGGCTATTGTGGACATTGCTGCTATAAACATCGGGGTGCATGTACCCCTTCGGATCCCTACATTTGTATCTTTGGGGTAAATACCCAGTAGTGCAATTGCTGGGTCGTACGGTAGCTCCATTTTAAACTCTTTGAGGAACCTCCTTACTGTTTTCCAGAGTGGTTGCACCAGCTTGCATTCCCACCAACAGTGTAGGAGGGTTCCCCTTTCTCTTCATCCCCGCCAACATCTGTCGTTTCTTGACTTGTTAATTTTAGCCATTCTGACTGGTATCTCATTGAGGTTTTGATTTGGATTTTCCTGAGGCTGAGCGATGTTGATCACTTTTTCATGTGTCTGTTGATCACTTTTTCATGTGTCTGTCTTCTTTGGAAAAATGTCTGTTCATGTCTTCTGCCCATTTCTGGATTGGATCATTTGTTCTTTGGGTGTTGAGTTTAGTAAGTTCTTTATAGATTTTGGATACTAGCCCTTTATCTCATATGTCATTTGCAAATATCTTCTCCCATTTTGTCGGTTGTCTTTTGGTTTTGTTGACTGTTTCTTTTGCTGTGCAAAAGCTTTTTATCTTGATGAAGTCCCAGTAGTTCATTTTTGCCCTTGCTTCCCTTGCCTTTGGTGATGTTTCTAAGAAGAAGTTGCTGCGGCTGAGGTCGAAGAGGTTGCTGCCTGTGTTTTCCTTTAGGATTTTGATGGACTCCTGTCTCACATTTAGATCTTTCAACCATTTGGAGTCTATTTTTATGTGTGGTGTAGTTTCATTCTTCTGCATGTGGCTGTCCAATTTTCCCAACACCATTTGTTGAAGAGACTGTCTTTTTTCCATTGGACATTCTTTCCTGCTTTGTCAAAAATTAGTTGACCATAAAGTTGAGGGTCCATTTCTGGGCTCTCTATCTGTTCCATTGATCTATGTGTCTGTTTTTGTGCCAGTACCATACTGTCTTAATGATGACAGCTTTGTAATAGAGCTTGAAGTCCGGAATTGTGATGCCACCAGCTTTGCTTTTCTTTTTCAACATTCCTCTGGCTATTTGTGCTCTTTTCTGGTTCCATACAAATTTTAGGATTATTTGCTCCATTTCTTTGAAAAAAGATGATGGTATTTTGATGGGGATTGCATTGAATGTGTAGATTGCTCTAGGTAGCATTGCCATCTTCACAGTATTTGTTCTTCCAATCCATGAGCATGGAACGTTTTTCCATTTCTTTGTGTCTTCCTCAATTTCTTTTATGAGTATTTTATAGTTTTCTTTTTTTTTTTTTTAAGATTTTATTTATTTATTTGACAGAGAGAGACACAGCGAGAGAGGCAACACAAGCAGGGGGAGTGGGAGGGGAAGAAGCAGGCTTCCCCCCGAGCAGGAAGCCCGATGCGGGGCTTGATCCCAGGACCCTGGGATCATGACCTGAGCTGAAGGCAGACATTTAACCATCTGAGCCACCCAGGTGCCCCATTTTATAGTTTTCTGAGTACAGATTCTTTGCCTCTTTGGTTAGATTTATTCCTAGGTATCTTATGGTTTTGGGTGCAATTGTAAATGGGATCGCCTCCTTAATTTCTCTTTCTTCTGTCTTATTGTTGTTGTATAGGAATGCCACTGATTTCTGTGCATTGATTTTATATCCTGCCACTTAACTGAATTCCTGTATGAGTTCTAGCAGTTTTGGGGTGAAGTCTTTTGGGTTTTCCACATAAAGTATCATATCATCTGCAAAGAGTGAGATCTTGACTTCTTCTTTGCCGATTTCGATGCCTTTTATTTCTTTTTGTTGTCTGATTGCTGTGGCTATGTTGAGTAGCAGTGGTGATAGTGGACATCCCTGCTGCGTTCCTGACCTTAGGGGGAAAGCTCTCAGTTTTTCCCCATTGAGAATGATATTTGTTGTGGGTTTTTCATAGATGGCTTTTATGATATTGAGGTATGTACCCTCTATCCCTGTACTCTGAAGAGTTTTGATCAAGAAAGGATGCTGTACTTTGTCAAATGCTTTTTCTTCATCTACTGAGAGGATCTTATGGTTCTTGTTCTTTCTTTTATTAATGTATTGTATTACATGGATTGATTTGCGGATGTTGAACCAACCTTGCAGCCCAGGGATAAATCCTACTTGGTCGTGGTGAATAATCCTTTTAATGTACTGTTGGAACCTATTGGCTAGTATTTTGGTGAGAATTTTTGCATCCATGTTCTTCAAGGATATTGGTCTGTAATTCTCCTTTTTGATGAGGTCTTTGGTTTGGGGATAAAGCTAATGATGGCCTCATTAAACAAGTTTGGAAGTTTTCCTTCCATTTCTATTTTTTGGAACAGTTTCAGAAGAATAGGTATTAATTCTTCTTTAAATGTTTGGTAGAGTTCCCCTGGGAAGCCATCTGGCCCTGGGCTTTTGTTTGTTGGGAGATTTTTGATGACTGCTTCAATTTCTTTAGTGGTTATAGGTCTGTTCAGGTTTTCTGTTTCATCCTGGTTCAGTTTTGGGAGTTTATACATCTCTAGGAATGCATCCATTTCTTCCAGATTATCTAATTTGCTGGCATATACTTGCTCATAATATGTTCTTATAATTGTTTGTATTTCTTTGGTGTTGGTTGTGACCTCTCCTCTTTCATTCATGATTTTATTTATTTGTGTCCTTTCTCTTTTCTTTTTGATAAGTCTGGCCAGGGGTTTATCAATCTTGTTAATTCTTTCAAAGAACCAGCTCCTAGTTTCGTTGATCTGTTCTACTGTTCTTTTGGTTTCTATTTCATTGATTTCTGCTCTGATCTTTATTATTTCTCTTCTCCTGCTGGGTTTAGGCTTTATTTGCTGTTCTTTCTTCAGCTCTTTTAGGTGTAGGGTTAGGTTGTGTATTTGAGACCTTTCTTGTTTCTTGAGAAAGACTTTTATTGCTATATACGTTCCTCTTAGGACCGCCTTTGCTGCATCCAGAGATTTTGAACAGTTGTGTTTTCATTTTCATTTGTTTCCATGAATTTTTTTAATTCTTTTTTAATTTCCTGGTTGACCCATTCATTCTTTAGTAGGATGCTCTTTAGCCTCCACGTATTTGAGTTCTTTCCGACTTTCGTCTTGTGATTGAGTTCTAGTTTCAAAGCATTGTGGTCTGAAAATATGCAGGGAATGATCCCAATCTTTTGGTACTGGTTGAGACCTGATTTGTGACCTAGGATGTGATCTATTCTGGAGAATGTTCCATGGGCACTAGAGAAGAATGTGTATTCTGTTGCTTTGGGATGGAATGTTGTGAATATATCTGTGAAGTTCATTTGGTCCAGTGTGTCATTTAAAGTCTTTATTTCCTTGTTGATCTTTTGCTTAGATGATCTGTCCATTTCAGTGAGGGGGGTGTTAATGTCTCCCACTATTATTGTATTGTCGATGTGTTACTTTGCTTTTGTTATTAATTGGCTTATATAATTGGCTGCTCCCATGTTAGGGGCATAGATATTTACAATTATTAGATCTTCTTGTTGGATAGACCCTTTAAGTATGATATAGTGTCCTTCCTCATCTCTTATTATAGCTTTTGGTTTAAAATCTAATTTGTCTGATATAAGGATTGCCACCCCAGCTTTCTTTTGTTGATAAATGGTTTTCCACCCCCTCACTTTCAATCTGGAGGTGTCTTGGGGTCTAAAATGAGTCTCTTGCAGACAGGATATCAGTGGGTCTTGTTTTTCTACCCAATCTGATACCCTCTGTCTTTTGATTGGGGCATTTAGCCCATTTCCATTCAGGGTAACTATTGAAAGATATGAATTTAGTACCATTGTATTGCCTGTAAGGTGACTGTTACTGTATATTGTCTGTGTTCCTTTCTGGTCTATGTTGCTTTTAGGCTCTCTCTTTGCTTAGAGGACCCCTTTCAATATTTCTTGTAGGGCTGGTTTCGTGTTTGCAAATTCCTTTAGTTTTTGTTTGTCCTGGAAGCTTTTTATCTCTTCTTCTATTTTCAGTGACAGCCTAGCTGGATATAGTATTCTTGGCTGCATATTTTTCTCATTTAGTGCTCTGAATATATCATGCCAGTCCTTTCTGGCCTGCCAGGTCTCTGTGGATAGATCTGTTGCCAATCTAATGTTTCTACCATTGTAGGTTACAGATCTCTTCTCACGAGCTGCCTTCAGGATTTTCTCTTTGTCTCTGAGATTCGTAAGTTGTACTATTAGATGTCGGGGTGTTGACCCATTTTTATTGATTTTGAGGGTGGTTCTCTGTGCCTCCTGGATTTTGATGTGTGTTTCCTTCCCCAAATTAGGGAAGTTCTCTGCTATAATTTGCTCCAATATACCTTCTGCCCCTCTCTCTTTCTTCTTCTTCTGGGATCCCAATTATTCTAATGTTGTTTCATCTTATGGTATCGATTACCTCTTGAATTCTGCCCTCGTGATCCAGTAGTTGTTTATCTCTCTTTTTCTCAGCTTCTTTATTTTCCATCATTTGGTCTTCTATATCACTAATTCTGCCTTCTGCCTCATTTATCCTAGCAGTTAGAGCTTCCATTTTTGATTGCATCTCATTAATAGCCTTTTTTATTTCGACTTGGTTCGATTTTAGTTCTTTTATTTCTCCAGAAAGGGTTTCTCTAATATCTTCCATTCTTTTTTCAAACCCAGCTAGTATCTTTAAAATCGTCATTCTGAACTCTAGTTCCGACATCTTACTAATGTCTGTATTGATTAGGTCCCTGGCAGTCGGTACTGCTTCTTGTTCTTTTTTTTTGAGGTGATTTTTTCCATCTTGTCATTTTGTCCAGAAGAGAATAGGTGAATGAGAGAACAAAATGCTAACAGGGTAACAAAGACCCCAGAAAAATATACACTAAACAAATCAGATGAGACCTGAAACCGGGGGAAAAGAAAGGGAAAGAAAGAAAAAAGAAAAAGATAAACAAACAACAAAACAGAGAATATGATCAAATATGATCAGGCTGGTGCATAGATCAGTGCCACACACTAGATTTTGGGCGTATTTTGTTCTGTCAAAAGAAAGTGACTCCCAAAATTTTAAAGAAAGAAAAACTTATATATGTACAAAAATAAGGGTAAATACAATGAAGGGATGGAATATGATTGTAAAGATGAAAATTATAAAAGATTTTATAAAAGGAATTGATAAGATAAGAAGTTGGTTGAAAAAAGAAAGAAGAGGATTTAAAAAAAAAGGGAGAGAATGTGAGCAGGCAGGAGGCTAGAACAAAGCCATACACTAGAGATTTAGAGTATATTTTGGTCTGTTAGAAGAAACTGTATCCCAAAATTTTAAAGAGAGAACAACTTACATATATATACCAAAAATAAGGTTAACTACTATGAAGGGATAGAATATGACTCTAAAAATGAAAATATTTTTTTATTATTATGTTAATCACCATACATTACATCATTAGTTTTTGATGTAGTGTTCCATGATTCATTGTTTGCATATAACAACCAGTGCTCCATGCAGAACGTGCCCTCTTTAATACCCATCACCAGGCTAACCCATCCCCTCGAAAAAAGACTTTTTAAAAAGGGGAATAATAAGATGTTGGTTGAAAAAGGGAAAAAGCAAAATTCAAAAAAAAGAAAAAAAAGAAAAAGTTAAAAAAAAAATTAACTTTGAAAGACTAAAGAATCATGGGAAAAAAGCCATGAATTCTATGTGCGGTATTCCCCTAGCGCTGTAGTTCTGCCGTTCTCATTGATTGGTAAACTTGGTCTTGGCTGGCTGTTCTTGCTGATCTTCTGGGAGAGGGGCCTATTGCCGTGGTTCCCAAATGTCTTTTCCGGAGGCGGAATTGCACCCCCCGCTTGCTGGGTCCAGGCTAAGTAATCTGCTCGGGTTTGCTCTCAGGAGCCTTTGTTCCCTGCAAGCTTTCCGTACAGCTTTGGGGGACGAGAGCGAAAATGGCAGCCTCCCAATCTCTGCCCTGGAGGAGCCGAGAACTCAGGTCCCCGCTCCTCAGTGAGCCCCCAGAGAAAAGCAGTCAGTCACTCCCGTGTCCCTGGTCTCCGGCCGCACTCCGTGCTCACCCGGCCTGTGACCGAGCGTTTTTATTTCTGGCACCCGACCCGGTGTGGAGTCTCCAAACCCAGCAGATCCCTGTGGTGCGCTCCCGTGCCGCTTCTCCCGGGGGAGGAAGGGGAGTCTCCCCGGATCTGCCACTTGTTGGGTCCCTGCTGGAGGAGCAGTGGCCCGACTGTGCCGTGGATCACAGTTTATGGCAACCCCGAGCTGAGAGCCCGCTCCTTGGCTCCATCTCTGCAGCCAGCTTCCTTGCTGCAATAGGTGGGAGCTCTGCTGCACTCAGGCACCCCCGGTCTCTCTGTGACCCCGAGGGTCCTGAGACCACACTGTCCCAGTTCAGGTTACACCCCCCACTTAGCCACTGGAGCGGTGTCCTTCAGCAGAGCCAACTTCTAAAAGTTCTGATTTTGTGCTCTGCCGCTCTATTACTTGCGAGTAGCGGCTGACGGAGGCCCCCTCCCCCGCCGTCTATCTTCCCGAATATCACCTCGGATTCACTTCTCTGCGCGTCCTACCTTCCAGAAAGTGGTCACTTTTCTGTTCAGAGTTGCTGCTGTTCTTTTCTTCGATCTCCTGTTGAGTTCGTAGGTGTTCAGAATGGTTTGATTCCTATCTAGCTGAATTCCTGGGACCAGATGAAATTTAGGTCTCCTACTCCGTCGTCCTCCAATTTGTTGTGCTTTGAAAGTAGGTATTATGTGATTTCTATTCTTTCAAATTTGTTAAGGTGTGTTTTTTGGCTGAGAATATGATCCATCTTGGTGAATGTGTCAAATGAGCTTGAGAAAAATGTAAATTTTCATATTGTAAGAAGTAATCTGTAAAGGTCAGTGATATCCATTTGATAATATTATTGAGTTCAACTATGTCCTTAATGATTTTCTGTGTGCTGAGTTTGTCCATTTCAGATAAAGGGGTGTTGAAGTCTCCGAATACAATACTGTATTCATGTAGTTCTGTCAGTTTTTCCCTCTTGTAGTTTGATGCTCTGTTGTTAGTTTCATATTCATTAAGATTTTATAATGTCAAAAAAAAAAAAAGATTTTATAATGTCTTCTAGGAGAATTTACCCCTTTAGCATGGTGGAATGCCCTGCTTTATCCTCAATAACTATTTGCTTTAAAGTCTTGCTTTTTGAAATTATTAGAGCTACTCTTCTTTGCTTTCATTCTTACTTTTTTGAGATATAATTGACATATAACATTATATTAGTTTCAGGTGTACAATAATGATTCAGTATTTGTATATATTGCACAGTGGTTATCACTGTATATCTGGTCAGTATTCATCACTACACATAGTTTACAATTGTTTTTCCTTGTGGTGATAACTTTTAAGATCTGTCCTAACAACTTTGAAATATACAATACAGTATTATTAACAGTAGTCACCATGATGTACATTATATCCCTAGTACTCCTGCTTTTTATTAATTAGTCTTAGCATGGTATATTTTTATACATTTGTTTGCATTTAACCTATATATGTTTTTATATTTAAACAAAATACTGTTTAAATATTTTTACAATGTCTTAAAAGACAATGTCTTTTGTTATATTTAGCCCATTGACATTTTAAAGGATTTTGATATATTTGTATTAATATCTGACATATTCATTACTGTTTTCTATTTGTTGCTCTTGTTCTTTGTTTCCATTTTTTGTTCATTTTTTCTGCCATTCTTGTTTTAATTGAGCATTTTATATGATCTCATTTTCTCTCCTTTCCTAGCTTATTAGTTTTACTTCTTTTTTTTTTAGTGGTTGCTCTAGAGTTTGCAATTATATTTACAGTTATCCAAGTCTACTTTCAAACAATAGTATACCATGTCACAGGTACTGTGAGTACCTTATAATAATGAGGTAATACTGGGGCGCCTGGGTGGCTCAGTCATTAAGTGGCTGCCTTTTACTCAGGTCATGATCCCAGAGTCCTGGGATCGAGCCCCGTATCAGGCTCCCTGCTTGGCGGGAAGCCTGCTTCTCCCTCTCCCACTCCCCCTGCTTGTGTTTCCTTTCTGGCTGTGTCTCTCTCTGTCAAATAAATAAATAAAATCTTTAAAAAAAAATAATCAGAGAATACTAATTTCTTCCTCCTGTCCCTTGTATCATTGCTGTCAATCATTTCACTTATATATAAGCATATATAAGTATATAATTGTATATATAGGATAGGTACATAAACATACATAATTGCATACATTTTTTATTTTAGTGTTTTGAACAAATTATATGTTAGATCAGTTAAGAATAAGAAAAATCAAGTTTTTATTTTACCATCACTTAGTCCTTCAGGGCTTTTCCTTTCTTTATATAGATTAAAGTTTCTGGCCTATATTATTTTTTTTCCTTTTAACATTTCTTGCAAGGCAGGTCGCGTTCCAACAAATTCCCCCAATTTTTATTTGAGAAAGTCTTCATTTCTCATTCATTTTTGAAGGATAATTTTACAAATATGAAATTTGGGGTTGATGGTTTTTTTCTCTCAACACTTTACCCACTTTCTTCCTGCTTCATGATTTCTGAGAAGCTGGATTTAACTCTTCTTACCTTTATTTCTCTATAGATAAGATGTTTTTTCTTCTGGCTTATTTCAAGATTTTTTCTTTATTTTTAATTTTCTATAATTTAAAAGTGGTATACCTAGGTGTGGTTTGTTGTTTTTGTTTTTTTTTTAAGATTTTATTTATTTGATAGAGACACAGCGAGAGAGGGAACACAAGCAGGGGAAGTGAGGGAGGGAGAAGCAGGCTTCCTGCCGAGCAGGGAGCCCGATGTGGGGCTCAATCCCAGGACCCTGGGACCATGACCTGGGCCAAAGGCAGACGCTTAACGACTGAGCCACCCAGGCGCCCCCCTAGGTGTGGTTTTTAAGGCATTTATCCTGCTCGTGTTCTCTGAGCTTCCTTGACCTGTGGTTTGGCATTTGATGTTAATTTGGGTAAGTTCCTTAGTCATTTTTGTTTCAAACATTTCTTATGTTGCTTTCTCTTCTCCTTCTGGTATTTCCATTACTGTATGTTACTGTATGTCACATCTTTTGTAGTTGTCCCACAGTTCTTGGATAGTCTGTTCTGTTCTTTTTTAGTCTTTGTTCTCTTTGCTTTTGGGGTTTTTAGGATTTTATTGATATATCTTCTGCCTTAGAGATTATTTCCTCGTCTGTGTCCAGTGTACTAATAAGGTCATGAAAAGTATTGTTTCTGTGGTAGTGTTTTTTACCCATAGCATTTGGGGGGGGAGGGTTGGCTTTCTAAGGAAATCTAATGATTTCCATCTCTGTGCTTACATTGCCCGTCTATTCTTACATGATTTTTACTTTATCCATTAGAACCCTTAGCATATTAATCATAGATGTTTTAAATTCCCAGTCTGATCATTCCAACATCTCTTCCATGTCTGGTTCTGCTCTGTCTCTTCACATCGTGTTTTTGCCTTTTGGTATGCCTTATAATTTTTTGATAGCCAGACGTGATATTCCAGTAAAAGGAAGTGTTATAAATAGGCCCTTAGTAATCTTGTTGTGAGGTGTACGGGGATGGCAAGTGTTCTGTATCCTATGATTAGCTCTCTGTTTTAGTGAGCCCATGCCTCTAGACTGTGAGCTTCACAGTCTGTTTCTCTGTGTTTTTCCTCCCTGCTAGGTGGGATAGGATGGCTAGAATGAGCTGATTAGGCTTCCTCAGGTTGGTTAAGCTCTGCTAATACCCGAGCAGGTGAGGGTTTGGTGAACTAGTTTAAAAAAAAAAAAAAAAAAAAGAACAGAGTGTATTTCAAAATGGTTCCTTTTCCGCTTCCCTTGCTGGAATCCCCAGGGTATTTGTGTCTGGTATTCACCGTGGGAATCTGGTTGGGCTTCTCGAGGTAAATTTCACAATATTACAGGAGGCCGTTCCTCCTCCATAACTGGGTCCCTCTGGAGTTTTTCAGTCTTGAATTTGTCCACACGGAGCCTCCAACAATTCTTAAATTACAGTTCAGATTCCTCTGGCACTGGTTCCTCTGGCAGTTTCTACTCGCTGAGTCTCTGCTCTGGTAAGCTGCAGTTCTCTGTATTCACCTGTTAGTCTCTCAAATCTTGGGAGCAGCAGTTCCTGTGCCCTCCCCTCTCTTAGGAATCCAATAAGAGGTGTTGATTTCTAAGCTCCTTACAGAACCAGAAAACTGCTTGTAGTTCTTGGTATATCTCATTGGTATATCTTGAAATTTTAATTTGTGACATGTGTTTTTTTGTATTTCTCTAGATACAAAGTTGGGAAAGGTATAGTTCACAGCAAATATTCTGATAAAACTTTCTTCAATTGAGTATATAGATTCTAATTATTTTTTCATGAAGCACCAGAATCTTTAGATTTCTTATGTAATGTGTCTATATATGATTGAATGTTTAGATGTTACTGAAATACAGTTAAAAGGTTACTTTTTGCATTATTTTCTTAAGTTAATGTTTTTATTTTTACTCAATATTTTAAATACTCCCATTCATTCTCTTTTTATCCAGGTTGAAGATTGTAAAAATTTCTTTCAAGTGCAAACAGTTCTTTATTCAACTTAGAAAAGAAGTGGTGAGTAGTGATCTAATAATTATTAGTATAAATGAATATACTTATAAATATTTGTATAAATATAAATAACATTTATATAAAATAAATAATATTTACATAAATGAAGTCTTTAAGAAATGAAGTCATTCATGGCTGATCTTTTAGTATGAGTGAAAGTGTTACTAATATTGTTGATAACTGCCTCGTGAGTTAATTGCATTTCATGACAATGTTTATTTATTTCAACAGTGTCACTGTGGTTCTGATTTAAAGTACTTCTATATATCCATTTTGCTCTCTTTTGAACTTTGAAACTGATCTCAATCGTGATGTTCGTTGTCAGTTGCCAGGGCCTATTCATGAGGCTGGTAACTGAACATTTTATATATATATACATATATATATTTTTTTTTTTTCCCTCCTACTAATCTGAAGCACTTCTTTTCCTATGTAGTTCATTTTATTTTAGGGAGACTGAGTGTTTAGTTTTGTTTCTAGTTCATGAATGTATAGTACGTTTCCTCCCTTTATGGGAATGGTGATATCCTTTTTATATATTAAATACAACACACTGAGTTATCATGGAAAATACAGTGTTGGAAAGAACTTCACCTTGTTGTTAATGATTTTATCTATTTAATCAAAATTAAAATAATTTATCCTTAAATTATTTCTTAGAAATCTTAACAAATTAATGCAGATTTCAAGATGGTTGTGTGTGCATATATGTGTAAAATGTATTTGAAACCTTAAAAATATTGGAGTCAGCTGCATTTTATCAGAGGGTGATCTAAGTGACTATGATTTATCATTTATACTCAAAAATATAAAAGTTTTTTTCTATAGTTTTATTGAATTACACAGAAAAGTATACAAATATTAAGGATAGTGTTTGGTAAGTATATAATAAATATATAATACTAATATTGTAGAACATTACTACCACCTTAGTATTATTGCTAATGGAGCTAATGCCCATTTGTGTCATTAACCTTCCTGAGAGGTAAATACTATTCTCATTTGTATCACCATGGATTAGTTCACTTATTTTTGAGCTTTAAAAAATTGTCATACATAATGTTCTCTTTTTGTCTACTATCTAACCTTTACATTGTGAGTTCATCCATATTTTTGCACATAGCAATAGTTTTTCTATTGCTCCATGGTATTATATTAAGTGAATATACCATAAGTTACTCATTCTTACGTTAGTGGACAATTTTGGCATTTCCAGGTTGTGGCTATTATGACTAATGCTGCTAATGAACATTTTTGTACATGTTTCAAAACATCTTATCTGGAAACGAGAGAACAAATATTTTAAATTATTATATTGGTAGAAGGCAACGTAGAAGTCAATTTTTCTAATTTTTTTCCTATTAATAGTACTATCATTATTACCAATAATAGTTGTGGTATTTAACATTTATTGAGGTCTTACTAGATAATTACACAGCTATTTTCATATCTTTTAATCCTCACAACCATTCTCCAAGGTAGTATATCATTAGGAATGTGTTTAGTCACAGATAACATCAACAAAAGTCATCTAACAACTGATTAAAGACGTATATAGTCATAGTCTACAGAATGTTGCCTTGTTAATGTTTCTCTCTGAAACAGCTCTTCATTTTTAAATACCCAAACTTTATAGAAACTACTTCTCTTTCAATACAACATTTTGTATCTATTGTATACAAAATGTGGAGGGTGGATTTTATTGCAAATTTGTTACAGATTGTCCAAATACAATTAGTAGAAAGTCAAAATCACACAGAATTTTTGAACTATGCGATGTGTCAAAAGAACGTATATGATTCTTAGATCGGCTCTTCTACTGAGAGGCATTACTGCATACTGCTCTGTGTAAGACCTCTGTCATTTTGCATTATTTAGGGAGTGTGGTGCAACATGTAAACTATTAGTTAGTGCGTACAAAGCCACTGTTAAGCATAATTAAGAATTCTTCGGTGATCAAGAAGTAGGTATTTTAAGCATATTATCTTTTAGCATAGTAGTTTAATGTTTATACATGGGTATCTTACTGTATTTTAGTTACAGAACTATCTTCATATCTTTTGATAGGCAAACATTTAACAGGACATAGAAGAAAAACTAACCTTAAAAGATCAATAACCTGGACTGTGTTAAAATTAAAAACTCTGTTCATCAAAAGATATCGTTAAGGGAGTGAAGTAGGGGTGCCTGGGTGGCTCAGGTGGTTAAGCTTCTGCCTTCGGCTCAGGTCATGATCCCTCGATCCTGGGATCGAGCCCCGCATCGGGCTCCCTGCTCGGCAGGAAACCTGCTTCTCCCTTTCCCACTCCCCCTGCTTGTGTTCCCTCTCTTGCTGTCTCTCTGTCAATTAAGTCAATAAATAAAATCTTAAAAAAAAAAAAAAAAAAGGAGAGTGAAGTAGATGTATATAGTACACACACACACACACACACACACACACACCACATCCTTGGTTATATATCCAACCCAATTCAAAAATATGCTACTGACTTGAACACGTACTTCAGAAATGAGGACATGCACATGGCCAGTAACATGAGAAGGTGTTGAACCTCATTAATCATCAGGGAAGTATAAATTAGAACCAGAATGTGATACTTCTACACATCCACCAGAATAGTGTAATGAAAAGATTGATAAGTGAGTGGTTGGTGAATATGTGGAGGATATACTGCTGGTGGGAGGGGGTATATATTGATCTAACTATTTTGGAAAACTGTTGGGCATTATCTACTGAAGATGAACACAAATATCTTATGATCCAACAACAGAAATGCACTCGCGTAGCAGTATTTTTATATCCTCAAACTGGAAACATCAAATGTCTATCAATAACAAATGGATAACTAAACCGGTATATTCATATGATAGAATATTATATAGAATGAAAATGACTTTCACAACCATATGGATGAATATAGAAATATAATACTGAACAAAAGAAATCAGACCTAAAGAAATGTATGTGTGGGGCGCCTGGGTGGCTCAGTTGGTTAAGCAACTGCCTTCGGCTCAGGTCATGATCCTGGAGTCCCTGGATCGAGTCCCGCATCGGGCTCTCTGCTCGACAGGGAGCCTGCTTCTCCCTCTGACCCTCCCCCCTCTCATGTGCTCTCTCTCTCTCTCATTCTGTCTCAAATAAATAAATAAAATCTTTAAAAAAAAAAAAAAAAGAAATGTATGTGTGATTCCATGTATATAAAGTTCAAAAACAGGTATAATCTATGGTGATAAAAGTCAGAAGAGTGATTACCTTTTCAAAGATAATCTCATAGAAAGGGGGCACAAAGAATACTTAAGAGTTGCTAGTAATAATCCATTTCTTATTCTGGTTGGGTTTTAAATGGTTGCACTCACTGTGTGAAAACCAGAGCTGTACACTTAAAACGTGTGCCTTACTATATATAGTTTACTTCAGTGAAACCATTTAAATATTAATTTTTGCCAAACTTTTAGAGAAAAATGATTCTGTTATGTTGCTGCTTACTTTAAAACTTGAGTTGCATAATAGTGTTCAGAAGTACTGAATGAATATTCCTCGGTATTGACAATCTAGATAGATTTATAAATTTCAAATTATTTTTAATAGGTGTGATAGTATATCTTAAAGCTTAATTTATGGGCCAGGATTATACCTTGAAATAGAATTACAGCTAGTAAGCTTTGACAACAGATATATATCAGTTTTTAAGCTTATTTCTAACTATGTTCTAAAATAAAAGTCCTGAGTCATAATATTACAGAATGAGGTGAGATCCACATTTTGCAAACCTTTCCATTTATTTTACTGCTTTTTTATTGGATAAGCAAAAAAGGTACTGTGCTACAAGGATTAGTTGTTTGTAAGGCTAGAATATTTATCTGTAGAAAGTAAACTAAATGGAGCATTAGACCCTGATGTTTTCCTGGTATTCTCTGCATTTTGTCATTTATTACAGCATGAATCTAGAGAAACATTATTGGGATTTAATATGGTGAATTACAGAGCATGCAAAAATTTATGGAAAGCATGTGTAGAACATCACACATTCTTCCGTTTGGACAGACCACTTCCACCTCAAAAGAATTTTTTTGCACATTATTTTACATTAGGTTCAAAATTTCGGTACTGGTAAGTATTGCTTATGCATTAATGCTTTGTTATTGTATTTTTCCTCACTTTAAAATAAAGGTCTGTTTTAATCAATCATAGAATGTTTATAATTCGTACACCCCTACTGAATCAAACTCTCTGGAGCGTGGACCCTATAGATCAGCAAAAAGTTCTAAAGGTTCTTGTGATTTAACCAGATGGAGAAACCACTTCCATTGACTATATTTCAGATCATTATTTTCTAAAGTAAATTAATCATATTTAATTATTTATGTTCTAGACATGTTATGAATTCCATTGACTTTGTTAAATATTTAAAAGAAAACTTTTCTTTGTTCTAAGACATCTTTATTTGTAAAAGCAAAAGTGTCTTCTGCATGAGCGTGTAATTGCCAGTTTCACTATCCAAAAGTAGAATGTTCCTATGAAACCTTTTGTAAGCCAAATGGCGTGAAGAAGCCATTACCATTAATTTATATGGAAAAATTATTTCGCATTTTCAGACCCCAAGAATCACCTCTCATAGGACACATCTTGCTAACAAATGCACAAAATAAATTGAGAGGAAGCACAGATACTCAAAGACACAATTCAAAGTTCTGGTGGCTTAATGCTGAGATGCTGAGTGTACTTCATTGGAAGGAGCTTTGTGGGGTGCTCTCACTGCTTGAGGTGTGCGCAGCCTCTACAGTGGCTTGCTACAAAACAAATGCTGAACGCTATTTTGTCCCCTTTTTTGTAAAAGCAGAGTGGCATAACACAAACTTTGAAAAAGTGGGGGATAACTGTACTTTGCTTTTTTATGAATGAGTTTGTTAAACCCTTTGTTATAAAGAGTTCAACCAGCTATTATGCAAAAATCACATTTAGTCATTGAACAATAACCCCAGATTCCTTTTCCTAAAACTGTCTTATTTATTCTTGATAGCTTTTATTTTTTCCTGAAGGAAAGTCTTTGAGGGATAATTCTAAATTTGGAGAAGTTCTGATTAATTTTGCCTCTGGAATTCTAAAAAGATCCATGAAAGCTAGTTTTTAAGTGCAACCTGGTAAGAATCACATAGCAAAGTCATTCATAATCTTCTACTAAAACAAATGTTATCCATTTCTGTTTCTGCTTCACAAAAGATTTTCCATCTTCAGTAAATAAAACCTTTTATCATTATGTGTTAGATTAATTCATGTTATATATTCATGTAGAAAATATTTAAATGTGGCCCAGAAAAGATATATATTGTAAATCTCAAACATTTATAAATGCCCAATTTGTAATCTCAGAAAAAATAACAGTATAATGCTTTTAATATACTGTTAAAAATATATGCCCCCCAAAAAAGCCCCCAAATTCAGTGGCAACACTTAAACAGAATTAGGAAACTTTAACCACAAAAATGGCACAGCAGATTCTTAAGTGGTGTCATGTTTAACTCTTCTATAACCTTCCTAAAAGCAATTTTGAGAAAATTAAAGTGATGGTACTCGTAAATTTAAAAATAAATAGACTGATGGGGCATCTGGGTGGCTCAGTGCATTAAGCTTTTGACTCTTGATCTCAGAGTCATGAGTTCAAGTTCTGCACTTGGCTCCATGCTGGGTGTGGAGCCTACTTGGATGGATGGATGGATGGATGGATGGACAGACGGACAGATGGATGGATGGACGGACGGATGGACTGGGAGAGTGAGTATTATTAGATCATTGGTGCAAGTCAAGAAAAAAATAAAAAAGCCTTATCTAAATCTCAGGAGGGGCAGAAGAAATCTCCATTGAGAAAATAGTGTAGACCATAACAGTGGTCCCTCAATAAACTTAATTAATAATTAAGTGACCGTCAGGGTTATTATCTAAGGACTACACTTATCTTTAGCAGAATTCTTCCTTCCCTCTGTCCTTGAAAATATGACATATACATAAATGTACACACACCATTTCTTTTAGGCAACAAAGAAATGCATAGAATGTAGTAACCTGCCTTCAACTGTAATTCACACTGGTGTCAGATACAATGAGAAAAAAATCAAGGATTTTACCCAATCTATACCACAGCAAACAATATCTAGTCACAATGACAACAAGTACAAAAGACAGTTAAAGAAACCAGTTTGGGAGAAAAATCACTGAAACAGAATGAAATTTCAACCACAGAAGTTAATAAAAACAAGCTAAAGAACAATCTAAGAAAAAAATATTGGCAGGGTGAGAAGCAATACCTGCCATTGAGGCTGTTATTGCCCTTGAGAGATTATGGGCCTAGTACTAGCAGATTTTATATTTTTAAACAGCTTTATTAAGGCATAATTGGTGTACAATAAGCTACCATATTTAACATCTAAAATTTGATGTTTGGAGATATATTTACATCCCTGAATCCATCACCATAATCAAGATAGCAAGCATATCCTCCCCCATTTTTCCCTTATGCTCCTCTGTAACCTCTTTCTTCCACCCTTCTTTGTCCCCATGCAACCACTGATCTGCTTTCTGTCTCTATAAATTGGTTTGCATTTTATAGGATTTTATATAAGTTGAAACATATATGTTACATACTCTTTTTAGTCCAGCCTCTTTGATTCAGCATAATTATTCTGAAATTCATCCATGTTGTTGTCTGTATTGGTGGTTAGTTTCTTTTTATCATGGAGTATAATTCCACTGTATAGATATATCACAATATGTTAATCCATTCACTTGCTTATGGATATTAAGTGATTGTTGTTTCCCCATTTGGGTTGTTTACAGGTTTGAGCTATTACAAATAAAGCTGCTGTGAGCATTCATGTAGAAATATTTATATGGTTTAACTTCCCTTGGTTAAATACCTGTGAGTGGAATGGCTAGATTACGAGGTAGATGTATGTTTAACTTTGCAAGAAACTGCCAATCATTTTTTCAAAGCGGTTTTTACCATTTTATGTACTCACCAGCTGTCAGAGTTCCATTACATTTTCATCAGTGCCTGTTGTTACCTCTTCTAAAAAGTTCACAATTTTGATGAAATTTAATTTACCATTGTATTCTTTCATGGATCTTTCTTTTGTGTCATAGCTAAGAAATCTTTGCCTAGCCCAAGCCTGAAAAGATTTATTCCTCTGTTTTCTTTTAAGAGTTTTATAGTTTTAGTTCTTATACTTAGATCTGTGATCCATTCGGAAATAATTTTTGTGTGAAGTATATACAAAAGCTATATAAAGTTCATTTTTTTGCATACGGATAGCCAGTTGTTCCACCACCATTTTCTGCAAAGATTACCCTTTCTCCACTGAATTGCCTTTGCCCCGTTGTTGAAAATCAGTTTTCAGTATTTGTGTGGACTTATTTTTGGATTTATTTATAAGTCTTAAAGTATAGTAGTATTAGTCCTCCAACTTTGTTCTTTTTAAAAGTTGTTTCAAATGTTTTAGGTCTTTTGCATTTTCATCTGAACTTTAGAACTAGCTGATCAGTTTCTACAAAAAAGACTTCTTAGGGGGGCGCCTGGGTGGTTCAGTCAGTTAAGTGTCCAACTCTTGATTTCGGCTCAGGTCATAATCTCCAGGTTGTGGGATGGAACCCCACGTGGGGCTCTGCGCTGGGCATGGGGCCTGCTTGAGATTCTCTCTCTCCCTCTCCCCTCTCCCTCTGCCTACCTCCCCACTCCTGCTCACGTACAAAAGTTTTTATTCAGGTTTTCTCTCTCAAAAAAACAAAACAAAACAACAACAAAAAAACCCACTTCTTGGATTTTAATTAGGATTGTGCTGAAACTATAGATCAATTTCAGGAGAATTGACATCTTAAAAATATTGAGTTTTCAAACTCATGAAACATGGTATGTCTTTTACTTATTTAAGTTGTCTTTTACTTCTCTCAGTTTGTAGTTTTTCAGTGTACAGGTCTTTCACAAACTTACAAGTTTCACAGGTCTATGCTAAATTTATCCTTAATTTCTTGAGGTCTTTTTAAATTTTAATTTCATACTGTTCACTATTAAGCAGAAATGCAATTGATTTTTTTTCTTTTTTTTTAATGTTTAGTGAGACCTTGGTTACCTCACTTATTCTAGGAGCTTTTTTGTAGCTTCCAACAGATTTTCTACCTAGAGGATAAAGGCAGTTTTAATTCTTCCTCTCCATTCTGATCCTTTTTATTTCTTTTTCTTTCCTTATTCCCCCAGCTAGAATCTCCAGTACAGTGCTGAATAGAAGTGGTGAGAATAAATATCCTTGTCTTTTCCTTATCTTGGGAGGGGGGGAGATATTCAACCTTTTGCTATTAAGTACGATGTTAGTTGTAGGCTCTTCATAGATGCTGTATATAATGCATGTTGAGGCAGTTCCCTCTACAGCTCATTTGCTGGAAGTTTTTGTTAGGATTGGATATTGGTTTTTGACAAATGTTTTTTCTGCAGCTATTACAAAGATTATATGGTTTTTCTTTTTAATTTGTATGATGAATTACATTGAGTTTCAAGTGTTAACCCTACCCCACATTCCTAGGATAAGCCCCATTTGGTCATGATCTGTTATCCTTTTCCTATGCTGTTTTATTTAGTTTGCCAAATTTTTGTTTAGAATTTTTACATCAATGTTCATGAAGGATACTGCTCTGTAGTTTTCTTTTCTTGTAATATCTGTGTGAGGTTTTGGTGTCAGGGTAATTTTGGCCTCACTGAATGAGTTGGGAGTGTTCCCTCATTTTCAATTTTCTAGAAAAATTTCTGTAGTGATGGTATTATTTCCTTTTTAAATGTTTGGCAAGGGATGCCTGGGTGGCTCAGTTGGTTAAGCATCTGCCTTTGGCTCAGGTCATGATCTCAGGGTCCTGGGATCCAGCCCTGCGTCGTGCTTCCTGGTCAGTGGGGAGTCTGCTTCTCCCTCTTCTGCTGCTGCTCCCCATGGTTGTGCTCTCTCTCACGCTCGCTCTCTCTCACTCTGTCTCAAATAAATAAAATCTTTAAAAAAAAATGTTTGGCAGAATTTACCAATTAATCCATCTAGAGCAGAAGTTTTGTTTATAGGAAGCTTTTGAGCAACACATTCAAATTCTTTAATAGATATAAAGCAGTTCAGGTTTTCTTTCTCTTCTCAGTGAGCTTTGGTAGTTCATGTTTTTCAAGGAATTTATCTCTTCCCTCTAAGTTAATGAATTTTTTGGCATAAAGTTGATGGTATTCTTTTTAATAATAATGTGAACCACTCTTTGTCTACCACGTCCTAAAGAAAAAAAGTGACTGAAAAATATTAAACTTACCCAGTTTGCCGTTCAAGTCTAAAGCCAATAAACATCAAATATACAAAACTTCAGGGAATATAACATCTCTGAGCCCATCTGGGAAAAAAAAATTTTTTTAAGATTTTATGTTTAGGTGATCTCTACACCCAATGTGGGGCTCTAACTCACAACCCTGAAATCAAGAGTCACATGCTTTACTGACTGAGCCAGCCAGGCACCCAGAAAAAAACTTATTTTAAGATAAGTCAACATGACTCAAAAAGAATCTTGGTAAAAGAAGTAAGAATAAAGGTTAGAACTAATCCTTGATAACTATCATAATTATGACTATAGAACAGAATTAAAATGCTATAAACTTTGATAAAGTAAAAGTGACAGTATAAGAAAATGAGGAAGCAAGGGACTAGTGGAAGTATGAGAATCCATATTAACAAAAATTAAATATTAATAATACCAACTCCTTAAGGTTTTCCTAATCTCTCTTTCTTTATATATGAATAGCAGTCATTTTCTTTCTTTTAGTTCAAGGGAAATCAGTTTAATACTGTTTTCATTAAGAGTGGGATATATAGCATAATCATTTTGTTAATAGAATTATGTCCCTATTTATAGCATTTTTTATGTATAGACAGAGAGTTTTAGAATGATTTTTACCTGCTGATAATGGAGATTATTTCTTAGGGATAAGACTCTGGCTAAATTTGGGGGTCTTACTGTTTTTTAATTTAATTTTTTTTAATTTGGGGTTTTAAAAAAATCTTCTTGTTTTGCTTTCCTATGTTGCTGAAATTACTTATAATGAGCCCGTATTCTTTTACGAATTGTCATTTTCTCATTGTTCTAAAAATAAGTATCTTACTCTCAGAATTTGGTGTTCTTAGATTATGGTACAGTTTTGCATTTTGTTCTAATAATAGTAATATTAAACCCTAAAAAACAATATTATGGATAATATGAAATATTATGTTCCCTCATATTTCAATTTTACCTTTATGTTTTTGTTACAAAATTCAACTTGTTAATCCAGCCTTTTGAGTAATAGTGTCCCATTTGAATCCTCTTTACTGGTAAATTATCAGTCAGAGACACAGAAAGTCCTTTTGATTTTTCAAATAAAAGCAGTTTGAGGGAATTGGTTACACAGGTATTAGAGAGGCTGTCAAAACAAAAGGGAGAAGGAGGGTTTTAGAGAAGGAAACAGGAAGAATGGGTAATACTTAAGGATTGGAAACTTGTGTTACATCTAGGCCGGTGTCCGTAAGCCTAAACCTGCTATTCCGTCGTTAGAGCCACTGTCACTGTTGGTTCTGGGTCTGCCCGAGAGGGGCTGCTTTGATCAGGGATGGTACACACCGTCTAGAAGGTGCTGTTTCTCCCAGTGTTCTGTTCCCACTATTGTTACAGCAGCCACCAGCGTCTGTCAGTCTTCCTTTTGACTTCCTCTACTTTCTGATCTCCCACCAGAAAAAAAGTAGAACCTAACAGAAAGCCAACTCACAAAGAAACCTAGCAAGCCTCCTACAAAACTTAGCTGATCACAGGAGGAGGATTGAGGCCCATGACAGCTCAGTTCACGTTAAATTAAATTAGTGTATATAAGTAAACCATATATGTTTATAGTTGTAAAAGTTAAGTTTTATGTTTGTAATCCTTATGAACTTTTAAAACATAGCCAAAATACCTTTTAATCATCAAAATGATTAATAATCCTGTAATTGAGGAAGGAATGGCAGCATGACAAATGTTTATCTGGACACGGTCCTATCCCTAATGGGTATGCGTTAAATAAATATTTTTTTCCCCTCATAATAAGCAGTGGTTGGAAATACTAGAACTTTTGTAAGACTTAAAATGTTGATATATTATTTAGACTGAGAGATGGAATTCAGATATCAGAGAATTTATTAATTCTACTCCACCAACCTACTCAAATACACACCTTTATTATCTCTCTTGCAAAATACCCAAGGGATTAAAATCATTGTTGTAATGTGGAAATACAAAATAATAGTGAACCTCAGTTTGTTACCTTTTTCACAATTGCAAGTATACTTTATCCTTCTTAGAAGAAATATATTTTCTTAAGAAACTTCAGTGTACCTAAGTTTAAAAATCATGGTTAGGTTTCTGACTTTTCCATTAAAACTTCAACAGATGGACCATTCTGTTCACATGTATCCATACTTATCCATGGAAGATGATCTTAAAATTTCTTACTTTGCTTTGGAAACCTATATTTGGCTGTTCTTATATGAATTATACCTATATGTGTAAATGGTTACATTTGATATACTAGACATTTATGTCTATTCACACTTAAATAATGTGATACGTCAAGTAGCAAATTCTCTGAGAACCAAGTTTTTAGTAACAGATTTGGTCTGAACACATTGCTTTACCACAGAGGAGGCTCAGTTTCCATGCGTAAACTGTGTGCTTGCTAGATGGATCGGCTTCAGGACAAATTGCTTATAGTGCACAATTTGCAACCATATTTCTGTCCTTAGTTCCTTCCTGTATACAAAAGTCTGGAGTTGCCTATGTCTGGACAAGGAAGGATTTGAGGATATAAACAGTCTTCATATCTGTGATCATCAGTAGACAAGAAAGAAAAGCCCAAGAAAAGAGCAAGAATCCTCCAGATTCCCCATGTTTCAGGTCCTTCATCAAGGAGTAGTAGAGACACTAGCTAAATCACAGACCCAACCTATGATGTGAGAGTGATAGTCATTCTCAAATAAAGAAGTATCTGAAAATGGAGTGTCTATGGAACACATCGTTGTTCATTAGTGGAAGAGCCATAAATAAGCTTCATCCATTCAGGTAGAACTGGAATTTAGTCCAGTCTTTTCTTATCCTCTGCCCCCTTTTCTCTGCTAGAAATTTGTCTCTTACGAAGTTGTAATATAATCATGTTGTATGTTCTTATTTTATCTTAGAGTTCTCTTTAAGATTTTATTATTGTGCATGTTTATGTATTTCAGTGGGAGAACTGAAGTCCAGTCAGTTCAGTATGGCAAAGAAAAAGCAAATAAAGACAGGGTATTTGCAAGGTAAGCCACCTCTATTTCAGTTCTGAATTGTTTTTAAAAGATTAAAATTACTAAAAACCCTTTTTCCAAGTGTGATTACAGAATTATCACATGATCCTTTATTTAATTAAATAATAAGTTATGTTGAGGGAGTAATGAAATAATTTGTCTAGTTTATTCATTCCCTTTTTTTGTTTTTTACATGAGTGAGATAAATCCTGTGCCAAGCATTATAGTTCTGACGAGGCTGAATCAAGTATTATATTATTAGTGTAACATTTTGTTAGAAAGTTCATTTCCTTCATTTTTTAAAACATTTTTTAAAAACATAATGATTGATTTCATATAGTATTTAGTCCATTTCTGTATTTCTTTAAATCACATTGTTAAGAAATAGGTTTATTTTTTTGGGTGCCATTTAGTTATCTTGATATTTTTAGGAGCTGTTTATAACCAGTTTGCTTTTTAACAAGTGAAATGACATAGTCAGGTTTATGTTTTAGAAAACAGGTTTATGAGCAGTTGATGGAGAATGGGTTAGAAGTAAGGACTCAGTACTAAGAAACCAATTAGAAGGTTATTGCGGTAATCCAGGTGAAAATAACGAAGGCCTGAACTAAAACAGTGGTGATGAAATGGAAACTAGGGAACAAATTTGGGAAACATTTTGTAGGTAGAACTATAAGAAGTTGTTAATCAATTAGATGGAGGTGTGTTAGAGACAGGAGTATCTGGGAAGACCATCAGATTTGAGTGACATAAAATGGACAAGGGGATACAGGAAAGAGAACAAATTTGTATTGGAAAAAGGAGTTAAACTGGCACAGGTCTAGTTTGAGATGTGTGAGCAACAGTCTTAACAGGATTATCCAATAAATGAAAGGAGGAAGAATGACCAAATTGGTGGCAGCAAATATTTATCAAAGACCTACTCTACTGAGCATTGTGTCAGGCTCTGGGAATACAGTGAAGAACAAAATACACAACTTAGTCCCATGGAGCTTAAATTCTGCTTGGTGCAACAGATATCTGATGTAAGTAAAGGACTGAGGCAGCACAAGGCCATGGAGCTGGAGCCCACTTGTCATGTTGGAGGAAGAGTAGGCAGGCCAGTAATGGGCCAGAAAGAACAAGGCAGCGCTAGAGAAAGTGGTTAAAGGGGAAGATAGGTAGCAGCCAGAACTTGTATGACCCCATGTTAGAAATGATAAGGACTTTGGATTTAAGGGCTGAGATCCTCCCCTGGAAGGAGTATAAACTGACTTGCATTTTTAACAATCTGGCAGAGTTGTCATGTTTTACAGTGGTAAACTGAAATATTTACAAATACCATGATTTCTAGGATTTGCTTCAGAATAATTGGGGTGAGAGGGTTCCAGTAAATGGTAGGGAGGAAACAAGATTGACCATGATGATGATTGTTGAACCTGGGTCCTGAGTGCAGTGTTTATTAAACTATTCTCTATACTTTTATGTTTGAAATGTTCCATAATAAAATATGGGAGTGGGTGGGGGATCAGTCTGGCTGCTGTGATGGAATCAACTGTATGGGGATGTGAGTGGACAGAAGATAGCCAGTGTATCTAATAGTGGCTAACATTTATTTTGTATTTATCTGTGCCAGGCAATTTTTGTGTATGATCTCACAATCCCCATAATTCAGTGAGGTAAATTCCATTACAGGTGAGAAAACTGAGCACAGCGCATTTGAATAATTTAACTGAGATAGTAAGGGATGTAGCAGGATTCTCATGCAGGCCTCCCAGTTCTTACCCACACTTTTAACCTCTACAGAACAGTTCTTGCTATTCTGCATGAGATAGGTGAACGCTTGGCTGCCTTCCTGTCTCAGAGCTGTGAAGAATGACTTCCTTTATTGTCTGTCTCCCCCACTAGAATGTAGGCTCTATGAGGGCAGGAGTTTTGTCTGTTTTATTCACTGCACTGGCCCCAGCTCTTGTAGTAAT
Organism: Phoca vitulina; assembly: GCF_004348235.1. Lineage (NCBI taxonomy): Eukaryota > Metazoa > Chordata > Mammalia > Carnivora > Phocidae > Phoca > Phoca vitulina. The sequence continues at coordinate 100,677,908 of NW_022589704.1, forward strand.
GTGTGCGGTATGGTAGATGTGTTTTAAATGAAGCAGTGTTTTTTCAGTGGAAATGGCTTATAGAGGATAAGTCCTTAAATTAAAAAGTTCATCTGCTTGGTGTCTGCTGCCATTGGAGGCATAAAAAATTAATTATAGAATTTTGCTTTTGGTTTTACTTTAATTTTTTGCTCTTAGTCTTCATCAAAAAGACCTTCCTGTTTTGTGTTTCTTGAGTAAAAGGAGTTTTTGTTTTTCTCTTTTTTCTCTCCAAAAGGAGAAATTGCTTTATTGTTTGTTATATAAGTGATACTTCATTATTTTTTTAAAATCCCAACATGCCAATACTTACGTGGCTGGGAAGATAACTATGATCACAAAGATGGCTCTCTCAGGGAGAGGCTTGTAAATTACACTCAGGCCATTCTGACCCCTGTGATTTCCCCAAACATGGGAAACCCAACTGGGTTCAAGGTTTCCCTGTTTAAAAAGGGAAAAATTCCAACATGCCAAATAATATAAAGAAAAATCATGACCCAACACGATTATTTAAGAAAAATTGGGGGGGCACCTGGGTGGCTCAGTTGGTTAAGTGTCTGACTCTTGATTTCGTCTCAGGTAATGATCTCAGGGTCCTGAGATATGGAGCCCCACTTTGGGCTCTGCACTGGGCGTGGAATCTGCTTAAGATTCTTTCCCTCCCTCACCCCTCTCCCCCCCTTAAAAAATTGGTACTTACTATTCATTACTATTACTATATTTTGCCATGTATATCCTCACAGAGATGTGTGTGTGTATATATATATTTATTTCATTTAAAAATTATTTCATACTTTTTATTGCTTATTTTTTCACTTAATGTATTATAGGCATTTTCTTTTATATTGAAAAATCTAGTCATTTATGTCAGTAAATCTTTAAACAGTTAAATCCTTTTATCCTAAAGTGTAGATTTAACTTTATGATTCTTCCTTTTAACCTGTCACTTCCTTGCTTCTGGAGTTGGAGTCACTGCTAAAACTATCTGACTCTTTGCCAGTACTATATGCCTTGAATGCTTATAAAGATAAATAATAAAGGCTATTTCAAGTTCCTTGGAGTAAGGACATTTGAAACAAAAAATTAATCAAACATGATTTTTATGTGTTTGAATAATAAAATTTACGTGCATTGTTTTTCTTCATTCCTGGCTTAGCCTCATCCTCATTTGTCTATGAATAATCTATCCAAAAGGAAGACTGTCAGTGACAATGCCTTGAAGGATTTAGCTGGTCAGGGCTAGATAGCATTTTGCTGTGATAAACTTACTTGAATTTGAATGATATAAATCTTCTCAACATTTGTTCAAAGTTCTGAATTTGATTTATTGTTATGTCTTGTTTTTAGATTTATGAAGGAAATATTGTCATTTCTCTATTAAATATAAACCTTAGTGTCATATTAATGGTTATTTGGTTACTTGATTATTAGGGAAGGGAGAAAAGAAAAAAATTAAGAACAGAGATGCCTACTCTAATAGACATGGCTACTGAAATTATTCAGATCTTCCCTCTTTCTTAGATACTCTTGTTTCCAGTTAGAAAGTGCTAAGCACCTGTAGGAAGGTAAAATATACAGAAAGTGTTTTTGAAATTCTTTTCCTTGAAATTTCTCAAGAATGAAATAATTTACTTCCTCTTAACTTTGTTGTTTTAATATAAAAGGTATTCAAGTTCTTAGTACTACACTTTATTTGTATCATTTCTTTCAGACTTGTTAAAATCAAAATCAATATTTTTCTGATTCTTTTCTGTTAAAAATGCATCTAACAAAATACTTAGCTTTTTTCTTCTTTTCCTAACAAGCTTAAAGTTTTTTTCTTGCTTGATACTTATAAAAATAGTGAACACGAGGGGCGCCTGGGTGGCTCAGTCGTTAAGTGTCTGCCTTCGGCTCAGGTCATGATCCAGGGGTCCTGGGATCGAGCCCCACATCGGGCTCCCTGCTCCATGGGAGGCCTGCTTCTCCCTCTCCCACTCCCCCTGCTTGTGTTCCCTCTCTCGCTGTGTCTCTCTCTATCAAATAAATAAATAAAATCTTTTTTAAAAAAAAATAGTGAACATGATTTGATAATTAGTTCCACTGTAGTATGACATCCTAATATGAACACCAAATTATAGATGTATTTATTAATGTTAATATCACATGCAAATTACTTTATAAGTTTTAGTGTTTTAATATTTTGATCATATGTGACCTTGAGAAATATTCACAATTATACCTGCATCTTAGTTCTTCATTTTGTATATGCATTATTAAAATGAGAAATTGTTTAATAGGTTATTTTATAAAACAAATATTAATGAATAGTAGGCTAAAATTCCAATATGAGAAGCCTCAAATAACTGTCCCAATTCTTTTGTTATGTGGAATTCCGTGAATCCTCCTCTGAATAAGAAGTCATCAACAGGGATAAAGTTGCATTTAATGGTATTGTTTTAATGATCCTGCCATCTCCAAAAGACTTAAGCTTCTCTGGGGTTGTTTTTGTAGTATATCACAATCTTGTTGTGATGACCTGAGACCTGATGCATATCTACCAAAATACTCTCATGGTTTTAGCAATTGTTGAGTTATTCTGTTAAATTATTAGAGAATTCTAGAGTTCTTGTCCACTTCTTAGAATTTTAATTGGTGGTATATAGATATAAAAGATTTCTTCTTAAAGTTTCAATGTAAGGTGATGTTTTCAGCAATAATAAATAAATTATTTTTTCCCCCCAGTATATCTCCTCTTTGAAATGCTTTCACACTTTTTCAATTGTTGTATAAAATCTAAGAAGAAAAGCAAAAGAATGTTCACATGCAACAGAAGAATAAAGTGCCATGGTCAGAAAATATATTTACCACATTGCAAACACTCTGATGAAGTGTGGTATTTTTTTCTCTGAAATTTCCACATTCAACAGGAAACATAGACAGCAAGCTTGAGTGGGTGGGTCTCTGAGGTTAAAGCTGTTAATAAAACACTTGAAATTTAGTTTTAAAAAACGCAGAGCATTTCCAACCATGTTTAGTTTATTAACAACAGTAAAGTGTTCTGATGCTCTATACTGGGTGAGTATAGCTAGATTTTTTCCTCCTTCAAATGATTTTTTCCCTCTCTTTGAAAACGAAAGTAGTTGATCTATGATTATGAACTCCTGCAGTTTACATTTAGTAGTCTAATATATGGGAAAGAATAGCTTGTTAACTTTGAGAATTGGCTAATAGAAGAGCAGTAAATGCTAAGGTTTCTTTTAGTACTCTTCATTTTAAAAATCAAATGCATGAAATACTCTTTTTTTTCCATCTTATTGTGACTAAAGGAATATGAGTTTGCACAGCAATATTAGGATGTTGGGCTAAATGGTGTCCTGATTGTCTTCAAGTAGGAAAACCCTATAATTTGAACTCATGATAATGGGAAATGTTTATCCTTATATTACTTTGAATTCATTTATGAAAAATGAGATCTGAGCCAGTGCCTTTTTTTTTTTTTTTTTTTAAATCAATAGCATTACAGCTGTTTTAGGAAATGATGTTCTTAAATTAAGGAGATGTCATTCGGCCAAACTAAAAAAAGGTTTTGGCTATGAATACCCAAAATGATGGGGCACTTGTGTGGTTTGGATTCATAAGTAATTTAAGATACTTGTGGTTTAATTAATAGACTAAAATATTGCACTGAAAATTTAGATACTCATAAATCATAAAATGCAGGAGGTAGGGAAGGACCTAGGGTCATACATTGTACTGGTAAATTTAGATATTTAGACATAGATACTTACATGCTTTGTCTCATGAAAGGTCAAAACTAGTACTCTCTACTTATCATTATTTTAATGCTTTGTACTATATCTATAAATTTTATTGAGTATTCTTGGTGTTACCATGCTTTTTAGTCCAGTCAATTTCTATGTGCTTCAGTGAATTTATTAGTGAAATATAAAACTATCAGCTTACAAGATTATTTATTATGTGTTTTTATGTAAGTAGTGTAATTCCTTATATTAACCTTCATATTAACTCTTCATGTCAAAAAGTAGATGTCATACATTTTCCATGAATTTTGGCCACTATAGAAATTTGAATATTTTTTAATATTCTACAAAGGTCCGTATCTTTTCTGAAAAGATTACTTAGTTCTCATCTTCATCACTGTGGTAGCTGACAATATATAGATAGGTAATAAAACGTAGTCTTCTACTCCTTACCACAAGACAGAATGTTAACCTAGATGTTTTTTAAAAAACAAAACAATTCACTAGCCTACTACTATATGTAAAATGTAAAAAATTATAATATACATAATTATCATTTTTCACCCCGTCCTCTATTAAGGTAGAGGATCAGGGTGTAGATTTAAGGGTATTTAGAAGATAATATGCTGGCAATTGTTTAATACATCACAAGATGAGCTAAAGTTTCAGAAACTCTGGAATAGGCAATATTTATAATGTTGCTATAAATGAGGTAACTTGGTAGCCAGCTACTCCTTTGCTTTTTTCCTTTCTTTTCTTTTTCTCCTCTTCCCTATTTTCTCTTAAGTATGTCTTAAGATATACTCTTAGCATGTCTTTCCTTCCTTCTTCATACAAAGCAGATTTAATTTCTTAGGAAATTATGGGGTAAATAGCCACTAAATGCATTAATTTCTTTTAAGTAAACTATGTTTACTCATCTAGAATATGATCTATTAAGACAAATTCTAAGATTTGGTTTATAGTTGAAGGTATAAAAATAAAAATTTTTACATATCAAATTATTTCTGCAGATCCCCAAGTAAGCCCTTGGCACGGAAATTAATGGATTGGGAAGTGGTAAGCAGAAATTCAATATCTGATGACAGGTTAGAAACACAAAGCCTTCCATCACGATCTCCACCTGGAACTCCTAATCAGTAAGTACAGACTGACTGTAGACTTGCCTGAAGATCAAAATATGTAAATCTTCACATTTAAATATCTTAGTCAAACATGATTTTTGTTGCTCCAGAGCATTATTTCCTCATAGCCTGAAGCTTACTGCATAATTGGCATGGAAAAGTCTCATCGAATGAGGGAGTAGAACATTGAACAAGGATGCTCACTTTCCTGTACAGAGTGGGTCTCTAGCCAATAAATCAAGATCTATTAGTAATAGAGTTAAAATCTGGAAATGTGGTTGTTACTGACATAATCCTTTTTCATGTGGCTCTCCAGAATTCCTAGGGAAGCATATATTGTTTGAAAATGCTAAATGATTGTGATCATCTTACCTAACCTCCTACCCCAGCTGTTCCACCACTTTCTTTGGTCTGGAAAAAGGGGTTTCCAACATAAGCTCCCACAAGCTTAGCCATATCTGTGCTAAGAAGCCTGTATTACTCACCACTTACTGTTTATATACTTCATTCTAGTATTTCTCATAAAAACTATGCTTTGGTATAGATAATAATAAGATAATCAACTTGTACTGGCTGAAGATGTTAATTTTATAATGTATTAACAAGTATATTGTGTATAATATATGTATGTAATTAAATAATGATAAACAGATGTCAGTGTATTCATAGACTTTGTTCACCCAAAAGGTTGAATATAAAATATTTGAGTTTTGGTGTGGAATATAATATTTGAAGTAGTCTAACTTCAGAAATATTTTAAACACATTAATATCCAATAAGTGTGTACTACATTCTACTTCTTTAAAAGATTTTATTTATTTATTTTAGAGAGCACAAGCAGGGGAAGGAGCAGAGGGAGAGGGACAAAGTAGACTCAGGGCTGGACAAGTAGACTCAGCACTGAGCCCAGAGCCTGATGTGAGGCTTGAGCCCATGACACCGAGATCACAACCTGAGCTGAAATGAAGAGTTGGACACCCAGCCAACTGACCCACCCAGGCGCCCCTGGACTAAATTCTAAAAGTTGTGTCACCAGTGGGTGTTTTTCAGCCCAAGAATAAACTTTTACCATAACAAAAGTAAAGTTTGGTTTAGAGAACATTACCTCATACCTGTGTGTCTTCCTAGCTGCTAAGCTGCTAAAAAAGTAGACTCACAAGTTTTTCTCTTACTAATTGCAGATTGCTAAATCATCTTTCTTTATAAAATACTGCATATATTTGGAGGTTAATGAACTATTTGAAGAAAATCCAGAACCATCTTTTTTGGTCCATTTTCCAGCCATCCATTTCTCCATTTGTTACTAGTACCACTAAATAATTAGAGCAGATTACAGAAGACAGAGGAAAGATGATTGAGTTAATTAATTAGCAGTAGCTCTGATTAAATTTCCCAGGTGATGAAACAGTTTTAGATATGATCTGAAAAGTTTTTTTTCTCAATTCTAAAGAGACAATATAGTGTGATGGTTAAGAGCATGGGCCCTGGAATCACTGAAAGTTTAAACTTTGAGCAAGTTAATTCATCTCTTTGTCCCATTTTCCTCATCTACAAATTATAGTAAGTGTCTTTCTTGTAGTATTGTTACAAGGGTTAAATGAGGTGCTTAGAACAATGCCTAGCACATAATAAGTGTTCAAATGTGAGCTGTCATAATTAATAATAATGAAAATAATAATTCATGTGACTGTCACTTATGAGGATGGAAATATGTTATACATTATTTATTTTTAGGAATTTTAAGAAGTCCCATAAATAAAAACTTTTATAAGGATTAAAAAAGAACACACACCGGAGATATTTCTGAATTATTTATCCTCTCCCTTTACTTTATACAGGTATACCTTGGAGATATTGCAGATTTGGTTCCAGACCACTGCAATGAAGCAAGTCACTGAATTGTTTCTCTTTCTTAGTACATATAGAAGTTATATTTACACTCTGCTGTATTCCATTAAATGTGCAATAGCAATGTGTAAAAAATCAGTGTGCATGCTTTAATTAAAAACACTTTATTACTAAAAAATGCTAACTACCATCTAAGCTTTCAGTGAGTCATAATCACTGATCACAGATTACTGTAACAAAAACAGTAATGATAAAGTCTGAAATAATGCAAGAATTACCAAAATGTGACAGAGACATGAAGTGAACAAATGCTGTTGGAGAAATGGCACCCAATAGACTTGCTCCATGCAGAGTAACTGCAAACCTTCAATACGTTTTTTAAAAAAAGAAGAGGGACACCTGGGTGGCTCAGTCAGTTGGGTGTCTGATTCTTGATTTTGGCCCAGGTCATGATCTCGGAGTTGTAGTATCAAGCCCCGCATCAGGCTCTGGACTCTCTGGGGAGTCTGCTTGAGATTCTTTCCCTCTGCCCCTCCCCTGCTCATGCACTCTCTCTCATTCTCTGTCTCTCTAAAAGAAATAAATCTTTTAAAAAGAAGAAGAAGCAATAAAGCAAAGTGCAATAAAATGAGGTATAAATGCTCTAATCCTGTAAATGCTGATTAAGACACTAAGTTGTAGTGACTAAAGCCTTCAGACATTAAGGTTGGTAGATATAATAGATTGAACAGGTAAAACTCTTGTGGCAGATCACTGACTGTAGTTCAGATCTTAGACTTCACTTTCTGTTTGGTATTCTTTCTGTTTGAATCATACTATCTTTGTCAGAGATTTTGCTTAGTCAGTGTGGTTAGTGTTAAAACATATACCCACTTTCTAATGTAATCAAATAAGAAACTGGAAAAAGTTGAATTAAACCACATTTTCACTCAATTTTTCTTCCTCTTTATGTAGTCGAAATTCTGCATTCACACAAGAGGGAACCCGGTTACGACCATCTTCAGTTGGTCATTTGGTCGACCATGTGGTTCACACTTCCCCAAGTGAAGTATTTGTGAATCACAGATCTCCATCTTCAACACAAGCTAATAGCATCGTTCTGGAATCATCACCGTAAGACCTTTTTCATTAGCTTCCTTCTTATAAATAATAATACCCCAGGGCGCCTGGGTGGCTCAGTTGGTTAAGCGACTGCCTTCGGCTCAGGTCATGATCCTGGACTCCTGGGATCGAGTCCCGCATCGGGCTCCCTGCTCAGCGGGGAGTCTGCTTCTCCCTCTGACCCTCCCCCCTCTCGTGCTCTCTCTCTCTCTCTCTCTCTCATCCTCTCTCTCTCAAATAAATAAAATCTTTAAAAATAATAATAATAATGCCCCAGATTGTTTCATTTGAAATAATCTGGGAAGTTAGGGTATTTGATAGAAGCATTTATTTATGCAGTGTTTTAAAACTTTTATGTATTTGTAAATGTGCTTATTTATTCCTGAGAGTTCTTTGTATTCACCTCCCAACCCTCCACCCGCCCCCCCAAAAAACCCTCTTATTTTGTTGACTTAGTATGTTCTTAAACCTTTAGTTTCTGCAGATAATGTAGCACTGTGGTCAAGCAGTAAAATACTAAAAGGTAGAGTTTTCTTAATATTTTTCAGGAAGGGAACCATAAGAATGAATAGACAATGTGGGAAAAATTAAGTAGCAAAGGAGAACTAAGTAAGATGACCATCATACTGAAAATAATCTTTTTTAAAATTCGTTCCTACCTCATATTACATACTGGTATATAAATTCAGCTTCATAATTCAGTATTTATACCCCATCAGTTTAATGCACAACATGCTTACCCTCACAATAACATGCAATGTCTTGATTTATTGGTTTATATAATGCAGTTAGTCCATATGCAATAAAAACAGTGTGAGAATTAGGGGAAAAAAGTAAAATTCTTTATAAGGCACATAGATAAGTAAAAAGATTAATGTTGAGAAGAAGGAAGGGGTATAGGATGTAGTGACTGTGATCAGGGCTGAAGAAAGAAGGGGTCTGAGAGTGATGGGTGGAAGAGTAGATGGACTGATTAGCAAAGCAGGTGGGTATAGGAGCTTCAGAACATGTGACAAGATATAGAGGAGGTGTGGTTGTCCTCACTATAGGGCCAGCCAAGGAAGACTGGCTAAGCTATTAAGACAAGTGGAATTTTAGTCTCGGTAACATATCTTGGTAAAATAATTTGATTGTGTGTGTACAGTAAAAAGGATGGAGGAGTAGGAAGGACACATACTACACAGTGACACATGTGGAGAATGAGTTGACAGGAGACAAGGCTGGTGGAGATTTAATTTCTTTTAAAGATTTATTTATTTGTCAGAGAGGGAGCGCTCGCTTGCTCACAAGCAGGGGGAGTGGCAGGCAGAGGGAGAGCTGAGCAAGGAGCAGGAAGCGGGACTCAGTCCCAGGACCCTGGGATCATGATCTTAGCCAAAGGCAGATGCTTAACCAACTGAGCCACTCAGGCATCCCTAATTTTTGATTACTTTAAAAATTATCATTGTATACTTTGATTTTTAATAATTATATATTTTCTAATTCTAAAACTTTAAAAAGTACAGTAATTAAGCACATGATCGAGATGTTAATTGATTAAATTTGAAAATGATATACTTTTAGCACATAGAAATAAACCATATAGAGGAATCTCAAAAGCCCATCTTAATGCAGAACAAAACAATATAACTCCCAGGACCTAACCAAATTATCTCAGTCCATTTTTGAAGAGCCCTTTTCATACAGACACACATATATGTATACATACACATAAAATTGAGTATCTCTATATGTACATTTTATAGGTTCATCAATCCATAAAAAAAACCTTTGTTCTGGTTTCCTGACCTTAAATGGAGATGCAAGTTCAGGACAGTTTGGCATTGTGCAGGTTTTGCTTTCCCATCCTGATCCACAAGAATTTCAAATGCTTGGACCTTTCTCTTCAGACATGTATTTTATGAGGCTTATGTGTTTGTATTCAGTTTTGAAATCTCTTAACACTGCATTTAAAATTCAGCTAGTTTTAAGCTTAAGAATGAGAGAGGTCTGAAAAGATAAGCTTAATGATAAACGAATAACTTACATTAGTTGCTTACAGTCAGCTTCAGAAATTATCTCACTGTTCCAAGACAACTCAATGAAATAGGAAAGACGTGTAATCCCCATTTTGTAGACGAGAAAGCCACACTTAACAGGACTTGTCCCAATTTACATAACTAAAAGTCAGGTCTTCCCTACCTGAGCCAACCAGCAGAACTTGGTGTCTAAGACAAGGCTTTGTTAATTGATCAGTTGGTTGGTTGGTTGCTTGGCTGGCTGATATTTGCAATCCAGAGAAAATATTTTACAACTTGGAATCCATAGGTTTTAGTTTTGGCTAAATGTGGAAAGAATTTGGACAATGTGTTGGATGAAGCACAGAGCATTTCAACATGTATTGAAACAAATCTTGAGATCATCTCACCAGTTCCCTGTTTTTTGAGTACAGGGCCTTTGAGATGAAACCTGGGTCCAGACCTCAGTCACTTGGTAAGGTCACCTGCTTCACAAGGAGAAAACACTATTAACTCATAGGTGTGTTTATTATGGAAACAAATAGGAGTTTGTTTGTACTGCTTAGAATAAAGTTACCATTTTTAGGCAGGGGTGATTGGAGACTACAGTCTGCCATTTCCTTCCTTTCTTTAAATGTTTCACAGAAAACTAGACTGTTTCAGTTTGTGATTTTCTGAGAAAAACAATAACCCTCAATTAATGTGAAAATACTTAACAGGTGTTTTAGTAAATTCACACCACAAATATTAATATACTGCCATTAATATGTAACAGGGAAGCTGTAGAAACGTCCGTTTCTACAAAATCATCACGAAGCATCTGAGTTGGGTGGTTAAGATTTTATTTTTTATTTTCATACAAATTGCTAAAGACAGCAACGTTGAGCTGCTTTGACTGCAGAATAAGCTGCTTTCACTGCTGCTATTGAAGCATTCATGAGGAAATTTAAAGCTGACTGGACTGAAATAAATCAGCAAAGTTTTTGCCTACCTGGCTTCATTGACAGTTTTAACAAATCTTTTGTTGCTATGTTACAATATATTGCTCTCTTGACAACAAAGTGCACTTTAACATTTTCATTATTTGCTCTTCACTTAACATTTTTTAAAATGTCAAAGTTGAGGATAAGCAAGTTATTTGTATTGAAAAACCCCAATATGAGAGTTGGGCATTGGAACACTCTTAAAATTATATTCCCATCTCCCCTTCTCCTTTCTTAATGTCCAAAAGTTTATACAGGTAATCTGTCCACAAAATTTTTTGTGTGGGTAAATTTTGAACATTATGTTTCAAGCTCTGGTCCCATTCAACGCCCCCTCCCATCATTTTAGGCAAATTATTGGTTTTAAGTATATTAAAACCATTGAGTTAGAAATACATTCTCAATTAAAGTAAAAATACATGTTATTAGAGCACAGATCTCTATTGATCTTGCATTCTCTCCATTTAAATATAAGTCGTTTTTATTAGAACTTAAAATACAGAGCAGTATTACCACTTACAACCAAATGGCATGATAGAAGATAGTCGTGTTCAGGATGTGCTCTGATAAGTTCTGTTAAAGCCTCAGATACTGTCAGGAGGGTTGCTTAGCTTTTGTATATTTTATATACTGGCTTCTGAGAAGCATTTTATTTGGAGAAGAGTTTACTGCTACGTAGTGTTTGGAAACCTCTGAGTTAAAAGAACTTTGCTCCTGCCTTTTACAGTTGTTTTGTTTAAAGTGCAACTATAGCATAATGTTCAGAGCACAAGCTCTGGATTCAGGCTGGGTTTAAGACTTGGTTCCACCACTTCCAGTTATGTGACCTTGGGTGAGTCATTTTATCTCTGTAAGCCTCAATTTCCTCACCTGTAAAAAAACAGGATGATAATATTTACCTCATAGGGTTGCTGTGAACAGTAAATGAGATGTATAATTTCTCTGTTAAGCAGAGAAAAGGTGCTTAGTAGATGTTAACTATAATAATTATATAATTCTGGTTAATTTGGGGGGATATACTGGCAGCCTTTAAGAATATTATCAGCCATTTATCTGTCTTCATGTTTGAAGTATAGATGTCTGGTCAAATACAATGAGGAATTCTCCAAATTCTTAGCTTTATCCTTAGGCCCTAATCACAAGAGACTCTACAGATTTCATAATCCTGAAATATCAAATCCATTTCCCTGAGCCATTTTGCCTGGACTGTCCCTGTGTAGTCTTTTCTAGTGAGTCACCACAGCTTTGTCCGCACTTCATCAATTCCTTTCAGTTAGTCTTTAAAGATTTGCCTTCACTTTGCTCCTCTGAGCTACTACCAGTGAAAACTTAATGTCCGCACTCAGCTTAACCCAATTCCCATGCCAATCTTGATCAAGTCTAGCAACTTACAGTTGACCCTTGAACAACATGGGGGTTAGGGACACCAACCCCTATATAGTTGAAAATTCACATACAACTTTTGACTCCCCAGAAACTTAACTACTAATAACCTGTTGTTGACCAGAAGCCTTAGTGAGAATATACACAGTTGACTGACACATATTTTATATGTTACATGTAATATATACTATATTCTTACAATAAAGTAAGCTAGAGAAAAGAAAATGTTAAGAAAATCATAAGGAAGAGAAAATACATTTACAGTACTGTACTGTAAAAAGTCCACATGTATGTGAATTGGCAGAGATCAAACCATGTTGTTCAAGGGTCATCTGTATTATGGATTCTGCAAATACCAGACCGCTCCAGGACAAGGAAGTAAAAGAACCAAAGGAGGTATGATGGGAGGAGATGACCGAGCCATGGGGATTCAGAGGGCACACTGTATTTGATGCTGTACTTGTGGCAGCAAGACTAATTATGTAGGTCGCTGGGCTACTGTAGCTGCAGTATACCTGACCTGCTCTCCACCTCTGGCAGATGTCTCCAGTACTCACTTTGGGAGCTAAGGTCGGGGACTTGGAGTTTGGTTGAAACCAGGCATTTCAGGTCTGGGACCTTGATTCTGAAATAGATTCCTACTGATACAGTAATACGACATTTTCAATTCTATTACCATATTTATCTTATCCCTGAGAGTTTATATGCACTTTTTAAATTTTCTTGAGCATTAACTAATAATCAGTCTGCAGTGGTGTTTACTTTGAAATACTGTGAATGTCACTATAAATTAGCCAACATGTCAAGAAGTCTGAATTTTGAATCAGAATTTTATCTACATTTTACCTAGTATAAGTAAAGTATAGTAGGGTTACTGCCCAGTGAGAACTTGGATAGCATTAGTGACTGTAGTTGAATGAGACATGAGCTCCTGGTATGCATCTTAGAACATTAGAATCTTAAAATGAGCCATCAGTCTTGGCAAGTTTGTATTACCATGTAACAAGAAAATATGGGTTTTGTTTGTTTTCTAGTCTTAAATTTTAATAAACTTTATTCTTCTATGAGTGGTATGTATATACAGTTGAATCTTCAGCATTGTTTTTTTAATTCACAATTTTCAGGGTTTACTTTGCCTGTTTTTCTTTTCTATAAGTAACAAAATAATCCCTTTAGGTTTATACTTCTTTCTATATCCTCCTTGTAGCAGATCTTTTCTAGTTCCCATCTTTAAAGCCAAAGGATTACCTTTACTTGTAAGATGTCAGCCAGAGCTCTGATGCCCACTTTTTTCCTTGGTTCCTATCTCCCTAGTCCTGTCTGAACTATCTGATAGATGCTGGCTTTCTCTTTAAGTCATAGGTCCCTTCTCTCAGGGGAATTATTTCTAATGTGGCTGTGTTCCACTGTGCTGCCTGGTTGTTCTTCCAAAGTATATGATATCTGTTTATTCTTTTATAATTAGCAGGTGTGGGGGAGGTTGTTTTGTTTTATTTTTACCTAGAAATAGTATCTTTTTTTAGAACTGGTCTGTTTTATGAAATTATTTTAAATGTATTATAATTTCTAATTATAATGCATGGATTGCTTATGAAAGTCATCTTCCTAGATAATTGAGTAAGTAATAAATTAACTATACTCATAATCTCTACATTAGATATGAAGTAGGAAGTTATTTGTTATCATAAATTGAGTTAATACACTTGGAATATGTCTTAAAATGTAATTGATAACCTTTGTTCAAAATGAGAATTTCAGTCTGTGCTGACATCCTTGATTACTTTGATAGACTGTATTAGATGGAGACACAAATAAATATATAGATATAGATGGAGTGTGGTTATTGGATGTGGAGACATAGAAAGGACAGTTACTGGGATTACTGGGAGAGTACATAGTTTATAAAAGCTCCCAGACCAACCTATCCCTCTACAACAATCTGACATCTGGAGAGCCTGACCATCACTCTCTGAGAAGTTATTCTAACAAGAAAGTTACATAAAACAATGAGAGAAGGCAGATAGCCCTTTTCCTGAAATCTGAAATTACAGTGTTCTTTCCTGTGTTCTGTCTTGACTAATCCTCTCAGTGCATGCTGCATTCTCCTCACCTTTTCTTTAGAACTTGGCTTAAATCCCATCCCAAGCCTGTGTGCTTGGCTCTCTTCCTTTCTGTGTTTTCCTGCAGACTTTGAATGTTTAAAGGGGAGGTTATACTCAAATACCTACTGGAATCTCACAAGTAACCCTGGGTGGGATTTATGTGGACTGGGATGCCCATGGCCCAATCTAAAGGCAGCAGCTCATTCTTGGCTTTGACCAACGGTAATGCAGTTTTATTTTTTCCAGAGCTTCCAGATTTTCCATTCTGGAAATCCAGATACATATGTAATTTTTTAAATGTAGCCAATTAACTCCATTTTATAAAGAAAAAATAATGGGCCAAATGTATGTTGGCCAAAATTGGCCCACAAGCCATGAATTTGCAACCAGTGTTTCTTCAGGACAATGATTTCTAATTAGCAATGCATAATAAAAATCACTTCTGGAGCTTTTTTTTTTTACTATATATGCCTAATCTTTAGTGCCAGTAATGTAGCTTGAACAGTTTTAGCGGAATGTCCCATAATGTCAGTACTATCCCTCTCTTGTAACTGAGCATTGCCACTGTTATACCCATAACAGATTTGGCTCACTTAAGATGTTGCTTTACAGATCAGGCTTGAGTTTGTCTCTGTTGTATATTTTAGAACTGTTATATATTAGGCTGTTGACTGGACCAAGAATAAAGTAAGTTGCTCTAATTCCATTCCCTTCTGATCTCAACCTTATACTATGCCCTATAGATCTGTAGTTTTGAGGCTGTTTCCTGGGTGTGATAGCTATATGCAAAACTAGAAAAAAACTTTCTATTCACCTGGCCTACATGGTTATACTTAACCCTAAGCAAGGGATTGAGACCTATTGATTGGTAGATGTGGAGTCCAGTGACTTCTGGTTTTTGTAAAGTCTTGGAGGCTTTTGATAACTGCTTTTTAAAAATGTCACATCTATGAGGCTGTGCCAGGGAATGTCCATCTTTGTGTCCTAATCCCTTCCGGCAGGCCATGTTTGAGGTCCATGTCTCTATTCTCATCTGTGGGAACATTTTTCTGGATTAGCAACACTTGAATGTATTGGATCTTAAAGGCTTGGGCTCTTGGCAGTTGAAACTAGTAGAATAAAAACTATTGTGTTTGGGGCGCCTGGGTGGCTCAGTTGGTTAGGCAACTGCCTTCAGCTCAGGTCATGATCCTGGAGTCCCAGGATCGAGTCCCAAATCGGGCTCCCTGCTCAGCAGGGAGTCTGCTTCTCCCTCTGACCCTCCCCCCCTCATGTGCTCTCTCTCTCTCATTCTGTCTCTCAAATAAATAAATAAAATCTTTTAAAAAAAAAACAACAAAAAACTATTGTGTTTGGTACCTGGAATCCCTGACCATGAAGGTAGACCTCAAAGAAGGCTTTGCTGAAAAAGAGAGGTATGTTCTTTGGTGCAGTCCTTACAGACTTCTCAGAATTTAGAGTATTTTGTTCCCTAAAGACTTCTATGTAGAAAGTTAGACTGTGTGGGCATTATGGTTTTCCTACTTATTTAATGATTAAGTTTTATGAAAATTCGGAATGACTGTATTTTCTCTTAAGAGAAACTTCCCTGGAGGACCATACAGTTAAACCATTTATTATTAATCCTGGCTGACTTCCTTGGCACTAATAAAATTTTTGGCTTCATTCCCTGTATCTACCAGGTATTTAGCAGTGAGCCTCTTAAGTAAGCTTCACACCTTCTCTACCTAGGGAGAGCATATGTATCGAAGAGCCACTCTGACTCTAATTTCTGAATCCATTTTCTTGTGATAAACGATGCTGTGGTAGCAAATTACCCCAATTTATAGAGACGTATAACAACAAAGGTTATTTCTTTCTTACATTATATGTACATCATGGATCATCTGTGGCTCTACTCCATGTCATGTCCATTCCAGGACCCAGACTCTTGTTTGGGGCATGGCTATTCTGATGGCCAAGGAAAAAGAGAAGCATAATGAATCATGAGCTGTTTCTTAAAGTGGCCTTTCAAAACTGACCACTTCTACTCACATTTCATTGGACAGAGAAAGTCATATGGCCAAGCCTCACGTCAGCCGGAGAGGGTGGAGACTGATTTTTGAACAATAATACAATCTAATGCAGTTGCAGTTCCTCAAGACCTTACGGCTTGTATCTTAGGTATCTGTTGTCACTCAATGAAATCTGTGCCTGAATAGTACAGCCAGCAGCCATGCAACTTGACACAGCAGCTGTCAACTCCCTTCTGAGACCTTAGGCATTGGGACAGTAATTCTTTATTTTTCCAAAGACCTCCTGGCATCGCAGAGATAAATAATAACCTCAGAAATGGTCACTGCTGTTACCAAGAACTACTTCCCCTTGCCTTACTTTCCTCACTTCCACAACCTCCATGGATGCATGCTTCCTAGGATGCAAGTTGAACCACTGGTTCCCCCTTCTGGCCTTTGTGAAAAACTCACAAGTAATGTTATTACATATACTGTGCTGGTTCTTAAAAAAGCTAGTGTTTTTACTTTGAAGCTTCTCCTACCTAGCTCTTTTTATCAATTCTTGCTGTCACAAATTGAGGCTTATGCTCCCTAATGTTAATTGGATTTTGTTTCTTTAAATTACATACTCCAACAATGTCTTATCCATTTTTATCTCCTCAGTGAGCTCAGCACTCTTACTCAGATTCTAATCTTTGTTGCAGTATTGAGTTCATTACTTTTGTGAATTGTGTTTTATTTCCTTTTTTTTTTTTTTAAGATTTTATTACTTATTTGTCAGAAAGAGAGAGAACACAAGCAGGGGGAAGTGGCAGGTAGAGGGAGAAGCAGGCTCCTCCCTGAGCAAGTAGCCCAGTGCGGGACTCGATCCCAGGACCCCAGGATCATGACCTGAGCTGAAGGCAGATGCTTAACCGACTGAGCCACCCAGGCATCCCTTGTGTTTTATTTCTTAGTAAATTGGGCCAATCACAAGTTCTCTAGATTGTACCAGGTGTTTTATCCGTGGAATGGTTCAACTGTCAATTCTGATTTCTCTTTGCCTGCCTTTTTCCCTGGCTACTCCATTGATAACTGTATTTTAAAAAAGTGTTTTAGAAAGGTGTGTATACTGTTATAGTAGATTAATGGATATCTTCATCATGATACCCTTAAAGTATATTTGATTATTATGTAGAATTGTTTACAGATTTGATAAAGTAGGGAATTCGATGTACTACTTAAACTTCAAAGTTAAGAAAGATTTCATTAAACAGTAGCACTTGTAAATATAGTATTTAAAGCTTGTCTCCTACTAGACATTGTAAATATCTGAGTTGCTTGACCGCAGCTTTTATTTTATTTTGTTTTGTTTTTGACCCCAGCTTTTTTTTTTTTAAAGATTTTATTTATTTACTTGACACACACAGAGAGAGCACAAGCAGGAAAAGCGGCAGGGGGAGGGGCAGAGGGAGAAGCAGGCTCCCCGCTGAGCAAGGAGCCAGAGCCAGATGCAGATGCGGGACTTGATCCCAGGACCCCGGGACCACAACCCAAGCCAAAGGCAGACGCTTAACCAAATGAGCCACCCAGGTGCCCTGACCCTAGCTTTTAAAATAACAGTTTTAGAAGACAGCTTCCAAAATACTCTTTTTTTTTTTTTTTTCCTTTTTCCTGTCCAGATCACAGGAGACCCCTGGAGATGGGCAGCCTCCAGCTTTACCACCCAAACAATCAAAGAAAAACAGTTGGAACCAAATTCATTATTCACATTCTCAACAAGATCTGGAAAACCATATTAACGAAACATTTGATGTTCCATCTTCCCCTGAAAAATCTACTGTAAGTAGCTTTCAGATATTCTCACATTTCTTTGAAATGTTTTAATCGGAAGTGAAGTTTTTTTATACTGTGATATGTTTTGTCTGTAAATTGTATTATTGTACTTTCTCTTTTTCATCATATGTTCCTCATGAATTTTGCCATGATATAACCCAATTGTGGAATTTCCTTTTATCATTGCTCTAAAAGTTCATTCTTGACAAATTTATGTTGATTTTAGTCTTGCAAAATACACATTTTTAGAAAAATGCTAATAATGCATTGAATACCACTAACTTTGTAATTCTCTGGATGCGAGACTATCATTTTCATCAATCTTTTGAAATTGAGTACAGGTCCCTGGAGTATATGATCAGTCTCTGTTTTATAAAATATATTTATGAATTATGTTGGTATTTTTCCTTTAGAGAACATGCTTTTATCACAACAAAATGGTAAATTTTTAGAAATCTCTGATTTATGAGTTTTCATTGCTTTCTCAAGTAGATGTAAATAAACCAAAAGTGAGATTGTCAGTAAATTTTAGGGATACACTGTGTTCATGAAGAAGTATCAAGACAGACAAATATGGGCATATTTCAGGAACTTGAAGGGACATCAGGGTAAGGTGCAGGGAGTGGAGGGTCCACAGCAGGTATTGGCAATACTAAAAGTTTCTTGTGAGCATTGCTCTCATAGCCCTCTTGTATGAAAAGCAAGAGGCAGCCACTCTCTTCTCCCACACTTACTATTCCACCACCACAAACACGTCAAAAAAAGATCAGAATCCTTACCAAAAATTAACAACAACTGTGATGTTACCTGTGTTGTGATTCTCATGTATCATTCATTGGTTCATAGTCATTGAGGTCTTTCTGTTACGGCGTACTTTGGAGGGTAGTGGGAATATAAAGACAAATAAGACATGGTCCCTGCTGTTAATCTACAATCTAATTTGTTTATCCATTCATGCAAAAATTAATTACTGAGTACCTGCTATGTGCCATGCATTATTATAGGCGCTGGGGATATAGTGGAATAAAAAGGGGGAAAAAAACGCAAAAAACTCTGCCTTCAAGGAACTTACATTCTGGGGATAAGGGTGAGACAAACAGTAAACAAGGTAAATAATTTAAATATATAGCGTATTAGATTAAGGAGAAAAATAAAGCAGGAAGAGGCCAGAGAATTTCAAGAGTAGAGTGCCACAACTTTAAATAGTGTAAGCTGGGGATGAACTCACTGATGAGTCATAGAGATAACTAGTGGAACAGCAGGTGAGCTGAGGGAATAGACGTACAAAGGAAGGAGTATGACTGATAACGTTCAGGGAACAGCAAGGGAGTCAGTGTGGCCAGAGCAAAATAAGCTAATGAAGAGGAGGAGAGGGTCAAATCCTAACAACATTTAAAGATTTTGTTTTTTAACCCTGAGTGAGAGAGAAATCAGAAGGAGTAGGACATATCTGAGGAGAAAAGCAGCATGATGTCACTTAAGTTGTAACAGTATCGTTCTGGCTATTGTATTGAAAATAGACTGAAAGCAGGGTAGAAGTAAAGAAACTGGTTGTGAGGTAGTACAGTATTCCAGGGCTGTGCTGGTGATTTGGATCCGGATGGTAGCAGTGGAAGGAGAATGACATGGCTGTATTCTGGAGTTTGAGAACAGAGCTAACACAATATGCTGAGGGATTGGGTGTGTAGTATTGGGGAAAGAGAGGAATCAAAGATAACAGCAGTTTTTGGCCTGGACAACTAGGAGGATGAAGTTGCTATTTTCTGAGATGTGAAAGGCTACAGGTAGAGCAAGTATAGGTGGAATATCAGGAGCACAGTTTGGGACATGCCAAGTTTGAGATGGCTACTGGAAATCCATTTACAGATATGATCCTGGAGTTGAAGGGAGAGGTCCAAGCTAGAGTTGTAACATTGAGGTTTGGTGGCATGTAGACAATATGTAAAACCACAAGACAGGAAGACAACACCAAGGAAGTGTGGTGTGTGCAGGTAACTAAATAAGGGTTTCTAGAAAGTGAGCCTTTGGCCCTCCAAAATGTAAACATTAGGGAGATGAAGAAACCAGCAAAGGAGACTGAGAAGATGCAGACAGCGAGGTAGGAAGAAAACTAGTCCACTGGCATTAACTGGCTGATGGGAAGAAAGTCACAGAGAGAATAACCAGCTTTGTCATGTGTTACTGGTAAGTCAAGTAGGATGAGGGTTGACAGTTGAGCACTGGATTTAGCAATGTGAAACTCTTTGGTGACCTTAATTAGAACAGTTTTGATAGAGCATTGGGGATAAAAATGACTCTGGGAGGATGGGATCAGGGTAAGTAGAGACAGCAAATGTGGCCAACTCTAAAAAAGTTTAGCAGCAAGAAGAAGGAGACAGATGGGGAAGTAGATAGATGAGGAAGCGGAGTCCAGAGAAAGTTCTTTTTTTAAGGGGAGAAATAAGAGTTTTTCTCAGAAGGGTGGAGAAAATTGATAATGTAGAAGCGTAGAGAATTGCTATAGCAAAATCCTTGAGTTTGGAAGAGGGCCTGGATCTAGAGCAAGGAGGAAGACAGTTTGAAGGTAATATAATTAGAAGTGATTATAGGGAAGAATATACAAATAACTAATGCAGCTGTAGGGTTACGGGAAGACTTCCCAAAGTGAACATCTCTGACCTGTGTCTTGAAGGATAAGCAAGAATTAGCCAGATACTTCCCCTGAAAGAGCATGCATAAAACATGTTCAGTGAAAGAAGCCAGTAACAAATGACCATGTGAGATGTCTACAGTAGTCAAATGTATAGAGACAAAGTAGGTTAGTGGTTGAATAGGACTTAAGGAATGGGGGTGAGGAGATGGGAAATGACTGGTAATGGGTACAGGGTCTCTTTGGGACATGATGAAAATATTTTTAAATTAAATTATAGTGATGTTTCTACAACTCTATGACTATAGTAAAAATTATTGAATTATACAGTTTGGATGAAGTGTATAGCATGTGAATTATATCCCAGTAAAGCTGTTTTTAAAAAGCAGAGGGAGTGGGGCGCCTGGGTGACTCATTCGTTAAGCGTCTGCCTTCGGCTCAGGTCATGATCCCCAGGGTCCTGGGATCTACCCCCATGTCGGGCTCCCTGCTCAGTGGGGATCCTGCTTCTCCCTCTCCCACTCCCCCTGCTTGTGTTCTCTCTCTCGCTGTGTCTCTCTCTCTCAAATAAATAAAATCTTCAAAAAAAAAAAAAAAAAAGAGGGAGGAATGTGAATTCATATAACACTTAGGAACACTTATTGTGTGCAGAGCTTTGAGCTGGGTTCCAGGGGTACTGCAATGAATAACTTAATTCATAATGCCTGTTCCTCCTTGCACTTAGCCTAGCATGCAGGGGCAAGAAGGCTATATCTAGTTGGTGTAACTGCAAGTTATTAGTCAAAATTTACTTTCCTGAATTAACATTTGAATTTAAATTATGATTTTGTATGCACTGTAGATAATATCAACATACAAAAAGCATACATCATGTATATCTTTGAAGGAGAAATTATAAATGGGAAAAATTACACGTTATTTATTTTTGTCTTTTTAAGCCTAATGGTGGTATTCCACAAGATAATCTTGTTCTAATCAGAATGAAACCTGATGAAAATGGAAGGTTTGGATTCAATGTAAAGGTAATCTAGAATTTACATTTGACTCAGTTTTTAAATGAAGATGTATCTATTTTGGTAATACTTGACTGATATCTGACTTGCTCTGTTGTTCAGGGAGGATATGATCAGAAGATGCCTGTGATTGTGTCCCGAGTAGCACCAGGAACACCTGTGAGTTATCTAAATCTTGCAAGTAAATCCTGTTTTCAAGAAAATGTACTCACTTTATTTTTATTAGTTTAAATAAAGGAATGAATTAATCATTTCTTTTAATTTGTAAGTATCAAATATTGGCTAAATCTCTTAAATTGCTGGGAAGTTAGTTTTTATTTCCAGTCTATAAGGGTTTTTTTGTTTTTTTGTTTTTTTTTTTAAAGATTTTATTTATTTGAGGCAGAGAGAATGAGAGAGAGAGAGCACATGAGGGGGGGGAGGGTCAGAGGGAGAAGCAGGCTCCCTGCCGAGCAGGGAGCCCGATGCGGGACTCGATCCAGGGACTCCAGGATCATGACCTGAGCCGAAGGCAGTCGCTTAACCAACTGAGCCACCCAGGCGCCCTATAAGGGTTTTTTTTAATCCTTGTTTTTGTAAAGAAGCTGTATATAACTTTCAGTGTCTCTAAAGTGTTAAAAGATTCTATCAGAATAACTCCTTTAAACAGCAGAATGTAGACAGTATAGTATTTGTTTTTCTTTTTTGTTTGCTTTATCTTTTCATTTAGAATTGTTTACCTAGAGTCTGTTTGCCTACTTTGTGTTTAAAAAATTTACTTTAAATAGAAATGATACCAGTGTTTTCCCTATTGGGACAGTTTTTAAACTTTTTGTTGGAACATATTAAATAAAAGTGTTATAATATATTAAACATTTTAAACAAAAGTAGAGAAAACACTCTATGTACCCATTATAATGAACCCTCCTGTACCCTTCATTCACCTTCAGCACTCATGAACTTTCTGCTCATCATAAGGGTAATTCTTAATTGTGGATGTGTTATCTTTATTGCTCTTATATGTAGCAAATACTGCTTTCAAATTCCCATCTGTGTTGTTGCCTACTTTACCTAAATGGTCTTCAAGGACTTTTCAATCAGCACCTTTTATCATTTACCTGTCTCTCTGTCCTAGGACAGGTATAAACCAGCAGCCTGAGAGAAAAAGGCCAGTTATGCTTTTTTTGGTGCTTTGCAGCAACCTTGAAGTTAGTTTGAAGATCATAGTCAAGACTAATCAGGGATATCATGATACATAGTTTTGGTTCTAGTTGTTAAGGACTTTGTTGGTTGCAAATAACAGGGTACTCTGAAATACCTCTGGCTTAAGCATAAATACAAAATCATACACATAATCATATAGCTATAGAGGTTTCTCACAAAATCCAAGGATAGGAATGCAATTAGATCTCTAGAAAAAAAACTTTAAAAATGAATATCAGGACTCTCTAGTTTTCATCTCTGTTTCTTTTTATGTTACATTTTTCTCTCTCACTGTAAGCCAATTTGTGTAGGGACTCAGCCTCATCTTTCTAACTCCTCTAAATAAAATGCAATCTAAATAAAAAGAGTGTACTTAGTAACAGCTTCAAGTTAGTCCTATACCATCACCACCACACACTCTACTTTCAAATATGATTGTGACCCCTGCATATCTACTAAAGAAAAATTGTATAGCTACCACTGTTCTTCTCAGTTGATATGATGGGCTAGTGGTAACTTTCATATTCATATATTACCAGCTCAGCCACCCAGAGGGATTAAACCTCAATCCAATTTACAGACTCCTGGGAAGTAAGTCCTTCATAGATCTAGCTTGTATCAGATGTCTGCTTTTCAACAAATCATTTTTGGGCGAGGGGGGACAGGACAGGGATATGATGGATAAAATGCATCCTGAACCTATTCTGCATGTGAAGGATGAGGACAAAGATCGGGGAAATAGTCAAATTACTTATTAGTACATAAGTATGGGAAATATGTGTTTGGGACAGACTGCAGATGAGAAGATGAAAGATTGCTAAATTCTCACCTGTAGATAATGTCTGAAATAGAAAGCTAAAAGGGTACCTGGGTGGCTGAGATAGTTAAGCATCTGCCTTCGGCTTGGGTCATGATCTCCAGGTCCTGGGATTGATCCCCGAGGCTGGGCTCCCAGCTGAGCGGGGAGTCGTCTTCTCCCTCTCCCCCTGCTTGTGCTCTCTCTGTCTCTCTCTCTCTCTCTCAAATGAATAAGTAAAATCTTAAAAAAAATAAAATAAGAATAAAATAAAATAGAAATCTAAAGAAAAACAAAATGAGGATGTTATTTAGAGATACTGAAGTAGATACAAAAGATGTAGGTAAAATGTTGAAGTTGCCTGGGGTGGGGGAATGGTAGAGAGGAACACAAGAAATTGTTTCTTGTCTTAGTAATCTTATAGACCTAGTCAGTTCTTTGACCTGTGTGATATATAACTTTACTAAAAAAACAAATTTAAAGTACAATTTTTTAAAATCAAATACATGTCTTTTTATCCATTGATTCCACTTTTAGCAGTTGCCTCTAATGAAGCAGTTGGACTAGGGAACACAGGATACACAAGGATCTTCATTGTAATATTGTTTATAATAAAGATGGGGGTGACAAAAAATGTACATCATTAGAGTTGGTGAAATAAATTATATGCTGCTTTGCAGCTGTTGAAATGATGGATGATGTAGCTCCATATAAGTATGGAAATAAGGTGGTGTTACAGAAAATGCAACAAGAGGAAATCAGAGAGGGAGACAAACCATAAGAGACTCCTAATCATATGAAACAAACTGAGGGTTGCTGGAGGGAAGGGGGGTGGCGGGATGAGGTAACTGGTTGATGGACATTAAGGAGGTCATGTGATGTAATGAACATTGGGTATTATATAAGACTGATGAATCACTGACTTCTACCCCTGAAACTAATACATTATGTATTAATTGAATTTACATTTAAAATAAATAATAAAAAGAAAATGCATATTATTGCTCGACATGTATGTTTGATCCTGTTTTTAAATTTTTTTAATTTTGGGGGCACCTGGGTGGCTCAGTCGTTAAGCGTCTGCCTTCGGCTCAGGTCATGGTCCCAGGGTCCTGGGATCGAGCCCCGTATCGGGCTCCCTCCTCGGCGGGAGGCCTGCTTCTCCTTCTCCCACTCCCCCTTCTTGTGTTCCCTCTCGCTGTGTCTCTCTCCGTCAAATAAATAAATAAAATCTTTAATTTTTTTTAGAAGGGGGAGAGAGAGAGAGATGGGGAAGGGCAGAGGGAGCGAATCTTAAGCAGGCTCAACACCCAATGCAGAGCCTGACACGGGGCTAATCTCACAACCCTGAGATCATGATCTGAGCCAAAATCAAGAGTTGGGCGTTTGATCAACTGAGCCACTCAGACACCCTGATCCAGTTTTTTAAAATGTGAGTTAGGGCATTAAAAAGTCCGGAAACATGCTCAAATGTTAGTAGCATTTCATCTGGGTAGTAGAATTATTGGTGTTTATCACTTTCTTCTATATTCTTCTTTTTAATTGTCTGAATCATGACAATGAGAATGTACTGCTCTTGTAATTAGAAAAAATAATGAATCTTTTTTTATGTATGTGCCAGTTGCAATAGTCAGTGAATGACACAAAAGAAATACTAATTTTTCTGAGCAGTGACTGTGTATCATTTTCAGTTAAGTCAGAGATGTTCAGGGAACTTTGTATAGACAGGTTCATTTCCAAACAGAATGCTGTGACTCTAAATTTCCTTTTTAGGCTATACAAATTATTGGTAATTTTTCCTTTCTGTCATGTAGAACTATTTCCCATAAATATTGGCTAATGGGTGCCTCACTGGCTCAATTGGTAGAGCATGTGACTTTTGATCTCGGAGTCATGAGTTCAAGCCCCACATTGGGTGGAGAGCCTACCTAAAAAAAGGGAGAGGCTAGAAAATAGATCCATATTTAAAAGATAAGAGAAGACACAAGTTTCCAAAAGGCAGAGAATGAAAGACAAGAAAGGGGGATGAAAAAAAAAAAAGAAAGAACAGTGAAGCAGAATAACAGTTAAGGGAGGAAGAATGAGGCTTCTAGAAGGAAAAAATAAAAATTCTTTAAAAAGAAAAGTATATTGGTTGGGGGCTCCTGGGTGGCTCAGTTGGTTAAGCATCTGGCGCTTGGTTTCAGCTCAGGTCATGATCTCCTGGGTCATGGGATGGAGCCCCATATCAGGCTCCGTGACAGCAGGGAGTCTGCTTGAGATTCTCTCCCTCTGCTCCTCTCCCCACTTGCATGCTTTCTCTCTCTCTCTCAAATAAATAAATTTTTTTTTTTAAATATTGGCTGAATTTAGAACAAATTAGAACAATAGAAATTTATCATTTTTACATTATCTCATTAATTTAGAGACCATCACAGTGTTCCAGTTGGAAACCTCATTTTAGGTGATTGGGGGAAAAGAACAGGATTTTGTATATTTTAATGTTATCTTTTATATTGGACACCTTTTGAAATGGATAAAATAATTCCCAATTCTTCAATTTCCAGTTGAATTCATTTTTTTCTTTCTATATGATTATCTGTGAACAGGAAGCTGTTGCTGCAACAAAATCCGTTTAAATAAACAGCTTATTTAGACTTTCCAGGTCAGAATGCAAATAGAAATCTGTGAGCATACCTGATGAAAGGCAGGTTAAGTATGAGCGTTCCCATCAGTGGTAAAGTTTAAAAAAAAAATTATCTGCATGTTTTAGCGTATTGGTTAATATAGTGCCCCATGAGCTTCAGTGTCTGAACTGGAAGTATCAGTGGATGTATACAAGGTACAGTAAGAGAAATGCATAGCTGTTCTCTCCCTATCATATGGATTGCCTCCTCTTTTCTGCCAACTGTACTATCCACAAAGTAAGGTGAGAGGGTAACTCTTTGTTCTAGCCATTACATACCTCCCAGTACCATTGATATCTTCCAGTTCACTACTCTTTGGGTACTGCAAAGGCACTTCAAAAACTTGGGACTAAATTGGTACACAAAAGTATCATACTACTGGTGCACCGAGGGAGTATATGAATGTCATCTGCTCCACTACAAGAAGCAGAGAAAGAAACAACTAGAGAGAATGGTCATAACCTCTAAACATGAATTTTCCAGATTTTAATGCTGTGCATTGAATCATCTCATTTTTGTCTTTGCAACTCTGTGAAATAATTTGTGCAGATATCTGCTCCATTTTCAAAGTTTCAGGTGTTTAAAATCATACACTTCATGGGCGCCTGGGTGGCTCAGTTGGTTAAGCGACTGCCTTCGGCTCAGGTCATGATCCTGGAGTCCCGGGATCGAGTCCCACATCGGGCTCCCTGCTCAGCGGGGAGTCTGCTTCTCCCTCTGCCCTCTTCCCTCTCGTGCTCTCTGTCTCTCATTCTCTCTCTCTCAAATAAATAAATAAAATCTTTAAAAAAAAAAAAAAAAAAACAAAAAAAAAAAATCATACACTTCATAAGCAGCAAAGGAAGAACTTGGCTCCTAGCCCAGTGCTCTTTCCACTAGTGACAATATCTTGTTGGATTTTATTGACTTTGTGTTCGTTATGAATTTGAGTAGTTGTGCTTTCATTTCTTCAAGCTGCCTTTGTTGTATGGTCCAACCCAGTCATTTCCTTCTCTATCCAACCTAATCATCCTTCAAACTTGACTCTTGTGTGTTCTTACTGCTGTGTTCCTGGAGCATGCAATCCGTATTTCCGCTTACCTCCTTTAGCTTAATTAAGCCTTTGTTTTCTCAATAAAATACAAGCAGTCCTCACTCTGCACAGTAGTGCAGGACAGTAAAAATGACTGTGCAAGCTGAAACTGCAAAGCCATCTTGATAATCAGTGGGGAAAGATATGGTGGTTTCTATGACTTTTATATTTTTTATCAAATAATTGAAATCTCTCTTAGTTTCTCTTAAAAATGCATAGGGAGGTGAAAAATAGTAAAACTAATACTGGTTTAGTATCCTATAATTCAAACCACTAGAAACACTGAGAAATAAAGTGTTCTGTGTCCTTGTGGAAACTTATCACAAGTACTTTGAACAGTGGCTTTTTGCCCTTTTTGTTGTATAACTTAAAATACAGAGGGAGCATTTTTCTTGCATTGGCAAATTGTCCTAATCATTTCTAAACTTGAATTCACTTCTAGCATTTTATCGGTGCATTTTCAATGTTGTGAAATGTGACCTTCAGTGAGAACTTTTTTGCCATCGTCACTTCCTCTAGGATACCTTCATCCCTCTCATCAGAGCCACTTTCACCATTTATGTTAATAAGTCCACCTTCACTGAATTCCTCTCACTGTATGTCTGGGGGCTCTCTAATAGTAGTAGTGTCAGTATTTCCACTGTCAGTGGTTTATGTTCGACTTGAGTTTTCCTTCCATCACTATCACTCTTTTGTTTCTTTGTTGCGTTTTTAACTTTTCTGGCCAGTTGCCTCTTTAGATTTACATGGGTTTATCACTGGGACACAAGGAGGTGACACAGGTACCTGCTTTGCTGTCTCTGTGTGACCTGAGTAACAGATGCACGACAACAGATCACCCGCAGACTTTGACAGAAGTGATGTGATTGCTCACTGATCGTGATGTGTGTCTGTTATTTATGTAGTGATTTGTGGACTCACGAGCTAGTAGCAAACTCGTACTTTATGCAGTTATTCACAATTAATGTATTGTGGGGGCTGTAATTTGAACCTTGTTGGGAGACCGGTGTTATTTAACTGAACTGTGGTAACTGAAATTTGTACATATCTGGACAGTGGCACAGTGAGGGCTGCCACTATCTACACACCTTGAGGTCATTAGACTTTTCTCTATATCTAGGCACATAATAGGGCACCAGGGGAAAAGTTGTTGAAAGAAAAAGGGGAAAAGTAGCTTCATGGGAAAGCTAGATTTCTGCTTTTTACAAACAGGTGAATAAATGGATGGATGCTTTTCTTTATGTACTTTTCATTCTCTTGCTGTAGAATCTATAAAAATAAATTCCTGTGCTTTACTTTCAGAAAGCCATGTGCACATCTGAAACCTTATTTATGTTACATTACAGGCTGACCTCTGTGTCCCTCGATTGAATGAAGGGGACCAAGTTGTACTGATCAATGGTCGGGACATTGCAGAACATACCCATGATCAAGTTGTCCTGTTTATTAAAGCTAGCTGTGAGAGACATTCTGGGGAACTTGTACTCCTGGTTCGACCTAATGGTAAGTACTCTATGCAGCACTGGATATTTTTATAATCCGTTAGCATTTGTTACTAGACACAGCAACCAGAGTGGGCTTTTTAAAACATAAATCATGTCGTGCAGTTTCCTGCTCAAAGCAGAGTGGCTTCCATTCACACTTGGATTAAAATTCAGTTCTTGGCCCCTTGCCTACCACACAGCCTTGCTCACTCTGTTCTGTGCTGGCTTTTTTTGTTTTTGTTCCTTCTCCCTAAATCTCCTTGATTTTGATATGACTTATACCCTCACTTCATTCAGGTCTCTGCTCAAATGTCATCCCCAGAAAGTCCTTCTCTTCTGACTACCATAGCTAAAATGGCCGCCCACTTCCCTCGTTGCTCTGGGAGTGGTAGGTATGCACTAAATACTTTTTAAATAGATGAGTATGTTTTGAGCCATTTTTAGAAAACTCTGTAACAAGCTATAGTTAAAGCATTTTTAAAAATCCTGTCGTTGTTGGCAGTAGACAATGCCAATAGCCTAATCATGTCATCTCCTTATCTGGACAGCTGATTGGTAATTCAGGGCCAGAGTTCCAGGTTTGGAGAAGCCTTAATACCATACACTCTAGCTCCTTTGCTGATTGCTTGAGTTTCCTCTATAACAGCCTCAAGATCATCCTGGCAATCTGCAGCACTCAATGGCTCCTGAAGCAGCTCATTTTCCCTTTGGGTAGCTTGAACATTTAATTGAACTAAAAATTCATCTTCTTTCAATCTCTTTGTTCCTAATTCTGTCCCTTTGTGCTATGCAGAATAAGTTAAATCCCCCTTCCTTCAGTTTTTTGACAATAGCTGATTTTACCTGAAACCTTCCCCCTTTCTCCAGTTTAACAATACCAGTCCTTCCGTGTTCATATGGCATTGCTTCAAGTTTCCGTTAACACTTTATCAATCTTCTCTGAGAAAAGTTCTCATATGCCTATATCCCAGCATTAGACACATCTTCTAGTTTTGTTCTGAACAGTTTGCCATTAATCATAGTTTTAGCCACAA
This sequence comes from Phoca vitulina, assembly GCF_004348235.1. Taxonomy (NCBI): domain Eukaryota; kingdom Metazoa; phylum Chordata; class Mammalia; order Carnivora; family Phocidae; genus Phoca; species Phoca vitulina. Next base: position 100,707,892 of record NW_022589704.1, read on the forward strand.
GAGTAATTAATGGTTAATGCCTCGCTACCAGTTGTTGAATATATACCATAAGGAAGTAAAATGTAATTAGAATCGACCCATTGCCCACCTCCCACACCCAGCCCTGCAAAGTTTTCCAAGAGAGTTCCTTTAAAAAAGAAAAATACAGAACTCTCATTTTGTCTCTTAAGTACAAACAGGCATTTTCATTTTATCTTCTCTACTTCATGTTTTTCTGCATTCGTGGTCTAGAATTGGCTTTCTGAGAAAATTCAAAGGACTTCAACAGAATGTTCTATTTTGACTTTTCAAGGAACTCATTCATTTGGACCTGATATTTAGGTGATTCATTATTAAGCATTTTCTGTCACATAATGCAACTTAAATTTTATACTAAGAATAATATTCTCTCAATTTTGCTTGTTCTGTTTTCTCTTGATAACAGATCCTAAGGAACTTAATAGTAAGTTCTTCACCTGGGCTGTTTTGTATATTCTCGTTTAATCTTTACAGGCATCCAATGAGATAGATGAATTATCCCCATTTTATAGTTGAAGGCACTTTAGCACCAAGACATTCAGTTATCTGCTCATAAATTCATGACTTGTACAGAGCCAGAATATGAGCAAAACTCCATATAATGGAAAAGGCCTGTCTTTTTGCAATTCCAAATCACTTTATTTATACTTTAAATTAGGAGGGGAAACCACCTAGGGCTTATTTCTTTGCAAAAGATCTTTCTGTTGTTTTGTTGTCAAAATCGGGACTGTGGGGGTGTGCCTGGGTGGCTCAGTCGGTTAAGCGTCTAACTCTTGATTTCAGCTCAGGTCATGATCTCAGGGCTGTGAGATCGAGCCCTGTGTGGAGTTCCATGCTGGGGGTAGAACCTTCTTAAGATTCTCTCACACGTGCTCTCTCTGTCCCTCCCCCACTTGCATGTTGCGTGCTTTCTCTAAAAAAGAAAATATCTGGACTGGGACCTGTATTTACTTTTAGTATGAGTCTGTTGTGTCCCTTTTTATTTAAAGCAACACTTAATCAAACTTTAAAACTATATTTACAAAAAGTATCAAAAAAACAAACAGCTTGTTTTTCTGGGTTTTTTCCTTTAAATCTCCTTCTTAGACAAAATGCATTCACACATTTTTTTTTCTTTTCATCCTTCTTTTCAGAAGTTTATTCTTCTCAGAAGTGCACACATCTGAACAGGAACCAGACCTCTTAAGCATGGGCAAAAGAGGCCCCTAGCTTGGCTCTACTCTGGCTCTCTCTCAGCTTTTTCCCTTATCTGTGGGGATCAGGATTTTGTGGGACCAAGAGGACATGCCACGCTATCACCTGTGACCACTCCTTCTTCTCTAGACCACCTCATTTCAACCCTCATTTCTCTGTCCAAGTAGCTCTGATCCCACTTCCTGGGCCTGTGTGGCTCTTTTCCCTAGATCCAGTCTCCCATGGGTGGATCACGTGGTATACGTACCCCTAGGCCAACAGGGTAGCTAAGAGGCAGCAGTTTGCAGAGGAGTGGAGAACAAACTTACATATGGGCTGGTATGTTCGCACGTATGTTCATAGGGTCCCATGTTAAAGAATGGAGTTTAGGGTGGGAAAAGAAGTAAGGCCAGAGTGTGGGGTCTGGGTCTCTTCATACTACTGTGACCATGGGTTCTGGCCTCCCAGGTTTTGTAGATGTGTCGAGGAAAGAGGATAGAACAGGTTTTGTTTAGCACTCTACTCAAGTTATTTGTGTTTTTTCATATCTGGATGTATGGTATATAGGTCCCTGTTTCTACTTTTGTTCTAGGTCCGACAGTTTAAGGGCATGTCTGAGCTGCTGCTTGGCAGCTCCTCTTTTTCTAATTGTCTCTTCAAGTTACAGACATTTTCAGCAATATGGCCAAGAACGCTTCTTTTCCCTAAAGGTACAGCAAAGTTCAACTTCACAGCCACTTTGTCCGTTACACAGTGACACCCGACTCAGATCTGATGAATTCTTTTTCCTGACACAATTAAAGAACACATCTGGTAAATTCTTTTTGCCAATTGATTAAGATTTCCGTGTGGCTTTTTTGTTTTTTTTAGCTGTATATGACGTAGTGGAAGAAAAGCTAGAAAATGAGCCAGACTTCCAGTACATACCAGAGAAAGCCCCACTAGATAGCGTCCATCAGGATGACCATTCGCTGCGGGAGTCAATGATCCAGCTAGCCGAGGGGCTTATCACTGGAACAGTCCTGACACAATTTGATGTAAGTAATACTGCATGGAAAGGATGTTGGGCCATATTTTCTAATTAATTTCATGGTCTCTTAACTGCCTAATTTATCGTTTATAATTTATAAACTGAAATGGTATTCTGTGAAATATTTGACATAAAAAAAATGTTCTAAAATACATAGTTTTAAACATTGCTCCCAAAATACTAGCTGTAGTTACATAAATAGATATCTTTTTAAAAGAGAGGAATAAGGAGATTTTATGCATATGTCATCAAACTAAATTTTTTTCTGTAATTCAATAGCTATTTTTATGAAAGGTGGCAGATGAAGATAGGCTATGGTAGAGCTAAAAATCCTGAGTTAAAGGAAAATAACTTTTGTTCCTTGTCATATTTTATCCTTCTCTAATTTTTGTCTGTCTAGTTGGTCATCATTAATATTTGTTGCTCTAAAGTATGTGCTCTTGATAAGTGACTATAAAACATTTGTGACTGTAAATCATTTAGGGCATGTCAGTTTTTCCGTTCGGGCGCATGGGTGGCTCAGTTGGTTAAGCATCCACCTTCGGCTCAGGTCATGATCCCAGGGTCTGAGATTGAGCCCCAAGTCCGGCTCTGCTCGTTGGGGAGCCTGCTTCTCCCTCTTCCTCTGCCTGCTGCTCCCCCTTCCTCTGCCTGCCGCTCCCCCTGCTTGTGCTCTCTCTCTCTCTAATAAATAAATAAAATCTTTAAAAAGAAAAAAAAATTTGTTCTTGGTTCATATACTGTTTAAACCTCTCAAATTAAATGAGAGCTAAATGTTCTCTGCAGATTTGCTGTTCATAACTTCAGTTACTTTTCTGTAAGCAAAATTATTTTCAATTGTTTTATCATTTAAAAAAATACAATATATAATTCATGTCAGAAATTGTGCAGAATTCAGCTTCGCGAATTTGTTTCAATATCCTACTAGCCTAAGGTACATCACTGTATGGATGAGGTACCCTAAGAAAAAACCTGTTTGTTGTTAGCATAGAAATAATCCTGCAGGGGCGCCTGGGTGGCTCAGTCGTTAAGCGTTAAGTGTCTGCCTTGGTAGGCTCAGGTCATGATCCCAGAGTCCTTGCACGGAGCCCCGCATTGGGCTCCCTGCTGTGTGGGAAGCCTGCTTCTCCCTCCCCCCACTCCCCCTGCTTGTGTTCCCTCTCCCGCTGAGTCTGTCTCTGTCAAATAAATAAAATCTTTAAAAAAATTAAAAAAAAAAAATAATAATCCTGAAAAACAAAACAGAATCTCTTAATGGCTTGCTGGACTCTTCTTATACCCCCCTCCTTTTTTTTTTTTTTTTTTTTAGCAACTATATCGGAAAAAACCTGGAATGACAATGTCTTGTGCCAAATTACCTCAAAATATTTCCAAAAATAGATACAGAGATATTTCGCCTTGTAAGTATCTACCATCTCTGTTTGTTAAGTTTAATCTTTTTAGCCTAACTTTATCAAAACATTCTTTCTTTTAAATTTTTTTCAGATGATGCTACACGGGTCATTTTAAAGGGTAATGAAGACTATATCAATGCAAATTATATAAATGTAAGTTTATTTTTATTATGCCTTTATCATTGGGAATAAGAGGGACCACCATAAACTTTGAGGTTCCTTTTAACCTTGAGAAAATATTAACACTTTCAGATATTGAAAAATAGTATAAAATTAATGTTAAAAAAATAGTTTGGTACTGGCATATTAGCATATTCATAGAGCAGTGGAATAGAATAAGCTGAAATAATGGCTAGACTTTTGTTTATGGTAGAGATGGCCTTTTAAATCATTGAAGATAAAAATAGATTATCTAGTGAATGAGTTGAGTAATATATCTAGATATAATCTAGAATATATCATTGTAAGGACATTTTCCTTCCCTTCTATTGGGATTAAAAGGATTACTAACTTCTTAACTCTGTAATGTAGAAAATTTCAAACATACAAAAGTGGAAGAAAAGTAAAATGAACCTTCATATATACATCACTCAGCTCAACAATTGTCTAGATTGTTTTGAAACAGATCCATGTTTCATATCATTTATCTATAAAGACTTCACCTACTCACTCTTGATGTAACATATTTTAGATATATCAAAATATAAATGTTAAAAAATGGAATCATGAGAGTACTTGGAGGAAATCTATGAGAATGGCTTAAAATCTCAGAAAGGGAAAGACTTTTCTAAAGTTTAGACTCTTGTCTAAATTCACAAAAAGAAAAGTGCAAATCAAAACTGGAAGGAATTACTATTCTTCACCTATTAGACTTGAAATATCAAAGAGAGCGATAATATCATTTATAAGTCTATATCCTTTATCTGAAATCTTGGAGTCAAATATACTTTAGGATTCAGAATTTTTTGGCTTTTTTTTTAAAAATTATTCAGTGCCTGCACCATAGACTGTAGTAAGTAACATCCCTAGCAGACTATGAGACATTACCCTGTAATCAGTGTATTGATACTCAGTAGCAAACTATTGATACTTCCATTGAGTGGGACTTATAAAGACTATAAGTAGTCTTAGATTAGCCAGATATTGCTGTCAGATGAGTCCAGATGAGGTCAGGTGTACCCAAAAAAGGACAGACTTACACTTCACAGCACTGGGAATTTCAGAATTGTGGTTGAGGGATTATCAGTATATTAAGGAGACTATCGCGGAACAAGCATTCCTCATACATTGTTGATGGAAGTATAAATAGGTACAACCTCTTCAGAAAGGTAACTAACAAAAATGTTGAGTTTACAAAAGTATTCAGTGCAGCTTTGTTTATGGTAGCAAATAGATTACCAGCAACTTAAGTGTTCGTTAAATAAATTACGGTATATGCAGAGCCATTAAAAAAATAAAATCTGACATCTCAAAGATAAAGTGGAAAAAGAGAAACAAGGTGCAGAACAACATTATAAGCTACCTTTTATGTTTTACAGAAAACAGAATTGTGCATCTACATTTGTGTGTTGTATATAGAGTATCTCTGAAAGGATATATTCGAAATTAGAAAAAAGGATTCTTTCCTGGGTGTGAACTGGAAGCTGGGATAGGAAGAGAGACGTTTTTCTCTGTTCACCCTTTGGTATTCTTCCAGTGCTATGGTGCATGTGTCACTTTTCTTCTTTTTTCATTAAGTCTCAAAATGTAGTAGGATGATGATTCATCTTTCCCAAATACTCATGATCTTACTCTTCCTGAAAATAATGAATTTAAAATATTTTCTACTATCTTTTCATATGTATATATGTATTATATATTATACATTATTCGTTAAGTCTGAACTAAAACAAATGGCAGAATTTTTGCTCCTTGCAAATTTTACCAATAAGCTGTTTAGAGACAAGTATTTTTATCTCTGTACCAAGTCTCTGCCTCTAAAACAGGGTTTTCTGTAAAGTTTCTCTTAAACCTGTAAGAGTACTTTGGAAAATATTTAAATTTCTGTTTCCAATAATTAAAAGATAAATATGTATAACTACTAAGAAATTTCTTCTGCAGATAAAGAAATTATTAATAAAGATTTGGGATTTTTCTTCTTTTTCAAATTTTTATTTAAATTCTAGTTAACATATAGTATAATACTGGTTTCAGGAGTAGAATTTAGTGATTCATCACTTACCTGCAACACCCAGTGCTCATTATAATAAGTGCCCTCCTTAATACCCATCACTCATTTAGCCCCTCCCACACCCACCTCCCTCCATTGACCCTCAGTTCTCTATCATTAAGAGTCTCTTATTGGGGAAAACAAAAAGAGTCTCTTATTGGGGCACCTGGGTGGCTCAGTCATTAAGCGTCTGACTTCGGCTCAGGTCATGATCCCCGGGGTCCTGGGATTGAGGCCCGCATTGGGCTCCCTGCTCCCCGGGAAGCCTGCTTCTCCCTCTCCCACTACCCCCTGCTTGTGTCCCCTCTCTGGCTGTGTCTGTCTCTGTCAAATAAATAAAATCTTTAAAAAAAAAAGAAAAGTCTATGGGGCGCCTGGGTGGCTCAGTTGGTTAAGCGACTGCCTTCGGCTCAGGTCATGATCCTGGAGTCCCTGGATCGAGTCCCGCATCGGGCTCCCTGCTCGGCAGGGAGTCTGCTTCTCCCTCTGACCCTCCCCCCTCTCATGTACTTGCTCTCTCTCATTCTCTCTCTCTCAAATAAATAAATAAAAAAAAAATCTTAAATAAAAAAAAAAATAAATAAAAAAAAAAAAAATAAAAAAAAAAGAAAAGTCTCTCGCGGTTTGTTTCCCTCTCTTCTTTTTTTTAAAGATATTATTGGTAAAGGCTTATTTTACTGACTGCTGTTTATTGAGATTAGTTGTATTCAGTTGTTATTTCGTGGATGATTTTCATATACTTGATCGTAGCAAAAAGTAATAATGTAAAACACTTGAGTTTTGTGTCCTTTGCTTTTTTAGATGGAAATTCCTTCTTCTAGCATTATAAATCAGTATATTGCTTGTCAAGGGCCATTACCACACACTTGTACAGATTTTTGGCAGATGACTTGGGAACAAGGCTCCTCTATGGTTGTAATGTTGACTACACAAGTTGAACGTGGCAGAGTAAGTCATACTTGAATCTTACAAATTGCTTGGGCTTTTTTCTTTTCTTTTCTTTCTTTCTTTTTTTTTTTTTGCTTGGGCTTTTTTCAACTTACATTGCATATATCATCAAAATATTCACATTGATTTAGTCTTTTTTGTAACCTTTAAACTTTCTTTCTTGTGTTATTAAAATCATAGTGACTAACACATAATAAATGTGCTATATAAGTGTTAGCCACTATTATTATCAGTTATTATCTAAATGAATTAGCATGTATTTGATAAGGGATTTGATGTGGAATATATAAAGAACTCCTGTAACTCAACAATGAAATGGTAAATACCCAATTTAAAAATGGCCGAACCTGAGTAGATGTTTCTTGAAAGAAGATATTTAAATGGCCAGTAATGTCATAAAAAGATGCTCAGCATTATTAGTCACCATGGAAATGCAAAATCAAAACCACAAAGAGAGGGATGCCTGGGTGGTTTGGTCAGGTAAGCATCTGCCTTCGGCTCAGGTTATGATCCTGGGGTCCTGGGATTGAGTCCTGCGTTAGGCTCCTTGCTCAGCAGGAAGCCTGCTTCTCCCTCTCCCTCTGCCTGCTGCTCCCCCAGCTTGTGCTCTCTTTCCCTCTCTCTCTGACAAATAAATAAATAAAATCTTAAACACACACACACACATACACAAAGAGGTAGCACTTCATATCCAGTAGGATGGCTAAAATAAAAATGACAGATAATACTAAGTGTTGACAATGATGTGGAGAAAATGGAACCCTTCTATACTGCTGCTAGATTTGTAAAATGATGGAAAACAGTGTCAGTTTCTCAAAAGGCTAAACATAGAGTTAATAACTCAGTAGTTTCACTCCTTGGTATACCCAGGAGAAATGAAAACATATGTCTATACAAGAACTTGTGCATAGATGTTCATAGCAGCATTATTCATAATCACCAAAAAGTGGAAACAATCCAAATATAACAAATAAAATGTGATGTTATCATACAGTTGTATATCATTTGGCAGTAAAAAGAAATGAAGAAATGGTCCATGCTACAACATGGGTGAACCTTAGAAAATATTATGCTAAGTGAACAAAGGCAGTCACCAAAGACCACACACTGTGATTCCATTACCTGAAATGTCCAGAGTAGGCAAGTTCATAGAAGACAGGAAATGGATTAATGGTTGCCTAGGTCCAGAGTGAGAGAAGGGGTTGGGATAGAGGAACACACAGTGATTATTAATGGGTATGGGACTTCTTTGGGGAGTGAAAAAATGTTCTAAAAGTGATTGTGCTGATGGTTGCACAGTTCTAAAAACAATTATGTGCTTTAAATGGGTAAATTGTATGTGAATTATATGAGAGTAAAGCTGTTTTTTTAATATCCTAATTATGAAAATAAATAGATTGGCATTTTAGTTAGAGATTCTTTCTCATTGTTAACTTAAATCTAAAAATACCGAGTTTATGTGCACCATTTTGCCACTCTCATAGTAGTAGATGATTCAGGCAAGAATTAATCAAGAATGGTAAAACATTGGGTGAAAACTTGTAATAAACAGGATATTTGCAGTCTCAAAATATAGCCAAACAGATTATTGTTACAAAGAGAAAAAAATGATGAAGAAATTTTAATAGTTGGCAGATCTAGGTGAAGGATATATGAGGGCTCATCAGATTACTCTTTAACTTTTCTGTAGGCTTGAAAGTTTTTAAAAATTAAAACATTTTAAAATTGGAGAACCTAAATTATGTATTTTTCTTAAATCTATTGATGTCAGGTTAAGTGTCACCAGTATTGGCCAGAACCCACAGGAAGTTCATCCTATGGATGCTATCAAGTCACCTGCCACTCAGAAGAAGGAAACACAGCATATATCTTCAGGAAGATGACACTATTTAACCAAGAGGTAGGAAGGCAGGATATCCACTCAGTAGAACGGTTATGTTCAAGGTAAAAACTTTGAAAGCTGAAAATACGTTGAGTCCTGGTTACTAGGAAATAATATTTAAAAATTCCTGAATTTGCTTCATTGGAACTCTTTGAAATCTTATGAAGTATATTCTCCTACTATATTAAATGTATTTTCAATTTCTCTAGGTAAATACGGTCAGTAAAAAAAGATTCTAGTAAATAATAGTTATTATTCTTAATATTTTGCCTCTTCATAAAAATTATGCCATGGTTGTGTTTGATTTCTTCCTGCCAATAATATCAATAAAGTATTTGAGTACATCTGTGGAAATACAAAGAATAATTGAGAGCTATCAAATTATTATCCTTTTTGTAAAAGGGTGAAGGAGGTCAATTTCAGTCTCCCCAGTATTAAGAAGGAAAAGATTATAGGCAGGATCCTCTGACAGCAGACAGATTATAGCTTTGTGTAATTGCTAGTTCCTACTACCACCTGGGTCATTCCTCTTTGGCTTCCAAATCCAGAGCCAGAAATGGAAACTGATTAGTAAATGATGGCTCAGTAACTCAATTGGAAGATGAGTGTGGAGCATGGCATGTTGCCAGTCTTGTCAGGCTGTTAAAGATAGTACACCCCACTTTCACTGCCTGCAGCTAGATATTCCCCTGTAGGCATCTTTGGTTTTGAAGGGGGCTAGAAGAAGAAAAAAGCAATTGCTAGAGAAGAACAAATAGCACAGGCTTTGAATACCCATGCCTATCCCATCAGTGGTTAAGCCTTTTGAAAATGAAAGCTTCAAATCCTCCACCACATTCCCCTCCACCTCCCTGAATATGAATAAAGGAGCCCAGCAAGACAGAGCTTTACTGACTCAAAGGGAAGGAGCCAGAAGTTGTGGGGATTTATAATAAAGGAATCTGGTATTGAATAAAGCTAAGTTACAAGAAATAAAAAATTAAATTTTCAAAATCTTATGAACTAGAGATTCCATTAGAATCGATTTAGGGCTTGTGTAGCTCCTGGTCCAATGTAACAAGGTAAGTCAATAAGATATTTCTTCATTTTCCCAAATGGGTATGAAAGGCTGTATATTGGCCATATAAAATAATATTTATATCTTCAGCATAATCTCTTTATGCTCCACCTATAAGTTACCCATGGCAGTTTATAAACTTACAGTGGCTTTTCTTTGCAAACCTTGAGCACCTCAGAACTATGACAAGACACAAATTAGTTTTTAAAGTTTGAGACAGATATAATTGGGAAAATACATTTGCTTATATACCAGATACATACATACATGGATGGATGGACTGACACACATACCCCAGAACATAATACCCATTTTACATTACCCATTCTTACAATTTTTGGTACCATTAAATTTTGTTAACAATAATAATCAAAGGTAGTCTGTATTAAATACCTTCAATCCATTTCACAGGATTCTGAAAAATTAGTTATCAGGTTATACTGAGGTCTCTTTGGGAATTCGTTCATTAGTCCTTTTCTTAATTACCTTGTACTTTAATGGTCTTTTCTGGAAGCCCCCTTTAATGTAAATGACAATAACCAGATTTCATAGTGTTGAATGGCCATAGATACCAGTTTTTGAGAGTATGATTGCAAACAGCTGATTGGGTGATTTAAAGGTCCTCTCATAGAATCCTTTCAACATAAGACTATCCCTGTGAGGTATAGATGTTATTTTATTTTTCAGTTGAAGAAAGTAAGGCTCTGAAATGTTAAGTGCCTTAACCAGCAGAGTCAATATTTAAACCAAGATGTATAAATCCAATAATAATACCTTTCTCCATTTTACTGACTCTTGGCTCCCAAAAAAAGAATTAAACCCTGATTGGACTTTGTGTTTTTGTGATCTCCGGTTTTTAATCTACATTTATTTTGAGATTTTATTTTCCTAATTTCCATTATTTCACTTGTGTTTTTCAGAATTAGCCCAACTTTGCTTATTAAAAAAATTTTTCCCCTACCATTTGTACTCACCTAACACTTTTTTAGTTTTCTTTAAACATTTCTCTGTATCTTAATTTGTTTTTGCCTATTTATTTGTCATCTGAAAAATATAAATGCAGAAATTGAATTATAAGAATAGTGATCCAAGTAGCCGATACTTAATGGATACAACTGTTTCTGTAAAATGGTTTCTTTCTTTTTCATTGAAATTTTGGGTTTTATTGAGTTTACATTACTTTTTTGGGGGTGGTGAGAATAGTTTCTTTTGCTTTTCTTCTAAAATTAAAATGACACAAATATTTATATTTTAAAGATAATTCCTAAGTTAAGGTGCATAATTTTTCATTTACACTTAGAAAAATGAGAGTCGTCAACTCACTCAGATCCAGTACATAGCCTGGCCTGACCATGGAGTTCCTGATGATTCAAGTGACTTTCTGGATTTTGTTTGTCATGTACGAAGTAAGAGGGCTGGCAAGGAAGAACCTATTGTTGTTCATTGCAGGTATTTTCTGTCTTTTATCATTGAATAGTTGACCTGATAAGTCACTTTGAAAGGGAATGTGTATTTTATTTTGTCCTTAAGTTGTTATCGTCACTGTGGTAATTAGACCGAACCCAGAACTATGATCTGAAGCTGGAAGGCAAAGGATATGTTCCAACATATGATTGTCAGAATCTTTATCATAAGAAGTAAAAATAATACTTGATTGATTCTTAGAAGCTTGTCTTTTTCATAGTTTAACATCTCATAACTTTAACATTGGGTGTCTTACAATGGATGGTATCTTAGATTTGATGAAATCCAATATACTAGGCATTCAGTTGCAGCCTAAAGGTTTAGATTTCCTCCTCCCAGCAGTGTACTCTTTCCCGCCCTGTGGCCCCTCCCAGGACATTTGTTAAGTACTCTCCCCTCTCTCAGAGTGGCCCTACCCAATACCATCAGAGGATATGCTACTCCCAAGAGCTCCAGGTGAACAGTGGTAGGCTACCCTTTTCTTCCTTTCATACTTGGGCCCCGTTCTGCCTTCTGAAGGGCCAAATACAGGGACTCCAGCCTTCACTGCCATAGGCCCAGATTAGGAAAATGAATTATCTTCTCCTTATCCTAGCCACTTCTGTTATTAAAGTGATTTATTCAGGAGCTGTGTTGAGTCCTCTGAATAAATAAATAAAGGTATCTCCTCAATAAAGGTATCTCCTCATCCTTACACTTTCCAGCACTTTTTTCAGAGCAGACTTTCAGATAGATCATCAAAACAGATTGTAGACCAAATGTCTGAGAGGCAACATGGCAGGATTGATGAACACATTTGGTCATTTCATATCCTAAATCCCCAACAGCTGCTATAGCTATTATGTTCACAGAGAATACTTCAAAAAGTTGTTCTTGACTATCCCAATTCCAAAATTTAATAAAAATTAAATTTGGTTTTAAAAACCGATTTGAGTGTGGAAAATATTGTTGTCTTTTTGCATTTGTTAATGATTTATTGTAATTTTGTTATTTTGTATTTTACTTTTTAAGATTTTACTTATTTATTTGTCAGAGGGAGAGAGAGAGCACAAGCAGAGTGAGTAGCAGGCAGAGGGAGAACAGGCTCCCCACTGAGCAGGGAGCCTGATGTGGGACTCCATCCAAGGACCCTGGGATCATGACCTGAGCCAAAGGCAGATGCTTAACCGACTGAGCCACCCCAGCGTCCTGAATTTTATTACATTTTTTTAAGACTTTATTTGAGAGAGAGAGAGAGAGTACAAGTGGGGGGAAGGGGCAGAGGGACAAGCAGACTCCCCACTGAGTGGCGAGCCCAACGTGGTGCTCCATCCCAGGACCCCGAGATCATAACCAGAGCTGAAGTCAGCCACACAACTGAGCCACCCAGGTGCCCCGTTAGTTTGCATTTTAAAGGGAGGCTGCTCCAGTAAGCTTATATACTTTGTTCAGATTTTAAAAACTGAAATGTAACTCTTTTAAAGTAACATTTTTACAACTAACAGTGGGGAAGGAGTAGATACAAACCATTTAATCTGTATTAAGTGTGAAATGTTTTTCAGTTTTCAAAGTATTTTTTAGTTGGCTTTCTACTTTTGTAATATAAAGCTTTTAATTAAAATCAAATTATTCTTCTATTGTATTGTATTTCAGTACTTTTATTTACTGCACAGAAGCCACAAGAAGTTTAACAGAATACTGTCAATGAGACTGCCTCTTATTTATCTTTTTCAGTGCTGGAATTGGAAGAACTGGGGTTCTTATTACTATGGAAACAGCCATGTGTCTCATTGAATGCAATCAACCAGTTTATCCACTAGACATTGTAAGAACAATGAGAGATCAACGAGCCATGATGATCCAAACACCTGTAAGTATTGCACTTCATGTACATATGTGTGTTCTCAACATGATGATTTTTGTTACCGATGTATATGACAAACCATATTTTTATCTTTTTAATTCCCTGACAGGAGCCAATAGCCCCTAGCACAGGGATTGGCAAATATTGCCTCTAAGCCAAATCTGGCCTGCTACTTGTTTTTGTAAATAAAGTTTTATTGGAATATAGCCATGCCCATTTGTTTACATATTGTCTATGACTGCTGTCACCCTAAAATACCAGAGTTGAGAAGTTGTAACAGGCACCATATCATTTGCAAAACCTAAAATATTTACTAACTGGTCTTTTACAGAAACTGTTTGTTAGTACCACCTTATCATGTGAATTCTTGAGTGCTTAAACAGGTACAGAGGAACTTTCCCTCTGTTAGTCAGGTGGGATGCCAAGAATAATAGCATCCCTGAACTGGAGAATCTTGGTAGACCAGTTCTTGATGAAACAGCTGTGGTGAAATCACCTTCTTTTAACATAAGAACTTGAATTGCAACAACAACAAAAGTCATGGAAATTAAGCTACTAGCTTATTGTATTCTACACAGACTCTAAATTATATTCCTGGAATCAAAAGAGGAATCATGGAGGGACGCCTGGGTGGCTCAGTCGGTTAAGCGTCTGCCTTCGGCTCAGGTTATGATCCTGGGGTCCTGGGATCGAGTCCCGCATTGGGCTCCCTGCTCAGTAGGGAGCCTGCTTCTCCCTCTCCCTCTGCCTGCAGCTCCCCTTGCTTGTGCTTGCTCTCTCTCTCTTCTCTCTCTCTGACAAATAAATAAAGTCTTTTAAAAAAAAAAAGGAATCATGGAATTTTAATGTTAAGATTATTTTTTATATTAAGCCATGGTGAAATGTTAGCATTGTTGATGGCACTAAGGTTACTGAAATGAATTAACCTATATGATCTAATAAATGCCTGTCATTTTTTTAGCTTTTAATTATAGAAAATTTCAAACATATGCAAGAGTAGACAATACAATAAAATGAACACTGTGTTGAGTACTGAGACCCAACAACATGTGCCATATTGTTTCATCTATACAGTCACCTACTTTCCTGGTATTTGAAGCAAATCCTAGACATCAGATTATTTTGTCTATAAATATTTCAGTGTGTATCTCTAAAAGATAAGGAGTGGTTTTTCTTGTAAACAAAATCATAATACCGTCATCACATATAAGTATAATTAACAGTAATTTCTTAATATTATCAAATAACCTATAGTCAAATTTCCATTTGTCTCATATAAGTTGTTTTTTTATTTTAGACAGCTTTATTGAAATATAATTCGCATACCACAAAATGCACCCTTTTAAAGTGTACAGTTCAGTGGTTTTTAGTATATCACAGAGTTTTGCGGCCATCATTGCTATCTAATTTTAGAACATTTCATCACCTCAAAAAGAAACCCCATACCTATTTTCCCTCATATGGTCTCCAACCTCCCCTCCACCCGTCCCTGAGGCAACCACTAATCTACTTTCGGTCTCTGTAGGTTCACCTATTCTGCACCTTTCATATGCATGAAATCATATAACTTGGTCTTTTATGTAATTGGCTTCCTTAATTAACATAATATTTAAAGATTTATCCATTCTGTAGCATGTATCAGTACTTCATTTCTCTCTCTCTCTCTCTCTCTTTTGGGGAGGGGCTGCTGAATAATACTCCATTGTATGAATATACCATATTTTATTTATCCATTCATCTATTCATGGGCATTTAGATCATTTCAGCTTCTTTATTATTATGAATAATGGTACCATAAACATTTGTGTATATGTTTTTATGTGAATATGTTTTCATTTTTCTTGGGTATATATCCAGAAAAGGAATTGCTGGGTCATATGGTAACTCTGTTAAAACTTTTGAGGAACTGCCAGACTATTTCCAAAGTGGCTATTCCACTGACAGTGTATGAGGGTTCCATTTTCTCCACGTTATTGTCAACATGTGTTATCTTTTTTTTTCTTTTTTTAACTCTAATTAATCTCTACACCAACATGGGGCTTGAACTCACAACCCAGAGATCAAGAGTCACATGTTCCACTGACTGAGCCAGGCAGGCACCCCTGTCTTTTTTCTATTTTAGCCATCCTACTGAATATAAAGTGGTATCTTGTTATGGTTTTGATTTGCATTTTCCTGATAACTAATGATATCAAGCATTTTTTCATGTGTTTATTGGCCATTTATCTGTATATCTTTTGAGAACTGTCCAAGTCTTTGGCTCTTTTCTTTAAAGATTTCATTTTTAAGTAATCTCTATACCCAATGTGGGGCTCAACCTTACAGACTCCGAGATCAAGAGTCACACATTCTACCAACTGAGCCAGCCAGGTGCCCCTTGCCCTATGTTCAGTTTGGGTTTTTTTGTCCTTTTATTGTTGACTTATAAGACTTCTTTATATTCTCCGAATAAAAGTGTCTTATAGATCTCTGTTTTGGAAATGTTTTCTTCCATGCTGTTCTTTCACTTTCTTGATTATGTCATTTGTAGCACAGAAGCTTTTAATTTTGATGAAGTCTAGTTCATATATTTTTTTAATCACATATGCTTTTGGTGTCATAGCTAAGAAATCATTGCCTAAACTCAAGGTCGCAAAGGTTTATTCCTCTGTTTTCTTGCAAGAGTTTTATAGTCTCACTGTCACTTACATATGTCTGATTTATTTTGAGTTAATTTTTACATACAGTTTGAGGTAGGGTTCCAATTTTATTCTTCTCCATGTGGATATCCAGTTGTCTCAGCTCCATTTGTTGAAAAGACTGTTCTGTCTTGTCTCTGTGCCCCTTGTCAAAAATCAGTTGACCACAAATGTAAGGGTTTATTTCTGGACTTTCAACTCTTCCGTTGATTTGTATGCCTTTTCTTATACTAGTACCATACTGCCTTGATTACTGTAGTTTTGTAATAAAATTTGAAGTCAGGAAATGTGATTCTCCCAACTGTGTTCCTCTTTTTCAAGACTCTTTTAGCTATTCAGCGTCCCTTGCATTTCCATATGAATTTTATTTATTTTATTTTATTTTTTATTTTTTTAGATTTTTTTTTTTTTAAGATTTTATTTATTTATTTATTTGAGAGAGAGAGAGAGAGAGAAACAGCATGAGAGCGGAGAGGGTCAGAGGGAGAAGCAGGTTCCCCGCTGAGCTGGGAGCCCGATGTGGGACTCGATCCCAGGACTCCAGGACCATGACCTGAGCCAAAGGCAGTCGCTTAACCACCTGAGCCACCCAGGCGCCCTCCATATGAATTTTAGAATTAGTTTGTTCTCTCTGCAAAAAAAGCAAGATACGGATTGCATTAAATCTATCTATCCTTTTTGGAGAGTGCTGCCATCTTAATGATATTTCATCTTCCAAACCAAGAACACAAACTGTCTTTCCATTTATTTATGTCTTTAATTTTTTTGAGTGATGTGTTATAGTTTTCAGTGTGCAAGACTTGCACTTTTGTCAAATTTATTCTTAAGTTTTTTAGTCTTTTTGGTGCTATTTTAAGGGAAAATGTTTTCTTAATTTCATTTTTGGAGTATACATTGCTTGGGTATAGAAATAAAATTGATTTGTATGTTGCTTATGTATGCTGCAGCCTTGCTGAAATCATTTCTTAACTCTAATGTTTTTTATTTGTGAAAGTGGACTCCTTAGGATTTTCTATATACAAGATGTTATCTGCAAATATAGTTTACTTTTTCCTTTCCAGTTTAGATGCCTTTCTTTTCTTTTCCTTTTCTTTTTTTTTACTCAAGTACCTGGCTAAAACCTCCACTACTATGTTAAATAAAGTGGTAAAACCAGACATCCTTGTCTTGTTCCTGGTCTTAGGGAGATAGCTTTCAGCTTTTCACTTACTAAGTATCTTGTTAGGTGTACCTTTTATCAGGTTGAGGAAGTTCCCTCTTTTACAAGTTTGTTGAGTGTTTTCATCATGAAAAGGTGTCCAGTTTTGTCAAATGCTTGTTCTATATCTATTGAAGTGATCATGTGGTTTTCGTCTTTTATTCTATCAATGTTATATATTATATTGATTTCGATGTTTAACTAACCTGCATTCCTGGGGTAAATCTTACTTGGACATGGTGTACAATTCTTTTTTATATATGATGCTTGATTTGAATTGCTAGTATTTTCTTGAGGTTTTTGTATCTATATTCACACATAATGCATTTTTAATTATAGTAAAATACGCAACATAAAATGTACCATCTTAACCATTTTTAAGTATACAGTTCAGTAATGTTAAGTATATTCACACTGTTGGGCATCCTATCTCTAGCACTTTTTCATCTTGCAAAACTAAAACTCTATACCCATTAAACAACAACTCTCCATTATCCCTCTCCTCCCAGCCCCTGGCAACCAGCATTCTACTTTCTGTTTCTATAATTTGACTACGCTAGGTGCCTCATACAAGTAGATTCGTACAGTTTTTGCTTTTTTGTGACTGGCTTACCTCAGCTTAATATTCTCAAGGTTCATCCATGTTGTAGCACGTGGAAGAATTTCCTTTCTCTTAAGGCTGAAAAATACTTCATTGTGTATACACCACATTTTATTTATCCTTTCATCTGCCAGTGGACATTAGGGTTGTTTCCACGCTTTGGTTATTGTGAATAATGCTGCTATGATCCTGGATGTATGGATGTCTCTTTGAGATCTTGTTTTCAATTTTTTTGTATATGTATACCCAGAAATCAAATTGTTGGATTATATCATACATAATGAGTTTTGGGTTTGGTTTTTTTTTACCATTTGTATAAAATCAGAATTCAGATACAATTCACAAATTTTGATTGGTTTATGTCTCCTAAATCTCTTTTATTTATTTATTTATTTTTTTAAAGACTTTATTTATTCATTTGAGAGAGAATGAGATAGAGAGAGAGCATGAGAGGGGGGAGGGTCAGAGGGAGAAGCAGACTCCCTGCTGAGCAGGGAGCCCGATGCGGGACTCGATCCCGGGACTCCAGGATCATGACCTGAGCCGAAGGCAGTCGCTTAACCAACTGAGCCACCCAGGCGCCCTCCTAAATCTCTTTTAAACTATCACTTCTTCCTGTGTCTCTTTCTTTTTCTTGCAGTTTATTTGATGAACAAACCGAGTATTCTCTGTATTTCCTAAAAGTGGTAAATGGATCTATAGACTTGAACAAATTAGGTGATATTCCGTTCTTTCAAAAGGCACTTAATGTCTGGTTGTCTTTCTTTTTATGATGTTAGTAGCCTTGGGTGATGAGTGCCTGCATTATTAACTTATGGGTCTTGAAGAGTGGTGATAGTCTATTATTCCTTCTTTAAAGAGGAACTTTTCATCAGCTATGGGTTAACCAGTGGTACATACAGGCAGTGTAGGAAAAGCAAGGTAAACACTTCATGCTTTCCCTTTGTAAGTTTTCAGTATAATGAGTTGGTTCACTTGCCTCTTCCAATGATGACCTCATACTTTTGTTTGATATTATTCTGAAATCATGGATTTAAACATATGTGATATGTTTCAACCCACTGTAGTTACTTTTTTTTAATGATGCCTAAACTGTCCCATTTTTGGGCCAGCAGGAACCTATTCAGCCTGGCTCCTAATCTTTTTTTGTCAAGACCCTAGTAATGGATAGCTTCTTTGCTAGTAGTGAAGATATCCAGGCCCCAGCTTATACTCCCCCTCCCCCCAGTTTTAGAATCCATAATTCCCCCCAGAAAGTAATGGGTTTTTGTTTATTTTGTTTTGAGAAATTATTTTAGAGACCATCTTCTGAGAAGTAGGTGTTTTTATTGCTGTTCAGTTGGTGTTAGTATTTGTCTCTAGAAATCTTCCATTGCCAGAGTTAAGAAAACAAACTTAGGAGTTAATACTGATGCTTCCAATACAAATTTAGGACCACAGTGTTTTTACTTAATGTGGTCTACTTTACATCTTATTCATCTTTAATTCATACATATTATTCATCTTTAATAAGAATAAATGGTTCTCTACAATACCAGCAATGAAAGATTTAGACTGTCACAAATAGTCATTTGTTTTATTACACATGACATAACAGTCTCAGAATAACAAAAAGAACACTACTGCCACCGACAAAATAATTCCTAAAAAGAATTTTCAGTTTTTTCCACTTTTTGGGTATATTCTTTGAGATACTCGTATTACTGTTACAAAGTCCCTTGAAATAGTTCCTCCCTGTGTGGTTATGCTGTCAACTAGATAGACACATTGATTTGTTTCATGTTATTTTCAACTTAGAGATTTTTTAAATTAATGTTCTAATTATGGGATATATTTATGTGGTTCCAAAGTAAAATCTGTAAAAGAAGGAAGTATATTCAATGAAGTCTAGTCTCTACCCCTCTCCTGTACTCTATTCCCCTGTCCCTTTATAGGAAATCATGTTTTAATGATTTGTCCTTCCCTTTTTTGTAACACATATATTGAGATACGTAGACATTTGTATCTCTCCCCCCTTTTCTTTTATAAAGAGAATACATTGTGTGCATTTTTCTCTGCCGTGCTTTTTGACTGAGCAAGATATTCTTGGGGATGCCTGGGTGGCTCAGTCAGTTAAGCATCTGTCTTTGGCTCAGGTCATGATCTCAGGGTTCTGAGATCAAACCCGGCATCAGGCTCCCTGCTAAGTGGGGAACCTGCTTCTCCCTCTGCCTCCCCCCAACTTATGTTCTCTCTTTCTCTCAAATAAAATAAATAAAATCTTCAAAAAAAAAAAAGATATTCTGGAATTATTTTATAGTGATCTGTAGACTTTCATTTCTTCCCCTCCCAACCTTCCACCACATATTCCCCTGTGAGAATGTGCCACTCGTTATTCACCCAGCCCCTTCCTGGTAGCCATTTGGATTGTCCCTACTCTTCGTTATTATAAATAATCTAGCAGCAAATAGCCTTATTTATGAATGTATATTTTCAATTTCTTTTTCTAGTTTATCTTTGGATAGATTCCTAGAAGTGGGATTGCTGGGTGAAAGGTAAATTAACGTAAATTTATTAGATGCTGCCAAATTGTAGTATTTTACGTCCCTACTAGCAATGTATGAGTGTGTTGCCAACAAAGTATGTTGTCAGACTTTATTTTTTGCCATTCTGTTGGTGAAAAATGGTATCTCTGTGCAGTTTTACTTTGCCTTTCTTTAATAAGCAAGCCAAGTGAGATGTTCTTCTTTTTTTGTTGTGTTCTAGTTTTTCTGATCAATTCTATTCTTTCTGTTTTTCAGAGTCAATACAGATTTGTATGTGAAGCTATTTTGAAAGTTTATGAAGAAGGATTTGTTAAACCCTTAACTACATCATCAAATAAATAAGAAAGCAAAAGTCTGGGACATGGGTCAGAAAACTGCTTTCTCTTATATTCACTGTGCCATAATTCTGCTTGCAGGAAATGGCATTTAGACAAAACAAATGAAGAACTAACAAAAACTGAAAACTTCAGCACTGTTGCACTTTATGTTTAAGAAAATGTCACTCTCTCAAAATCTGTAATTCACGTGTTTGAAGACTATTTCATGCTTTGCTCCGAACAAATAGTGAATAACTGAGTATGTTCAGGGTAATTTATGAAATTTGTGGTGGTGCCATGCAGTCCCCTTCTGGTAGAATTGCCACAAACAAGGCTCAGAATTACCATCATCTCTGTTATACACCTGTATCTTGAAAGCAAAAAGAAGTAAACATCAGGAGTCAGCTCTGGTGTTTCCCAGTGATTCATGTACTTATTACTATACTGGTTACCAGATTTTTATTTTTTAAATTTTAGCAATATCATTCTCAATATTAGCCAGTACACTGCCTATGGATGCAGCACATCTTTCCCTGTACTCCCCCTGTAGAGACCTGCTGTTCATGAGAAGAAAGATGGAATTTGCTTTTCCCAGGAAATGCTGCACATTGTCCATTTACCAGCATCTTATAGAAAGTATAAATATGAATCTACAAATTTTCTTGAATTTAATAATGTAACTTATATTTATCATAAGGTTGGCTTATTCCAAATCATGTGATTTCACATACTTGATGTAAAGGAATGCATGCATTGTGTCTTAACCCCTTAAGTGCCTTGAGACGTCTTTGTATGTCTAATGAAAAGGCACTCATTTGACCCCACTAGGAGGTATGTATGTATATTGTACATTTACATTTTTATGCATTTTGAATCAGTTCACATTTTAAAACATAGCTTCTTGTATGAAGAGTTACGCAGTCAAAAAAGGGTATGGAAATTCTATTTCTTACTCAGTTTTCCTGTATTTTGCCACAAGAAGCAAAGGTAATTTGTGTTCTACTGAGTGAGCGTGCTGCTGCTATGGAATTGTCGAAAATCTGCTCATGCCTTTCCTGCGGGACAAGGGTTACAGTTTAGCAGCTCAAGTGAAAAGATGCTTTATTATTCAAATTTTCTATTTATTTTATCCCTAACTTTAGAAATGGCACCTAATATGCACATTAAAGTTAAACATATTCATATTTTCGCTAAAGATAGAGCAGTTCATTGTGATTTATTTCTATCACTGTCTAAATTATTACTCTAAAGCATTCATTTCAGTTCATTTCAAGCTTTGTTCACACTGGTCTGTTCGTTGGGATACTTCAAACAGGGAATGAAATGTTATTGACTTATTTCTAAATGTAATCCCTCAACTGAAATGAGGGTTTTGCTGGGTTTTGTTTTTTTTTTTGCATACGATTAAATTACTCCAGTTTATATATACTTATTAAGTTATAAGCATGTTAATGTGGAGAGTTTTGATTGTCCAGCCTGATGGAGGATCTGATTCCCTTTAAGGATGTATATATTTTCCTCTTCAGGATTTTTTTTAAGTCTGTAGAGAGAGAGAACTTTAAAATTGCCCAGTTTTAATATAAGTGGAAATTTGCTCACCTATTGAAATGTTATGTTACACAATTATATGGATTATGGTTAAAACAGATTCATTTCCTAGTGGTTTCCGAATACTTCTGTATAGTCTTGATAAAATTTAGAGTTGAATAGTTTCGGAATGCCATTTAGTATGAGGGGGGAGAATGCACATTTAAGAATCTTCAGTGTAATCTAAGTGATGTTATTTCAAATACTCAGAATCCATAATAATAAATTTTAGGAAGTTAAGTCCTAAACATTAATAGCCAAGATATCAAATAAATTATTATAATCAAATATTTTAATTTTTTAAGAGAAAAGTAACATAACCTTTATGTCAGAGAGAAATTCTCCTATCCCTGGGTTTCACAGCCAAGAAAGTATAAATTAGTAAATAACTATAGTCTTATTTGAACATTCCATTCTCTACCAACAGATAAATACAATTTAGGCTGCTCTATGACATCATGGTAAGTTGAAAAGTGAACAACTAAAATCATGTTGGGGGTCTACATAATTAATAACTGTTTTGATAGTTTTTACCTAAATTAAAATCTGTTCTAACTGTATGGATAGAATATGACAACCAAAAATTAAAAAGATAAAAAGATACAGTTGTATAGATATAAACAGATAAATGTCATGATTGCTGTGTTCTTTAACTTACAGTTTTGTTTACACTTCTGAGATAAACTCTAATAATTTGTTGGCAATGAGCACTGTTGCCTTTTGTAATCATTAATTCCAGTCTTTAACTGATAAATATTAGAAGTTTAGAATTACCTTTAAGTTTCTCATATATGGATTTTTCATCTGGTAGCTACCCTCTGTCAGTATTTTTATGTACAGAATAGATCCTTTTTAAAGACATATTTATTAGGATCTTAAGTTTAAAATAAATTATTCTTCACAGCTTCTTAAAATGGATATGCTAATTATGCTTCTCTCTTCACCCAACAGATAAGACTTATCCATTACACCTAAGAATTTTTTAACCTGTTTATCAATCTAAATAGGGTTCTAGGAATAATCCTAGCTTTAATATGCCAAGTAGTTCTAGATTCCATTCATATCAGTGTAATATTGTGTAATAAAATGTCAAATTTCTTGTATCTGAACTACTCTCCTCCTCCTCCCATAACTCCCCTGTTCGCTTACCGCCCCCCCCCACACACACACTCTAGAAGTCAGTGCTGACTGTTATTCTCACAAGTGGAAATAGGTATTGGTGAATCAGGGGGCTTTGTAAATGCTAAGAAATGTTTGTGAAAACCTTTCCTCTCTGATTTAAAATGGTTTTACCATGTTCATTTTAAATGTTTTATTGAGCATCAGATTTGTGTCAGCACTGTGTACATAGCATGAAGAATATTTTGGAATAGACTTTAACATTCACAAGAAGAATTGGTAGTATTTGTTAAACAATGCATCCATTCAAAATAGAGGCCGAGTAAACAGTGTAAGAAATAACGTCCTTTGTGTGGCCTGCTAGCACAAGTGGGGGGGGGGGAAGGGGTTGATCGTTATGATTAAGAGTAAAGAGAAAATTTATATATAGAAACTGACTTCAAACTTAAAGAGGTATGGTAAGCCATTAAGACACACACTTTTGTGTGTTTATATATTTGTGTGTTTCATAAAGGCTGATGCTAACAGGGGTAAAGGATTATTTTAAGTATAGAGTTGTTTATAATGTGTTGGCAGATCTGATCAGGTCTAATCAGGTATTTGAGCAAAAGTCTCCGGTCTCCACTAGAAATACTCTAACTTGAGAGCTGAAAGGAACCTGAGTGGTTTTATCTAATCTCACCTTCTCCTATTATTTTAGGCATCATATATGAATATCATAAATTCTTGTGAATTTTAGTCTGTTTCAGCTCAAGAATTATACTCAGGCAGTGTTTTTATTTAATAACTATGATGACCTTAGAAGATGTCACTTAATTTAGAAAATAAGTAGGCTTTAAAAGGTGATCCTAATTAGGACCCTGACTCAGTTTGCTAGTCATGCTTCCCTGATAGAACATAAGCTTTTGTAAAGTATTTAGGCTGATACACATGCAGTATGAAAACATTCTGAAATGTAAATTAGAAGACTAATTTTTAAAAGCACTTAAAACATAGAACTAGGATTTAGAATATATGTCCACTTATAATCAAATAATTTATGTTCATAATGTGAACATGTAGTAGAATTAAAGCATTACTTATTTTATAATCTTAAAAGGAAGAAAGAAACGAGAATTTTTAACAATGTTCTATTTAATACCTGTGTTTTGAATATTTAAGATACTCTGATAGTAAGGTTGCCAAAGTAGTTTTGAATTCATTAAAATTATTTATACCACAATAAGGTGGGACATGTTTACATCTCTTTTATGTTGTAGTTTAGGTGAATTTACATATAAGTCACTTAGAATAAATACATTATGGTAAATATTTGTTGGAATAAACATCTCTTAATAATATGACATGAAAAAGATGAATTACGTCACAGCTGGCTTTTATGCCACATCAACAAAGTAACAATATTATCATTGCTTCCCACAGTTGCTTTAACTGTCCAACCACAATGTCTGCAGTCATTTTTGCGTGTGTGTTGTTTCCTCCAAGTAAAACAGCTATGTTATTAAAACCCACTGGATTTTCTCAAATATCAGAATTACTGATTTGTTGGCAAAGATTTATTGGTGTCTCAGTGTGATCACAACATAAGTTACAGCAACTGTTTTATAAAATTCTTAGTGAATTGTATAGCTACTAAGAAATTTACATAATAATAAAACATTTTTGAGAGCTAACTGCTAATAGATAAGTAAGTTCAGCAATTTTATAAAGAGCCCGTGAAATTAATCCCTAAAATGTATTTTTGGGGTTCAGCTTACTTTACAATGTCTACAACTATTAACATAGTTTTTTGTTCTATACCAACTTCATTTATTCTTTTTTTCTGACTTCATTTATTCTTAGTAGCAATTAGTACAGTAAGCCTTTCAGTGTTATCAAAAACAAGTCCTATATCAGTGAGAAATTAGACACTTTAATTTCATAATCTTGGTGAAGTTGTCCTGGGTAGACACCAAATAGTTATTTCTGTTTCCATTTCTAGATTTTGCCGCTACTTATTTGTATGTTTTTCTACTGCAGTTTACTGTTGATTTCTAAAGTTTTATAGTCATTGTTATTTTTATTTTAGCAATCCAAGCTAAATGGGCGGCCATAGGTAGTATCTACTGGGGTGCAGTCCATCAACATTGACTAGATGTGGTTCCGTGCATAAAGGAGAAAACCAATTTTTTTTTATTTACAAAGTGAGAAGTATTAGCAATATTGCAAGTTAAAGACTACAATTTTAGTTGAAAGTCCTAATGTTTAACTTCCTGAAACCTTTTAAAATTTCCAATGAAAGAATGAAAGTGTTTAAAAGCCTTGTGCTCATAAAAGTTTCAGTTAAGCACTGTAGAATTTTCCTACTTATTGTTGTGTAAATGATAGAGAAAATATTTTTCTATGGACAAGAGATTGAAACTGTTAACTTCTTTTACTTCAATGTGTAAAAAGAAAAATGATATTTGTATGTCTTTCATGCTGTAAGAAAAATGAATGTATCTTTGAAATGTTATTAGAATTATGACTTGATTCTAAGGATACTCTTTGTTTTAAAAAAGTCAGCAAAGGATTGAAAAAAGGAAAGGAAGAGTGTATTCTACTTCATTATATAAAATCAGTTTTAGAAGAAAAATGTAATTTTCATTATAAACGAGCAATCATTACTGAAGCATATTTCAAATATAATGTACATTCTTTTTGTTTTGTTTTAGCTATAGCATAGAAAATTTCAAGAAAATTTGTGCTTACTATTTTTAAGTGTAAAATAATTGTAGACTTCTGGAGTGTGGAAGGGTGTTTTTGTGTGAGGGTAAACATTCTGCTGCATGTGTTTACCGTGAGGGAACTTTCTCAGGCATTGTCAACTGTGGCAGCCACAAATGAGGACGTCGTTGTGAGTGTGACTTGGGTGAAGCCAGAAGTCTGTGCCTCAGATTTACTACAGTAAATATGTGCAGAGGCCCCTGGCAAATAGTTTTGCCTTTTTATTATCTGTATCTTGGACAGATAAGACCACTGAGCCCAGTTCTGACTTGTAACAGTGGTGTCTTAGATGCTTAAGGGTTATTAATTCAGCTGAACAACAACAAAAACCCTACATTTTTAACCATCTTTTAGGCATGATTAATTTGTTCAATGGTCTCTTTAAAGGGTAGTATTTATTAACTATCACTTGTTAAACTTGACTCAATGGGGCCTTCATTATTTTGACTCCTGCTTCCATCCCTCTAACTTTTAAAAATCATTAATTTCATTTTATAGTAGTCTTTGTGAAGTAAATACCCTGAACAACTATAAGGTGATATCTTTCTTCACTAGCTATTTTTTTAACTGTTTTTAAGAGATTACTATCGGGCTCCCTCAACCCTGAGAGTTTCCAAAATTTAGCAAATACTACTTGTGATAACTTTAACTGAAATGCCACCTTACTAAATGAAATTATCACCATAAAGTCATCAAGGAGGATCAGCCCAGTTTACAATCTTAAACCCAAATAGGTGCTGACGTTTGATTTCCCCAAATCCACTGTAGTCACAATTGAGCCCATTTTACCTTTTATTTAAAAGAAGCTTTTTGGGTTTTGCTCCTGAGTTGTGTTGCAGTTTTTTGCCTTCCCTGGCAAGAAAATTTCAATCCAATTCTGGAACTCTCTGCCACCCATCTTTTCCAACCCTTTGGTGAGTTCACAAGATCATCCAGTCTTTCTTGTATCCTGTAGAGTAGGTCAGATTTCAATGCTGAAATGATTTCTTGAATTTTAAATAGTAGCACTTTATTTCATGCTTACTACTGACTTAATTTATACATTTAAAAATAAAATCTAGGAGTTTTGTAAATATGGAAAAAACTTTAGTGGATTAGTGTGTAGAGCTCATTGGATTGGACCCAAGTAAAATGCTTTACAATGATCTCTTGATCTTTTGATATTTAAAAGGTAACTTGTGTGATTTTAGCTTTGCCACTTTTCTGTAATTTATTTAGTACAGTAAAGACTACCCAGTTGACTGTCTTGCTGGACTCTTGAGTTCTCTCAGCTAGCTTCAACCAGGTTTGGTTTACAGTAATCATTTCTGCTTTGCATTTTTTATATATTACATGAATACTTGGAAATCCATTTGTTTGGTTTTAAGTTGTAGGTAGGGGTTAAGTCAATACTGCACCACAAGTAAGTTGAAGAGGGCAAAGTCCTGACACTTTATATACATGTCAAGGGGCAGGATTTAAGACACTAAAAACAGTTTACATTAAGCTGTTTTCATTTTCTATCATTAGAATATATGTGCTTAAAAAAATTAAAAACTGTCCACCCAGTGTTCTCACAGCATCAGGACATTGCAGTTACAAATCCATATTGTAATCTTTTCAGATGAGAAAAGCTAGTCTTTATTTTCTACAGTGTAGGCTTAATTTTAGGACAGATAATTTACTATATACTCATCAGTGATATTTTTAAGTAGTTTTACAAATAATTATTTCTATGTAGAGGGTGTATTAATTTGGGATTTTTTTTCTTGTAACAGGTGCTATATGTAAATATGAAGGGCGAAAAGTCACTTAGTTAAAAGTCTAGTTTATTTCGTAATTAAAATATGATTTTGCATTTCTGCTGTCATTTCACGTTTGATCGTACTGAACTAGTAGCAAAATGGAATTAGCCCCTTAATTTTTTTAACTATCTTCCCTCATTTCACAAAAACAACTCTTTGCATATGGTTTGTTTCCATAAATAAGAGGCAGAGAAGCTTAGGATTCATTTAAAATGTGTAAGCTTGAATTTGGTCAACACTGGATAATTTGAAATCATACTCTGCATCTGTCACTGCAGCTTACTGTATGCTTGAAAGGCCTTGTGTATTTGTCTTAATTTCAGTGAAAAATTAGAATTCCTGCAGTTTATTCATGTAAAAAAATCTATGAATACTAACAGCAGACAGGATAAAAATGCCAATTTGCATTAAAACTGTTTGAGTCCTAAGAGCGATTATGTTACGTGAAATGCTTTTACACATATTTTGTTGGCCATATTTCATTTTGATTGAACAATAGTTGTTCAGGTACAAACGTGAAAAAACTAGCTGTGACTTTTAATTGTTCAATTGCAAAATAAAGATGTGCTTTAGTAATTTAAAGTATAGGAGTTTTGAAGATTATTTTTTGTTGTTGGGCTTGTCTAACACTGGTTATATTCATTAATGGGTGATCAGAAGGAACTGGGAGATGCTAAGTGCAAAGTTTATGTCTAGAATTCCTGGTTCACTAGTGGCTGTGTGTGGGGAGAGGGGGTAGGATTATTAAGTAAGGAACTAAAAGGGATTTAGAGGATTACAGAATGTCTGAGGAAATACTCCTCCTTCACTGTGACCACTGCTTGACTCCTCTCTTCTCCCAGCACTAGCCCCTCTTCTGGTATTCCTAACATAAGATCTTGTCAAAGTAAGGGACCTTTCTAAATTACATATTGATATCCTTTGCTTATTTTTATATCAGGTTGTTTAATGTTTTAATCATATGAGATGTTGGAAATTAAAAAAATTAGTCACTTGACAGTCCTATATATTTATATGTTGCAAACCCTTTTTCTTATGGTGTTTGACTTTATTCTTTTGGGGGTTGGAGGGACATGATGACATTTTTTAATACTTTTATTAACAAACGTATGTCTTCTCCTTAGTGACTTCTGAGTTTGGGGTATACCTGCAAAAGCTTTTCTTTAATCCCTATTAGCATTCCATCTGTGACTGAAAGCTCTCTTAACCACCATCCAAGTAACCCACTCAGACTGCACCCAGCTTTCCAGTCTTTTTTATTTTTTAAGATTTTATTTATTTGTCAGAGCAAAAGCAGGGGGAGCAGCAGGCAGAGGGAGATGCAAGCTCCCCACTGAGCAAGGAGCCCATGCAGGACTCCATCCCAGGACCCTGACCTGAGCTGAAGGCAGATGCTTAACCAACTGAGCCACCCAGGCGTCCCTTTACTTTTCAGTATTGTTTTCTTGCCACCATCGACTGCTCTTAATCATGCCAGAGCTCTTTCGGTTCCAATTAGATTTCAAGCTTACTAAAATTAGTTGTGTTTATTTGCTAACCTATACATGCAAATTTATGTTTATTATATAAGCCAGTGAAATGTGTGTGAAAAGCAAGAGGCTTGGGTTTTTGCAAAAGCCTTATGGTGTCATTAAAACTTTATTAAAAATAGGTATGAGCAAGACAACTATGAGAGACTAACAAAAAATGATGTATTTGAGGGGCACCTGGGTGGCTTAGTCGTTAAGCGTCTGCCTTTGGCTCAGGTCATGATCCCGGGGTCCTGGGATGGAGCCCCGCTTTCTGCTCGGCGGGAAGTCTGCTTCTCCCTCTCCCACTCCCCCTGCTTGTGTTCCCTCTCTCACTGTCTCTCTCTCTGTCAAATAAATAAAATCTTTAAAAAAAAAAAAAAAGGATGTATTTGAAAAACTAACAAAAAAATAGGTGATACACTCGGGGTCTGTTTTTTTGCAACAGAGACTAAGGGACTATAATTAGGCTCAAACCCAAAGTAAAAGACCTTGGCCCTACATAAAAAAAATCACAAATAGATATTTATCTGCCTTAGGCTAAAACAAAATGCATGTATTTTTTTATTTCTCCTTTAAATGGTTTTTTATTTAGCCAACTGGTCATTAGTTTTGATCCCATCAAATATGGTTTCTACCATAATTATGTAAAAATTCCTCCCTAATATTTTGACAGTTTTTAAGTTTTTGCTATTAAAAATGATACAGTTAACCTTTTACATATTCCCTTTTAAATTATGCTTATACAAATGGGTCAACTATATATAAATTTTCCCCCAACATTGTGTTATAAAAATGTTCAAACATAGAGAAAGTTGAAAGAATTGAACAGTTAACATCTATATACCCATCCCCCAGGTTCTGTAATTACCATCCTGCTATATTTGCTTTATTACTTGTCCATCTACCTAAGCCTCTCCATCCATCAATAAGTCTTTTATGCATTTCATAAAATGATGTTGCCTACATCTGTATACTTCACCCCTGAGCACTTCAGCTTGCATATCACTAATAGTCAATAATTATCTCCTTTTGACATAAAATTTTTATCAGTAAGATAAATATTAAGTCTACCATTCAGTACTTTCTTTTTTTTAAGATCTTAGAGAGCAGGAGCACAAGTGAGAGGGAAGAGGGAGAGGGAGAAGCAGACTCTGCTGAGCAGGGAGCCCAGGGCAGGGCTCAATCCCAGGACCCTGGGATCATGACCTGAGCTGAAGGCAGATGCTTAACCATCTGAGCCACCCAGGCACCCCTACCATTCAGTAAGTTTTAACAAATGTGTATATTTATGTAACTCAAACCCCTATGGGGATCAACAGGTACAAACTTAGTTACAAAATGAGTAAGTGAAGGGGATGTGCAGCATGGTACTATAGTCAATAATATTGTATTGCAAATTTGAAAGTTGATGAGAAAGTAAATCTTAAAAGTTCTTATCACAAGAAAAAAATATTTTTAACTCTATGGTCTCAGATGGTAAGTAGACTTACTGAGGTGATCATTTCACAATGTATACAAATGTCAAATCATTATTTTGTATACCTGAAACTAATATGTTGTATGTCAACTATACTTCAATTAAAAAAAGGGGGGAGGGGGTGATGCGCCTGGCTGGCTTAGTTAGTAGAGAATGTGGCTCGTGATCTCTGGGTTGTAGGTTCAAGTGCCACGTTATGTATAGAGATTACTTAAAATCTTAAGGAAAAAGCCTACACAGAGATTTGACAGAGAACCATTTCCATCACTGGAGAGAGTTTCCCTTTCCCCGTCACCTTCACTCCCTTTATTAGTTTTCTGGGGCTACCATAACAAAGTACCACAAACTGGGTGCCTTAAAACAACAGAAATTGATTGTCTCACAGTTCTAGAGTCCAGAATCCAAACTCAAGGTGTTGGCAAGGCCATGCATCCCCTGAAGGTGCTAGGGAAGGATCTATTCTACGTGTCTTTCCTAGCTTCAGGTAGCCTTAGACCTTCCTTAGCTTTTAAATACACCACTCCAATCTTCCATCTTAACATGGCCATCGTTCTATAAGGAAGCCAGCGCATGGATTGGATTGGATTAGAGGCCCATGCTCCTCCAGGAGCACCTCATTTTTTTAACTAGTTACATCTGCAATGACCCTATTCCCAAATAAAGTTACATTCTGAGGTACTGGCCATTAGGACTTCAAAATATCTTTTGTGGGGATGGACACAATAAAACCTACAACATAATCAGAAGCGGTGAGTATTCCAAATTCTTATAGATTAGGTTTACCTGTCCTAGAATTTTTTATACATGTAATCTATATATATATTCATTTTACTCAAAATTTCTGAGATTCATCCATTTCTTGTTTTCTTTTTATTAGTAAGTAGTAGTCCATTTTATTAATATAACACAGTTTGCTTATCAGTCTCCTTTTAATGGGTAGCTGGACTTTGAGACATTCTCAGTTTTTGGGATTTTATCAGCAAAAATGCTATGAACAGGGCACCTGGGTGGCTCAGTTGGTTAAGCATCTGCCTTCTGCTCAGGTCATGATCCCAGGGTCCTGAGATCCAGCCCTATGTTGGGTTCCCTGCTCAGGGGGGAGTCTGCTTCTCCCTCTTCCCACCCTGGTCACACTCTCTCTGTCAAATAAGTAAATAAAATCTTTAAGAAAAAATGCTATGAACATTCCTTTACAAATCTGCTTGTGAACACATGCTTTCATTTCTGAGTAAATATCTAAGAGTGGAATTGCTGGGTACATTAAGTATATCTTTAAGTTTTTGTTGATACTGTCAAAATTGGCTTCCAAAAATGAGTATCACTTTATAATCTCATCAATAATGCATTTGTGTTTCCACCTTAGTGGATATTATGACTCTTTTAATAATGTTCTCATGTAATAAGATATATTCAATATGATTTGCAAAATGGAATATCTTTTTATATGTTTATTGGCCATGCATATTTCTTTTCTAGTGAATTGCTTACTCAGGTCCTTTGTGTTTTGCCACTTGGTCTATTTAAACAACAAAAAGCTATTTGGGCCATGAAGGAGTAATAGGGTCCAGAGTCATCCTCCTGGTGTAAACAACTGGAAAACAGGACAAAATACAGGAAACAACTTTTGCAATATTGGACAAAAGTTGAAGAAGACTATAATTCCTGAGAAAAGATAAATAAGTGAGGTGAGCCATATGATAAGCTAGGTTTCCTTTGTCAAGGCAATTTATAAACTGATGCAGGAATATGGAGCCCAAACAAGACTGGTAATCTTGCTACCTAGGAGAGAGGTGTCAAAGTTTTGGGAAGCTGGGGCTGTTAGAAGGTATGGAGCAAAGTTCCAGAGAGGAGTAAACCACCTAAAGATTTCAATAAATTTACATAGGAGTCACTTTGTGTCCTAGACTGAATAATCTTCAAATATGGTGAAACCCCGTGAGGCCAGACAAACTTCTAAGGAAAGATAATTACCAAGTTGTAGGATGAATATTTTCAGGGCTGGCCACAAGGATGAGAATAATTCAAGTTTCTTTCAGCTAGAGTGGGGAAGCCTCTTTGAAAAGACAAGATAGTCAGCCAAAACCCAAGAAAGGCCAAACTTTAGAAATGAGGCTAACCAAGCTGTAGGGTAAAAGCTACTCTAGACTCATTTAGAAGATTTTTGAAACAAGCTTCAGAATGATTAAACTAATTCACAAGTTACTTAACTGCCTAACAGATACTAAGTCCATTTATTTATTTTATTTTTTATTTTAGATTTTATTTATTTTAGAGAGCCTGAGAGTGTGGGGAGGAGTAGAGGAGGAGGGTTAGGGAGGGGGAAAGAATCTCAAGCAGATTCCTCAGTGCTGAGCATGGAACCCCTCTTGGGCTTGATATCACAACTCCTAGATCTCCACCCCAGCCAAAACCAAGCGTCAGAAGCTTAACTGACTGAGACCTGGGCACCCCCCAGATAAAATCTATTTTAAAAATACCATTCAAGGGGTGGCTTATTCAATTAAGCACCTGACTCTTGGTTTTGGTTCAGGTCATGATCTCAGGGTTATGATCTCAGGGTTATGAGATGGAGCCCTACATCCAGCTCTGCGCTGAGTGTGGAGCCTGCTTAAGATTCTCTCTCCCTCTCCCTCCCTCTCCCTCCCTCTCCTTCTGCTCCTATGCTCCCCCTCCCTCTCTAAAAAAAAAATAATAAATACCATCCAAGAAAGTAAAAGTTACCATGGCCAGCAGCCAAAGGAAGAAGCAAGGAAATATGACCCAGTGGAGAAAAATCATTTAAGAGAAACAGACGCAGAAATGGCAAAGATGAGAAGAAAAAGACAATGAAACACGTAGTAAGTAGGATTAATATGCCACGGATGTAGAGGACAACAGAGATAAGGAAAATATTTTTTTAAAAGAACCGAATGGGAGTAATGTTTTAGAAGATGGTAGACTAGGAAGTTCCAAGAATCTGTCCTTCCACTTACACAACTAATTAGCTTGCAGAGACTCTCTGGAGTAACTATTTTCGGAATTCTGGATCTAGTTGAAATATTTGCAGCATCCACAAGATTGCTGATGACAAGACTGGTAAGTTTTGGTGAGTTTCAGCCTTTCACATGGTAGCAACTACCATCCCCCATGCCTGCAGCAGGCAGGGATGGCTGCTGTGGTGCTGGTGTAGCTTGCTGGAGCCAGAGTGGGCAATAAGGACCTTGTCTTCCAAATATTGAGATTGTGGGTTCTGATTGAGGATTGCTGTGTTTGATCAGCAAGGGGCCGGGACAGAGGCTGGTATCGATTGTTCCAACCCCAGTGGGCTAAAGCTGTTTCTAAGGGATTAAAAAGAGTACTTGGTTCCCCTCCTGCTCTTGAGAGCCAGATACTTAAGGCAATATTTGTCAGTCACTGGCTGCCATGTATTAAAAGAATGGGAATGTAAGTGACCCATATACAGAAAGAAATACACACTTAGCAAAAATGTTTTGGAAAAGTAACAAATGAACAACTCCGGATCTCAATAAGCAAGACTCAGTAATTCCTGAGGAGTGGGGAAGTTAGGTTTTCAGAGTTCTCACAACATAATACTCAAAATGTCCACTTCTCAACGAAAATTAAATTACAAAATCACAAAGAAATAGGAAAATATGGCCCATTCACAGGGGGAAAATAAGAATTTGACAGAAATCATCTTCACGGAAGCCCACATAGATTTATTAGTCAAAGATGTGAAATCAACTGTCTTCGATATGTTCAACAAGCTAAAAGAAACCATGGACAGGAACTGAAGGAAACCAGGAAAACAATGTTTGAACAAAATGAGAATTGAAAGGAACCAAACAGGAGCATCAGACTAGCTCAGTTGGTAGAGCATATGACTCTTGATCTTGGGAGTCCTGAGTTTGAGCCCCTCATTGGGTGTAGAGATTACTTAAATAAATATTTTTTAAAAAACAAAAATTCTGGAATTGCAAAGTAAAATAACTGAAATGAAAACCCACTAGAGGGGTTCAATAACAGGTATAGGTAGCCAGAAGAAAGGATCAGTGACTTGAAGGTAAGATGATTTAAATTACTTAGTGTCAGGAGGAGAAAGAAAAAAAAAAATGAGGGGAGGGGTGTCTGAGTGGCTCAGTTGGTTAAGCATCTGCCTTCAGTTCAGGTCATGAACCCAGGGTCCTGGGATCGAGCCCCACATCAGGCTCCCTGCTCAGCAAAGGGTCTGTTTCTCCCTCTTTCCCTGCCCCTCTCCCCCACTCATGCTCTCTGTCCCAAATAAATAAATAAAACCTAAAAAAAAACCCCAAAACTGAGGTGTCTGTGGTATACCATAAAACATACCAACATAAACATTAAAGGAATTCAGATGGAGAAGAGAGAAAAAATTGGCAGAGAATATATTTGAAATATAGTAGAACCCCCTTATCCATGGTTTCACTTTCCATAGTTTTAGTTACCTGTGGTCAATTGTGGTCTGGAAACAGATGATCCTCCTTCTGATGTATCATCAGAGGGTCCGTAGTAGCCTAACACTACATCACGATGCCTACGTTATTCACCTCACTTCATCTCATCATTACAAGAAGAAGGGTGAGTACAGTACAATAAGATATTTCAAGAGAGACCACATTTATGTAAGTTTTATTACAGTGTATTGTTATAATTGTTTTATTTTATTATTAGTTACTATTAATCTCTTACTGTGCCTAATTTATAAATTAAACTTTGTCATAAGTATGCATGTATAGGAAAAGATGTAGTATGTATAAGGTTTGGTACTACCTGTGGTTTCAGGCATCAATTAGTCTTGGAATATATCCCCTGCATATGGTGGGGGGGATTACCATAACAGCTGAACATTTTGCAAATCTGAGGAAAGACATGAATACACATGTCCAAAAAGTTCAATGAACTTGAAGCAGGATAAAACTAAAAGATATACACACTGAGATACATTATATATATATATATATACACTTGTGTTCATAGCAGCATTATTCACAATAGCCAAAGGTAGAAGCAGCCCAAGTGTCTATCAGTGGATTAATGGCTAAATAAGTGAGATAATACAGTATTTGTCTTTCTCTGTCTGACTTATTTCACATAGCATAATCCCTTCAAGCTCCATCCATCTTGTTGCAAATGGTAGAAGTTGCTCGTGTTTTTATGGCTGAATGATATTGCATTATATATATATACCATACCTTTTCTTTTTTAAGATTTATTTATTTGAGAGAGAAAGAGTGCACATGTGCACTTGAGGGAGTTGGGGGAGGAGCAGAGGGAAAGAATCTTCAAGCTGACTCCCCACTGAGCGCAGAGCCTGACATAGAGCTCCATCCCACCACTGATGAGATCATGACCTGAGCCAAAACCAAGAGTTGGATGCTTAACCGACTGAGCCACCCAGGCGCCCCTATAGCATACCTTCTTTATTCATTCATCCACTGATGGATGCTTAGATTGTTTTCATGTCTTGGCTATTGTAAATAATGTTGCTATGAACATGGGGGGGGGCAAATTTCTCTTTCTTACAAGGACACCAGTCATATTTGTTTAGGGTCTGCTCAAGTGACCTCATCTTAACTTGATTTCATATGCAAAGACCAATTAAGGTCACATTCATAGGTATTAGGGATTGGAACTACAACCTATCTTTTGTAGGACACAATCCAACCCATCATCTGTTCTAATTACCTCATTTTATAGATGAGAAAATTGATGAGAAAAAAATGAATCCTTGTTCAAGTGAGTTACTGGCATTGATCTTTCTACTGTATGTCTTCTAATGCCTTTACAGGCCCTGATGTCAGGTCAGTAGTCACAGGTGTGGGGCAGTCAGTGAAAGACCTCCTTACTCAAAATGTACCCACTAATGAGCACTATCAACAAACTGCAAGCTTGTGGGTAAATGCAGACTCTTGGGCTCTACCCTAGACTTAAACCTTTGAATAAGGTCTTCCAGTGACATATGCACATTAACTTTTAGAAATACTGAGCCTTGGCTCCTTCCTTTTTCTTCCCTTGACTCTCTCAGTGTCATCATAGTTTCACCATTAGGCAAATGTAATGGCAAATGTTTTTATTTCCACCTTTCTATTACCCAATATTATGAACTTGCCTGGAGCCATCCAAGGCTTTCTCAATTTTTCTCATCATTATAAAGAAGACACATAGGCCACCAGATCAGTAGACTCTGTTCCAAATAATGCTGGACAAAGTGATGCCTGAAGTATGGATTCATGGAACATGGAACAAGGTCTTTTCCCCTGAGTCTCCAGATGTAGGGAAAAGCCCGAGTACTTTGGAGAAAGAAGTGACTTGTCTTCAACTCACCCTTCTGTGTCCCTTCTCTGCATACCTCTCCCCCAGCCATCCCTCGTTCTTTTAAGGTGTTCTTCAATTAGCCTGTATGGCTAACACTTTAGTGTGAATTTGTTTAAGATCTTATTCTCTCCAGGGACACTTGAAAAGAGAGAAAAGGTGGACTCTCAAACATGAGATTCTGGCTCAGGAAAGATTTAGCTGGGTAAAGGGAACTACCCAACCAAATGAAATTAGGCACAAGTGATGGCTCCATTTTGTAGCCCCTCATCTTCTATTTGCATCCCCAGGTACTTTTGTTCCTTAATCTGTGGTATTTACATTCTCTTATATGTCATGTTGTACACTTTTGAAAACACTTTCAGATAACTTGTTTTCTGTAACGCTCGTTACTCCCGTGCGAGGGAGGTAGTATCATCTTTATCCAAACAGACTTGAAAATTGTTTTAGATGTTTTAGCTTCTAAAGTTTAGACTCTTTGCAGTCTGCTTACAACATTCTCTATCTTAGTGGTGTTTCCTGATGACTGGGTTTGTTTTTTGATTTATTTTATTTGTGTGCATTTTTTGAATAGGTAATGCTCTCTTAGATCCAGTGTCTGATAAATGAATTCTTTATGATACCCACTCCCCTGAGAGTATTTTCTTTTCTTTTTTTTTTTTAAGATTTTATTTATTTGACAGAGAGAGACACAGCGAGAGAGGGAACACAAGCAGGGGGAGTGGGAGAGGGAGAAGCAGGCTTCCTGCAAAGCAGGGAGCCTGATGCAGGGCTCGATCCCAGGACCCTGGGATCATGACCTGAGCCCAAGGCAGACACTTAACCACTGAGCCACCCAGGCGCCCCGAGAGTATTTTCTTTTCAATGGAGAATTTTTGGAATGCAGGGGTCCTTCAGCCTCCAAGAGAAGTGAGTCTTACATTGGACTTCCCTCTGCTCAGAATACCTTGGCATGAGTGACCCCACCAGTGTGGACCGATTCAGAAAAAAACAATTTAGGGAGTTCTTTACTTTTTTGGAAATCAGCACAAGAGAAGAAGATTTTGCAGGCTTGGGACAAACGTCCTTGATTATTTAAAGAGTTGTAATGTGAAAGAGGAATTATGTTTCTCTTTGTGGGCAGAGGCAGATTTACGATGAAGATAATTAGGTTTAAGCTTTAGGTCTCCAGACTTGTGTGGGCCCCTTCCAAGACCCTGTACCTAATATTGAACCCTTAAATTTGTGTTATTTCACTTAAGAGCCCTCTCTCGGTTGTATGAATTTTAGAACCCACAGAATTGGATCTATCTCTTTTTGTATGACGCCAGAGAGCAAACCAGGACCTAAAATAGAAAGGAAAATCTAGAGTGAGGATGTTCTGTTAAAACCGCCAATTATTTCACTGGCAAAAATTCGGGAGTAGCGGAGAATTGCAATTCAGGACATGGAAGTTATGGCAAAACCGTAGGCAAGTCCAGTAAACCAAGGAGAGGATGGCTCTTTTATACAGGAGAGTGGGAAGTTGAGAGGGCTGTTGAAGACAAAACGTCCATTGAAGTAAACTGGGAGTTCCAAGCATAGGGGCTTTTCATTGGTTGAGTTGTGACGGTCTCTCATTGGCTGGGGAGGAGAAAAACCTTTCTACTTCCCACTGGGATAGAGTAGAAGCTAAACCACCATAAGGTACGTATTTTCCTGTTGGGTCTGAGTGGAACAGTGTGAGAGCTCCCCCTGCTGGCCTCTCCACTCCATTCTAAACAGTTTCCTCTTGTTAACACCTCTTGGCTCAATAAAGGAAAATCTTTCCATGGGTTAGGACTATTCCACCAAAAAGTGGGTTATTGTGGTAGGCACCCTCTATAGCCCACCCATAGTCATTCTTCCTTGAAACACCCCCTTTTCCTGCTAATAAAACTTGGATTTGTTCAAGAAGTTAATGGAGAGCCCAGATTGGAGAGCAGGCCTTTCCCCAAACCCCAGGAGTGAATGAGGATTGGTGTAAAGATGTCATGGTGTTCCCTTACCCTATGGTCAGTAAGTATCCAAGTCTGGGCAGCTAATCTAGTTCTGACTGATGACACAGTGGGTGGTGGGACTTCATTCCCTGAACTAAAATACAAGTCTTCATGAAGGTCTTTCCCCCTTTCCCTTTCATTCCTGAAAGTCAGAAGAGTTGGAGATACTGTAGCCCTTCTGTGGCCAGAGCATAAAAACCAGACTCAACATGCTAAGGATGGCAGAAGAGAAAAAGCAAAAGTGTTTAGGATCCTTATAACATTGTTGAGGACCTGAACCAGTATTAGGCAGCCATTTACCTCTAGATTATTTATGTGAAAAACATTAAATCCTTATTTGCTTATGTACAGTTAATTGTATTGTGTATTACCTGCAGCCAAAAGCATTTTTACTTAATTCAGTTGTGTTCAAGGAGAAGAACTTCTCTGTCTCTGGTGGGAGCCAATTAGGGGACCAAATTGCCACAAAATAGGGATATTGCAGAGGGTATTTATGTCTTGAAGGGGAAGATGTGGGGAGCGGACAAATTGTTATTAAGAATAATCTTACATGATTAAAGCATGAACGACTTCCCATGACTTAAGTCCTTAGGTTCCATTCTTCTTCCCCAAGTCTTCATATTTCCTTCAGCCTAGAACCATCTTTCTCACCTATTTCTCTCCCCTCATCCACAGCCTCCCTCAACCCCACCCTTGACAGGAGGTAGAGATAAAGATTCAGCAGAAGGGGACAAGAGGACACTTTCTCCAGTTGGTGAGCTATACAACAGTCTAGGACAATGAGGTAGGTTTATAAGTCTTGACAGAAAATGCTATTGATCAGTAAACAGATAAATTACAATACAGCTTTCAAATGTGTAGATGCTGGGTAATAAATAGTTGGAGGGAGACAGCCCTGATAGACTGAGGGGATGGCACTCAAGACTGTAGTTTTCAGGGGCGCCTGGGTGGCTCAGTTGGTTAAGCGGCTACCTTTGGACCAGGTCATGATCCCAGGGTCCTGGGATTGAGCCCCACGTCTGGCTCCCTGAGCAGGGAGCCTGCTTCTCCCTCTCCCTCTGCCCCTCCCCCTGCTTGCGCTCTCTCTAGCTCTCTCTCTCTCTCAAATAAATAAATAAAATATTAAAAAAAAAAAGACTGTAGTTTTCAAACTGGGGTAATCAGTCCCCTGGGGGATACATGAAGACTTTCCAAGAAGTATATAGCCCAGACAGTATTTTTTAAAAAAGAACTTTTTATTATGCAAAAAATCTAAACCTATACATAAAATATAATAGTTCAATGTACCTATGTACCCAGCTTCAAACTATGGCCCTTTCTTGTTTCATCTATAAATCCATAGCTTCCTTCCCTCCTATATCATAATCATCACCATTGCTTTTTATTGAGATACAGATGCAGAAATGACCCTCAACAATTCCTCCCGTCCCTGTACTCCCATGCTGCCTCTCCCATGAGAGGAAATAAAAATGTCCTCCAATTAGATTGTAATGATGGTTGCACAGCTTTGTGAATATACTAAACACCACTGAAGTGTACACTTTAAATGGGTGAATTGTATCATATGTGACATATCTCAATGAAATTATTTTTAAAAAGTAGGGAAAGGAAATTTATTTAAAAGAAAAAAAAATGAGGTGGGATCTTATTGAAACTCTCCTGGCCTTGTGACTTGCTTTGACCATAATAGGCAACAGAAGTGACATGGTGTGACTTCTGGGCATTTCCCTTAATAGGCTTCCGGGCTTGAGCCACCCCACTACCCTGCTAGAGAAAGAGCACCAGTCAGAACTCAGCTGTTCATTTCAGCCGTCCCAGCTGAAATGCCACAGAGATGCATGAGGCCATTTTGGTAACTCCAACTCCCGTTGAGCTGCCCCAGCCAACACCATGTGGAGCAGAGACCAGCTGTCCCTGCCAAGCCCAACTATTAAGTCTTGGGATGGTGGAGGACTGGCAGTGCTAAATCTCCAGAAGGGGCTGAGTATTTGCCTATTCTCATCTCAGCCAGCAGGGACTTCATGCACTCCACACCCTCACAGCTGCCAATGATTCTCTGACTTCCTCAGACGGGGAGGCAGGCTCATAAGGCCCTTCACCTCACAGCTCTCTCTCCCTGGCTTGTCACCTTCCATGGCTCTATTTATTCACCTTTAGGCATGCTGGCTTTCCTTGAGCAGACCAAGCACCCACCCAACGGGGCCTTTGGAGTTAACCTCTGCTCTTCCCCCAGGGGTCCACGGAACCACTCCTTCACCTCCTTTCCATTTTCACTCAAAGGTCACCTTATTGAGGCCTTCCTTCTTACCTAGCTAGTCTATCTAAAATGGCAACTTCTTATTCCCTATCTCTGTCCCCTGCTTTGATTTTTCTCTATCATTTAGCACTGCCTAACA
Source organism: Phoca vitulina (assembly GCF_004348235.1). Lineage (NCBI taxonomy): Eukaryota > Metazoa > Chordata > Mammalia > Carnivora > Phocidae > Phoca > Phoca vitulina. The sequence continues at coordinate 100,749,154 of NW_022589704.1, forward strand.
TAGCATTTGATTTTACTTATTTATCTCATTTATTTTCTGTCTCCCCAGCTAGTACTTAACCAGCATGAGGGATTTTTGTCTGTCTTGATTATTTGCTGTATCTCCAGTGTCTAGAAAACAGCCTGGCCCATAATAGGCAATTTCACAAATTATCTGTGGAAAGAACGGATGAAATGTTCCCTGGTCACAGAGGATCTCCTTGACCACTCTATGTTAAACAGAAATCTATTTCCCGTTCCTTTTTTTTTCTTCATGATACCACTATTTGATATGTATTTGTTACCGTCTTTCTCCTCACTACAATGAAAGTTCCTCTAACAATGGGGCACTAAAGATTGCTGAGTGAATTAATTTCTCGAACAAATGGATAAATGAATCTAGCAGCACCTGATGCTGGGCTCAGCGCTAAGCTACCTTTGGGATGGGACTAATTTGGGGGCTCTCCGCGGGCGTGCACCCCCTCCCAAGGAGGAGTCTGATAAACAGGGCTGGATTGCGGCAGCGCCCCTTTAAACCAGCCCGGGACGCCGGGCCGCTAGCACTGGTGGCAGATTCGGCAGGGCCTGGCATCGCCGGTTTAACCCGAGTCTCACCCAGTCCGGCGATTTCCGGGGCGGTGTCATTGCCCATTTAAGAGCAGAGCGCCCCGCCCCCCCCGAGGGCGGAGCCTAGAGGGGGCTTTAAGGGGCGGGCCGGCGGACGGCTGGGGTCCTTCAGAGGATTAGCGCAGGGTGGGCGCGCGCCTCAGGCCGCCATTTCTTGGCGTCTCCAGAGGAGTCGCCTCCTGTTCAGTCGCTCTCGGTACCTCTACCCTCGCGTCGCCGGCTCTCCGCGTCGCCTTAGCCACTGCGCCTCCGTCCCCAGCCCAGGTAAGCGCGAGGCCCAGTGGCCCCGGCCGCACTGCCCAAGTACCGGGCTCGGTCCACGCCCCGCTTCCCCTCACCGCTCCGGGGACCCATTCTGGCTGGCGTCGGGGCTCTGTTCTCCCGGCCTCGCCCGGGACGCTCCGGCTCCCGCTGCTTCCCCGGCCCGCCGGCAAAATATTAAACCTGCCGGGAGGGGAGGGGCGGTGGCGGCCAATGGGGCCGGGCCGCTGAGTTTCGGGCGATACTGGGCGGCGCGGCCGGAGCGGCGAGCCGGGGGTGAGGCGGGTTAATGTTTGCCGGCCCGACCCCTGCCCGTTCCTGACCATGACTCCCTCCCGAGCAGCCGGGGGTCGCCCTTCACTAAGAGGTCTCGGCTCAGCTGTCTGGTTGGCGAGGGGGATGTGGCAGGTCAAGGGATAAAACCCACCGTGGTTCGTGTCACGGTCTTAAAACAAAAACCCGAGTGGACTTTTGTGGTTGGTTCGCGTTGGACTGAAACTTCAGCCACTTGGAAATTGTGAGAGGCAGGTGGGTTCCCAGCAATGGCGGGATCCAAAGGATCCTCCCCCGCCCCCACCCGTGACTCTGGGCGTGTTAAGGTTGGGGTTTTTCGGTGTGTAAACATTAATTGTACCTGTCACTATCGTTATGGTTACTAAATCTCATGAGTTTTAGCTAAGAGCGAGAAGACTCAGGTCTTTTAAACCTTTTGACAACATTTTAAATTGATATCAGGAGTATTTTTTTAAGAATTAGGGGGAAAATTACCCATAACTCCATTTCTGACGTTGCTAAAACATTGCTGAACCCTGCTTAACATAGTGGATTATTAGTACACGTAAGCTAGTTTGCAGGGTTTTCTTTTTATAGGTAAACTTCATTAGAAAATGATATGTATTACTTCTGTTGAGTTACTCTCCTGCGGACGTTTTCTGTGTTGGGATTAGTGAGGCCAAAGATATTAATATCTATGGCACTTGCTGTATATTGGTATATTGCTTTATCAAAAAGCAATTGCCTACCAAAGAATGTGGCCACCCGTTACATACGAGAGTATACACATTTCATGACAAACTTGAGTTTTAGATATATACTTAAAAAAAACCTTCAGTTAATCTAGGTAGTAAATGGATTATTTCAGTTTGCATTTTTATGATTGTAAAGAATACCTTTCTTTATAGAGAAAAATGAGAAATCACAGATTAAAAACGCATTAAAAGAAAAAAACAAAAACAAAAAAACAGGGCACCTGGGTGGCTCAGTTGATTAAGCGACTGCCTTCGGCTCAGGTCATGATCCCAGAGTCCCAGGATCGGGATCGGGATCGGGATCGAGTCCCGCATCGGGCTCCCTGCTCAGCGAGGAATCTGCTTTTCCCTCTGACCCTACCCCCTCTTGTGCTCTCTCTCACTCAGTCTCGCTCTCAAATAAATAAAATAAAATCTTTAAAAAAAAACAAAACAAAAAAACCATGTACACCTACTCTCTGAGAATTCCACTGTATCATTTTAGTGTCAGACAAGTTCTTTATTGAGTGCCTAATATGCTGATTGCCGTGCTAGCTAGGTCATCTTGCTGAATGAGTCAGACCAGATCCTTGAGTCTTAGTGGGGAAGTACCCAGTAAAAAAAATAATTAAACAATTGGGTATTTAATTACAGTTTTGGTAAATGTTATAAAAAAGAGTCTAAGGGTACTAAAAGGAGCACCTAATTTAGACTCAGGAGTCAGGGAATGCTTTTCTGAGGAAATGAGAGAGAGGTGAAGTGGAAAGAGAGCATTCCAGAAAGATGGAACAGCCCCCCCCCCCAAAAAAAAAGGTCCACAGTTAAAAAGATTGTTGGATTGAGCTGAAGGGATACTAGAGCAGAGTGAACAGCTGGGAGTGAACAGCTGGGAGTGGTCTGCCTGAAGGGTCTGGCAGGTAGGAGGAGTTGGATCCAGAGCAAGACCATTAAAGATTTTTTAACTGGGATCAGATTTGTGGTTGCTAAAAATCCACTGCTGTAGCATTTAGAATGAAAGTGGTAGTGGGGGATGGAGAAAGAGTGAATATGGGAAAACTTTTTTTCTTTTAACAATTTTTTTTTTTTTAAATAGGCTCCATGTCCACATGGAGCCTAACGCAGGGCTTAAACTCATGACTCTGAGATCAAGACCTGAGCTGAAATCAAGAGTCGGATGCTCAACTGACTGAGCCATCCAGGTGTCACTTAACAATTTTTAAAAAACTCCTTTGGCACATTCATATATTCTTACTAAAGAGGACTTAAGTACCTCCACATGACCCTCTCCAGAGATAACCTCACTTAACAGCTTGCACGTCTTAGTTGGCCTTCGGCTCAGGTCATGATCTCAGGGTCCTGGGATTGAGCCCTACAGAGCCCCACATCGGGCTCCCTGCTCAGCGGGGAGTCTGCTTCTCCCTCTCCCTCTGCCTCCTCCTCCGCTCATGCTCTGTTTCTGCCTCTCAATCTTAAAAAAAAAAACAACAGTTTGCATGTCTTAGTCCTTTTGTGTATACGAGGGATAAAGCTTACCACTTTTCTCTGATTTCATTTTTCACTTAGAAATTTTGTCGGTGTCTAAGTCAATTGTATTTAAAAAACAGCTGTGTTGTATACCATTTGATGTACCATAATTTGTTTAACTACTTGCATGTTGATGGACATATTTAAAATTTAAAATTATGCCCTGAAAATCCTTACTTCTACAACTTGGATCACATCCTATTTCTTAGGATATCCTACCAAAAATATAATTGCTGAGTGAAAGTGTAGGCACATTAACATTTTTGATAGTGTGGTTAAATCCTCCAAAGAGGACAGTGTAGGGTGATTGTTTTTCCCATATCCTTTCACTGGTAGAATTCTCGCCTGCCCATATCCTTTTCAACATTGGCTATCTTGAGTCTTAAATGGCCGTATCTTTTTTTGTTTGTTTGTTTAAAGATTTTTAAAATTTTTATTTATTTGACAGAGAGAGAGTCAGTGAGAATAGGGAACACAATCAGGGGAGTGGGAGAGGGAGAAGCAGGGATCCCGATATGGGGCTTGATCCCAGGACGCTGGGATCATGACCTGAGCCGAAGGCAGATGCTTAATGACTAAGCCACCCAGGTGCCCGATAATATCTTATTTTTTAAATTTAGATTTCCTTTGTTATTGTTGAGGTCAAACATTATTTTGTACATATTTTCATTTCTACTCTCTTTTAGAACTTGTTTCTTCATATCTTGCCCTTTTTTTCTGTTGCATTATCTTAATGGTTTGTGATAGTTCTTTATTAAACTGCATATTAATCCTTTAAAAAATTCTAAAAGCTCTTTAATATATTGTCTCCTTCTAGTACTTTATCATTTCTTTGATTAAATTCTTAGTCCATCTGAAATTTATTTTCATGTAAGTTGCTTTTATATTCTGTAAAAAGAAGTTGTTTGTGGCATTGGGTTTTATGGTTCAAAATACACAGTTATTAAATTTTTTTTTTTTTTTAAGATTTTATTTATTTATTTGACAGAGAGACAACGAGAGCAGGAACACAAGCAGGGAGAGTGGGAGAGGGAGAAACAGGCCTCCCGCGGAGCAGGGAGCCTGATGCGGTGCTCTATCCCGACCTGAGCTGAAGGCAGACGCTTAACAACTGAGCCACCCAGGCGCCCCCATAGTTATTAAATCTTAAAGAAGCTTTGTTTTTCCATAGCAGGTTAACTCTACTTGCGTAATGAATTTTTATTTTCAAGGTACAAGATAAGGTGAAAGTCAGAAAACTTGTTTTATAGTTCATTTGCTTCCTAGGAATCACAGTTGTAGTGCATTTTGAACATGATTTTCCCTTAGAAAAACTTTTATTTTGGAAAAATTCAAGTAGTCAGAAGAGTATAATGAATCCCCATGTACCCATCATGCTCCAACAATGGCCACTTATCTGGGCAATTTATTTAGTTTCTATCCCCACTTTACTTTAATACCACTATTTTATCTAAAAGAAAAATGGCAGTAATTCCTTGGTTATAAACAATCCAGTCAGTGTTCAAATGTGTGCCAAATTTATGTCCTTAGGAAGTTCAAATGACAACTGTCATGGCTTTGCTAGCTTACCTAATTACATAGCAATATGCATACTTGTAAAATGAGGATATAATCCTCAATTTATAGCAATTGAATTTTTTATTACGTTGATATTATTCCAGTATTTCAGCTTTTATTTTCATCATGTTTATAAATGCATCTAATTTAAATTTTATTATTATTTTTATTATCTTTTTTCTTTTTTGATCGAGATTGAGAGAGAGAGAGAGAGAAAGAAAACAGGTGAGCAGGGTGAGAGGGAGAGAGACTCCTAAGCAGGCTCCACAGTGCAGAGCTGATGTGGGTCTCAGTCTCACAATCTCAAGATCATGACCTGAGCTGTAATCAAGAGTCGGAAGCTTAACCAACTGAGCCACCCAGGCACCCCACTGTCTGGTTATACAAGACTTCTATTATACGTGTAACAACAAATGTGTGACTTTTTTTTTTTTTTTTTTTTAAGATTTTATCTATTTAGAGAGAGAGAGAGACAGCATGAGCGGGAGGGGTAGAGGGAGAAAGAGAATCCCAAGCAGACTCTGCACTGAGCGCAGAGCAACACGGGGCTCAATCTCAGGACCCCAAGATCTGAGCTGAAACCAATAGTCGGACGCTCAAACGACTGCACCTCCCTGGCGCCCCAACAAATGTGTGACTTTAAAATTTCCTATATTTTGAAATAATATTAGACTTATGTGGAAGTTACAGTAGTAGAGTTCCCATATACCTTTGACTTAGCTTCCCCCAATGATAATATCAGACAACTTAAAAAAAAATTTGAATTAGGATCTAATGTAGGTGCATTGTGATTGATGGATATGTATTTTAAGTCTGTTTTAATCTGTAGTTTTCTTTGCATTTCTTTTTCCCCCTTGCAATTTGTTGAGTAAACTGAAGTAAGTTTTTAAAAAAACAAATTTATCATGTATGTTTTGTGCTTGTATTTTCATTCAGACTCTTTTTAGCTATGATCTTTGATGATTTATCTCTAAAATACAAGTTTTACATGAATTGTTCTGTGGTGAGATAGAAAGAGAGACCAAGATTTGGAATCAGAAAAATCGGAGTTTGATTCTTTTTTTTAAATTTTTTTTTTTTAATGTCTTCATTATTTACTAAATAATGGACCTGGCCAGTGGTTTCATTTATCAGACCCTTAGTTTACTCATCAAAATAAAACAGTATTTTGGGGAGTTTTTCTGTGAAGCAAGTAAGATTATTTAGTTACCATTTGTTGTACTTGATGAAATGTTCTGGGTGGTTGGCTATTCAAAATAGGAATTATGTCTTCAGGAGCTTAAGATAAATGAGACACACATGTAAATAAATAATTAAAATCTGATTAGTGAAACAGTAAAATATATTTTCAAGTTTCAGTGGAAGTGTGATGATGGAAGTGACTAACTCTTTGGTTATCAGAGAACGTTTCTCAGGGGAGATACAGGTAGAGTTGAGTTAAATAGATAGGGAGTCTCTGACACATGGGCTTTCCACATCTGGTGTAACAAGTACCTTTCTTAGGCAGCTGTAATGAGAATGGATAGCAAAGTGCAAAAGGAGCAATGTCTGAAGAGAAACCTGAAAAGAAAGAGACTGCAGCCAGATGTTATATATGAGTGCTTTGTAAACTGAAAAGGGATCTAAAATTTTATTTTCTTAGGATTTAAGTAGATGAACATACATCTTGTCCTTTGTTCATAATTTTGTCCATATTTTACTCAATTATGTAGGAATATCCATATGTGTGATATGTGTATGATCTTCGTATGATCTTCAATTTATAGGCACTTATTTTTTAATGTGCTGGTATTTATTTTTAAATTAGTTTTTATTTTAATCAAGTTTATAATGTATCTAGTTGAGTCACCTAATCTGAAGGCTTCTTTTGAAAAATAGCACTCTGCTGAGTTCTGTCCTCAAGACAAACACTTTCACATTTCAAGTAACATGCTTTTATTGTCACTTCTTGATATTTGGTTTCAGGAATTATCTGTTGAATTCCAACTTGGCAAGATGAGGAATTGGCTCTCTGCATCTACCTCTGTTATATACCTCCTCTTACAGTTACTTTATAGTTATGGTTAGATCAATATTTAGTGTTTATAGTATTATGAATATTTAAACTATTAGCTAAGTCATGTAGTATACTGTGATTACTTTCCCTTTTCTGCTCAACTTCTTGTTTTCTCTGGAATTAATCCTTGTCTTTAACTTATTTTTCTCATTCTCTTATTTGCATAAATTAAACATTAGGTTAGCAAGATAGTTTTTATGGTGTTACCATTTGTGTTTGCTGTATTTTTAAAATTACTAAACTAGGGGCACCTGGGTGGCTCAGCTGGTTAAGCTCTGCCTTCAGCTCACTTCTGCTTAGTGGGGAGCCTGCTTCTCCCTCTCCTTCTGCCTGCCGTTCCTCCTGCTTTTGTGCTCTCTCTCAGTCAAATAAATAAAATCTTAAAAAAAATAAAAAAATAAGATTACTAAACCTATTTAATTATTTTGATTAAACTTAACATTCTTCTTTTTTTTTTTTTTTTAAAGATTTTATTTATTTAACAGAGAGAGACACAGTAAGAGAGGGAACACAGCACAGGGAGAGGGAGAGGGAGAAGCAGGCTCCCCGCCGAGCAGGGAGCCCAATGCGGGGCTCAATCCCAGGACCCTGGGACCATGACCTGAGCCGAAGGCAGACACTTAACGACTAAGCCACCCAGGCACCCCTAAACTTAACATTCTTAATAAAGATAAGAAGTGGCCTTAAAATAATTTAACATTATAAAGAATTGATTCTATTAAATAGCAATTAAAAATCTTTAAATAATAGAATATTTAATAAAAACATAATATTTGAATTATATTTGTATTTTAGCTGAGATAGGTGATTATTTGTTTATTTATTTTTTAAGATTTTATTTTTAACCAATCTCCACACCCAGTGTGGAGCTCAAACCTACAACCCTGAGATCAGGAGTCGAGTGCTTCACCCACTGAACGAGCCAGGAGCCCGTTTTTGTATTTTTATTGTGATTGCTCAGAAAAGAAATGGAACTTTTTAGGAATGTTATGATCATCAAAGGATAAGTTAGCGTATGGATTGTCTCCTAATGTTTGTAGAGATATACGGCAATTGTACATCAAATTCATTGACCCAGAAGGCCTGATAAACTTCATAAATGTTCGTTGTCTATCAGCTTCTTATAAAATAGACCAGTAAGTTTAGAAATGCTGTAAGTCATAGCTCTGTTGTATATAAAAGTTTTCAAAAACTGTGAGTTAAAGTAGCTAGTTTTAATTATGTTTTTCAAATTTACTTGCTCCTTTTAATAGTATGTCTGTAATGGCCATAGGATTTTACTACATAACACCATTTGTCTGCACATTGTGGGGAGTCTGCTAATACCTTTTTCTCTCTCTGGTTTTATTAGTGACAAAAATGCTGAGCTTCTTCCGTAGAACACTTGGGCGTCGGTCAATGCGTAAACATGCTGAGAAGGAACGACTCCGAGAAGCTCAGCGAGCTGCCACACACATTCCTGCCGCTGGAGACTCTAAGTCCGTCATCACATGTCGGGTGTCTCTTCTGGATGGTACTGATGTTAGTGTGGACTTGCCGGTATGTAGGTCCTGCTGAGCATTTGCAGATTCTATATGAGACCACTTTCTTCATTTGAACTTTCTACTGGTAACTTCCTGAGGAAATTAGGTAATATGGGTTAATGTGGATCAGGCACTGTAACATTGAGGTACATGGATCAAGATACCCAGCATGATAATATTTCTCTGGGATTAATGGAAGTTACCTGAAATATTTAAATGATAGGGTAGTTATTGGCACAGATCATTTGTGAATTTATGTGTGTTCTTTATGATGGCAGTACATAGGGTACTCTAGTGGATTTCTCACAATCCCTGTTGAGCAATTATTAAAACAATGAGCATATTTGGGAATAATGATACATGTATACTATACGATTTTTAATTCTCTATATTCTTCTTTAATTTTCAAAACACTCCTCACTTTTCCTTAAAACATATTTCTTCAACATTTTTAGTGTGCTTGCAGAAATTTTAATGAAATGGAGTAAAAGGACTTCATACTCCTCAGCTCTGACTGTTTATCTCTTTGCTTCCAAAGTAGTTTGCAGAGGAGGTTTTTTATACACTGTAATCTTTATTTTAAGACAGGATGTTGTGATTTTATTAAAATTTTAGGTGGTTTCTTTTTGTAGGTATGAATGTATAATTATAGCTCACGATGTGAAACAGTCTGATATATTTGAAAAGGGTTAACTTATGCCTTTTTGAGGGGGAAGAGAGGTAGTTATATGGTTTGGGGTGCAGTTGAGTTTCTTTCTGAGCTATTTACTAATACCAAATGTCTTTTTTCTGCATTAAAAGATATATGTAATGGGGCGCCTGGGTGGCTCAGTCAGTTAAACCTCTGACTCTTGGTTTTCCGCTCAGGTCATGATCCTCTAGTTTGTGGGATCGAGCTCCGCATCGGGTTCTGCACTCAGCACAGGGGGTCTGCTTGAGATTCTTTCTCCCTGCCTCTCCCTTCCTCTCTGCTCCTTCCCCTGCGCACATTCTCTCTCAAATAAATAAATAAAATCTTAAAAAAAAGATTTATGTAACTAAGCTATAAAATGTATGATTTGATGTGTCATTGGATGTTCACAGTCTTCCCTCCCTGCACATTCTTTTTAGTATACACCTATATACCCAAAATGCAATAAAAAAGGTCTTTTATGCAAGGTGGTAGCCTAAATGCTGCTACAGTATACAGTTGAATAAACTCTGAAAGACCTTTAACTTAACCTTTAACTGTGACCTTTAACTCACAGAGTGAGACTAAGGAATTAGTTTGTTTAAATGAATATTCTGATTAATTGGATAATTTAGAATGTACTAGATATATACCTTACACATTTTAAAAAAATAATGGAATGTGATAAAATTAAACATAGGATTTCTTGAAGTGTTTTGAAGTAATCATCATGGGTATGTTTTATTATCTTTTTACGTTAGACTGGACATCTTTAGGGTTTTTGATTCTGGAAGACTTGAAGGCATTTACATTTTCTTCCTGTAAGGGCTTCTTGGGGTTTGTCAAGCATTCCAATATGTGATACTTCTTTGAGGAGTTTTCATATTCATTTCTTTCTTGATAAGTATCTTAAGGGTTTTGTGTACTATTCCATTAAAATATCATTAGATATGTGATAAAAAGCTCGAGATAGCTGTGTAAGAGACTGGAAAGAAGTTTCTTATTACCTAATGTTTGAAGTATGCAGTCTCAGGGTTATGGATGGAGAGGCTAGGAAATACTAGGAAAGTAGACTTGGTAAAGGATCTTTTTAAAGAGGCAGTGTAGTGTGGAGGAGAAGCAGCATGAGGTTTTAAAGTAGTGGAACAAATGGCTAGTGACTGGTACAGAATGGTTTCCTATGCTTGGTATGCTCAGTAGGTTGGATGTGATGCTTGATCAAGGCCAGAAGTGCTAGCTGACCTCATATGTAGACAATTGCAGTGAAAAAGCCAAGAGTTTTAAATTTGACTTTTTGTGGAACTAGAACAATTGCCTTTTCAGCTCTGCAGGTGAAATCCTAGAGTTAGGTTCTAATTCTAGATGCTTGCATGGGTTTAAAATGGGCATTGGCCTGCCAGCGAAACTGTTTTACTAACAGACAAAAATAGACCAGAGGAATATTAATTTCTAAAAAGAAAGTTTTCCCTTTTTTTTTTAATTTAGTTTCTCAACCAGTCTAGTATGATTCCAAAAGAGGATTTAGAATTGATTTTGGAAATTGGATGAAACACATACTCCTTTCCCACTGGGATTAAGGTCACTAGTGATCATAGTGAGCCATTGTGGAACTAAGATGATTGCCCAGGCAATATGTAAGTGATTATCAGTGATTAAATAGATAATTTAGATATATGGACTTTAGATTAAAATATACCAGTAGCAATGGTCATTTTCTTCCTTCTGCTGTCTTCCTCTCAAAACTGGGGGAGGGATTTAAGTACCTTCTACTTGCTTGCTCCCCCCCACTTTTAAAGAACTAATTACCATGAGAATGCCTAATGCCTTTCAGTGAATGATAAAAGCATCAGGTAGAAATTTCTAAGTATCTGATTTTTAAATTTTCTCTTTGGAAATGCCACAGAAACTTTGATTTATGAACTTAGTATTGTTTAGTAAATAGTCTTTTATCATTCTGCATCTTCCAAGTTTTAAATTAATAAAAAATGTTTGGTTAATCAGTTGATAATAATCTTAATATATCGGGTGTCTGGGTGGCTCAGTTGGTTAAGCGATTGCCTTCGGCTCAGGTCGTGATCCTGGAGTCCCAGGATTGAGTTCTGCATCAGGCTCCCTGCTCAGTAGGGACCCTCCCCCCTCTTATGCTCTCTCTCTCTCATTTTCTCCAATAAAAATCTTAAAAAAAAAACACCTTAATATATCTACTTTGCTGTTGTAGGCGCTGAAGGCTTTAAATTATATAGCCCATGTGTAGTTATACTTTTAGATAAATAACATTTATAGCTTAGCTATCCTATGTTTTTGAAGACTTAACATTGTTAAGATGGCAGTACACCCCAAATCTATCTACAGATTCAACATAATCCCCACCAGAATACCAGTTGATTTATTTGTAGTAATTGACAAGCTTATTTTAAAATTGAGCTGGAATTGCAAGGGACTTAAAATAGCCATAATGATACTGAAAAAAAAAACAACAACAAAGTAGTAGCATTCAGGCCTTACTGTAAAGCAACAGTAATCAAGATGATGTGCTACTGGCACAAGAATAGACATATAGTGGTGCCTGGTGGCTCAGTGGAGCATGTGACTCTTGATTTTGGGATTGTGAGTTTAAGTCCCACACTGGGTGTAGGGATTACTTAAAAATAAAATCTTAAAAAAAAAAAAAAGAGTAGACACATAAATTATTGCAATGGAATAGAGAACCCAGTGGTAAACCCATACATCTGTGGTCAATTGTTTCTTTGGGGGGGTGGTTCTTAAGACTTTTTTTTAATGAATAATTTTTTTGAATTGAAGAAAAATTCCTATAAAATAAAATTAACCATTTAATTTATTTTTTTATTTTTTAAAAAGATTTTATTTATTTATTAGAGAGTGAACGAAAGAGCACTGGGGGGTGGGGGGGGAAGCAGACTCCCTGCTGAGCAGGGAGCCCCACATGGGGCTCCATCCCAGCACAGGGCTCAGTCCCAGGACCCTGGGATCATGACCTGAGCAGAAGACAGATGCTTAACCAACTGAGCCACCCAGGCGCCCCATAAAATTAACCATTTTAAAATGCATAGTTCAGGGGGCCTGGCTGGCTCAGTTGGAGGAATGTGCGACTGTTGATCTCGGGGTCATGAGTTCAAGCCTCATATTGGGTGTAGAGATTATTTCAATAAATAAAACTTTTTAAAGAGTGCATAATTCGTTGGTGTTTAGTACAATCACTATGTTGTGCAACCATCACCTCTGTTTAGTTCTAAGATATTTTTGTCATCCGAAATGGAAACTCTGTAACTCCCATCAGCCCCTGGTAACTGCTAGTTGGCTTTCTTTCTCTCTCTAAGGATTTGCCTGTTTTGGATGTTTTATATAAATGGAATATTATCCAATCTGTGACCCTTCATTAACTTAGCCTAATGTTTTTGAGGTTCATCCATACTGTGGCATTTATCATCACTTCATTCCTTTTTATGTTGAATAATATTCCATTGTATGATAAATCATATTTTGTTTATCCATTCATCAGTTGATGGACATTTGGGTTGTGTCCATCTTTTAGCAACTGTGAATAGTGCTGCTGTGAATATTCATGTACAAGTGTTTGTTGGAATACATGTTTTTAATTCTTTGGGGTATGATACCTAGGAGTAGAATTGCTGGGTCATATGATAATTCTATGTTTAATTTTTTGTGGAACTGACAAACTGTTTTCCATAGCAACTGTATCATTTTACATTCCCACCAGCAATGTAGGAGGGTTCCAATTTCTCTACATCCTCAACACTTGTTATTTTCCATTTTTTAAATTGTAGTCATCCTGGTGGGTGTGAAGTGATACCTCATTTGTGGTTTTGATTTGTAGTTTCCTAATGATTACCGATGAGCATCTTTTTATATGTGTACTGGTCATTTGTACATCTTCTTTGGAAAAATGTCTGTTCAAATCCTTTGCTCACGTAATTAAAAAAAAATTTTCTAGTGTTCATTTGAAATATAGTTGATACAATATTAGTTTCAGGTGTACAACACAGTGATGGGACAATTATATATACATTATGAAATGCTCACCATGATAAGTAGTTTCCATCTGTCACCATACAAAGTTGTTATGATATTATTGATTATATTCCCTGTGCTGTATTTTCATCACTGTGACTTATTTATTTTATAACTGGAAGTTTGTACCTCTTAATCCCCTTCATTTATTTGGCCTATCCCCCCACCTACCTCTCCTCTGGCAGTCATCAGTTTGTTCTCTGTATTCATGAATCTCTTTTTTTGTGTGTGTTTTGTTCATTTGTTTTTTAGATTCTGCGTATAAGTGAAATCACATGGTATTTGTCTTTGTCTGACTCATTTTACTTAGTTTAATACCTCCTAGATCCATCCATGTTGTTGCAGATGGCAAGATTTCATTCTTCTTTTTTTTTTTTATGGCTGAGTAATACACCATTGTATATATACACCACATCTTTATTGATTCATCTACCGGTGGACACTTAGGTTGCTTCCATATTTTGGCTATTGTAAATAATGCTGCAGTAAACATAAGGGTGCGTTTATCTTTTTGAATTAGCGTTTTTGTTTTCTTTGCATAAATACTCAGCAGTGGAATTACTGGATCGTATGGTGTTCCTGTTTTTAATTTTTTGAGGAACCGTCCTACTGTTTTCCGTAGTGGCTGCACCAGTTTACATTCCTGCCAACAGTGCATGAGGGCTCCCTTTTCTCCACATCCTCCACAGTACTTATTTCTTGTCTTTTTGATACTAGCCATTCTGATTGGTGTGAGGTAATATCTCACTATGGTTTTGATTAGCATTTCCCTGATGATGAGTGTTGTTGAGCATCTTTCCATGTGTTTGTTGGCCATCTGTATGTCTTTGGAAAAATGTCTATTTAGGTCCTCTCCCTGTTTTTTAATTGAATTATTTGTGGGTTTTTTGTTTTGTTTTTGGTATTTAGTTTTGTGAATTCTTTATATATTTTGGATATTAACCTCTTATTGGATATATCATTTGCAAATATCTTTCCCCATTCAGTAGGTTGCCTTTTCATTTTGTTGATGGTTTCCTTCATTGTGCAGAAGTTTTTTATTTTGATGTAGTTCTAATAGTTTATTTTTGTTTTGTTTCCCTTGCCTGAGAAGATTTATCCAGAAAAATATTGCTAGGGCCAGGGTCCAAGAGATTACTGCCTATATTTTCCTCTGGGAGTTTTACGGTTTTAGGTCTTATAGTTAAGTCGCAGTTTCATTCTTTTGCATATAGCTGTCCAGTTTTCCCAACGCCATTTATTGAAGAGACTGTCGTTTCCCTGGTGTGTATTTTTGCTTCCTTTATTGTAGATTAATTGGCCATATAAGGTTGAATTTATTTCTGGACTCTCTATCCTATTCCACTGATTTTTGTGTCTGTTTTTGTGCCAGTACCATACTGTTTTTATTAACATTAGCTTTGTAGGATAGTTTGAAATCTGGGATTGTGAGATCTCTAGCTCTGTTCTTCCTTAAAATTGCTTTGGTTATGGTCAGTTGATTTATGATAAGGGTGCCAAAGCCATTCAGTGAGGGGAAGAATAGTCTTTTCAACAAGTGGTGCTAGGAGAATTAGATAGCCATATGCAAAAGAATGAAGTGAAGTGGGAACTTTAGCTCATGCCATATACAAAAATTAACTCAAAAGGGATCAAAGACCTAAACATAAGAGCTAAGACTATAAAACTCATAGAATAAAAAATAGGGACAAATCTTCATGACCTTGGATTTGGCACCAGTTTTTAGATATGACACCAAAAACATGAATAACAAAATAAGAAAAAAATAAGTTGGACTTTTATAAAAATTAAAAACTTTTGTGTCTCAAAGGCCATTATCAAGAAAGTGAAAAGATTCTCACACAGAATGGGAAAGAATATTTGCAGATTACATATTTGATAAGCATTTGTGTCTAGAATATATAAATAACTGTTACAGGGTGCCTGGGTGGCTCAGTTGGTTAAGCGACTGCCTTCGGCTCGGGTCATGATCCCGGAGTCCTGGGATCGAGTTCCGCATCGGGCTCCCGGCTCAGCGGGGAGCCTGCTTCTCCCTCTGACCCTCTCCCCTCTGATGCTGTTTCTCTCTCTCGCGCTCTCTAATAAATAAATAAATAAATAAAATCTTTATTTTAAAAAAAATAAAGAACTGTTACAACCCAATAAGAAAAAGACAAATAACCCAATTTAAAAATGGGCAAAGGATCTGAATATAAGATATACTTCTGCACCTAAGATATACAAATAGCTGATAACTAAGGATGTCAAGCATCTTTTCATGTACTTATCAGAGAAACTCAAATCAAAACCACAATGAGATACTACATACCAACTAGGAAGGTTAAAATAAAAAGATAATACTAAGTGTTGGTGAGAATGTGGAGAAATCTGAGCCTTCTTAAACTTTTCGGCAGGAATATAAAGTTGTGCAGCTGCTTGGGAATATAGCCTGGCAGTTCCTCAAGTGATTAAACATAGTTATTACCACATGACCCAGCAATTCTACTTTTAGGTACATACCTAAGGGAATTGAAAACATATGTTTAGACAAAAACTTGTACACAGATAGTCATAACAGTGTTATTTTTACTCTCCTAAAGATAGGAAAAAAACCCCAACTATTTGTCAAAAGATGAATGTATAAATAAAATGTGTTATATTCATTTAACGGGATATTATTTGGCCATGAAGGAAATGAAGTACTGATACATGCTACATGGGTGAACTTGTGCTAGGTGAAAGAAGCCAGTCACAAAAGACCACATATTTATATGATTCCATTCGTACGAAAATCCAGAATAAAGAAATCTGTAGGAAAAAAAAAAGATTAGTGATTTAATGGTTGCTAAGGGCAGATGGGTAGGAACTTGAGGGGGTGGTAGGAATGGTGGTTGGGGCAATAACTAAAAGATACAAGGCTTCTTTTCGAGGTATGAAGATGTTCCAAAATTGTGGTGGTTGTACGTATCTGTGAATATACCTTTGAATTTTGTACTTTTAATGGGTGAATGGTACGGTATGTGAATTATATCTCAAGGCTATTTTAAAAAATGCATGGATGGGTGCCTGGGTGGCTCAATTGTTGAGCGTCTGCCTTCGGCTCAGGTCATGATCCCAGGGTCCTGGGATCGAGCCCCGCATCGGGCTCACTGCTCAGCGGGGAGCCTGCTTCTCCCTTTCCCACTCCCCCTGCTTGTGTTCCCTCTCTTGCTGTGTCTCTGTCTGTCAAATAAATAAATAAAATCTTTAAAAAAACACATGGATTTTTGCATGCTTGTGTTTTATTCCACTTAAGGTTTTTTAGTGGGGCGCCTGGGTAGCTCAGTCGTTCAGTGTCTGCCTTCAGCTCAGGTCATGATCCCAGGGTCCTGGGATTGAGCCCCACATTGGGCTCTCTGCTCAGCGGGAGGCCTGCTTCTCCCTCTCCCACCCTCCCTGCTTGTGTTCCCTCTCTCACTGTCTGTCTGTCAAATAAATAAATAAAATCTTAAAAATAAATAAATAAGGTTTTTTAGTACTCAAGAGACATGATTTAGAGTTGATTTTGTTGATTCTTTGTAGGAAAAAAAATCCTGGCGACTGTATAGTAGCAAAGGCACAAGACAGTGGGCCTATAGATTAATAGTGGCACGGAGACTGCAGCAAAAGGAATGCTTAGTACATGGATATGGTGGAGGGAGAGTTCTAATGAATATTAGAACTGAGTAAGATAAAATTCAGCCCTGGTGGAGGGGGGTGATATTGATTGTGTGGAAGATCGTGAGAGCATAGTCAGCTGTCATTGAGAGAGGAGTAAAAGAATGAAGTAGAAAAAGGAATTTCAGTGGAATGGTGTGTTTGGAAGCCAGATTTAGAGGGTTTAAAGGAATTGTTGGGGACAGTCTTCTTTTTGGGACTTCCTATAGTCCCTTGTACCTAGTAGGTGCTTAATAAATACTGTTTAGTTGTTGGGGAAGTGCATGAAGGGAAGTTGGGGGATTGCCATGAGATTTGGTAGTAAAAGGAAGGAAGGAAAGAACAGCAGCTAGAGAATGGCTGGATAGGGAGATCTGCGTTTGTTAAATGAGTAAGAAAAATGTTTCTCATGAATTGGTTTTATATACACAGAGATTGTAGGATGAACATTCTAGAAAAGACTACCATTTTATGCTGGGAAAGATGGAAGGCTGATGAAAAGATAATATCTTGTTGGTCTTAATCTTCAGAAACCAGGGTGTGAAGTGAGGACCGGGTTTGAAAAAGGTGGTGACCTGGAATAATTTGTTAGGAGGAAGGAAAAGAATATAAGTAGCAAGTGATGGTCTAGATGCAGCTGAAAATTGAATTTGTGGTGGGGTAAGGAGGGTGGCTAAAATAGGTAAAGGGGATTAAGATAAACAAGTTAGGGTGATTAAAAAGTAGAGCATAGGGAATATAGTCAGTAATACTGGAATAATTTTGTATGATGACAGATGGTAAGTACACTTATTGTGGTGAGCTTTTGTACTTTATATAATCGTTGAATCACTGTTGTACACCTGAAACTAATTTAATATTATATGTCAACTATACTTCAATAAAATTTTTCTTTTAAAAAATGTGCAAAGGGCTTGAATAGATACTTCTCCAAAGAAAATATGCAAATGATTGGGACGCCTGGGTGGCTCAGTTGGTTAAGCATCTGCCTTTGGCTCAGTCAGTTAAGCGTCTGCCTTTGGCTCATGTCGTGATCTCAGGGTCCTGGGATCAAGCCCCCCGCATCGGGCTCCCTGCTCAGTGGGGAGCCTGCTTCTCCCTCTGCCTGCCACTCCCCCTGCTTGTGCTCACTCTCTTTTTCTCTCTGACAAATAAATAAAATCTTTATTAAAAAAGGGGGGGGGGCACCTTGGTGGCTTAGATGGTTAAGTGTCTGCCTTCGGCTCAGCTCATGATCTCCGGGTCCTCGGATCAAGCCCCACGTCGGAGCTTCAAATGAATGAATAAAATCTTAAAAAAAAAAAAAAATCTTAAGAAAAGAAAATATGCAAATGCTCAATAAGCACATGAAAGTATGTTCAACATCACTAGGCATTAGGGAAATGCAAATCAAAAATCACATGAGATACCCTTTCACACGCATCAGGATGGTTGTATCAAACAAAACAAAGCAAAACAACCTCAGAAAATAACAAATGTTGGGGAGGTTGTAGAGAAATTGGAACCTTACGCATTGCTGGTAGGAATGCAAAATGGCGCAGCTACTACGGAAAACAGTTGGGCAGTTTCTCAAAAGTTAAACATAGAATTATCGTATTCCACACTTAAGTATATACCCAAAATAATTGAAATCAGGGACTCAAACAGATACTTGTATGCCATTGTTTATAACAGTATTCACGATAGCCAGAAAGTGGAAACAACTCAAATGTTCCTCAACAGATGAACGGATAAACAACATGGTATATACTTACAATGGAATATTATTCACTTTTATTTTTATTTTTTTTAAGAATAACAAAAAATATTTTACTAAAACATAAGATTTACAGAAGTTTCCAGACAAGCCATACAAAATGGTCACAAGCTTTTTCTTGAAGGAAGGATTCTACACTTGACAGCCAAGTCACAATGTTATTAGTGAGGCCTGTGATGTTTGTTTAACGTTCCCATTTTGGTTCAGACAATCAAGCTTGTCCATCTACAGCGTCTAAATAAAGTTAGACTTGGCTAGAGAGCATATTCTGAAGAACTGGTTAGCTGCTTTTAACCAATGCAATTAGATTACCATAAAAAGGGGGAAAGGAGCCCATAAAATTAAAATAAAACCACCCTCCCCCTCAAAAAAAGTAATAAAGAAAAACACGCACAGCCCTGCAGCTAACCCTGACAACTACCTTCATGCACAGTGCTTTATACTCAAACCGTGAGGGGGGAAATGAATAAAAGCAGAGAAGGGCCACTGCTTTTAAACGTTTCACAACAATCCAGATGGTACTTCTAGCCTCTGCTCATGCTTTACAACAGTGAATCAGGACAAGACATAGATTTGCTAATGTGCATTTAATCACCGAAGGACTGAAGATGTCTGGGCTTTTATTTTGCAACGTTTCTGAGACTGTGTCCATTAAATGCAAACAAAAAAGGAAGAAGTGGCAGAACAGGAGAAGTGATGCACACTTGATGATTAAATCGATTTTAAATATTATTCATGGCATATAGCCTAGTCCATGCTCTAGCTGTTTCTATGGCTTGGGCTTCGTTGGTCTTCCACTGTTCAGCTACATCATTTGCTAATGGATCATCTGGATTGGGAGCACTTAACAAAGCCTGGATCGATAGCAGAACTGTGCGGATCTGCAGTGCTGGGGACCACTTATCTTTCAAAATATCTAAACATATTCTTCCCAACTTGTCTACATTAGGATGATAAATTTTGGTCATGAAACGTACTTTAGGGGCTGCCATCGGGTATTCTTCTGGTAGGAATAGTTCAAGCTTAAAAGTCCCTCCCTCAAAGGGGGAATCCTGGGGGCCAGCAATGACCACATGAAAATAACGGGCGTTGCTCTCATCTGGTTCTGCTTTAATGCCAGGAACTGGTTCTGCCAGCAAACGCTGGGTTTCCTTGATAATCCTGTGGGGCAGCCTGGCCATCTTGTCAGATCCCGAGTTTGGCCTCTGGTCTCAACTCTGGCTCCACTCGCCTCACGCATGGAATATTACTCAGTTTTAAAAAGGAATGAAATTTTGGAGCCTGCTATAACATGGATAAACTTTGAAAACATTATGGTAAGTGAAATAAACCAGGCACAAAAGGACATAGATTGTATGATTCTACTTATGTAACATATATAGACTAGGCAAATTCACAAGCCACAGAAAGTAGGAAAGAGGTTATTAGGGATTGAAGGGAAGGAGTGTGAGGAATGGTTGTTTAATGGATACTGAGTTTCTGATTGATGTGATGAAAAGTTCTGGAAATGAATATGGTGATGGTTGTACACGTTGGGAATATATTTAATGGCATTGAATTCTGTATGCTAAAATGAGAAACTTTATGTTATGTTAAAAAGGAGAAATGGAAGCTGATGAATGTTAATAAGTGGGGTCAGTGTAGCGGAAGTTTCCATGTAGTTGGAGAACCTAGGCATCGAGAGTAATTTTATTAACAAGTTAGAGACAAGGTTGTGATAAGAAGTTGGGGGTATCTAATTGATCTGAGAGGTGACATTCAAGGTAAAATCTCGTTGTGGTATGTAACCCTTAGGGAGTTGGAGCTTGGGAGACAGCAAAATTCAAATTCTAGCCTGTCATTTTTTAGTCATGCAATTTTTGTCATATTACTAAAGCTTTCTGAACTTTTTTCCATGTTAAGTATTTGTTAAATGGACAAATAAACCATAATTATCAGAGTAATTGTATTAAATGAACATATGTTTAAGAAAAAGAAAGTAGAAGTGCCAGCACTTAGGTAGTAATTTTAAAATGAGAAAAACAGAGGAAAAATACTTGAGGAAGTAAATAGTTTTCCCAGAATTAAAGGGAGATAAAAGATCGCAGCTTTAAAAGCCCAATAGAATAGCAAATACAGTTAAGGAAAAAAAAACACACCTAGTTACATTATATTGAAATTTAAGACTATCGGAGTTAGAGAAGTCTAAAAACTTATTACCAAGAGAATTAATAACATTATTAAGGACCAGAATTCAAATTGTCATCGTACTTTTCAACAGTAACATAAGCTGCAAGAAAAAGAGTAATACATTTGGAATATTGAAGAGAGTATTGAAAGAAAGTAACTTTGAACCTTGAATTTTGTTAAGGAGACAATTGTCATTCAAGTGTAAGAGCATGATTAAACTATTCTCAAACATAGAAGACCTTTAAAGATTAGCCATACAAAGTCCCACATGGGGAACATTTCTGTAGGAAGAACTCAAATGAGTGGAGAAACAAATCTAGCAGATGCTATTAGATATATGTGATGTATACATGTAAGAGTGTAAAGAATGCTCAAAATACTAAAATAAAGATTGTTGTCTTAAAAAAAATTAGCCACAACCAGAGAAAAGAAATAAGAGAAAGTATGTTCATAAACATGAGGATTGGATGGAGGGGAGATCATGGGCATGAGGGCATGATAAGTTCTTCTCTTCGTAAAGGGATATTTGGTTAGCACTTTTATTTATCAAAAAGAAAGGTGGTAAAAAGTGCAGGAAATGCAAAAATACAAGTTGAAATAAAGATGTCCATTAAAAGGCAGAGATTGATGATTCAGTAAAAAAAAATGTGTGTGTGGTATGTGTATGTGCATATATATATTTTACAAGAAGTACCCTAAATCATAATTTAAAATTACATAGGAGGAGGGGCATGGGTAGGATGTGTATGACAATAGTTGAAAATTGAGATCCCAACAATGCTTTTGCTTAAGTGGGTTGTATCTATTGATAGTTACCTTATTAGAAATTAAAACTGGAAAATTAAACATTTATCTATTGGTTAATTTTAAAACAGCAGTAATCTACCCCTTGTAAGTTATAACATAAGAAACAAACAAGTATTTTGTTAAAAAAGATTTTATTTTATTAGAGCGTGCACACGCGCAAGAGCATGGGGGTTGGTGCGGGCAGAGAGAGGGAGAAGCCGACTCCCCGATGAGTGGGGAGCTTGACGCAGGACTGGATCCCAGGACGCTGAGATCATGACCTGAGCCAAAGTCAGACACTTAACCCACTGAGCCATCCAGCCTCCCTAGTAACATACAAGTATTTTTTTTTTTTTAAACATACAAGTATTTGTGAAAAACAGCTATTTCACTAAACAACAAAAGAATTTAGTGAGAAGCATAGTATTGTCTTACGCACTTTGCCTATCTCTTTAATGTCTGGTCTAAGAGAACATACTTAGATTCTCTTTTCTGCTTCTGCATTTACTCTGTTGCAATATATTGTTTTGATTGAGTTACGTGAGGAGAATCCTAGGACCTTGTGGATCTTTTGAAAGTATCTGGGGGAACCTTTGGGTCCTGAGACCACACTTTGAGAACTGCTTTTTCCAAACAAGTTTCTTTGCTTATTACTGACCCTCCCTCCCCATTTGGTATCTTCTCCATTGATGTCCATATTTTTTCATTGTCCCATATTTCCTCGCACCTTCTATTTTTATTTTTGCTATTTCCTACCTGACATTCTTTTCCATTTTAAGGCTGATCTCCAAGTTTTCACTGATGCTTCGAGTCTCTGTGACTGTCTCATCTCTAAAATCTGTTGGCAAGTATATAGTTAGTTCCACATGATTCATACTTCAGTGTTCTAAGTTCTCTTGTGTTTTTTCTTTCCAATCACATTATAAAGCTCCTTTGAATTAGAGACTCTAAAAATTGACAAGACAAGAGTTTCCCCTTACAGTGTTTAGTACAAGGTGATGTTTGTTGGTTGATAGGAAGTAACACTTTCTGCAAAAGTGCATATAGATCACAAATTCTCTTTTGGCCTTAAGTAGTTTATTGGAAAGTTATAGTATCTTACACGTTACCTGATATATGGTAGTATTTTTGGTATTGCAAGTAATGTTTTGTTATTTATTTATTAGAGAGAGAATAGTGTGTGCATGACCAGGGGAGGGACAGAGGGAGAGAATCTCAAGTAGACTCCCCACTGAGCATGGAGTCCAATGTGGGGCTCGATCTCAGGACCCTGAGATCATGACCTGAGCCGAAATGAAGAGTTGGATGCTCAACTGACTGAGCCACGCAGGCGCCCCTAGATCTTGTATAACTAAAACCATCTTCAGTTCAGGCTTGTTGATCTTGTGAGTCATTTATTGATTAATTTATTTTCTTACCATTTCAGAAAAAAGCCAAAGGACAAGAGCTCTTTGATCAGATAATGTACCATTTGGACCTTATTGAAAGTGACTATTTTGGACTGAGATTTATGGATTCTGCACAAGTAGCAGTGAGTAGCTGTTTTTTTGGAGGTTCCAATGTGGGGGTAGAAATGGAAAATTTCAGATGACATGCTAAGTGCTGCAAGGCTACATATTCTTACTGCATTCTCTTTTTCTTCTGATTTTCTTCTTATGGTCTGAAGCTTTGACCCCTTCAAAATAACCTGAATAAATAAAATCTTAAAAAAAAAAAAAAGTAACCTGAAGTGCTTATTAAAAAAATGTGATTCCTCATCCTAGCCCATATTATTAGAGCATGATCTTTGCAGTTGAGGCTAGGAAATCTGTCTTTTTTTTTTTTTTTTTTTAATTTATTTGAGAGAGAGAATGAGAGAGAGAGCACTAGAGGGGAGAGGGTCAGAGGGAGAAGCAGACTCCCCACTGAGCAGGGAGCCCCATGTGGGACTCAATGCTGGGACTCCAGGATCATGACCTGAGCCAAAGGCAGGTGCTTAACCAACTGAGCCACCCAGGTGCCCCGGAAATCTGTCATTTTAATAACCACTGGGTTGGTAGTTGGGCATACTAAAGTTTGAGAACCACTGTGTAATGGAAAGGGTGCTAAAATGGGAGTTTTGTGGGTTCTTGTGTAAGTGATAAAAGTTACTCATTTGCAAATTAAGGTGAGTAGACTAGGTTATCTTCAAGATCCCTTCCTGATCTTTGATTCTATAAATGTTCTTTGACCATGTGCATTTCAGATGAGAGAAATGTATATGTGATACAGTAGGAAGTTGGAGGCTTTTCAAAGATCTGAGTACTATACTAGAATTTGACTGGAGGGTGTTTGAGTAAAAGTAGTAGATGGTAAGATTGGAAGGTGGATTATTGGCCAAACTGAATAACAAAAGTATTAAATAATAGACGGGCAATATTTATTCTCTAATAATTGGGATTAGGGTTTTTTTGAGCAAGGAAGTTATATTTTGCTTCAGGAAGTATTATATGGAAATATTGTATAGGATTATTTGGAATGCGCAGAGATTGAAGTCAGAAAGAGTCATTGCAAATACTGGGGATAAAAGTAATGTTAAGACCTGGAATAGGATATTCACAGTAGCAGGGAGGGGGAGGGAGTAGAGATAAGGATACCAAGACATTAAGCTCTGTGTTCTGGAAGTCTGTGATGGAGGAGTGTGTATGTATGTATGTGTTTAGTGACACACTAATTGTAGTATCTAGGACTCACAGGAACAATATATAAGAATTCTCAAGTTCTTTTTGGAGTGGGGCATTCATTCATTTGGTGTGATTAATAAATTAACTAGAATACCTCCATAAGATACTATTAAAAACTCACATCTTTTGGAGATGAACTCCTTAGTTGGCTTTATAGAACATCTTGACTAAATTTACAGCTGTTAATAATGCTAGCTATAATTTTTTTTTCTCTGATTTCCATACCCTTAGTCCCCCTTCCTGAGTTAAAAGAATTTAAGTATGAACATTTAGCAACAGAGTACTGGCTAAATTTTGGCACACCCGTACAATGGAATACTCTGCAGCTCATTAAAAATGGTGATTTTTAAAGTATACTAATTGACATAGAATAATGTAGAGAAAAGGGTTACAGAACAATATATTGGAGTTTTTCTATTTAAAAAAAAAGTGGATATATGTACACATATATACATGAAAAAATTTGCAAAGCTATTTCCCATAGTTTCAGAGTTCTCATCTCTGGATGGAGTTTGTATAGGAGGCGTTTCTTTTATTTTTCATTTTAATGTTATTTCTCTCCAATTAGACTAAATCCATCGAGGGCAGGGAATTCGTCTTACTGTGTTCCCCAGCATGTAGTAGACACATGAAACATTTATCAAATTAAATTCTCGTGTACTGCTTAGTTTGATATAAAGGCCTGGTTGACTGTTGAGTTTAATATTATTTATCAGTCATCTTTCAAATAATGGAATTACAGTCTTATAATCAATGAAAAAATAAATCATGTTAGGGATAAATAATTCATAGCTTCCTTTTTTTTACGGAGTTGTGAAGGAGAAGAGGTAGAAATATGCCAACATTAAGTTTCAGGTACCTTCTTTCCTTAGGATACATAAATAAGTAGTCTCTCCTTATCCATGGTTTCACTTTCCATGGTTTCAGTTACCTGTGTTCAACCCCAGATGATCATCTGGAAGCAGATGATCTTCCTTCTGACATGTTGTCAGAAGGTCAGTGGTAGCCTAACGCTACATCACGATGCCTACACCATTCCTCTCACTTCATCTCATCACGTAGGCGTTTTATCATCTCATAGCATCACAAAAAGAAGGGTGAGTACAGTACAATAAGATACTGTCAGAGACCACATTCACAAAATTTTATTATGGTATATTATTAATATTGTTCTAGTTTATTATTAGTTGTTACTAATATCTTACTGTGCCTAATTTATACATTAAACTTTATTATAAGTATGTATAGAAAAAGTACAGTATATATTGGGTTTGGTACTATCTGTGGTTTCAGGCATCCACTAGGAGTCTTGGAATGTATCTCCCACAGATAAGGGGGGGTACTATTGTAATTGCGGAAAGAAATAGACATGTAGCCGTTGCTAAGTTGTACTCTTTGCTCTTTGTTAATATCAGTAATTACTGAATTACTAGATCCATTAATATTTTTTCCCTCATTTGATACACATATAGTACCTTTTTTCTGGTCATAACGAGTTTTTAGTAAAGCCAATATTAGAACTCTTTTCTTTTTTTTTCTTTAAAGTTTTATTTATTTAAGTAATCCTACAGCCTATGTGGGGCTTGAACTCATGACCCCGAGATCAAGAATGCAATTGCATGCTCCTCTGACTGAGCCAGCCAGGCGCCCTAGAACTTTTCTTTTTTTAAAGATTTTATTTATTCATTTGAGACACAGAGGATGAGCAGGGAGAGGGAGAAGCGGACTCCCCATTGAGCAGGGACCCTGACGCGGGGCTCGATCCCAGGACACTGTGATCATGACCTGAGCCAAAGGCAGACACCCAACCTACTGAGCTTCCCAGGTGCCCCACCTTAGAACTTTTAATCCCTGTTCTTTTTAGTTGTAGTTTATCCTTCCCAAGCCCAGAGACCTAGGCATTAAGATTAAATTTTAGTAAGATTTACTTTCTGTTTTTGCTGTCACTGAAATACCCTATGTGAGTTGAACTGGAAGAACAATAGCTGGTAGACGAAAGCTATTCAAAAAATGACCTCTAGATAAAATTTTAAATATTCTTAAAGTGCTAACTCACATAATTCTACAATTTTATGATATCAGTAGCATAGAAAAGACTCTCAGTATTTGTCATGTGGCCAGATTTAACCCCAGAATGAAACAAAATTGATACTTTGCAAACAGTTCTGTTTATTGGTGAAGATAGTGAACTTGATCAAGTGAAGTTTTTGGCCAGGATCATCTCTGTAAACTAACTTAGTCCTATGATTTTCATGTCTGTTTGTCATATTTAGTGTGTAGACATAAGTGTAGAATCCAGAGAATGTTGAGGCAGGGTAAAAAAGTGACCAAAACCAGATCAAGACACTACATAAAAAGAGAACTGCGGGCCAATATCTCTGATGAACAGAGATGCAAAAATCCTCAACAAAGTATTAGCAAACCAAATCCAACATCATTCGCCACAATCACTTGGAATTTATTCCTGGGATGCAAAGGTGGTTCAATATTGGCATATCAATCAATGTGATACGTATCAGTAAGAGAAAGGATAAAAACCATTTGATCGTTTCAGTAGATGCAGAAAAAGCATCTGACAAAGTACAACATCCATTCATGATAAAAACCCTCAACAAAGTAGGGTTAGAAGGAACATACCTCAAAATAATAAAGGCCATATATGAAAAACTCACAGCTAATGTTATACTCAGTGTTGACAAACTGAGAGCTTTTCTCCAAAATCAGGAGCAAGACAAAGATGTTCACTCTCACTGCTGTTATTCAACATAGTACTGGAAGTCCTAGCAATCAGGTAAGAAAAAGGAATAAAAGGCATCCAAATTTTTTTTTTTTTTTTAAGATTTTATTTATTTGAGATAGAGCGAAAGAGAAAGCACAAGCATGGGGCAGAAGGAGAAGGAGAAATAGACTCCCTGCTGAGCGGGGAGCCCTATGCGGGGCTCAATCCCATGACTTTGAGATCATGATCTGAGCCAAAGGCAGATTCTTAACCAGCTGAGCTACCCAGGCACTCCAAAGGCATCCAAATTGGTAAGGAAGAAGTAAAACTTTAACTATTTGCAGATGACATGGTATTATGTATAGAAAGCTTTAAAGACTCCACCAAGAAACTGTTAGTGCATTTCTCTACACTAATAATGAAGCAGCAACAGGAGAAATTAAGAAAGCAGTTTCATTTACAATTGCACCAATACCTAGGAATAAACTTAACCAAGGGGGTGAAAGACCTGTACACTATAAAACATAAAACTATAAAACATTGATGAAAGAAATTGAAGACAACACAAAGAAATGGAAAGACATTCCATGCTCATGGATTGGAAGAACAAATATTGTTAAAGTGTCCATACTACACAAAGTAATCAGATTTAATGTAATCTCTATCAAAATATCAACAGCATTTTTTACAGAACTAGAACAAATAATCCTAAAATTTGTGTGGAACCACAGAAGACCCCAAATAGCTAAAACAGTCTTGAAAAAGAAAGACAAAGCTAGAGGTATCACAATTCCAGATTTCAAGTTACACTGCAAAGCTATAGTAAACAACACAGCGTGGCACTGGCACAAAAACAAACACATAGATCAATGGAACAGGATAAAAAGCCCAGAAACAAGCCCACAGTTATATGGTCTTTGACAAAAGAGGCAAGAATATGTGATGGGGAAAAGACAGTCTCTTCAACAAATGGTTTTGGGAAAATTGGACAACTACATGCAAAAGAATGAAACTTCCTTAAATCATACACAAAACTAAACTCAAAATGGATTAAAGACCTAAATGTGAGACCTGAAACCATAAAAATCCTAGAAGAGAGCCCAAGTAGTAATTTTTCTGACATGAGCCATAACAGCATTTTTCTAGATATGTCTCCAGAAGCAGGGGAAAAAAAAAGCAAAAATAAACTATTGGGACTACATGAAAATAAAAAGCTTCTGCATTGCGAAGGAAATAAATAACTAAAATGCAACCTACTGAATGGAAGAGTATATTTGCAAATGACATATCTGATAAAAGGATAGTATCCAAAATATATAAAGAACTTATACAACTCAAAACTTAAAAAACAAATTATCCAATTAAAAAATGGGCAGAAGACATGAACAGACATTTCTGCAAAGAAGACATCCAGATGACCAACAGACACATGAAAAGATGCTCATCATCACTTACCATCAGGGAAATGCAAATCAGACCTATAATGAGATATCACCTCACACCTGTCAGAATGGCTAAAATAAAAAACAAGAAACAAGTGTTGGTGAGGATGTGGAGAAAAAGGAACACTTGTGCACTGTTAGTGGGAATGCAAACTGATGCAGCCATTGTGGAAAACAGTATAAGGTTCCTCAAAAAAGTAAAAATGAAACTACCCTATAATCCAGGAATTACACTGCTGGGTATTTACCGAAAGAATACAAAAACACTAATTCAGGGCGCCTAGGGTGGCTCAGTTGGTTAAGCGACTGCCTTCGGCTCGGGTCATGATCCTGGAGTCCCGGGATCGAGTCCCGCATCGGGCTCCCTGCTCGGCGAGGAGCCTGCTTCTCCCTCTGACCCTCCCCCCTCTCATGTACTCTCTCTCATTCTCGCTCTCTCAAATAAATAAATAAATCTTTAAAAACAAACAAACAAACAAAAACACTAATTCAGAGGATATATGCACCTCTGCGTTTATTGCAGCATCATTTCCAATAGTCAAATTATAGAAGCAACCCAAATGTCCAGCAACAGATGAATGGTTAAAGAAGAGATGGTATATATATCCAGTGGAATATTATTCAGCCATAAAAAGGAAACTTTGCCATTTGCAACATGGGTGGAGCTAGAAAGTATAATGCTAAGTGATTTAAATCAGTGAGAGAAGGACAAATACCATTTGATTTCTCTCATATGTGGAATTTAAGAAACAAAACAAATGAGCAAAGGGAAAAAAAGAGAGGCAAACCTAAAGACTTAATTATAGAGAACAGGGCACCTGAGTGGCTCACTCAGTTAAGCATCTGCCTTCAGCTCAGGTCATGATCCAGCGTCCTGGGATCGAGTCCCGCATTGGGCTCCCTGCTCAGTGGGGAGTCTGCTTCTCCGTCTACTCTCCCCGCCCCCTGCTTGTGATCTCTCTCTTTCAAATAAATAAATAAATAAAATCTTTAAAAATATATTATAGAGAACAAACTGATGGTTACCAGAGGGGAGGTGGGTGGGTGATAGCACTAAATAATGTACAGAATTGTTGAATCACTATATATCACCTGAAACCAATATAACACTGTATGTTAATTATACTATAATTAAAATAAAAACCTTAAAAAAATGATCAAGAAATTACATGTTACATTTCAATCTTGAATATATCATATGTATGCCTATATATGTAAAGTTAGTGTGTTAAAGTTTAGTTTATTGGTCATTTCAGATAAGTCCAAAATATGTATGACTGGAATTATGCATTTACTTTTCTTCCTATGAATACATAAAATCTGAGTTTGCTCTTGTTTACTTTTGCTTATACCAGCTCATTTTATGTTCACATACACATTGAATTTTGTAGTTGAAATGTCATCTTTACAGAAAAGTTGCAAGAACAGTGTAAATAACTATTTTTGTGGAACCATTTGAGAAAGTTGCAGATGTCTCATCGCCCCTGAATTCTTTTTTTTTTTTTTTTTTAAGATTTATTCATTTATTTGACACAGGGAGAGAGAGAGCGCACACACACAAGTAGGCAGAGCAGCAGGCAGAGGGAGAGGGAGAAGCAGGCTCCCTGCTGAGCAGAGAGCCCGATGCGGGGCTTGATCCCATGACCCTGGGATCATGACCTGAGCCAAAAGCAGCCGCCTAACCTACTGAGCCACTCAGGCGCCCCCCCCCCCCCCACCGAATTCTTTAGTGTATGTTTCCTACAAGCATATTCTGTATAGCTCAGTACAACCATCAAAACCAGGAAGTTGACATTGTGACATTACTACCATCTAATCCGCAGACTCCATTCATATTTTGCCAGTTGTCTGTACAGTGTCCTTTATAGCCAAAGGGTCTAGTTCAGAATCATGTTTTACATTCAGGTGTCAGATTTCATCAGTTGCCTTCATCTCGGAATACTGTGGTTCCTCAGTCTTTCCTTGATTTTTACACTTTTGAAGATACAGGTCAGTAATTTTTATAGGCTGCCCCTCAGTTTGGGTTTGTTTGATGTTTGGTCATAAAGTAGGTTAATCTTAGATACTTTGGCAGGAAAGTAAGTGAAGTGATGCTGTGTTTCCTTACTCTATCAAGTGACATTTAATTTTTTGTCCCATTACCAGTGATACTAACTTTTTACTTTGAATCTTTTTTTTTTTAAGAGACAGGATGGGGAGTGGCAGTGGTGGGGGGGAAGAGAATGGGAGAGAATATGTTAAGGAGGCTCCACGCCCAGTGCGGAGCCCAATGTGGGGCTTGATCTCACAACCCTGAGATCATGACCTGAGCCGAAATCAAGAGTTGGATGCTTAACCAACAGAGCCACCCAAGTGTCTTGATACTAACTTTGATACCTTGATTAAGGTAGTATCTACCAGGCCTCTCCATTATATTCTTTTTCTCTTTGTAATTAAGTTTTTTTTCTTCTTTCTTTCTTTCTTCCTTGTGGGCAGTTACTTTGAGATTTCCTTATCAAATTTTCTGTTTATTATGAACCAGTGGATTCCTGTCTTATCCAATGTGTTATAATTTGTTACTGTCATTTCTTCTGATGCTCAAAGTTTCCCAGGTTTGGCCAACGGGAGCTGTTTCAGGATGGCTTCTGTGTTCTTTTAACGTGCATCCATCATTCTTTGGGTATTACCTTACTTTCTGGGTCAAGATTATGTTCCATGTTCATACTGTATTTCCCTGTTCCAGCCCTGGAATTAGCCATTTTTCCAGTTGGTTTTGTGTTCAGATTTAGGGAATATATGTTCACATTTATTTCTGTCTATATAAATTGACACATTGAATTCATACCCATAATTCCCAATTCCAGTCCAATGCCACAGGGCTTATTGTAGTATTTTCCTTTCCCATATTTATAGTTTTCTTTTACAGAAACCAGGCTTTGTCTGTCATCAGTATGTTTACTTGAGTGATCACTCACTCTGGATGGAATCAGTCTCTAACCTCTCCCTGTGCAGATTCTGGCATTGCCCAGACTACCTTCTTACTTCTGGACTGAATTATTTGGGAAGAGAAAGCTTCTTATATTCCAGTTACCTTATAAATACAGAATAGTATGTAAAGCACTTCTTTGGAGATAGTATTGAAGAGTTATCTCCCTAGAAGTATGGTTTAGGGTAGGAGGATTAGAGGGAAGAGAGAAGATACACTTGAGGAAAACAGAGTTGGTTTTACTTAAGGTGACCATATAGTCTTTTGCCTGAAGTAGGCCACTTTTAAAAAATCGAGATATAATTTACAAATCATAAAATTCACCAGTGGTTTTTAATATATTCAGACTTGTGCAACCATCACCACTATCTAATTCCAGAACATTTTCATTACTTGCAAAAGAAGCCCTGTTCACATTGCCAGTCACTCCCTATTTCCCCTGTCTCACAGCCCCTGGCAAACACTAATCTTTCTGTTTGTATGGATGTGCCTATTTTGAGAATTTCATGTGAATGGAATCACATAATATGTAGCTTTTTGACTCTGGAAATGTGCTTAGCATAGTATTTTCAAGGTTTATATTGTAGCATCTCTCTATACTTGGTCCTTATGGCTGAATAATATTCCGTTGTATGAATATATACCACATTTTGTTTACGTACTCCTTGATGGACATTTGGGTTCATTCATTTTGGCTATTAGGAATAGTGCTGCTATTAGTGTTTGTGTACAAGTTTTTGCATGAATATGTTTCAGTTCTCTTGGGTATGTGTCTAGGAGTGGATTTGCTGGGTCTTAAGGTAACTCTTTAACTTTCTGAAGAACTGCCAAACTGTTTTCCATAATGACTCTACCATTCCACATTCTTACCAGCAATGTATGAGGGTTCTAATTTCTCCATATCTTCACAAACACAATATTTCTTTTTGATTCTAGCTGTCTTAGTTGGTATGAAGTGGTCTCATATGGTTTTGACTTGAACTTCCCTAAAGACTAGTGATGTTGAATATCTTTTCATGTTTATTGGGTGTTCATATATCTTCTTTGGAGAAATGTCTGTTCATATCCTTTGCCCATTTTATGTATGTATTTATTTATTTAAAGATTTATTTATTTAAAGATTTATTTGAGAGCGAGAACGTGCACACATGCCGGGGTGGGGAGGGGCAGAAGGAGAGGGAGAGTCTTAAGCCGACTCTGTGCCGAGCGTGGATTCCAATGCGGGGCTCAATTTCAAGACCCTGTGATCACAACCTGAGTTGAAACCAAGAGTCAGATGCTTAACTGACTGTGCCACCCGGGCACCCCTACATATATACAGTGTTATATTAGTTTCAGTTGTACAATATAGTGATTTAGCAGTTCTGTATATTATTCAGTGTTCATGTATTTTCATTATATTTTTATTTTTTTGATTACTGAGTCAGTCTCTTTACTTGGTGTATTCAGATTTGCTATTTGTTTCTTGAGTCCATTTTTAAACCAAGCCACTTTAGAGAGCCAAGGGTGACCTACTGGATGAGGGTTGGTGTAAATGAGTATTATTCTGGCATACTAGGATTTATGGCTACTCTTGTTTTTGTTGACTGCAGAATACTACCTCATCCTCTGTTTTCAAATCTAAATTTAACTTAGTGTCTTTTTATATAGTTCAATGATGATCTTAAACCTTGAGTTATAATGATGAAATCTGTGGATGCTTTCTTTTTTCTTTTTTAAGATTTTATTTATTTATTTGACAGCGAGCGAGAGAGGGAACACAAGCAGGGGGAGTGGGAGCGGGAGAAGCAGGCTTTCCGTGGAGCAGGGAGCCCGATGCGGGGCTCCATCCCAGGACCCTGAGATGGTGACCTGAGCCGAAGGCAGATGCTTAACAACTGAGCCACCCAGGCGCCCCCTGTTGATGCTTTCTGTAGAAAAATGTGCATATACATAATATTCTGTGTATATACATAGATAATTAAGGTATTCCTGAACCCCATCTGTGGACTCTTATTTAGTAACCCTTCTTTCAGAAATAACCTGTAGCTTAAAGGAAGTCTGGTGATGGTATTAATTTGCATGTGTTTTCTTAAAGTCTTTATGATAATAATTAGTGTTTTTGAAAATTTATCATCTCTTCTGTGCTATTGGTGAAACCTTGTTTAAATCTCATGACTACACACATTTTTATGGTACTATTTCTTTTTTTTTTTTTTTTAAGATTTTATTTATTTATTTGGCAGAGAGAGACACAGCGAGAGAGGGAACACAAGCAGGGGGAGTGGGAGAGGGAGAAGCAGGCTTCCCGCCGAGCAGGGAGCCCGATGCGGGGCTCGATCCCAGGACCCTGGGATCATGACCTGAGCCGAAGGCAGACACTTAACGACTGAGCTACCCAGGCGCCTCTATGGTACTATTTCTTGATGAAGGACTTAGAGAAACACTCTCTCATAAAAATAACAGTATGTGTAAAAAGTTGCCTTATGACAGCAGAACTCCCAGTATTATGTTTTTTATTTTTTTTTTTTAAGATTTTATTTATTTATTTGAGAGAGAGAATGAGAGAGAGCATGAAAGGGGGGAGGGTCAGAGGGAGAAGCAGACTCCCCGCTGAGCAGGGAGCCCGATGTGGGACTCGATCCAGGGACTCCAGGATCATGACCTGAGCCGAAGGCAGTCGCTTAACCAACTGAGCCACCCAGGTGCCCCCAGTATTATGTTTTTTAAAAAAAATGATGATTTTGGGTAGTGCTCTTGTACAATAGAACTTTCCAGTGTGGAAGGAATACCATATCTGGAGCCAGGCAAGAAAGAATTCTTTTGATACTAACTGGTTTTAGGTTGGTGCAATAAGACTTGGCAAAATAGTTGAGAAATTAACTAATAATTTGCTAGAGAACATGTATGATTTATTTTGAAGGAATAATTTTCAGTCCTAAAATCAAATGTCTACTGGGATCAAGCAGTAGAACAAAAGAAGGGAAGCAAGTTGGAGTACATCTTTTTTTTTTTTCTTTTTTAAGATTTTATTTATTTGACAGAAAGAGACAGCAAGAGAGGGAACACAAGCATGGGGAGTGGGAGAGGGAGAAGCAGACTTCCTGTGAAGCAGGGAGCCCGATGCGAGGCTCTATCCCAGGACCCTGGGATCATGACCTGAGCCGAAGGCAGACACTTAACGGCTGAGCCACTCAGGCACTCCAAGTTGGAGTACATCTTAAAAGACATAGGAGTGTTATGTACTTCCAAGAAGAACTATGTTTTTTCTCATTCTTTTTTCTGAATGATGCTGTATATTTGATATGTTTTCATTTCCCATTTTTAATAGAGGTAGATACAGAGAAATACAGCATAATGATAAATTGGAGCCGATGTGTAACAGACTGTTGAACATTAATAAGTATTGGTAGAGGAATTATGGTGAACTGGGGAGCATATCCCTTTTCTATTCAAAAAGAGGCTGGAGGGGCAGTGACTGTCTAGCTGCAGCCATTTGTTTCCAAATAACATTGCTGGATTTATCTTTAGATATTTCAAGAGAAACTGGTTGGATTTGTAGGTTAAATCTTCCATTTAAAAAATTTCTTTTAAAATGTAGTGTAGCTCATGAAAAAGAACTAAATAAATGAAGAGACATATCATGTACATGGATTAGAAAACTCAACAAAGTAAAGGTATCAGTTCTTCTGTAGTTGATCTACAAGTTTCATGCAATTTGCATCAAAATTCCAGCAAAATCTTTTATAGATACAGACAACATTTTAATAAGATTTATTTGGAAAGGCAAAAGAACTAAAATATCTAGAAACAGTTTTGAAAAAGGAATAAAGTGGGAGCAATCACTCTGCTGGTCTTCAAGATTTAAAACTACTCTAGTCAAGACTGTGGTATTAGCACAGCAATAGACACACAGATCAGCGGAAGAAGACAGGAACCCAGAAGGGGTCTTGCACAAGTATGACCAACTTATTTTTGGTAGAGATGCCAAAATAATTAAATGGAAGAAGGATAGTCTCAATAATGGTGCTGGAGCAGTTGGATATCAGACAAAAAAATCAATCTTGGCTTAAACCTTATACTTGTACAAAAATTAACTCAAAATAGATAATGAACACAAATATAAACTGTAGGACAATAGAACTTAGAGGTAAATACATAGGAGAAAATCTTTGGGACCTAGGGCTTGGAGAAGTTATTGATGGGACATGAAAAACAGTCCATTAAAACAAATTGATAAGATGGACTTTATCAAGATTAAGACCCTGTTTTTTTTTTTTTTTTTTTTTTTAAGATTTTAAAATTTACTTTAGAGTGAGAGAGAGAGAGCGAGCACGAGCCAGGGGGAGGAGCAGAGGGAGTGAGATAAGCAGACTCCGCGTTGAGCACAGAGCCTGACTTGGGGCTCGATCCCAGGACCCTGAGATCATGACCTGAGCTGAAATCAAGAGTTGGCCACCCAACTGACTGTGCCACCCAGGTGCCCCAAGATTAAGACCTTCTGCTTTGAGAAAGACTCAGTTAAGAGGGTAAAAAGCCAAGTTACACACTGGAAGAAAATAACTTGCAAACCACATATCTGACCAGGAACTCAATCTAGCATATATAAAGAACTCCTAAACTCAACAGTTAGAAAACAGAAGACATGAAGAGTCATTCACCAAAGAGAATATACAGATGGTAGACCAATACATGAAAAGATGTTAGCCATCACTAGGTATCAGGGAAATGCAGATTAAGACCTTGATGAGATGTCATCATCATACATGTGTTAGAATAGCTAAAATAAAAAATAGTGACAACTCCAAATGCTACTGAGGTTGTGGAGAAACTGGATCTCTCATATATTGGTATTTGGAATATAAAAATGTTACAACCACTGTGGAAAATAATCTGGCAATTTCCTAAAATGCTAAACATACATTTACCATATAATTCAGCATTTATATGCATGGCCATTTATCCCAGAGAAGTGAAGACTTATTTCCTCACAAAAACCTGTGCATGATTATTTGTAGCAACTATATTTGTAATAGCAAAAAAAAACTTGAAAAAGCCAAAAGGTCCTGTAGTTGTTTGATGATTAAATCAACTGTGAACACTGTTCAACAATAGAAAAGAAATATCTATTGATTCCATGAATACTCAAAACAACTTGGATGGATTTCAAGGGCGTTATGATGAGTGAAAAAAGCCAATCTCAAAAGATCACATACTTTATAATTCCACTTATATAACATTCTTGAAAAGACAAAATTGTGGAGATCACATTAATGGTTGCCAAGGTTTAAGGAAATTAGAGGTGGGGGGGCAAGTGTATATTACTATATTACATTTACTATCAAGGAGTGATGTGAGCATTTTTTTGTTGTTGTTAATAGAATATTTCTTTATAGTGATAGTGGTGTTAGTTACAGACATCCAAACTTGTAGTAAAATGGTATATAACATTGCACCAAGGTCAGTTTCCTGATTTTAGTATTATACTATAGTAATGTTAGATGTAAGCATTGGGGGAAGGTGGGGATGGGTACACAGGACCTCTCACTATTATCATTGTAACTTCCTGTGAATATTTCATAATAAATTTTTTTAAAGAATAAGAAAAATATAGTCTGGGCCAAACAAAATAAATCTCAGGACCAAGATTTAACCCTCTGGCCTATGTTAGTGACCTCTGTTTGGTGAAGTTTTTCAAGCTTCATATTTAGAGCTTAGAATTTTAACTGGTCCATCAAGGTTTTTGTTTTGTTTAGTTCTTTGCTTATTTGGGGGGGGGGGGGGGGGGGGGGGGGAAGGACAGAGGGGAGGAGAGAGAATCTTACTTAAGCAGATTCTGTGCTGAGTGCACAGGGCTTGATCTCATGACCCTGAGATCATGACTAGAGCCGAAATCAAGAGTTGGTGCTTAACTGACTGAGCCACCCAGGTGCCCCTGGTCCATTAACTTCTTAGAGAAGAATGAATTATCTAGATTGTAGACACTTCTGTCATGTTTCAGGAAAGGGAAACAAAGATAGCATTTCCCTTTTACTTGGAAAAGAAGGAAAATGAACTTTAACAGGT
The DNA here is from genome assembly GCF_004348235.1 of Phoca vitulina. Classification (NCBI taxonomy): domain Eukaryota; kingdom Metazoa; phylum Chordata; class Mammalia; order Carnivora; family Phocidae; genus Phoca; species Phoca vitulina. The sequence goes on from NW_022589704.1 coordinate 100,786,645, forward strand.
CAGTAGTAATTTTTTTTTTTTTTTTGCCTTTTTACACTTGATCTTAGCCAAAAGGCTGAGAAGTGGTATTTTTTTTTTTTTGCCTTTTTAAAAGGTTGATTTGATCGCTTGTATTGGTTCTACATATATTGTTTAAGCTTCCCTTGTTCTCTATGTAAAAATCCTAATTGTCAGCACATAGTATTCAGCAGCCTATTAAAAGTGTAAGTAATACATTATGATCAGGTGGAGTTTATTCTCAGAAATGCAGGGATGATTCAGTATCAGTTGATATAATTTGTCATATATGGTTTTTCATGCCATTTGTTTCCTGCCTTTGTTTTAAGAGGATTGTACTTTCTTGCTCAGTTGATATCAGGCTCGGGTGTGACTTGCCTTTGGCAGTGGAATCTGAGTTGTGATGTGTGCCAATTCTGAACAGTTTAACCCTTCATTTACGCTGTTATTGCTTTGGCATACACTTAAGTGAAACTACATTCAAAAAAGATTGAAACTAAAATCTTTACCACAAAGAAAATAAAGTAACTTGATTAGTTGAAGTTGATGGCATTTAAAGACAACACTGAATGGAAATGGAAATGGAGATGTTAGATCCAAAGCTTAGAATCACTTTATTGTCTAGTGGAACACAGAGTAAATGCGTTACAGGTGCACACCTGGCGGCTGCAGCAGTCTGTTCCCTTGATAGCAAATCCGAGCTCACTGAGTTAAGGGAAGGAGGCTATTCTTGTTCCAGTTTTAGAATTCAGCTATTTCAGGTACTGTAGGCATAATGTGTGAGATGTGTTTGTCTTGCTGACCTTCACTTATCTGAGGTTGTGCAGATAATACTTTAGTCTAGAATTCTTATCAAGTGGTGTTTTGGTGGACTGTTAAGCCCCTTCTTTATATCCCCAGAATTCCTTGAATAGACACAATGGACTTTGGCCTGTATGGAATTGACCTTCTTTCTGTCTGTGTAGCTCTATCCAGCTTTAGAAGGCGTACTTTTTTCCATTTCTAGGTGCTGAGTGGACATGTGGTACAACCTGTATAGGTGGCACCTGTAGAGAACAGACCTGGTGATTACTCAGTGGCTCTGCTCTCTTTCTACACAGATACTTGATTATAAACAATAATCAACAACAGCCCTAGATTAATAGAGGAATGATAGAAGCATTTCTATTAAAGACAAGATGATAATTTGTCTATTATTACCAGTGCTATTTAATTTCATAATAGAAGTGCCAGCAAATGCAGTTACAGAAGTTTTATTATAAAGGTTGGAAAGGAGGAGGTAAAATTAACACTGTTGGCAGATGATTAGATTGTACATGAACTAAGAACCTAACACAAACAATAAATTCAATAAAGTAGTGGGGAGTGAAATATATATAGAAATAAATAAAATGGGGCACCTGGGTGGCTCAGATGTTAAGCATCTGCCTTCCACTCAGGTCATGATCTCTAGGTCCTGGGATCAAGCCCCGCATCGGGCTCCCAGCTCAGTGGGAAGTCTGCTTCTCCCTCTCCCTCTGCCTCTTCCCCTGCTTGTGTGCTCCGTCTCTCTAATGAATAAATAAAATCTTTATTAAAAAGAAGAAAAGTGTGTGTTAAACGTATGTGTAGATTGTAACACACACGGGCACACATATATTTGTTAAATAAGGAGGAGCTGTAAAAAGTGTATTTCCAAAATAGATTACATGCTCTATCTCTGGAGAGTGAATATAAAACCTGCCTCACTTACCTACATTTCCATTATGAATTTGACTTTTAAGAATTTTAAGAGGGCATACTAATAATAGAGAGAAAGGCACAGTGGGAAATATATTTTAATGGCTTATCTAACTCTTCATTTGAAATGTCTTATAACACAGACTGTTAATACCAAGAAAGTAATCACCCAGGAAGAATTTATAATGAATTTAGACTAAATTGAAATGTTTCAGTTAGATTACAGCAATGCACTGTATTGGTTCTCCATTTTTATAGCGTAGATTTTTTTAACATTTTGTTAATTGTTTAAAATTTTGAAATGATCTTTTAATTCAGAGCATAAACCTCTACTCTTCAAAGGAGAAATATTTTTTGCAGATGCAATTGTTTTGAAAGGTGGTTAACATTTCTCTGTTTAGACTCTGCTCTTTGAGCAAAAGTAGTGGGGTATTTCTTTAGTAGAGCTATGTAGGTGGTTAGAAGTCAGGAATCATTTATTTGAAGAGCTGTTTACAGACTGTTTGGCTTAGGGACTGGGATGAGGGTGTGTGTGCATGTTAGTGTTTTGGAAGCTCCCTAGGTGATTGTTTGTTTGATTTAGTTATGTCTGTTGTGATTGTAATTACATACTATTTATAATTTAAGACACACACAGGTAATAATTTTTCTTTCATGCCCAGCTTAATAGGATGGCTTCCCACATCCTTTGATGTCTAAGTTTATCAACCAAACTTTAAAATTAGGAAATTGGGGCGCCTGGGTGGCTCAGCTGTTAAGCATCTGCCTTCGGCTCAGGTCATGATCCCGGGGTCCTGGGATCGAGCCCCACATAAGGCTCCCTGCTCCGCGGGAAGCCTGCTTCTCCCTCTCCCACTCCCCCCTGCTTGTGTTCCCTCTCTCACTGTCTCTCTGTCAAATGAATAAATAAAATCTTTAAAAAACTCGTTTTAAGGTATGATGGGGAAAGAAGACTGTATTAGTTTTGCTCTAAGCATGCAAGAATCTATATCTGCATGCTCTCACCTTTATCTTCTACTGTAATTTAAATTCAACTCCTAAAGACCCTTACTGAAGGAAAATCCTATCAGTGCCTGTCTCTGAGTTCTGAATTTTCCAGTCCCTGGGCTTGGAATGTGGAGGAGATGAAAGAAAACAGACTTGAGAATATGCAAACATGAACTCAGACCTTCCCCAGAAGAACGTCACCCAGAACTCCCCAGCTCCTAAATTTCACTTTAAAATGTGCTTGATGCATTATCTGAGTTTGGGTCATCTTAAGGGAGTGCAGATATTAGAAGCTGTTATTATATGCAGGTAAAGAAGAGACTAAAATGCCTGCTTGGAAGAAAACCCTGATTCCGGGGATGGTTTTATGTTTAATGTGCTTCTTAGAGTAGTAGGGTACAAATTAAAGATTAAAGGTGTATTTTTGAGACTAGCTCTTACATGTTCTTAAACAGGAAGAAATTTAAGTTATAACTGTCTAAGAAAGACTATGGAGTGTTTTTGAAATAGCACGTGGTCTTACATTAATGTTTCCTTCTTTATATTCCTCAAAGCTTATTCTGTCAAAATTCATAGTTAGCCTGTTGATGTTCAGTCCATTGTTAATGTTCTCTAAGTTCTACCAACATATATACAGTTTTTTTTCCTCCTTCCCTGTTTGAAGAAACTCTTGGAGGAGTCAGAAACCAGTAACATCTTGTTGGAGGGTGGATGTGGTGATAGAAATTGGGTATATGGAGGGGTGGCCTATTGCAGGGAGTAGAGGGACTGCTGACCATATACCTTTTCATACTACCCCAAAATTAAACCATATAAATATATTATTTATATAAAATACTAAAGTAAGGGGGTCTGTATTTTAAATAATATGTGCTCATTGTAGAGTAAGTTGAAAATAGAGGAAAGCACAAAGAAGAAAAACTATCACCAGCAGTATCCACCCCCTAGAGATAACATCTGTTACTGTTTTGTTATAGATTATCTCAGTCCAAAAGAAAAAAGCATGTTTTTATTATAAACTTGTACATTTTGGCAAAACAATTATATTTTGTAACCTGCCTTTTAAAATTTAACAATATATTGTAAATAGTTTTCCAGATCCTTAAATATTTGCTTTCCTTGTTTTTAATTGCTGCATGGTGTTCTATCATATTGAAATACTTTATTTAACCAGTTCACTCTTGTTGAATATATATATTGTCTTAACTTTCTCTCACATAATTCCATGTAAGTAAATCTGCACACATCCATAATTATTTCTAGGTGTAGACTTGCTGAGTCAAAGACAATTTTTTTTTAAGGCATCGTTAAATTGCCTCCTGATAGAGTTGTACTCATTTGTGCTCATTATGGTGTAGGGGTCTCCCTAACCATAGGCATGTAAGATTGCCCAGGCTACCAGCAGACACCTGTTAATTCATTGCAGTACAGTAAATAAAACCTGAAGATAGAGCAACTTCTGGGATTCATGTTGTGGGTGGAAGACTATCCGGGGTATAAAAACTAATTTTATCTTGTATCCAATATGTGATTGACATCAGGCTATAGTAGGTATTAACATAATTAAGTTTGGGATTTTTGGATATTTAGTTGCTAGCATTGGCCATGATGGATGGACTTTTTGCTGTACTAGGTTGACATCTTTTCTGCTAATAGATTGAATTGTGTTTCTGCTGGCCAGCCTAGTATTCTATTGGAGGGATGTGTAAAACTGAACAGTTTCTAGATTGAAATAGGCTTAAAAGTGGATGTCCAACTGAATTTATTAAAAGATGAGAGATGGCTGGGGCTCCTTCCTGGCTCAGTTGGTAGAGCATGCAACTCTCTCTCTCTCTCTCTTTTTTTTTTTTAAGATTTTATTTATTATTTGAGAGAGAGAGCCTGAGCAGGGGTGTGGAGGCAGAGGGAGAGGGAGAAGCAGACTCCCTTTTGAACAGGGAGCCTGACTCGGGGCTCAATCCTAGGACCTCGAGATCGTGACCTGAGCCGAAGGCAGACACTTGTCCGACCTAGCCACCCAGGCGCCCCAAGCATGCACCTCTTGATCTCAGGGTTGTGAGTTTGAGCACAACATTGGATGAAGAGATTACTTAAAAATAAAATCTTAAAAAAAAAAAAATGAGAAATGGCTAAGTAGCCTACACACACTTGGGATCCAGAGAAAATATTGCATAGTATTTAATTGCCTTTTGAAATATTTACTGAGCATCTTATTTCAACATGAAGAGGTACTTCGCTTGCACACTGGTAGTTCTGTGAATTTCACTTTTGGGTCTTGGAGAATGGAGAGAAGAGGCTAGGCAAATAATTGGCAAGAAAAGCAAACGGTTACAAGGCTATTAACAATGCAGCCTTGTTTACCCACTCTTTGCCTATCTGGATTTCTGAAACTGGATTCTTTAGCTCTGTGAACTAGTCAGCACAAGAACACTCCTTTCGTTTTTAGGGTGCTTGGAATTGTAAGCATGCTGGAGAGAACACAATCATGTATATCTTAGTTGGATGAGTGCATCCTGCCACTGTTAGGACTTGGTGTTGTAAAGGGATTAATAGTGAGAAGTGAGCTGAGAATGGTTTATCTGTGGAAACCTCTGGAATTGCCTCTTAAAGTCTGTTTGTGTTATGGACATTTCATAGTGGGGAGGTTACAGAAATCAAAAGGCTATTAATTTTGAAACCAGAAGTCTGCTATAGTCACAGTTAACATTTTTTATTTGTAAAGCAAAGGAGCAAAGATTGTTTCATTTAATAGGTAGGGCCTTAGTTATGAGATCTAATTTTATAGTGTAGGCTCTTTCAAAGAGTACTACTTCTGAGTAGTATCTGTTTCGTAAAATTTAAGTGACACTGTTACTTCCTCTCATTTTTGGTTATGATCTCCTAGTAAATCTTACATTTTTATCACAAGAATGAACCAGGCAGTGGAGTATGAGAGTTAATTTTTTGGGGAAATAGGAAAACTAAGGGCAGAATTTAAAATACCATCCTTGTTACTATGAGGGAGCAGAGGAACTGTTTTAAGAAGTCCTTTATCTGAGGGGCACCTGGGTGTCTCAGTTGGTTGAGTGGCCGACTCTTGATTTCAGCTCAGGTCATGATCTCAGTCAGGGTCCTGGGATTGAGCACCATGTAGAGCTCTGTGCTCAACGTGGAGTCTGCTTGTCCCTCTCCCTCTGCTCCTCCCCCCTGCCCCTCCACTCTTGCTTGCTCACTCTCTCTCTCTTAAATCTTAAAAAAAAAAAAAAAAAGAAGTCCTGTATCTGGTTTTGGGTCATTTTTTGCTTGTGTGTCCTAAGTTCGCTGTAGGTGTTGGGGCAGATAATCCTCCCCCCATTTTCATTCTCACTTTTGTTTTTCTCTTATGAGATACTTCCTTGTGGTTATCACTGAAGCATGATGAAAATTAACTGTTATTAATGAAAATGTTGAGTTCTGTCATCTGCTTCACATCTGATTTTTGCTTTTGTTTTCAGCACTGGCTAGATGGTACCAAGAGCATCAAAAAGCAAGTAAAAAGTAAGTGTTGAAAAAATTGTGAACAAAAAGTGAATTTAATTATATGTAATTATGTATTAGAAGCTCTGATTCCTAATAAAGAGATCATATTTCAGATGAATTTCTTAGCATCTCTACTTTCTAAAGATAATTTCGATTTGATACACTGACCCACCCCCTAAGTTAATATAGGGTTAATAGTAATCTAGAGTCTCAAGTGCTTTACAGTTTATTTCCTGGAGAAAGACTTGCAGCTTGCAAAGGAGATTGAGTTTTCATGAGATGCTTAACTTTTAGTAATTTACTTATGTTGGAATTTTCCTATTTGGCATCTGCCCTGCTCTATAAAATATTTTGAGACTTTAAAGATGTAACTTTTAGAAATTAAGAGTAATGAAATGAAACAATTCACATAAAATGTTATTATTCCTAACAATAGTCAGGGGAAGATACCAATGTCCGGTTTGTAATCCAGTTTGTCACTTTGTCGTAAGAGGTTTCAGAGCGTCTCAACTTTTGTCTTTACAAAATAATGGGACCACTGAGAATTCAGACATTAGTGTGGAGTAGATGAAATGAATTGGAAAGTGTGTGTGTGGGGGATTTGCCATGAGCAGTTAATAACCTAGGCATTACTCAGTATTCACAAGAAATACAGCTTGCCAGGTTTTTTTTGGGCTGTTAGATTGCACAGTCAAAACTTATATTTGATGCATTTGGCCCAGAACTGTTAGAATTAATCTAGAACTATCTATTCTTGGGAGGACAGCTGATTGTGATAGTACTATAGGATGGTTGGTACATTTAAAAAATCTACTGATTGATTTTTTTGTGTTACGTGTAATTAAAGCCTGGCAGGCTTTAATTAAGCCATACAGTATTTTGGTGTGTGAAATATTGCCACAATAACTTGTTACCTTCTGTCTTCACTTCAGTAGACTTTTTAACAAATTTACTGACTGAAAATTCTTACTCTTAGAATAGTTATATAAAAAGTTAAAGTATTTTGTTTGTTTGTTTTTGTTTTTTAATGACAGTTGGTTCACCCTATTGTCTGCATCTTCGAGTTAAATTTTATTCCTCAGAACCAAATAATCTTCGTGAAGAGCTAACACGGTAAGACCACTCTAGAGTTGTACAGGGTGAAGTTTTGGTCAGCTAGCTAAAGGTGTTGGAAGATTGCCTTTATAATTCTTTCCAGCTTGTAGACCACTAATGAAATGGATCTCTCTTGCCTTTGGTTAAGACCTCAGACAATAGAATTTCATTTTGGGACAGTGTTTTTAAGTGTAGGATTTTTTTTTTCCTTTATCAATTTTCCAAAAAAAGAGTTGGTTCCCTAGCATCCTCTAAAGGTAACTAGTTGAGTTCTTTTTTTTAAGTGTCATTATCAACTCATGGATTTTCAACAGGACTGGTATGTTTGACTATATTGCCGTATTATATTTATTGATGTTTATTGATGTTCAAAATGATCTATCTTTGGCCACTGGGAGTTTATTCAAGTTGGCTCCTGACTTTACCTATTGAAATGCCATTGATGAAAAATATTAGATCCTGATTTGGTTTGAATAGTTTTAAACAAACTTTAAGTAGGTTATATACAATTATTTTTATTTTGTCCTGCCTCCTTCATGTTTTTTCACTGACTCTATGTGGTAAATCCATGATTCACTCACACATACTGTTTATTAAGTAAAAACTGAGTTGCCGAGTCCCTTTAGAAGGGTTTCCTCTTGAATATTCTGCCAGTGAGATTATAGCTAATCTCCATTGTAACACACATGCCTGTATCCTTTCACATACGAGGTGACTTGTGTTGTGAGAGTAATGTTAAATTAGATCACAGAGCTTATTCTCAATAATTTGCTTAAAACCTTTAATCTTAAGGTGGTTGTACTTGTACTCTGTGGCCTTCTATTCCTTGCTGTTATGGACATCCTCCTGATGTTTATTGCCCCCTTTTTTTGTTTTTTTTTGTTTTTTTTTCATATTTTTTTCTATTATAGATTCCATTGCAGGTAAAATTCTGTAATTAAGAATGTTTCTTCTCAAATTAGAACGGTAGGATTATTTTTCAAAGTAAATTGTTCTGTTTAGTTAAATGTGTGCTTTTTATTTTTCTTAGGTATTTATTTGTTCTTCAGTTAAAACAGGATATTCTCAGTGGAAAGTGAGTATTAGTTATTTAAGGTAAACCACATTTTAAGTAACTGAAAATGATTTTGAAAAATAAATTCATAGTTAATTATGAAAAAGAAATGGTCAACATAAAGTATGTATTATTTCCACTTATCTTAAAATGAAGCTTGTGAAGTTGACTTGTCTAACAAATTTGTGTTTTGGTCTCAGATTAGAGTGTCCCTTTGATACAGCAGTTCAGTTGGCAGCTTATAATCTGCAAGGTAAGCAGTTCTTACGTTGGCTGTTAAGAATAATTTTTTTTTTTTTTTTAAGATTTTATTTATTTATTTGACAGAGAGAGACACAGCGAGAGAGGGAACACAAGCAGGGGGAGTGGGAGAGGGAGAAGCAGGCTTCCCACAGAGTGGGGAGCCTGACGCGGGGCTCGATCCCAGGACCCTGGGATCGTGACCTGAGCCGAAGGCAGACGCTTAACGACTGAGCCACCCAGGCACCCCAAAGCATAATTCTTTTTTGTATATTTTTAGTTAAGAATTTCAAAAGATTCAAAGTGATGTGCCAAGAAAAGTAACACTGCTGTTGTTGTGTGAACTTGTATCAATATCCAACCCTATTACTTTCACTTGTTTTAGAACATTGCCTTCTTTTTCTTCCCTTTCATTTTATTTGCTCCCTTTCCATCTGTACCTTGTTTTCAAACAAAAATTGCTGTTGACTTGATAATTCAATAAGTATAACGGGACCTTCCGCTACTCTTTTTCCTTGAAAAGAATGCAGGGATATAGGAGTGAATTTTTGCAATAGTCACATGTTTTGCTTTTTTTAGTTTTATGTTCCAAAGTTCCTGATGGTTATTTTAACAATAAAAAAAGTATTTTCCAATAAATGAGATTAATGAAAAACTCACTGTTTTGTACCTTGTTTTACTGACCAAATACTGTTAAGCTTAGGTAATTTTTTTCCTGAAAAATTAACATTTTGAGAAAACTATAATTTTGGTCCTCATTCACAAAACAAATATTCTATTGGAATATTTGTATATACTCGAATACAAATAAAATTAATGATTATGAAGGCATTTATACTTTTTTGGTGATTACATATTTATCCCTAATCCCTCTAGGATCAGTAGTATTTATTTGAATATGTATGGATAATAAGACTAAATTTTTATGTTTTTATGGTAAACCTAATATTTTCGCTTATTTCATGTTTTCACTGTTTTAAGAAAGCATATTTTCCTGTTGATAGAGGGATTAGTGACCAGAAGAAATTTCTGTACTTCAAAAATTTGTCAGTGGTGTAAATTATCTATCTGCTTCCGTCTACTATCCTAGTCTGTCTACAAATTAGAATTTGTTTTCTCATCTGCAAAAAGTCAGATACTAGCTTGGAAATGCTATGCCTTTAGCAGCATTTTTCTTGAAAGCACACTTTTTACATTTTATTACTTCCGATATGAGGTTGATAATTCTAAAACTTTCATCTACTGAAAAGCTGTCTTTGTCAATGTGTGTGTTCTGCCAGTTACGGCCTCACATGTTCTTTCTGGGTCTTAACTGTGTGTCATGATAGCCAAGGTATGTGCTTCCTGAAAATGTGATTTTCTACATTTTTGTGTATTTAACAAAACACTATTCAAAGTAGTGCTTACTACTTATTGATTCATGCATTGTGACTCTATTTTGTTATCTCTTAACTCTACTTATCACATTTTTTTCCTAAGTAAAAGCTCTTTCCTACTTTCTCTTTCATCCACAGCACCATTATCTACATGATTCCTTCACACTTCGTCATATCTTGTGCATCTCTGTCCTGTGTCTCATAGTTTGCCAAATCCTGTCTTAAGGTCCTTAAGAATAAATTTGCTGAAGTACTACTCCCATCTTCATAAAATGAGTTCTTTGTTTCTCATTTATGATTTTATATTTTATCAGAATAATTTTTGTTATTAACTTTTTCTCATACTTTCATTTTTTCCTTGCCATTTTAGTATATATCCTGAACAACATTAGGTAGCAGATTTGGTTTGGTGCTTCTTTTTTTTTTTAAAGATTTTATTTATTTATTTGACAGAGAGAGACACAGCGAGAGAGGGAACACAAGCAGGGGGAATGGGAGAGGGAGAAGCAGGCTTCCTGCAGAGCAGGGAGCCCGATATGGGGCTCAATCCCAGGACCCTGGGATCATGACCTGAGCCGAAGGCAGATGCTTAACGACTGAGCCACCCAGGCGCCTCTGGTTTGGTGCTTCTTAAAAAACATTATGGTCCAGACAAAAGAGCAATTTCTTCAGTAATAAAGTGGGCATGATAATAAATATTTTGCAAGGTTGTTGAGAAAATAGATGACAATATATCTGTAATAGGTCTAATGTGTAGAGTCATTGTTCAATAAATGAGTTACCATTTTTATTACTATCTCAAGATCTATTTATTTCTTCCTACACAGCCGGATTTTTTTTTATAAAAGTGGAAATATTTTAATTTTTAAATATGAGTAAAATAATTCTTTTAAAGGAAAAATGTCTAAAGTATAGAAAATTAGAATTACGTACCCTGCTTCCCCAAACCCACAGTTCAGAGGTGACCACAGGTGGGTACATAAATGTTTGTGCATTATCCACGTTTTTTCCTACTGCCTCCCCTCCCCAGATATTTTTTACTAATTTTTCTTGCAGTTTTTTTTTAATTTTTAAATTTTTTAAAAAAGATTTTATTTGTGAGAGAGAGAGAGAGAGAGTATGAGCCGGGGGGAGGGGCAGACGGAGAGGGAGAAGCAGACTCCCTGCTGAGCAGGGAGCCTAATGCGGGACTAGATCCCAGGACCCTGGGGTCATGACCTGAACCGAAGGCAGACACTTAACCTACTGAGCCACCCAGATGCCCCTCTTTCAGTTATTTCTTTAGGATTAACAATTTACAATTCCAGGAGGACAGAGACTGTATCTTTTTTTTTTTTTAAGATTTTATTTATTTATTTATTTGAGAGAGGGGGAAAAAGAGTGCAAATAGGGGGAAGAGCAGAGGGAGAGGAACAAGCAGACTCCGTGCTGAGCATGGAGCCCGACCCGGGGCTGGATCCCATGACCCTGAGATCATGATCTGAGCTGAAATCAAGAGTTGGATGCTTAACCAATTGAGCCCTCCAGGCACTCCAAGACTGTATCTGTTAGTGGTGTATGATGTCATGTTCTCTGCACATTAGATTTTTTTTTTTTAAGAGAGAGCGTGTGCACAAGCTGGGGGTGGGAAGGGGGAGAGAGAGAGAGAGAATCTTAAGCAGGCTTATACCCGGTGCGGAGCCTGACATGGGTCTCAAGTCTCATGACCCTGAGATCATGACCTGAGCCGAAATCAAGAGTCTGATGCTAAACCAACTGAGCCACCCAGGTGCCCCTCTGCATATTAGATTTTTAATGGATGCCTGCTAATTGTTTTTTTAAAGGTTGCTAAATATTTTTGTCTATTTATTATAAGGCCAAAAGGTATTTCTCTAAGGAAGTCTAGAAAGTTTTCAAAAGCTAAGCATTATAAGGTATGAAATAAATTAACAGAAACACATTTATTTGAAAATATACCACCAACCACAAATATGTGATTGTGTGTATAGACGTTGACAGTTTGTTAGTCTGAGCTAGATTTATTTTGGGGAATGATCTGGGTGTTATGACTTACTGCTAGTTTAAGAAAAGAATCTAATCTTAGCGATTTTTATTAATAAAATGAGTTTTGAAGAAAGATTCAGCAGGAAATAAACTTATTAACAAAATTTAACTTTGTGAAACTTATGTTTATAGCTGAACTTGGTGACTATGATCTTGCTGAGCATAGTCCTGAACTTGTATCTGAGTTCAGGTTCGTGCCGATTCAGACTGAAGAGATGGAGCTGGCTATTTTTGAGAAATGGAAGGAATACAGGTACTTGACATTTGATCACACTTTTCTTTAACATGGCCACAATGATTTTATATTTGTTTTCTTCTATTTCTGTTATAAATAAAAAATTTATGTTTATTATTATTTTAAACATTATTAATTTTTAAATTTCAGAGGTCAAACACCAGCACAAGCTGAAACCAATTACCTGAATAAAGCCAAATGGTTAGAAATGTATGGGGTTGATATGCATGTGGTCAAGGTAAGTACTGTGTTGTGATGCTTTTTAAAAAGTTTATTCCTTCAAGATTCAAGGTAACTATGGCATTTTTCTATGAGGGAATGCACGGAGATGGCATAGTATAGCACTGGGTACTTTGAATGTGTTACAAACGTTGAGATTAAATATGAGAATCTCACATAAAGTTTCATTGTAAGAAAGAAGAGAAACAACCAAAATCTCCAAAAAGGTCTATCTGTGCTTTTAAGGTGTTATTATTATATTTTTTAGATTTTTAAACCACTTTTTATTCTTTCACCTCATATTCATACCATCTACTTAAGCTGAGTAGACTTTTTTTTTTTTTTAAAGATTTTATTTATTTGACAGAGACACAGTGAGAGAGGGAACACGAGCAGGGGGAGTGGGAGAGGGAGAAACAGGCTTCCCGCGGAGCAGGGAGCCCGACGTGGGGCTCAGTCCCAGGACCCTGGGATCATGACCTGAGCCGAAGGCAGATGCTTAACGACTGAGCCACCCAGGCGCCTCTGAGTAGACTGTTTAAAAATTAAAATAATTTAGGAAGCAAAGTAGAAAATATATAGTTGAGAGGACTTTGATAAGTATGTTATACAGCTTGTATGGTTATTTAAGTTACTAAAATTAAGACTAAATTTTCCAGAAAGGCAGTTTTTTAAAAATTTTGTAATTTAAATGGTAAATAGAATACAGACAGAATCTGCAAAGAACTTTCTTTGTAGTGGAAGTATACCACAGTGTATTTTCAGTGATGACATACTTTAAGACTGTGGTGTTAGAGTAAAGTAAATGTATGCATGAATTTCCCTGAGAATGTTATTTTGGGTGTTCTGATTGTTGAAAACACTTTGCATATTGATATTAGCCTGTATATAGTTAATATAATTCAGTGTGAAAATAAACTGTTTGTGAACACGTGAAGTCTGTCTTATGCAAATCTAACACATTTTGTTCTCCTTAAATTAGGCTAGAGATGGGAATGACTATAGCTTGGGACTGACTCCAACAGGAGTCCTTGTTTTCGAAGGAGAGACCAAAATTGGCTTATTTTTTTGGTAAGCAGAGTTAATGTTACAGATACTTATTGTTTTGTTTTTTTAATGAGTAAAAAACATCTCTGTCAAGTTAGTACATAAAATTGAGTTTGAAAATAAAATTCTGAAAAGATTGTAAATGAAAAGCAATATTCTCCCATCATGCTCCTTACCCATCTTTAGTCCCACCCCCCAGAAGTAAATTTTAAACTCTTCCATCCATTTTTCCATTTGTTTCAGGGTATGTCAGAATACATCTCTTGATATATTTTATATTTCTACATGTTTTAAGTGTTCATGAGGACACTCTGCTGTTATGTAGTTACATCACTGTTTTTAGTACTTCTTATTCCACAGGCAGTTTCATTACTCTCTACTCCTTGGTGTGTAAAAGGAGGATATTTACCCCTCCCTTTAAGCTGTGCTTCTCTTTTTAGGTCCCAACTTCTATCATTCATATTTTTAAATTATATTTGCATTTTATGTCGAGGATAGATTTTTTTTAAGATTTTTTTTAGAGATTTATTTATTTGACAGAGATCACAAGTAGGCAGAGAGGCAGGCAGAGGGAGAGGTAGAAGCAGGCTCCCTGCTGAGCAGAGAGCCCGATGCGGGGCTCCATCCCAGGACCCTGAGATCATGACCTGAGCCATAGGCAGACGCTCAACTGACTAAGCCACCCAGGTGCCCCTCGAGGATAGATTTTATTTGGATTTTGTAACCATAGTTAAGTTCTTCACGTCTTGCCTGGTTTGTTCTAAGAATTGAAATCAGGAAATAGTGTTCATATTGTTATTCCTGTGTTAGAATTGGTGTAGAGCTTCATAGTGTACCAGTGTTACATAGAGGAGCTGAAGATGGGTCCCTGTGTTGTTTACTTCTTCACAGCATGCCAGGATTGTTAGCTCAAAGCCCACCAGCACGAAACTCAAATTCCTCTACACCCAATTACTTTGCATATAGCCCAATAGGTATATTTTTAATGACTTAGAGCCTGCCTGCTTTGCATGTCCCACTGTAAGCTGTACCTGACGTCAGCTAGTCTTAGATAAGACAAATCCTGTAGCTCTGAAAGACCTCAAACCACTACTGCCGTTCAGAGTTCTCTGACCCAGACACTCCCGGCTTGCTGCTGAATGCCATTGAGTAGACATCTAAGCCTCATCTCTGATTCCCCTCTCCTACAAGTTCCCTTGCCTTCTTCCCCTTATTTGGTGGTAACTTTGTGCAGCCACCTCTGGAAGGTCTCCTGTTGTCAAAGACTTACCTTCTCATGCATCCCTGTTCAAACACCTTAGTAAAGTTTATTGTACAATACTGCTGTCTCATGATCCTGTCTTTCTTTTGATCAGTCCAGAAATCCTTGAACTCACAACTGGGATTACATTTATTTTTTCCTGTGTAGGTTTTTGTTTTTCCCAAAGTTCTTGGCTCCCCCACCCCCCGCCAAGCCACCACTCTCGCATACCCCACACAACCCTTTGAATTACCTGCCTTTGTCTTATCCTTAAGTTCTTTCAAATCCTCAGGATTGCATTGAATGATTCTTCTGTTCCAGTTGGAACTGTCTGCTCTTCAGGCTACTCTGCAGCTTTTATCTGTTTCCTCAGCTAGGATCCTTTGTGTCTTCTTCCCATGTTTTCCTTCCTTTCCTTTTGTTTATTCCAATCTGTATCCTTAAGTACCTGCCTAAGAAAAGAGGGTGTAGGAGGTAAATTGTTTGAATCCTTGGATACCTTAAAATGGTTTTTTCTTCTCTTATGCTTTCTTGATAATTGGGCTGAGAATAGAATTTTGGGTTGAAGATTATTTTCCTTCAAAAAGTTGAAGATAATATTTCATTTATTTTTGAAAACAGGTGTCTCTGCTAGGGACTTTCTGAGAGACTTCAGTGGAACACCTTCATAATTGTCCCTCGATAGGTGAAGGAGCTCTGGGCTATTTATTTACCCAGTCCTTGAGTGTTAATTCTCTGACACTTCTAGCTTGCCCTGTGGGCAGATGGAACACACTTCATGGCCAGAGAATGCTGTAGGCGGTGAGATAAAGAAAGCATCTTTTGTACCACTTCTTTTAAGGTTGTTGTGAGAATCTTTTGAATTAATACATGTAAAACACTTACAGGAGTACCTGACACTTCATAGGCATTATGTAAGTATTTGTTACACTTAAATAAGTGCTAGCTCTTCCCCTCCTCCTCTACCTGTTATACTTAACTTATTGTTTTAGTACAACTCTTGTAAACAAGTTATGTCTTACAATTATATACATATATATAATTTTTAAAGACTTTTGACAAAGAGAGACACGGCGAGAGAGGGAAAGCAAGCAGGAGAGTGGGAGAGGGAGAAGCAGGCCTCCCGCAGAGCAGGTAGCCCAATGTGGGGCTCGATCCCAGGACCCTGGGATCATGACCTGAGCTGAAGGCAGACGCCCAATGACTGAGCCACCCAGGTGCCCCTACAATTATATCTTTTATATAGATTATATTTGAAAATTAGAATGAGAGTTGTGTTGTTTTGACATTCACAGTTCATAAAAGTACAGAGTTCACATGTGGTAGGTTGTTGAGGATTTCAGTACAGGTGGGAGATAGAGTTGGAAAAGGGACTATAAAGTGAGGTTTAAAATTTTTTTTTTTTATATAAGATTATAGATGTACTTCTCAAACCAAAATTGATACAGAAAATAGAGTTGAAGGCCCTAATCAAGAATTTGTTTTCCTTTATGCCTTTTAACAAAGCTTTATAGTCTTTTCTATATCTAGTTCTTATGCTCGTGCTTTACACTAGGCCTTGAGAATCTCTTGTACCATAGCTGGCAGCCTATAAAATATATGTATGGATTTCCTCATTTTCTTTTTTTCTTAACATTTTTAATGTCTGATATATGTGCAGCATTGGTTTTATTAGAGATACTGCTTTTGAAATGTTTTTTTCTGTTATCCTAAATATTTTTTAGATTAGAGGCTTTGTTGGTGGTACAGGTTATGTCTATCCTCTTACCAGTTTTCATTTCAGCAGTTAGTTGGTTAATATGCTAGAAGTAACAACAAACATTTTCTTTTAATTTAGAGGACATTTACTTGAAATCTGGCTTTTATTCTGATATTGTTATAGGCCCAAGATAACCAGATTGGATTTTAAGAAGAATAAATTAACCCTGGTGGTTGTAGAAGATGATGATCAGGTAGGAACTTTGCATTACTTTTTTTTTTTTTTTAGATTTTATTTATTTGAGAGAGACAAAGATGCATTACTTTTTAAACAATGACGATGTTATGTGGTAACTCAAGTCTAATAATCTTTAGTAAAGCCTTCTAAATTAAGGATTACTTTTTTGTTGTTGTTAACTCTAGCTCCTAATTGATACCCACAACATGGATGTATCTCAAATGCATTATGCTAGGTGAAAGAAGCCAGACTCAGAAGATAATGACTTGTATGGTTTCATTTATATGACGATCTGGGAAGGGCAGACCTGTAGTAATAGAACAAATCACTGATTATTTGGGATTAGGGAGAATGGGGAGGCCTGCCTACAAAGGAACAGCATAGAGAATTTGGAGGCATGAGAGAGCTATTCTGTAACCTGATTTTGGTGGTAGTTGCTAGACTCCATGCATTTGTCAGAACTTGCAGAATTATGAATAAATAAAAGTAACTTTATTGCATGCAAAGAAATAAATTGAAAAACATATATTCATGTAGATGGATATAGGTAAAAGCAAGTTGGGCAAATGTCAAAAAGACTTGGATGCACATGGTGTGTGAGAAGGACTACTTAACAGAGAACCTAAAAGAAGATTCTGAAAATTAAAACAGTAATTTTGCAAGTTTCAAGTTTTATTACCAAGATATATGCAAAGGATTGCCCTGTCACACAGCTTAGAAGGAAATCAAAGAGGCAATAGAGCATTTTAAAAGGAAATCTATTGATGGTACAGAGGATGATCATTATATTATCAACAAATGAATTGACAATGACTCAGAAGAGGCAGATTTCGCATCTCTAAAAACTTATTTTACAGATATTTTCCTTTTTATGTAAGCATTGTGTGATTCAGTGATATTTGTCTCTAAACCTAAGGCAGTCCTCAAGAAGAATAAAATATAATTCTATGTGATAAGGAAATATGGTCATAATTTAGTTGGTGATGCTTGTTCTCATTTGGGCCATAAGATAATTGTGCATCTTACAATCAGTGGCATTTTAGATTTGATCTTAGATAGTATTAGCCTTTTGGATCTCTTTTTGAAGGTATTTTATACACACATACACACACGCACGCAAATGTGTATATCAATTCTTTTTTATAGAGAAGTTACTATGCCTTTAGACTGTTCTGTACTAATTCTTTTTAAACTTCACATTATAACTTCTGGAATCTTTTCCATATGACTATATAGAATGCTGCTTTTTTTTTTTTTTTTTTTAAGATTTTATTTATTTGACAGACAGAGAGGGAACACGAGCACGGGGATGTGGGAGAGGGAGAAGCAGGCTTCCCGCTGAGCAGGAAGCCCGATGTGGGACTCGATCCCAGGATCCTGGGATCATGACCTGAGCCGAAGGCAGACGCTTAACGACTGAGCCACCCAGGCGCCCTAGAATGCTTCTTTGTTCTTGTTTAAAAAACAAACTAAACTGCAGTTTCTACTGTATGGATGTACCCTAATTTATTTAATAAATTCTCAGTTAACATTCACTACATATGCATGAATTTGTACATTGGCAAGTATCTGTAGGATAATTTTCTGGAGGTGGATTTGCTGGTTCAAATGTGCATTTGTCCTGGGTACAGAGATCCTATCAAAGAGGAAACCTCTTTCCTCAGAGTAAGTTGTCACATTTTTATCTGGAAGGTGAAGAATGGAATTTCATTGTAGGTTTGATTTTTATTGCGTTATTATGAGTGATATGGAACAACTTTTCGTACATTTGAGTTCTTTGTATTTCCTTTTCTCCAAACTCTCTATTCAT
The DNA here is from genome assembly GCF_004348235.1 of Phoca vitulina. Taxonomy (NCBI): domain Eukaryota; kingdom Metazoa; phylum Chordata; class Mammalia; order Carnivora; family Phocidae; genus Phoca; species Phoca vitulina. The sequence continues at coordinate 100,805,141 of NW_022589704.1, forward strand.
ACATATCCTTTGCACATTTTGTCATTTGGCCTTTTTCTTACTGGTTTTACCCTTTGTCATAGAAACTGTAAATATTTTATCTAATAGTTGTTTGTCTTTTAACATTACTTATTATGATTTTTGCCATGTACTTAAAAAACATTTATTTATTTATTTTAAAGATTTTATTTATTTATTTGACAGAGACATAGCGAGAGGGAACACAAGCAGGGGGAGTGGGAGAGGGAGAAGCAGGCTTCCCACTGAGCCGGGAGCCCTATGTGGGGCTCGATCCCAGGACCCTGGGATCATGACCTGAGCCAAAGGCAGAGCCTTAATGACTGAGCCACCCAGGCACCCCAAAAAAATTTTAAATAGGCAAATTTATTAATCTTTCAAGGCAGTCTTTCAAGGATTTTTCCTGCTTTGAGGTTATACGCTTTCCCATGTTTTTTTTCTGTGTGTATTTTCTGTTGGTAAGTTTTATTGAAGTGTAACATACATTCAGATAAGTGCAAAAACAAGTGTGCAGCTTGTTGGATTTTCACAAACACCTATATGACCAGCACCCAGATGGAGAAAAAAATAGAACACTGGCAGAACGATATGCTCTCTTTTGTGCCTCCCACCAGGTACAGGCCTCCAAGGGTAACAGCTGTTCTCCTGACTTTAACACCATACATTGGTTTTTGTTTATATTTTGAACTTTATCTAAATGAAACCTGACTGTTCTCTTTGTGTCTGACTTATGTATTTAAACAATGCATTTGTGAGCCGCAGCCCTCTTGTAGCAGGTTGCTATAATTGGCTCATTCTTACTGTTATATAGTATTCCATTTTATGTATAGACCACACTTATTTATCCATCCTGCTGTTGATGGACATTTGAGTTGTTAGTTTTCGTCACTTAGGAGTGCTGCTAAGACTAGGATATGCATGTGTTTGGCTTTTGTGGATACTACCAAACTGTTTTCAAAGTGTTTATACAAGTTTACATTCTCACCTGCAGTATAAGAGAGTTCCATTTGTTCTTTTTTTTGCTAATGTTTGATATTCTCTTTTTTCATGTTAGCCATTCTGGTGGTAGAATGATTTTCTGGTTTTCATGTGCATTCCCCTGATGATTATTTGTTCAGCACTTATTTATATATTTATTGAATATTTGGGTATTCTCTTTTATGCTTGTTCAAGTCTTTTGCTCATTTTTCTGTTGGGTCATGTGCTTTTTTCCTCCTTGAAGTTCTTTATATATTCTGAACATCAGTTCTTTGCAGATATATGTGTTGTAAGTAGCTTCTCCTCGGCTTGCCTTTTGACTCCCTTAATAGTATGTTTTGGGTAGAGCATCTTAATTTTAAAGTAATAGAATTCATAAATTTTTTCCATTGTGGTCGGTACTTTCTGAGTCTTAAAATTTAAGAATCTTTGCCTATATCAGAGTCATGAGGAAACTACATATAGAGTTTATGTAATATTTTAAAATGACAGAATAGTTTAACTTATATTGAAAGTATACTGGAAAGTACAAAAAAAATCATAAATGTAATATCCATGTCACTCATCTAGATTAACACTTTCGTCATTGCTGCTTCAGACTTATCTCTTAGAAATAGGTAAATTAATAACAGTTTATTCAGTACAGCTGAGGTCTAACCCTCTAGTTTGTCCCTTTCTTTCCTGTAGCTGACCATCATTCTTGGAGGGTATCATTCTCATACTTTCTTTTTCCAAATATAAATACATCATAATACATGGTGGAATTGTTTTCAAAATTTACATAAATCATATATATATATATTTTTTTATTTTTGCAGTTTCCTTATTTCACCTAAACAGGTGTAGCCATGTAGACCAGTTCATTCATTTTAACTTACATATTCTGTAATATGAATAAACAATAGTACATTCATCTTTTATTCATTTATCTTTTTGTATAGTTTTATTTTATTTTATTTTTTTTTTTTTTTTTTTTTATTAAATTTTATTTATTTATTTGACAGAGAGAGAGCACAAGTAGGCAGAGCAGGCAGGCAGAGGAAGAGGGAGAAGCAGGCTCGCCGCGGAGCAGGGAGCCTGATGCGGGGCTCGATCCCAGAACCCTGGGACCATGACCTGAGCCGAAGGCAGACGCTTAACCGACTGAGCCACCCAGGCGCCCCTCTTTTTGTATAGTTTTAAAAGATGTTATTTATTTGATAATTTCTCTTGGACATTTCGGGTTTTATGCCAATTTTTACTATTATAAATGAGATTGTGAAGAAAATATATGGGTATAAATTTTGGTGTTAAAATCTTTTTCCTTAGAGAGATGGTAAAGTTTAGTTGTTACAAACAGGTTCTGGAGGACAAATAGTTAGGTTCAAATTCTGGTTTCCTCTTTGTGACCTTGGGCTTTATTTCTTGAGCTTCAGTTTCCTTATCTGTGAAATGGCGCTAATGATAGTATCTGCTCATTGAATTAATCCATATGAAATCCTTAGAAAAGTGCCTGTGATGTTAATTATTATCATTAGATTCCTGCGAGTATGGTTACTGTGACGAGGAATGTGCACATTTTTAAGTTTATTGATATATATTGCCAGATCTTGTATGATCCTTTACATTATAAATATATATCCCAAAGCCTCAGTTTTTGTTTCTCTGAGAAATGAGACCACTTAAGTAGGGAGGACCCTTTTAGGAATAATTTTATATTGGCTGTGAAAGTGGACAGCTTGATTTCAACTCTGCCTTTTTACGTAGGTAGCTAGAGAGAGTGAGTTTCAGGGAGCAAACTAGATGCTTTATTATTTGGTTCTTGGTATTGCTGTGGTTGTATTTGTAGCTGAGTTACAAGGGGCAGAACTGTTGGACCTAATAATTACCTGTCTTTACATCCTTTTCTTTTTCAGGGCAAAGAGCAGGAACATACATTTGTCTTTCGATTGGATCATCCAAAAGCATGCAAACATTTATGGAAATGTGCTGTGGAACATCATGCATTCTTTCGTCTCCGAGGCCCGGTCCAAAAGAATTCTCATCGATCAGGATTTATTCGACTAGGATCACGATTTAGATATAGGTGAATGTCAATAGCTGCTTGCTATATCTTATGTTCTTTCATAAAGCCAAGAAGTTTAGGCTAACTTCTCATTTTACAGATGTAGAAACCAAGGCATAGAGAAACAAAGTGGTTTGCCAGTGTTTTCACTGACCAAAATAAAAGACAAAGTGGTATTGTTATTGGTTGTAATTTCCTGAATAGACAGGAAAGCATTATACTGGTATCATGGATTTTATATTCCTCTTAACATTTACTTTATAGATTAATTAACCCCCAGATTAAATTCATATAACAAGAGCTTTAAGGAGTCTTCATGCAATAGCTGAATGCCATATAGAAAAAGGGTATTTGTTCTGCACTGAGAGGAAAATTAATCCTGGGTAACATTTCTGGTCCTTTATAAACCTGAAGTTACGTTATTTTTATGGATTCCTTGTGTGTTGGTCATAAGTTAAAAATGTTTTGGTTTACCTGAGAGTAGATTATTGATTATGAGTTTTCAGCATGCCCCGAGAGTCACTGTGATTTAAAAAACAAATGGATAGTAATCAATATTGTGGCAAGTTGATTGTGTGGAATTCATGAAAGTAGAGCTTCTATTCTACCTATGTTAAAAGTGAGGAGGCATTTCTTAAGAAAATTTAAATGAAAATCAAAGAGAGTGGGAAAATAGTTTTAAATATTTCTGAAAAGTGTATCACAATTAGAAAAAAATAACAAAATCTTGAGTTAATAGCAAACTGCATGAGGTGAGTGAATAGGGAGAGGAAAGGAGTTGCATAAGATACAGATATTCCAAAGTTATTCAATACGTTCCTAGGCACATGCATGCTTAGGAAAAAACAATATAATTTGCATGTTGCATATTTCACACGAGCCTAAAGAGTAGAAAAATGATGTGGTAAAGAGAGACGTCAAGGCTTTTAGTAGTAGTTACTTCAGGATGAAGCTCAGGATGGTTCGTTTAAGGACTAACTTAATGTAGACTTTCTCTCATAGGTATCTGATTACTGTAGGCCTTAAATTCTCTTACTCCTCTTAATATGCCTCATTTATTTTAGTGGAAAAACTGAATATCAGACCACAAAAACCAATAAACCAAGAAGATCAACATCCTTTGAAAGAAGACCCAGCAAGCGATACTCAAGACGAACTCTACAAATGAAAGGTGAGATGCAACCTTGTTTCAAAAGACTATTCTTCCTTGATAGTCCATCATGTGCTGGAAATGTTTACTTGAAAGGAAGTTATCTCAACCTTAAGTTAATTCCAGTCAACTGAAGTACCCTTATTAACTTTGGTTATGACACAATCAATATAAGAAAATAGAAGGGGGTGCCTGGGTGGCTCAGTCATCTGCCTTCAGCTCGGGTTAAGCGTCTGCCTTCAGCTCGGGTCATGATCTCAGGGTCCTGGGTTTGAGTCCTGCATCAGGCTCCCTGCTTAGCAGGGAGTCTGCTTCTCCCTCTACCCCTACCCCCTGCTCGTGATCTCGCTCTCTCAAATAAATAAATAAATAAAATCCTTTTTTAAAAAAAGAAAGAAAATAGAAAGAAAAATTGCCTGTATTGTTGTTGAGATTAAACTTCATGTTAATCCCAGTTCAGGTACTATTTTGAGTTTGTGTTCAGTTTTTGTTCATATTAACTATTTTAGTTCTATAGAGTAACACTTTACCTTCTCTTTTTGACTTCCAGATTTCATTAATAATAATCTCCTAAATGCCCTTAAGAACTTAAAAAAAAAACCATTGGTATAGGATGAATAAATTTTAAGTAAAAATTATTTCATATAGTATTATAATATTAGGATTCTTTTAAATAGTGTTTAAATTTAAACATCAGTATATATTTAACTTTATGTAATAAAAAGCATGATTTACTTGAGAAACTAAAAGTTGTGGTTGGTTTTGAATCTGAGTTAGTATTAAAGTACAGGTTGAGTTTTTAGTATGTCTGAATAGGGTCATCCCAGTTGTCCAGAAACATCTGCCGTGACCTGATGTTTGGCATAAAAAGCTCATTTATATTCATAATTTTTGTTTGGTATTACTATAAATTAAAGAATACACAGTTTTTAATGAGACCATTTTAGTTCGTGGTGATTTGAAACCCTGAGTTACCTCTTATTTTCCACTGACAGTGTTTTATTGTCACCTCACTCTAGGAGGCTTGCAGGTGGTTCTGTTTTAAAAGAAGATGTTATTTTATTGCTTTGTTTTAAAAATGGAAGTAATTGTCATTATTGATTTTAATGATGTGAATCCTAGAACATTTTGTGAAATGACGTTTTTTGAATCTATAATTGGGAAATATGGCTTAAAAACTGCCTAGATTTACTTTTATGAATAGTGAAGCAGTTTACCATGTAAGCGGAAACTAATGGGACATTTTCTTTTTTTTCCTCTGTCAGCAAGTACAGCAAAACCTGAAGAACTCAGGTGAGTAATGACTTAAAATTTAGGAACAGAATTTAGAATTTAGCATTTATGTAGTTGCTGTCATTAATTAAACAAATATTTGTTGAAGACTTGTCAATGTGTTAAGTTTCCCTGAGCATTGGGACTGTAGCAGGGAACAAAAATATACATAATCCCAGATAAAATTGACACAAAGAAAAATAAAGCAGTTTAAAGAAATAAAGGCAGGGGTGGGGATGGATGTACTATTTATAATGAGAATGGCATACATTTGTTATTGGCCTGTCACCGAGGATATAAAGATGAATAAATTAGGGTTCTTATGCACAAGGAGCTCAAAGAACAAAGGTTTATTTGCAGATAAGCAATTAATTTTATTCCTGGGATAATCCCCACTTGGTCATGGTGTATAATTCTTTATATCATATGTTGCTGGATTTGGTTCGCTAGCATTTTGTTGTGGATTTGTATGTGTGTGTATATATATATATTTTTTTTTTTTTAAGATTTTTTTTTTTTTAATCTATTTTGACGGAGAGAGAGAGAGCACAAGCAGGGGGAGTGGCTGGCAGAGGGAGAGGGAGAAGCAGGCTTCCCGATGAGCAGGGAGCCTGATGCGGGGCTTGATCCCAGGACACTGGGATCATGACCTGAGCCGAAGGCAGCTGCTTAACTGACTGAGCCACCCAGGCGCCCCTGTATGTGTATATTTGTCGAAGACACTGGTCTATAGTTTTCCTGTAATTCTGCATCTGATTTCTGTATCAGGATAATTCTGGCTTTACAGAATGAGTTGAAAATGTTTCCTTTCTGTTTGGGGGTGGGGGGGGAAGAATTTATAAAAGAATTGGCATTCTTCTTTAAACGTATGGTAGAATTCACCATTATAAAGGCCATCTTGCCTGGACTTTCTCGTTGTGTAAAGTTTTAAAATTCCTACTTCAGTCTCTTGTTACAGATCCATTCAGATTTTATTTTTCATTTTTTTTTTTTTTTTTTTAAAGATTTTATTTATTTGACAGGGAGAGACACAGCAAGAGAGGGAACACAAGCAGGGGGAGTGGGAGAGGGAGAAGCAGGCTGCCCGCGGAGCAGGGAGCCCGATGTGGGGCTCGATCCCAGGACCCTGGGATCATGACCTGAGCCGAAGACAGACGCTTAACGACTGAGCCACCCAGGCGCCCCAAGATTTTATTTTTCATTTTGACTCAGTTTGGGAGTTTCTGTCTTTCTGAAATTTGTCCATTTCATCTAAGTTACCTAATTGGTGGCATGGAGTTGTTCATGTTTACTTCCTTTTCCTTTTTATTTCTGTAAGGTTAGTAGTGATGTTCCCTCATTCATTTCTAATTTTAGTAATTTGAGGGTTTTTCCCCCTCCTTGGTCAGCTGAGGTAAAGGTTAGCCCATTTTGTGGGCCTTTTCAAAAAACCCGCTTTTGGTTTCACTGATTGTCTGTTTTTCAAGTTTATTAATTTTTGCTCTGATATATTCTTTCTTTCTTTTTTTTAAATTTTTAAATTTTAAGTAGGCTCCATGCCCAACATGGGGCTTGAACCCATGACGCCAAGATCAAGAGTTGCATGCTCTACCCACTGAGCCAGCCGGGTGCCTGTGATATATTATTTCCTTTCTTATACTTGCTTTAGGTTTGCTTTTCTCTTTCTGGTGTCTTAACGTGGGAAATTAGGTTATTTATTTGAGATCTTTATTATTTTTTTTTTTCTAAATTATTTATTTGAGAGAGAGAGAGTGTGTTGTAGTGGGGGCGGGGTGCGGCAGGGGACTAGGGTTAGGGACAAGCAGACTCTGTGCTGAGCATGGAAGCCCGATGCAAGGCTCGATCTCACGACCCTGACATCATGACCTGAGCCGAAATCAAGAGTTGGGCACTTAGCTGACTGAGCCACCCAGGCGCCCCGTTCTTTTTTTTTTTTTTTTTTTTTTTTTTTAAGATTTTATTTATTTATTAGAGCATGAGCAGGGGGGAGGAGGCAGAGGGAGAGGGAGAAGCAGACTCCCCCGCTGAGCAGGGTGCCTGTTGGAGGGCTTGATCCCAGGACCCTGAGATCATGACCTGAGCCAAAGGCAGATGTTTAACTGACTGCGCCACCCAGGTGCCCCCGATTCTTTTTTAATACAAAACATTTATTGCTATAGATTTTCCTCCAACCACTGCTTTAATCACATTCCATGTTTGGTGTGTTTTATTTTCATTTTTATTTATCCCAAATTATTTTCCAGTTTCTCTTTTGATTTCTTCCTTGACCCTTTGGTTACTTGGGAGTGTGCTCCTTGATTTCCACACATTTGTGAATATTTAAAATTTTCCTTTTGTTATTTTTTTGTACTTTTACTCTACATGGTTAGAGGACATACTTCGTATGATGTTGATCCTTATAAATTTATTGAAACTTTTTTATAGCTTAACATAAGATTTATCTCAGAAAATGGTCTAAACGCACTTGAGAAGAATGTGTATATTCTGTTGTTGAGTGTAATGTTCTATAAATGTCTGTTAGACCTACTTGGTTTTATACTCCTCAGGACTTCTCTTTCATTATTGACCTTTTGCTGAGTTATCCATTATTAAGAGTTAGGTTTTGAAGTCTCCCAGTTATTGTCACTTAGTTGTCTGTTTTCTCCCTTTAATTCTTTCAGTTTTTGTTTCATATATTTTGGGGCTTTTTGTTAAGTGCAGATATCTTTATAATTGTTTGGTTCTTTTATTATGATGAAATGTCACTCTTTTTCTCTAGTAATTTTTTTTGTTTTGAAGTCTTTTTTGTTTGATTGGCAGTCCATTTTTATTCTGGTTGCTTTTTCATGGTATATTACTTTTATCAAATTTGGGAAGTTCTCAGCCATTATTTCTTCAAATGATCTCTCTTTTCCTTTCTCACCTCTCCTTCTGGGACTCCCATTACATGCCTGTTGTTACATGTGATGGTGTCCCACAGGTATCTGAGTTCATTTTTCTTCATTCTTTTTCTTTCTATTACTCAGACTAGATAATTTCAGGTGACCCATTTCAAGTCATTGATTCTTCCACCTTCTCAAATCTCCTGTTGTGGCCTTTCAGTTAATTTTATATTTCAGTTATTGTACATTTCAAGTTAAGAATTTCCCTATTTGATTCTTATCTATAAATTCTCTGTTTAATGATACTTTCTTTTTGTGGAGACAGTGTTCCCGTACTTACTTCTTTAGATTTGGCTTTTTAGTTCCTGCACATATTTAAAATAGCTGATTTAAGTGGGTTGCTTGGAGAGTGTTCCATCTTCTTGGCCACACTCATGTGGAGTAAAGCTTTCACCACATTGAACTTGGGGGAGTAGGGAATGAGAGCAAACTGTGACTCAAATGCTAGACTCAGCTCTGAGATTTAGTAGATTTTCTTGAATAAATGTTTATTCACTGATGTATGCTTTTTAATGATTTTTTTTTTTTTTAATAATTTTCCCCAGCTAAATGTTCGTTTCACTGGGGAGAGAGTCCTCAAACCACCATTCCAGAAGTTCTACCTTTTTTTTTTTTTTAAGACTTTATTATTTATTTGACAGAGAGACAGCTAAAGAGGGAACACAAGCAGGGGGAGTGGGAGAGGGAGAAGCAGGCTCCGGGCTGAGCAGGGAGCCTGATGCGGGGCTAGATCCCAGGACCCTGGGATCATGACCTGAGCTGAAGGCAGACGCTTAACGACTGAGCCTCCCAGGCACCCCCAGAAATTCTACTTTTGATGATGACTCATTAATTTTAATAGTCCATATTACAATGTATAGTTTCATATAGTGCTTCTCAGCTGTTGGTATATGTCAGTTTCCTGGAATGTCTGTCGAAGTATCAGATTCAGGACATACTTGCAAATCTAGTTAACTCTTGAATTTGTCTACTGTTATATGGCAGATGTATGACTAGAGCTTCTTCAAAAGGAGAAATCGTTTGATTTGGGGTACTGAGTGAGTACGGTCAGCCTCTCCTTGAGATGCCCTATTTTTTTTTTTTTTTTTTTTTTTGCCCACTTAGAAAACCATTAAAGTTGGGCTGTGATTAGTGATTCATCACAAAAGCATTTCTCCTGAAGTTTCTTTAGCTGTCAGTAGGCTGTTAAAAAATAATGAATAGAGTACGGAGGAAGTGAGCTATTCTCTCTATTGTGAATTTTTAATTGGGTAAAAAACAAAGTTTTCTGCCTTTCCTGAGTTGTACACTTTTACTTTCATTGTAGTTATTTATAAGCTATGCTTTTAAGAAAAATGATGGAGAAATGTTAGAGGTATTCTGTACTTTTTAAACTATTTTGTTTGTTTTTTGTTTAATGGATTATATCTTGCTTACCTGAAAGGGAGGCTGGGACAGAATATTAGAGCTTAAAATAAGAAAGATAACCTGGTGAATTTACCAAAATGTAAACAAAGTATTCAAGCAATAATATGTAGTTGAAAAATTAAGGTTTTTATTTGCAAGAATTTGTCTTTTACAATTTTTTTGAGGGGCGCCTGGGTGGCTCAGTCAGTTAAGTGTCTGCCTTTGGCTCAGGTCATGATCTCAGGGTCCTGGGATCGAGCCCCACATTGGGCTCCTTGCTCATCGGGGAGTCTGCTTCTTCCTCTGCTCCTCCTTACCTCTCCCCACCCTCCCTACCACTCATGCTTGCGTGCATTCTTTCTCTGTCTCTCTGTCTCAAATAAATGAATAAAATCTTTAAAAAAAAAATTTTTTTTTTTGGAAATACACATTTCTGACCAAAAACTTAAGTATGACTATATAGTCTCTTTCTTAGAATTAAGATTAATTTAATTTTAATAACTAAGTTTTATTATCTTTGCTTGAAAAATGCTTTTGGCTCACAGACACATGAAAAAGTGCTCAACATTACTCGGCATCAGGGAAATCCAAATCAAAACCTCAATGAGATACCACCTCACACCAGTCAGAATGGCTAAAGTTAACAAGTCAGGAAAGGACAGATGTTGGCGGGGATGCGGAGAAAGGGGAACCCTCCTGCACTGTTGGTGGGAATGCAAGCTGGTGCAGCCACTCTGGAAAACAGTATGGAGGTTCCTCAAAAAGTTGAAAATAGAGCTACCCTACAACCCAGCAATTGCACTACTGGGTATTTACCCCAAAGATACAAATGTAGTGATCCAAAAGGGCATATGCACCCCAATGTTTATAGCAGCAATGTCCACAATAACCAAACTATGGAAAGAGCCTAGATGTCCATCAACAGATGAATGGATACAGAAGATGTGGGGTACACACACACACACACACACACACACACACACACACACACACACACACTGGAATATTACACAGCCATCAAAAAATGAAATCTTGCCATTTGCAACTATGTGGATGGGACTAGAGGGTATTATGCTAAGTGAAATAAGTCAGTCAGAGAAAGACAAGTATCGTATGATCTCACTGATATGAGGAATTTGAGCAACAAGGCAGAGGATCATAGGGGAAGGGAGGGAAAATGAAACAAGATGAAACCAGAGAGGGAGACAAACCATAAGAGACTCTTAATCTCAGGAAACAAACTGAGGGTTGCTGGAGTGGAGGGGGGTTGGGAGGGATGGGGTGGCTGGGCGATGGACATTGGGAAGAGTACGTGCTATGGTGAGCGCTGTGAATTATGTAAGACTGATGAATCACAGACCTGTACCCCTGAAACAAATAATACACTGTATGTTAATAAAAAGAAAAAAAATAAAAGGAAAAAATGCATTTGGCTCTGGAAAACACAACAGAAATGGGATATTTAAGCAATGATACTTTATTGTTATAATTTTTTACAATAAACTTTTAGATGTGAAATGTAGAGGGGGACCCAGCTCTCCTGAAGGTTATTTACCACTCTTCATAACACTGCTTGAGAGAACCTGAGTTTGGACTGGCATGAATGCCCTTTCATTTTTGCCCTTGTAGTTCTGTTTGCATGAACAGTTTTGCTCCAGTGAACCATGGAAAACAGTACTGTTTGAAAAAGCACAGCTATTTGACCTAAAAAGCTTCTTGACCTTGTAATGTGCCTAATTTGAGTAACAGGTTTTTAAATTGGCTGATGTCAGCGGTTTTCCTTATACTATTTTATTTCCTAACTATTCCCTGAGTGTTGACTAGTATAAAGTATCCTAAGAAGAGGTGACATTTTAAAGGATAGATCACATTTCAGTGATTAATACTTTTTGTACAGGCTTAGCTGACAGAATCTTGAAGACGGAAAAGAGGAAAAAGAAGGAACGGAGGAGGAAGTGATGAATACAGAGAGCATAAGAGCAAAAGGGGTCAGTTATTACAGGTGGTCCTTTGAAAGGGGAGGCTTGGATTAGATCAGTAATGAGAAGTATTCATTCCTACTTTTGTGTTAGTGGAAGTGAAAGAATGTGTAATTATGAGAAAATAGTGCTTTCTACATTTCAAATTATTTGAAAACGGGGCTGTGATCCCATTAAGATCACATAAGCACTTTTTTTCATGTTACTATTCATCTTTTATTTATCACTTGCTGGAGTTATTCTCAGTTAAAGGAAAAGCTTCAAAGAGTAACCAAGGGGATCATCCAGCCAAGCAGGTTGGATGAGATTTCATAATATCTGGGATTATGGGTTACTTAAACTAGCATAATGTGTTCTGGGAGCAGCAGCATTAGTCCAAAGAAATCATGCCTGACAGGTATATTCTTTGCAAATGTCTTGACAACAGTTATACACTAACCAGTATTTTTTTTTACAGTTTTTTTTTTTTTTTTTGTCAGTTTTATTTATCACTGTTCTTTGTGTTTTGCTAGTATTAATGCATTTAATCCTCCTAACAGTTTCATGCAAATGAAGAACCTGAAGTTTAGAGAATAGAACTAGTGGTAGTGGTACAGCTTGGAATCCAGGCAATGCTACTGCAAGTTCTGGTGACTTAACTTGTGATAAGATGTAGGTAATAAAAAATAAGATATAAAATTGATTCACTTCTCATCACATAGCCTTTAGCAAGGCCTCTTCATTCTTTTTTTTTTTTAAGATTTTATTCATTTATTTGAGAGAGAGAGCATGAGTGGGGGTGGGCAGGGAGGGTCAGAGGGAGAAGCAGACTCAGGGAGGGAGTCTGATGGTGGGGCTCGATCCCAGCACTCTGGGATCATGACCTGAGCCGAAAGCAGACACTTAACCGACTGAGCCACCCAGGCGCCCCAGCCTCTTCGTTCTTGAGTTTTCTTAATTGGTTGTCCTTCATCAGATTGTTTTGCTCCCACCCCTCTGAGAAAGGCTCCTAGATGCTGTATTCAGAGTTTGGTTTGAGAAGCTTTGCCCATTTCCTTTTGTCTTTTCTTTTCTTTTCTGTTTTTTTTTTTAAGATTTTATTTATGTGAGACAGAGCAAGCTGAGGAGGGAGCCTGACATGGGGTTTGATCCCAGGACCCTGAGATCATGACCTGAACTGAAGGCAGATCCTTAACCAACTGAGCCACCCAGGCACCCCTGGCTATTCCCTTTTACTAGAATGACCTCTTGGCTGGGTATAATATTATTATTTTTTAAAGGGATATTATTTGTCCGAGAGAGAGAGCACAAGCAGGGGGAGAGGCAGAGGAAGAAGCAGACTCCCTGCTGAGCAAGGAGCCTGATGCAGGACTCGATCCCAGCACCCTGGGATCATGACCTGAGCCGAAGGCAGATGCTTAACCAGTTGAGCCATTCAGGTGTCCCTGGGTATAATATTCTTGAATATTTCTATGAGGAGGTCTGTGCCAGCCAGATATTGGCAGTGATTTCCTTTTAATCTCCTTGGGGTACCTTAAGTATTCTTTCCTTATCCAGTAAGGGATTGAATGAATTTAATTCCCTGTCTCATTTTCCTGGAACATAGTGCTCTCATTAAATCTGTAGATTATTTTCTCACTTTCCAGGAATTGTGTGTGTGTGTGTGTGTGTGTCTATATATATGTATAAAACTTTGAACATATTTTCAGTTACCTTAGTTGAATTTTTTACCTCAGGATACATGTATGCTTATGTTAGAAGTTCTGAAGTCCATAAACTTTTTTTTTTATTATGTTATGGTAATCACTATACATTACATCATTAGTTTTTGATGTAGTTTTTTTTATTATATTATGTTAATCACCATACATTACATCATTAGTTTTTGATGTAGTGATGTCCATAAACTCTTTATTCCCATCATTTTGTTGTGATAATATGTCATCTTTGAATTATTTCATTGAATATTCTCTTTTTTAGCTGTTCTGAGGTTTGTTTTTATTATTTTGTTTTAGATTGTTTTTTAAGTGCTTTTTTGTGGGAAAGCGAAGGAGGAGGGGAATGAATACAGCCTAAACTAAAAATTTAAAAACATACTTATAAATCATTTGGAGTAGAAAGCATACAGAGAGGTTTCTGACTTTAAGTTTATACTAAGGCCTTTTAAGTTATAAAATGTTGAGCTGCTGCTGACAGTGGAAAATCTTGAGAGGGTAGGAATATACAAAAGAAGTGACAGATAAGTTTATGTGGATATTTGTGCTCAATGCCTTGAATTTAAGGTATCATTTGTGTTGCTCTTCATTTTGCATCTTTGACAGATACTGTCCAATGAATAAACAAGATTAGTAGTGAACTACACATTTAAAGCACAATTAAAATACAGGTATATGGAAATTTCAAAGGAGCAGATTATAGAAAAACAAGTATTTGTCTATAAAAGCAAATGTTTTCTGGGCATCTTACATTTTAGTTTTAGGTTCCAACAGTAATTTTTTCTTTATTTGCAACAAAACAATGCCTTTAAAAATAAAACTACTTTCATTACTGTATGTATAATCTTACAATGTGAAGCCCTCGAATTTTATATATGGTTTTTTTAATAGATATTTTTCCCCATTACAGTGTTCACAATAATGTTTCAACTCAGAGTAACGGCTCCCAACAGGTGAGATCATACTAAGCTTTTAAACACTAGAACACTAGTTAATTATGACAAATAGTGGTATTATTAATTGAATTTTCATAGTGGTGTAACTTTGGGACGGTTTTGTGCGTTTTCTTTTTTTTAATCTGTAAAGTAGATAATGAAACCCTCTGTTATTATCTGAGATGTTGTAAATAGAATAGGTGCTCTATAGAACATTTTCTGTTCCTGTAAATCCTATTTAATGAATAAGATATTAATATTTAGTTAGATTATTATCTATCTCTGAGGTAGTACATAACATTCAAGCATTTGTTTGCACTATGTTTGTTGATAGTATTCCATTTTATTTTATTTTATTTTATTTTATTTTATTTTATTTAAAGATTTTATTTACTTATTTGTCAGAGACACAGCGAGATAGGGAACACAAACAGGGGGAGTGGGAGAGGGAGAAGCAGGTTTCCTGCCGAGCGGGGAGCCCGATGCGGGGCTCGATCCCAGGACCCTGGGACCATGACCTGAGCCGAAGGCAGACGCTTAACGACTGAGCCACCCAGGCGCCCCGATAGTATTCCATTTTAATGTTCTGTTTATTGGTGAAGAAATCTTTTATCTAGGCAAAATAGATGATTTTTATAATTTTATAATCCACAGGCTTGGTGTGTGAGGTCTACTCTGCCTGGGATTCCTTCTGTTCCCTCTGGTCCTGTGCTGGCAGAGATAGAGAATCTTCCAAGGAATCCTGGATTAGACCAGCATGACAGGAAATGGTTTGTTAACTCCTTAAACTGGAATAAAATGTTGCTTGCTTAATGGTATTTTAAATTCCCAACCATAATCTTAGAAGACTTTAAATATGATTGAAAGCAAATTATTCATATTTGTAAGCTGAACAGAAACATATTATTAAACAGTCATACTGGGATTGGGAAAATAAAGGATATGTATGAAGAAGGGAATGCAATTATTTAATTGAAGAAATCAGACATCTCTCCTTATTTTGGTTAGCATGATTGGAAGTGGTGGGTGGTTCTCTGTTGAAAAGGACTTCAATGCTAGTCAGTAGAACCTTTTTTCAGATCAATAAGGAAAATAAGTTCATCATATGTTATTCCACACAACATAATGCTAGTGCTTTGGATGTGTTTTTTCATTAAAAACTGAAGATAAGCCAAAAGGGAAACAAGATTATAATCTAAAAAAAATATTTTAATGCTTTTGGGGGATGGAGAGATAATCTGATGACAGAGAAGGTACTTTGTTTAGATTTCCAGGGTCTTTTTTTTTACATTCATAATTAGTACACAAATATGAATACTTTGTGGCTTATTGGAGTGTAATCAGTAGGGTTCATCATTTCCCAAATAAATGTATGTGGCTTGGAGGGAATTATTTGGTTGAATGGTCATGTTGGTTGCATCTGTTCAAGTTGTGTGTCTATGA
Source organism: Phoca vitulina (assembly GCF_004348235.1). Lineage (NCBI taxonomy): Eukaryota > Metazoa > Chordata > Mammalia > Carnivora > Phocidae > Phoca > Phoca vitulina. The sequence goes on from NW_022589704.1 coordinate 100,820,940, forward strand.
AATGAACTTTGATAATTCATAGGATTTTTCTCTTTTTCTCTTGCTCTTAGTTTGTTTAGTCCCTGAAATCTAATGAGTTTCTGTGGTGATCTCAAGGTTTTGGTCAGCTTTCTGTGCAACCAGTTCTTCCTTCATGGTGGTGGGTCAACAGTGGTTGGTGATTATTTTCAGTCTTTGCTATGAAATTGTTTTTCACTGTTATTTTGGCTTAACTAACTTGCAAGATGCTTTGCTGTTTCGTGGTTGGGCGTATTTTTACTTCAGTTCCAAATAACTTGATTAGTTTCTAAGATTGAGGGATTTTTTTTTTTCTTTACTATTTTTTTCTTTTCCTTTTACCTGAGAGTGTGGTAGAGGGGTACTTTGTGTGTGTGTGCGCATGTGGGCACACACTTAAAGTATGAACAGTGAGGCTTCTAAATATCAAATTTTAGTCTTTATTTTTTTAAGCCATTAAAAAGAGTTTCTTCAGTTTCTTATTGAAAACACAGCTCCAGTAAGCAGCTATGTTTTATGGCCTTGATGTTACCACCAAATCCTATTGGCAAGGAAACCAGACTTCACCTATAAAAGAACTCCCTTAGTGTACATGCTTACCTTTTATATTAATATGGAATGAGAATCTGGGAGGGGGTTTGCATACTATATTATGACACTAAATCTTTATTGAGTTTTATAATTTTAATGGGCACATATTTAAATCTATTTAATTTGATTTATTAGGCACTCCGTAGTTCCTTTGACACAGCCTTTAAAAGAGACAATACTGAATCTGAGAGTATTTAATTTTAAGGAAAATGGAAAATTTGGAGCTATGTGTCCTTCCATTATATACTTGTGCTGAGACCTCCTTTGCGGAAATGGAGTAAAATGGTGATCCTGAAAACCTCATGAGCCTCAGTGTATGTCAGCAGTGGCATGGAACTGAATATAGAACTGTTCTGTCTTGGAGCCAGTGGATTCCCTAGCCTGAATTTAAAGTGCATTCTATATTTCACTTTTTGTTTCTGCATGCATTTATTGTTATTAATGCTCTTAAATGAATATAAAACAGTCCTCCTTTAGAAAGTGATGAGTTAATAAAATTTGGAAATGCTCCCAAGGTTTGAACAATTGGGCAGAATAACAGACTATTATCAGGTAGATAACTTCTAACCATTTTAATCTAAACCTACTTCACGTTCAGTTCTTTAGCTTTCTCTCACTGATGTCTTCTAAATGACACCATTATTTCAGTGAATGATTTGGTTTATCAATAATGTAGAATTATCCGATATTTAGAGTATCACCTTTGGAGAAACAATTTATGTATTACATCCATTAAACCATTTAAAAACAACAAAAACAAAACTGAATAATATTTGGGAAATCTTGCATATATCAGGGAGAATATAAACCTAACTTAATTTCCTAAATTTTCAGAGACCATATATTGAGGGTCATGAATTTTATGGGATAGATCTGATGAACAAATTATATATCTATTGAAGAAAAGATGATGATTTTATTGTAAAAAAGCATTCAAGTTTGTTCTGAAAAATCCTTTTAGTTAATTTCAGTTTCCTTAAGGAAAAAAAGATGAGGATTCATGTTTTAGTTGAGTTAGAAAAATACTGTATTTAAAAATTTATCCTTAGACATCTTTTATAATTGGGTTGATTTTTTTTTTTTCTTTATAATTATCTTAAATATGTGCTGCCCTTTTTGCTGTGTTGCAAAACCTTGATTTTCTGAACTGTGACAAATGTTTCTTTCTACTGGAGGATCTAATTATTTCTAACCAGGAACTGCTTGTATGCATGCTTCACTCTCATAGTTCTATAGGCCTATTCTATAGCACTGTGTGATAAGGGTATCTTACTATACTTACTAAACTGTTCCTTGGAGGGGCTTACAATTTCATCACATTATCTGTACCTGTTGAATTTGATTCTGAGGTCCTGTGAACTTTGATTATAGAAGGAACAATGATTCTCCATTGTTAATTGGAAACATTGACGTAAAATTACATCAATGTAATTTTTGTTTTTTGTTTTTTTAATCTTCTTTCTGAATTTTGTTTCCTGGATTTCAGTTTTGTGAAATCACTTAATTTGGGGAATAATTTTCATAGTTGCTCTTTTCTGTATGTGCCTTTGTCCATAATGTAGAAGTGTCCTTTTAAATATTTGAATTAAATTAGATCATAAATATTTTTTCCTTCTCATTAGAACTTCAAACAATATTTTTAACTTTGATTTTGGTACCAACATCAGGGACAGATAGAGTATTTTGTTTTCTGTGAAATTTCCTCGTTATTTAATTCACTTAACTAACTCTAATTACTTACTCATATTTCCATATTGAGCTTTTCCACTACATATAACTTTGTGGATTCTACCTCCCCCACCCCCATTCTTGTAAGTCATTGCATGGAGTAAATGTCAATAACTACTCATAGCAGTGGTGCATGCTGGTCACACTGCCTTTCTCCTTTATTACCTCTTACACATCCATTTTCTCCTATTCCTGTTGACTAACTGTGCTCCCCTCCCACTCCCCAACCATCCAGGCTCTCTGCTGCCAGTGACTGCTGTCAACGTGGTGGAAACCAGTGGAACACAAGGGCCTTGTCCCCACCCCAGCCTGCACATAGAAACTACACTGACTTTGTCCATGAGCACAATGTGAAGAATGCAGGAGTCCATCATGGTGTTCATTTTCCCGGCCATGCAGCCATGACTGAGATATGAGTGTTAAGCCCGTTAGACACTGGGACTCTTTGTCATGCAAGTTGATGGTATACATTTTCCATACATAGAGGATTGATCACGTTAGGAGAATTTGGCAGAAATTACTTTATATTGTGTCACTACTTGTGTAGTGTTGTTTGTAATTGAATTCTTCTGTGAAAGGAAAAAGAATGTGAAGAAAGCTGTATGCCATCAATGATAATGACAATGCTTTTGTATTGAAAGGGTATGTATATATCATTGTAATTTTGGAAAGGTTTTTCATGATTTTAACATGTTAATACATCACTCAGAAGATGTCTCAGGAGAAGGTTTGTGTTTGTGCAAAAGCTGCCTGTTATCCTCTCACCTCATGCCATCCAAATAGATTGAGGTGAAAAGAATAAGACACACTAATCACAAGTGAGAAGGAAACATGGTCCAGGCACGATGTGTCAGCCTTTGGTGATATGATACTTTGATAAAGCTGCTTTTCTGTACCATTTTTAATACTTCTACAGTGACCCATGCCTTAATTTCAGTTAAGTGCCTAAGATTCTATAGTCATAATAAATGTAATTTTTAATTAAAAGCACTTTTACTTTTTAACAAGTATTTTAATTTACCGAAAGTAATGTGATTCATGTAAAGAGATAAACCGGTTACTTTTGCATGATTAACTAGTTAACTAGTGGTTAACTAAATTTAGTTACATTACTACTGAATGGTTGTACAAAATGGAAAATGTATTTACTTTTGTCTTTTCATTTTCTCTTTTTCATCTTATGCATCTGGTAGATTTCCCAGGTTTGCAGCAGCCTCGTAATCTAGCCTTGTACAACCTTTAGTAAAGCCCAAACCATATCGCTTTCAAATGGATTGGATATATTACTATTTTGGTCCTTTATGAACTTCGAATGTAATCATCTAAGTTCTTTGATTTAATTCATAAAGGCAGATTATCTGAAAAAAGTACATTTCTAATGTAATGGGAACTGATACAAGGGAAGCATTTCTTTTGCCTTTCTATAGTTTTTAGAAATTTTAACAAACCTTAAAACTATGTATATGGTAATTTGAAGATATATTATAGTCTGAGAATTCATAATAATAATTCAAGATAATGAAACTTTATTATAAACAACCTAACCCATATATAATCCTGTTTACTTCCGAGGTTGGTCTAATCCCTCTCTGCTAGATACAGGTTTCAGAGGGCTTTATTACTGGACTGTTGGTTGCAAATAGAATACAACTTGTCATTAGAAAATAGAAGTAAGCAAAATTAAGTAAGATCTAGGAATGAAATCTATAGACAGGTTTCAGTCTGTGATTTTATCACCAACTTTTTTTTTTTTAAGATTTTATTTATTTGACAGAGCGTGCGTGTGCCCATGCACAAGCACAAGCAGGGGGAGCGGCAGGGAGAGGGAGAAGCTGGCTCCCTGCTGAGCAGAGAGCCAGATCTGGGCTCAATCCCAGGACACTGGGATCATGACCTGAGCCGAAGGCAGACACTTAACTGACTGAGCCACCCAGGCACCCCTATCACAATTGTTTTAAGGAGACAGAAGCTCAAAGTATTCTTTAGCACATCCTGTAAATATGAACAGGTCCATATCTTAAATAACCCAGCTCCCTCCCTAAGTCTTATCATCATAAAGCATGCTTAAAAATGGCCACTAATGTATATCCTTCAGAGTTGGTTTAGACTTTACATAGCTCAGATTATAATTGTCAGGTATTATTGATGGTGATTTTTTTCTTTAAAGCAGGGAATTTGCATCATAACATTTTAGCACAAAAACTCTGGTTTGTGTCATTCAGGAAAAGATTCATGGGTGTGAATATGATTAAGAAATGACTGTTTCTGTAATAGAAACCAAAGAAGTGTAATAATAAAGCTTTTTAGGTCTTTAGAAAGTCCCAAGGTTTGACTTTTTTGTACCCTAAAATTAATCTTGAAATCTGAAGATTAGACTGCTGAGCAATGCCTTATATGTATATCTTAGCAGAATCTTAACTTCAGGAAATAGGGAAGGATTGTAATAGAGTAATAGAGTAAGATCTTCAGTTTACATTGAAAGTGGTCATTTCTATACTAGAATTTGAGTTAATCAGTTCTGTTATATTTAAGTGATGGAAGAATCACATCATGATTATTCTTTTTTTTTTTTTTTTTAAAGATTTTATTTATTTGACAGAGAGAGAGACAGTGAGAGAGGGAACACAAGCAGGGGGAGTGGGAGAGGGAGAAGCAGGCTTCCCGCCGAGCAGGGAGCCCGATGCGGGGCTCGATCCCAGGACACTGGGATCGTGACCTGAGCTGAAGGCAGACGCTTAACGACTGAGCCACCCAGGCGCCCCCTCATGATTATTCTTTCTTTGAAAACCTTGTTATATTATAGTTCATTTGTAAAGTCCTGATGATAGAAACTAGATTGGAGGGATGGTAGGGAGAGAAGGCAGTGCGCAGGGGGTGGGGGAAGTAAAAGGCTAAGACTGAATGGTAGTAGAATCAAATCTGTTTATTTTTTACAAGTTTCTCTATGATCTAGGATTTCATATCAAATATTGTGACTATTCTTGCTACTGATATTTTCAAGATATACATGTTTCCAGAGCTATGAAGAATAATCCTAAATTAAATAAATCGTCACCAACTTATTTATATTCTGCATTTTATTATGCTTAAAGGGTAAGTGGTCATACATTCTAGATTAGGGAACTAATATTCTCCAGAAGTACCTTACTTGGTCACTATCTTTCTGATCAGATGGAGCCAACAGCACAGAACTCCAGGACCATGTGATTCAACTTCAGTGCTTTGCTTAATTTTATTTAACATAATTAATTTTAACATCTTGAATTAGGTTGGTTATGTTTCATCTGTACTTTTAAAGACAGAGAACCTTACAGAAACACAGCAAAGCTAGTGATCTTTACACTTTCACACATGAACATAAACAAGCTCTTATGATAATTATTTCTTTTGATGGTAAAACCACTTCAAAGGCTTATACCTGTCTGAGTATAGTCTAACCCTTTTGACCTTGATAGGGTAATCATATATATACTCTTAAATGGATTTGCAGAGAAAAACAAACTTTATTTGTCTTGTGGTGTATATGTCTGTTTGAAAAAATAACTAGTACACAAACATTTGTGGGTTTTTTGTTGTTTTTTTTTTAAGATTTTATTTATTTGAGAGAGAGAGAAGAGCACAAGCGGGGGAGACAGGCCGAGGGAGAGGGAGCAGCAGACTCCCTGCTGAGCAGGGAGCCTGATGCTATGCGATGCCAGCTCGATCCCAGGACCCCAGGATCATAACTTGAGCCGAAGGCAGACACTTAACCAATTGAGCCACCCAGGCGCCCCTTACACAAACATTCTAAGATTTTAATATCATCAGCATAATTCAAATCTTTTTTTAGGGGGACTTCTAAAATTTATTTGAAGTACTGACCCAGGAAATATTGTTTGTAACCCTTGGGTGAATCTTTGTCTAAGATGTAAAAGACGTGTCAGAATATAAAAATGAAGTGTCTTCTGAGTGAAGGGCAGGCAGACAGCTTGTTTCATGAGATAAAACAATGAACTGGACCTTAATTATGGTAGTTTCTTTTATTTACTAGATTTTTGCATATTTACTTGGTTGATATGCTAATATTATTCTGATTAATAGTCTTGCTTTATCACTTATGTATCCTGATGTCATGCATTTCATCTTTCCATTTTGCCAAAACAGGAAAATAGATGAAGGGGGTGGTGGAAAGGAGTGGAGGATTACGGTGTCTTGGGTTTCAGGAGGAATATAAGACTGTTGTGATGACTGGCCTCATAGGAATGAGAAGACTAATCCTCAGCTTTGATCCCTTTATTATGTATTCACAGAAGTAAACTGAAAAAGTGGGGAGATGGTTGTCCATATTAGTGCAGCATGTACTGATGGTGGGAGCAGTAATCATTTGAACCATGGTACTTTTAACTGTTTTGGTTGGAGCATATGCTTCATTTCTAAACCATAGTTCATTGCTTGAAAGGCCATTATTTTGTGTGTTAGGCTTTGAATATTGGGTCTGAAAATAGTAATATTAAGTTGCATTAATTTATTTTATATCCTTGGTATATAGGGCTTACCATATGGATTTGCAAAAATAAAATCCAATAACACTTAATCTCTTTACCACCACATACTTCCTTCTGGTATTTTAACATAAATTATACCACATCATCAGAATTCCAGAATTGTCAGTGGTTCCATGTGAGATGCTTCTACATAAGGGATAGAATTTGAAGATAACTTCTGGGGTGGGGAAACCTCTGTGTGTGTGTCTTTCTGTGTGTCTCTCTCTGTATGCTTTTGTCTCAGTATAAAATGTGATTTGTCAGATCCTTTCTGTTTATTTTGAATCTTACAGTATTTTTTCTCACCTCCCCACCCCCCCTTTTTTTTCAGTTTTATACCTTTATTTGTAACAATCAGCAATTAGTTCTCATCCACATTAACTGTAGATTTTTGAAAACAGTGACAGGTACAGAGGTGACCAACGTGTAGAGCTTGTTTGGTGAATCTTCATCCTTGTTACATTTTTTGGACAATTGCACACAGATACGGTATGGAACATTCCTTATTCCTTTGGCCCTGACAGCTTTGTTGAGCCTGGTGTCAATGTACACATCTGGAGTTCCCATCTCCTTCATGGCAAATTTTCAGATCTGTTTGAGTGCCTGAGGGCCACACTTCTTGAAACCCACTCCATGGATCTACTTGTGAATGTTGGTGTATTCTCTGGTCACTGCCTTGTTGATGGCAGAACGGCCTTTCTTCTCATCACTCTTCTTTGTGGGAGCCATTTTGCCAGGCCCTTGTTGGAAAGCTCAGCTCCCTTTTTTGAAGAACATAGAAATTTCTCATCTTTGTTCATATAAATTAGCTTTTTACTTTAGTCATGTGAAATCATTGTGAGAACTTTATTTCACCCGCTTGACATTAACTTTGGTGATAGAAATACTAGGGCAATGAAGCATGTCACTTTCACTGGAATATGTGTTATATAACTTCATTTCTTCAATTCTTGCTACTGTGTACATTTTAGCTGCTTTAAGCATGTGGGGTTGGTGGGGAATATATTAGCCTTGGAGAATTAGTAAAGAGAAGAGAAAATTTCAAAAGAAATTGGTGAAAGAAAAAAAATTTTCTGTGGCTTTTTTAATGATACATTTTTATTTTTATACTGAAGCAGAAAAACAAGTGCTCCTGTTTTTCCTGAAGGAATTGTTCTCACAGTTTTTTATTATTAGATAATTACCTAAGCTTTTGTGTTCCTAACAACAAGCTGTGGCCTTAATTCTAGGTGATGGTGCTCGAGTGAACTTTTACATTTTGTTCCTGAGAGCTGGCCAACATTTTGTGTATATTGGCACAGAGAGTAGATATCTGACTTGGAGAACAACATTCTCCAGGAGTGTGACTGAAGACTTCCTTAGTGGTGTAATAAACCTATACCTCCTCCTCTTAAAAACAGGTTTAACAGCTGCAGATCTAATTTTTTATGCTTAAAGGAATTCTCATTTGTTTTGTTTTTAAGTAATTTTAATAAAGAAGAAATGAGCTATACCCAGTGTGTGGTTAGGATTTGTGAGAAGTTGGAGATTCTTTAATAAGGGTCTGGTCTATTGACTAATAACTGATTATTGTTAATATTAATATTAGGGGTGGGTGGAGAAAAAAAAGAATGAAAGGTAAGAGATGATAATAGGAAGACAATTGATTGCCTGATTTGTCTTGTGAAATTGGTTAGAGCAGTATCCAGAGAAATTATAGAAAACATCCCAGGATGTAAAATACCACTAGAATATGTACAATTACATAGAAGAATTTTCTATAACAAAGCTGTGTTTGTAGCCCAGCTATTAGCTTCAGGGATTATTTAATTATAAACTGTAGGAGTTCAGAGATAAGAACTACATTCAACAACTTAAATTAATTCTTTCTGGGAATGCCACCATCAAAACCTTTGGAAGTCTTTAGAAAGACTTGGGGAGATTTGGGAACTTTAAAATATCCTAGTTATCACTTTAAGTGGAGCTTACCAGGTATGTTAGAGCAATAGCAGTTAAAAGTATTTGTGTGGTATGCAAAGGCATTGGAGATCAGTGCTGAGGAGTTTCTATTTGGTAAGGAGGCCTGGGGCAATCACTGCAAGTTTTTAAGTTAAAGATTGGGGAGGCTTGTACTGATAGCTGCTTTTTAAATTCATCTCATTACTTGTTGAATATCTACCAGAGCACCTCCTTATTCCTCACTTCTTACACAGTCATTTATAATTATTCCTTTGTACATACCCTCACATTTCTTGACCCTTCTCCTGTTGTACACCTCTAGTTAAATCCTGGATTCAATCCTGGTTAAATCCAGCTATGTCTACGGTACATGTAGATGGACAATGTAAAATGCAACATTGTTGAATGGTCTCACTTTAAATTTTGGCCCCTGAGCTCATGTAGATCTTTAGTGCTGCCTGAAATCCTATCACATTTCCTTAAACACTCTGATGTGATGCTGGCAGGAATTTCTCTTCTTTCAAACTTCCACCACTTCCACACTTCTCACTCCTCACTGTCCATTAATGACCTTCCTTCCTACTTTATTGAGCAAAGAAGCAACCAAAAGAGATCTTCAGTATATACCCATCATCTTCTCAATTAATCATCATCTTCTCAATTAAGTTATCTCCATTTGGTCATACATACTCTGCTTTTCCTGCTGTTCACTAGCTTAACTATCCATTCTTTTATTTAAAGCCTACCTCTTGGGACGCCTGGGTGTCTCAGTCACTTACGCGTGTGCCTTCCGCTCGGGTCATGATCCTGGGATCAAGTCCCACGTCAGGCAATCTGCTCAGTGGGGAGTCTGCTTGTCCCTCCCCCCGCTCACTCGCGCTCTCTCAAATAAATAAAATCTTAAAAAAATATAAAAAAATGAAGCCTACCTCTTCACTTGTCTACTAGATCTTGACTCCTAGCTACTCAATAACATCATTTCAGCAATTCTCCCTTCTTGTGCTATAGCATCATTTTCCCCTCTCTACTGGAATATTCTCATCAGCACAGAAACAGTCTGTGATACCTAACATCATTAAAAGAGAAACCCTCCCTTGAATCTGCCTCCCTTTTTGGCTATTCCATTTCCTTGTTCCACTTATACCAAACTCCTTGCCATGAAAGAATTGTCTATACTGTCTCCTCTTTCTTCTCATTCTATTTTGAACCCATTCTAATCAGACTTTGCCAACTAAGCTGCTATGTATGATTGTGCAGGTTGTGTATGCACAAGAGTGCCACATTCAAGAGGACAATGATCACATATTTGTGACTGGTTTTCCAGCAGGTGGCACTAAATTTCTTGTTCTCATGAAAGCATAATACATGACAGTTTTGTAAGAGATGGAAGTGTCTTCAGGAGGGGCATTGCTTAAATCTGTGTAAAGGTTGTGCATGGTCTAGTAGTGTTATGCTACCACTCCACTAAAATAGCTTTTGTTCACAAATGACCACATTTCTAATCCCACATCAATCTTCAGTCAAGTTAGCATTGAAAACAGTTGCTTATTTCCTTCTTCATGAAATGTTTCCTTCACTTAGCATAGGGACACCACTCTCTCGTCTTCTATCTCACTAGCCATCATTTTTAGACCATTTTTTAGTTTCTCCTTATCTCCCTAGCCCACTAAAGATCGTCTTAGGACCTTTTCTGTAATAACTCATTTCCTTGGTAATCTCAACTAGTGGTATGGTTTTAGATGCCATTTATACACTGGTAATTTTTCATTTTATATCCTCAGCCTGGACTGCTTCATTTTCGGAGTTAATATCCAACTACCTATATGACATCACTACTTAGATATCTAATATAGGCATCTTAATTTTTAAAAACTTTTTATTTTGAAATAATTTTAGGCTTATAAGAAGTTCAAAGATCATGCAGAGAGCTCTCACACCCTCCCTCTAGCTTTCCCTAATGTTAACATCCAACGTAGCCATGGTACAATGGGACTGTTATCAAAAGAAAGAAATTAACATTGGTACAGTGCCACCAGCTAAGCTATGGACTTTATTCAGATTTCACCAGTCTTTCCACAAATGTTCCAGGATCTCATCTAGTCCCTTTCCGTCTGTGATCTTCAGGCTTTGATGACTTTTTGAAGAGTATTGGTCTAGATACCTTGTAGAATGGTCTTCCAGTTTGAGTATATGTGATGTTTTTCCATGATTAGATTGAGGCCATGGGTTTTGGGGGGAAAATAACACAGAGGTGATACTGGAACATCTCAAATTTAGTATGTTCAAAGTTGAACTCCATATTCGGTTTTTCTCATCTCTGCTGTTTTTCCTAGCTCAGTAATTTGTTTTTCCTGTTGGCAGGCCAGTGTGTCTCAGACTCCACTTCCAGAACTACTGAATCAGAGACTCTGGAGATGAGGCCTGACAATCTGTTTTAATGCTCTCTTACAGATTCTGATGCATAGTAAAGTTTGAGAAGCACTGGCTTAGATCATAGCCTCTAATAATTATCTTGATTCCTCTTTGTCTCTACTCATCAGTCAGTAAGTTCTTTCCATTCTTCAAAATATATCCAGAATCGGGGTGCCTGGGTGGTTCAGTTGGTTAAGTGTCTGACTTCAGCTCAGGTCATGATCCCAGGGTCCTGGGATCGAGCCCCACTTCAGATTCCCTGCTTAGCGGAGAGTCTGCTTCTCCCTATTGTCCCTCTACCCCTCCCCCCTCTCATGTGCGTGCTCTCTCTCTCAAAAAATAAAATCTTTTATATATATATATATACACATATATATATCCAGAATCCACTACTTGTCACCATCTCTCCTGCTCCCACCCTGTTTCTTTCTTTTTTAAGTTTTTATTTTAATTCCAGTTAGTCAGCTGTGCAGTGTTATATTAGTTTCAGGTGTGTAACATAGTGATTCATGCTTCCAAACATCACCCAGTGCTCATCATGATAAGTATACTATTTAATCCCTATCACCTATTTCACCCACCTTCCCTCTGGTGTCCATCAGTTTGTTCTCTATAATTAAGAGTCTGTTTCTTGGTTTGTCTCTCTTTTTTCCCCGTTTGCTTGTTTGTTTTGTGTCTTAAATTCGACATATGAGTGCAAGGGTATGGTATTTGCCTTTCTCTAACTTATTTTGCTTAGCATTATTCTCTGTAGCTACATCTATGTTGTTGCAAATGGCAAGATTTCATTCTTTTATGGCTGAATAATATTCCTGTGTGTGTGTGTGTGTGTATGTGTGTGTGTATAGATCTATATATCATATCTTCTTTATCCATTCTTCAGTTGTTGGACATTTGGGCTGCTTCCATATCTTAGCTATTATAAATAATACTGCTATAAACATAAATGTGCATGTATCTCTTTGAATTACTGTTTGTGTATTCTTTGGGTAAGTACTCAGTAGTATGATTGCTGGATTGTAGGGTAGTTCTATTTTTAACTTTTTGAGGAACCTCCATACTGTTTTCCACAGTGGCTGTACCAGTTTGTATTCCCGCCAACAGTGCACAAGGGTTCTTTTTTCTCCACATCCTCACCAATACCTGTTGTGATTTTAGCCGTTCTGACAGGTGTAAAATGGTATGTCATTGTAGTCTTGATTTGAATTTCCCTGATGGTAAGTGATGATGAACATCTTTTCATGTGTTTATTGGCCATCTGGATGTCTACTTTGGAGAAATGTCTGTTCGTGTCTTTTGACCATTTTTTAATTGGATTATTCATTTTTTTGGGTGTTGAGTTATTATAAGTTCTTTATATATTTTGGATGTTAACCCTTTATTAGATATGTCATTTGCAAATATCTTCTCCCATAGCATAGGTTGCCTTTTAGTTTTGTTGATTATTTCCTTTGCTATGTGGAAGCTTTTTATTTTGTAGTGCCAGTAGTTTATTTTTGCTTTTGTATCCCTTGCCTCAGGAGACATATCTAGAAAAAAGTTGCTACAGCCAGTGTCAAAGAGGTGCTGCTTTTGTTCTTTTCTAGGGTTTTTTTATGATTTCAGGTCTCACACTTAGGTCTTTAATCCATTTTGAATTTATTTTTGTGTATGGTGTAAGAAAGTAGTCCAGATTCTTTCTTTTGCATATTGCTGTCCAGTTTTCCCAAAACCATTTGTTGAAAGGACTGTCCTTTTCCCATTGCATGTTCCTTCCCTGCTTTGTTGAAGATTAAGTGTCCATATAGTTGTGGGTTTATTTCTGAGTTTTTTATTCTGTTCCGTTAACTATGTGTCCATTTTTGTGTCAGTACCATACTATTTTGATTACTAAAGCTTTGTAATACAACTTGAAGTCTTACCCTGTGTCAGTTTATTATCATCCCTTATTTCATATCTGGTCTTCCAGCCATTGCCCTTGGTCCTCTACTGTCTCATATTCCCCTTGGCAGCCATGGTGATTGTAACTTAGATCATGTCATTCCTCTGCTTAGGTGTTACAGAGGTCCTCATCTCACACAGACTAAAACCCCAAATCCTCATATTGACAAAAACATGATTTTTCCTATACTTTATCATCTATCAGCCTTGACCTTGTTTGCTGCCTCCAAAGACTTGCTCAAATATACCAGGTGTGTTCCCTCTCAGCATCTTTGTATTTTTACCTCCACATGAATATTCTTCCCTTGAATCTCTTCAGGTTCATTCTCACACCTTAAGTTTCTTATCAGAGAAACCTTTCTCACCTCTCTGTAAAATAATCATGCCCCCCCCTTGTCATTCCCTATCCCCTTTACCCTGCTTCATTTTTTCTCACATCACTTCATCTTACATTATATGTTTACTTGTTTGTTATCTCTGTATTTGTCAATAGAATGTAAGCTTCATCAAAGGAGAACATTTATTTTTACTCCCCTATCCCCAGAGCATTGCCTGGCTTGGCACTCAAATATTAGTTGATCAAATGAATGAACAAATGCCAAGCACATCTTGGCATATTTGGTGATGCAGAAGTGGTCAAAATGCTGTCCCTGGCTTCAAGAAATTTACATTCAGATTGTGGAGATAGACAGTTTTATAAATAACTGATGTAAGTGCGAAGTCATTAGGCAGGCAAGGTCATGGAAGAGTAAAAGGTTGAAGTTAAGAAGGCTTCCTGACATTTGCATCAAATTTTGAGGAATACTTAAGAGCATTGGATGAATTAATCATTACGGGCTAAGAGAGCTACAGCAGAAGAAGATTTTAACAGTAGCAGAGTCAAAGGAAATCATTCCTGGAAAATGAATTTGGGTAAAGAGTACAGAATTCATGGGGAGGCATAGTAATAATGATAGCTGATATTTGAGTACTTCTGTGCCTGGCATTCATTGTTCTGGAGGTATAGCAGTAAATATTACTCCAGCAAAACATTTATTCCTTATAGGACTCTGTAAGGTATTTAGGCTAATGAAGAAATTGAGGCACAGTAAGGATGTAACTTCTCCAAAGTTACATTGCCAGTACGTGGTAAGGCTGGGCCTCAAAGTCAGCTTGGTCCTAGAACCTAGAATGATACCCACTGTACCAACTCCATACATTGTAAAGCTTGGTGGGGCCTAGATTGTGGAGAGTAAAAAGGAATGTAATAGTAACTTACTTACTTACTTTCTTTCTTTTTTAAGATTTTATTTGACACAGAGAGAGAGCGCAAGCGGGGAGAGGGGCAGAGGGAGAAGCAGGCTCCCCACTAAGCAGGAAGCCCAATGCAGGGCTCGATCCCAGGACCCTGAGATCATGACCTGAGCTGAAGGCAGATGCTTAACCCACTGAGCCACCCAGGCGCCCCTAATAGTAACTTTCTAAAGAGGTGCAAAGAATGAATGTCAGTTGGTGGAAGGCTAGATGATTGAAGTATGCTGCATCCATACTATGTAATTGATAAAGAATGAGGAATATTCCCCATGTACTTGGTTATTGAGTATGTCAGTAATACATTGTTGAGTTACAAACTCAAGTGGAGTACCTGGGGTACGTTTTCATTTTTATAAAATTCATCAAACCATGTATATATTTCTTAAGTGCATAGGAAGTGAACCTGGAAAGATAAATTGAATTTTCAGAGTGGGGATAGGGAGACACTGTTTTTGTTGTTTGATTTTTGTTTTTTTTTAGCTAGCATCTACTATAAATATGTAAAAACAAATTAAAATGCCCCAACATGTAGTGGGAAACAAGATGGACTGCTTCAGGTAAGTGTCCATGAAAAAGAAGATGGATAGAAGAGGTAATGTCCTTATATATTCCTTCATACATACTTGACAAATGGATGCTAGGACATTGCCAAAAGCCACGGATTGAAAATGTTATGTCTAACTATATTTTTTAAAAACTTTTTGTGTATACAACCCATCGGTTTTTAGTATATTCACAAAGGTGTACAATCATTACCAGTATAATTCCAGAGAAATTATCCCCAAAGAAACCCCTTACGCAAAGAAACCCCTTACCCCCCAAAGAAACCCCTTACCCATTAGAATTTACTGCCTGTTCTCCCCTCCCCACCAAGTCCTGGCAAACACTAATCTTTCTGTCTCTATAAATTTGCTCATTCTGGAAATGTCCCATAAATAGAATCATATAATATGTGATGTTTTTCCTCTGCCTTGTTTCACTTAGCATAGTGTTTTTCAGATTTATCCATGTTGGAGTGCCTGGCTAGTTCAGTCAGTAGAGCATGTGACTTTTTTTTTTTTTAAAGATTTTATTTTTATTTGAGAGAGAAAGAGAGCATGAGTCAGGGCAAGGGACAGAAGGACAAGCAGACTCCCCACTGAGCGTGGAGCCTGACATGGGGCTCATTCCCAGGACTCTGAGATCATGACCTGAGCTGAAATCAAGAGTCAGACGCTTAGCTGACTGAGCCACCCAGGTCCCCTGATGTAGGGTTGTGAGTTCAAGCACTGCATTGGGTGTAGAACTTACTTAAATTAAAAAAAAAAATTATGTTGTAGCATTTATAAGTATTTGATTCCTTTTAATGGTTTAATATATTCCCTTGTATGATACATAATCTTTTATTTGTTCATCAGTTGATGGGACTTGGGTTTCTACTTTTTGGCTATTGTCAGTACTGTTCGCAGCACTCAGGTACAGGGGTTTTTTGTTTTTTATGAACACGCGTTTTTAGTTCTTTTGGATATATTGATAGGAGTGTAATTGCTGGGTCTGTGGTAACTGTGTTTAACATCTTGAGGAATGTTAAAATTGTTTTCCAGAGTGGCTGCACCATTTTATATTTTCACCAGCAACTTTGTTACTTTTTTCATTATAGTCATCCTGATTGTTTTGAGGGTGGTAGGTAGCTCATTGTGGCTTTGAGTTGCATTTTCAGGGGGCTAATGATGTTAGGTATTTTTTAATATGCATATTGGCAATTTGCATATCTTTTTTGGAGAAATGTCTGTTCACATCCTTTGCCCATTTTCAAAATTGGGTATAAGTAATCTTTTATTTCTTTATCAGTAGCATCTGAAATTCTGTCTTCTTTTTATTTGCGCTCCTTTTTCTCTGGAGGCGTGTCTTTATTTAGTCTTTTCATAGAACATTTTACTTTACTTTTGTGGCACATTATGTGTTTGTCCCTACCTATGTGAAGCAGATTGTACAGAATGAAAAGAAGGCACAGTGACAGCTCTTAACACCAGGATGATTAGTTATTTCTCTGTTTTAGTGAGATAAAGTAAAAAGATTAAGTTAACAGTATTTATGTTTTGTAGTTCACATCTTTATGAGTTGGGGTGCTCAGGGTTGAATTATTTGCTTTTAGAAATTATACTTTTTTAATTATTCTCTCTTTTGACTTTTGCTTACTTGTTGTAATCCCATATCTGTTTGCAAGTTTCAATGGGGCAGTTAAATAAATCTTTCTGGATGAAGGCACAATAAGAATGTTCCATTTAAATGACCTACATATTTCCCTAGGGAAGAAAAGAGTGGGTGTAGTAAGTTTATTTAAGCAGTTATTGAGAGCATTGTGTGCCGGGTTCATTGGTGTTTTATTTTCTCTTGCTGTGTAACAAATACTAGAAAATACAGAGATAAATCCTGAAGTGGCTTTGGCAAACCTGTCAGTCAGGAGAGGTATTTTATCTGATGTTACCTATGAAAATTTCAGTAACAGCAGCACACAAGAATGTGGCATAAATGGCCTTCATTACATCACAGCTTGTTCTAAAATGCAAGGGTGTGATAGTGAGCAAGGAAATGATTGTTCACCCTTCAAGTCTTTATAACTTGAATGTATCAGCCACAGCTTTATTGAAGATGAGTTTTAATGAATCCTATTTTTTTTTTTTTTTTTTGGTTTTGTTTTGAGATAGAAAGTGGTTGGAAGAGAAACACTTGCTGGTATCTTCCACAGTAGATGTTCTTTTAATACCTCTCCTTTTGTACTCATTCTGTTCTCACCCTCTCATGTGTGCTCTCTCCCCCATTCCTCCCCCTTCCTCTTTCCCCCTCACTCCTTACCCCTCACTACCTCTTACTCCCTCTTTTCCCATCTTCCCACTTTGTTTAGTTTGAAAAGAAATATATTGAGAGTCAGAATGAATGGAATAAGTTGTTTTTATGTGTCTCCTAACCTGATGATAATGTTTTTATATTAAAAAGTTATCACCTTCCTTTTTTCTCCCCAATACTAAGCATTTAAAGTTGTTGAGATTTCCTTAGGATTTTCATCATGCTTAAAAGGTAGACTCCCTACTGGGTACATGTCAAAATTAGTAACTTAGTAATTCAGTGACTAGTTAAGTATCTACTGTGTATAGGCACTGTCTCCTACATTCTGGAAATGAAGTAGTGACCAAGACATAAGTTCCTATCCTTATGACATATATTCTAGTGAAGGAGGCTGATAATAAATAGAAGATACAGATGCCGTAATTTCAAATAGTAACAGATGCTATGAAGAAAAGAAGGTCATGTCGTAGTAAGTGACTGCAGGGTGAGGGATAGGCCTTTGAAGAAATAACCTTAGTTGAGATAGGAGTGGTATAAGGAGTCAGCCATACAGAGAAGGAGGAGTATCTCAGGCAGATATAACAGCTAATAGAGAGGCCTTTGAGTTGATTTTTGAGGAGTCTGTGGTGGATTTTAAGTGAGAAAGGGATAAGCAATAACATTCTCTTACATGTTCCCAAGGCTGTTACCACATTCAGAGAGTCAAATACAGTATACTACTGTTACCTACTCTATGCTGTTCATATTCAAGTTTCCTGATTGTCCTAAAACTGTTTTATAGTGACAGCTTTGATCCAGTTCAGAATTATACATTAACATTTTGTTTTTTCTTGAGTGTCTTAATCTGCAGCAGTTCCTCAGCCTCTCTATCTTTCACAGCATTTGCATTCTTAAGTAGTACATGTTCATTGTTTCATAGACTGTCCCTAATTTGGATTTAATCAATTGTTTCTTCATGATTCCATTCAGTTTATGCACTTCTGTCAAGAAAAATGCGATGTATCTATACAGATGTGATATATCTGTGGTACATCACATCAGAGGGTACTTGATGCTGCTTTGTCCATTACTGATAGTGTTGATTTTAGATTACTTGGTTTAGGGGTTGTTTATCAAATTTTTCTACTATATTGGTTATCTTTTTTGTAATTAAAAAATGATTGAATACTTTGTGTAAATATTCTGTCTCCCAGTAAACTTTCACCTAGTGGTGAAAATTAGTTACTATGATTGTTACAAAATGGTGATTTGCTATCATTCTACACTAATTAGTTGGTTTGTTGGTATTCTACAAGAAGAACTTTTTCTTATTTATACATGGATTCATGGAT
Organism: Phoca vitulina; assembly: GCF_004348235.1. NCBI lineage: Eukaryota > Metazoa > Chordata > Mammalia > Carnivora > Phocidae > Phoca > Phoca vitulina. The sequence continues at coordinate 100,839,499 of NW_022589704.1, forward strand.
TCTTTCATTCATTGTGTTATGTAGTTCGTGACTATTTTTATTCCTTTGAGAGTGAAACTATCCCAAATCTGACCAGTGAGAACCCCGTCAAACTACATCCTATACCAGTTCCTGTGTCCCCCTCACTTTCTGAGAACTTTTTTAGTTTTTGGTATAAGAGCTTCCACACTCATCTTGTACTTCCCTTGCCTTAGCCCTGAAATCAGCCTTTTTTTTAAGAGCCTGATTCCTTTTAGTTAAAATAGTATTTAACATTCAAGATCTGGACATTAGATATGTTCATTGCTCCTGTAAATGTGATTGCTTCTAGACTTAATAGACAGAGTTAAAAAATCGGTATGTTTAAATCATAAATTCATACTGATACTCTAATCCCAATCCAATACCTAGGGTTCTTCTTTGCCTCCCCAGTTCCTTATTTCTGTCTCCCTTCTCTCCTAGTGAGAAACCTAACTACCAGTAGTATACTGATTCCTTTTTTTGAGACATCCTTAAATAGCTTCAGAATTGCTGTACCCATACCACTATCAAAAACAAATCTAAAGTTCAGTATTTCCCCACAGTTCTCTTCAGACTGAGAGTAAATAAAACACTAAGCTTAAAATTTACTTGGAGTGGTTCCTTTTTCTTCTGTGTAATTACGGTATTCATTTGGTAGTAAATACATTTTGATTTTTCTAGATGTTGCCAGATTCCTCTTCATTGGAGATGAAGTGTATTTTTTTTTCCTTACAGCTTTATTGAGGTACATTTGATGCACAGTGAAGTACATTTATGCAAAGTGTTTGATAAGTTTTGGTATGTATACACCTGTGATATCAACACAATCAAGATTAATGATGGATATGTTCAATGTAGTTTTTTTTTTAAATTCCTCTTATGAGTGTATTTTTGTATGTTTAAGAGCCATTTCTTTCTGTGAATGGAGTCTTATTTGTAGCATCCTCTGCCTTTTCAAGCAGGGCTGTTCACTTTTTTCATTTTTAAGAGGTTTTTAATGTATATTGGGGATATTAACTATATAATATCAGTAACTTATATAATAATGTAATGTCAGTAATGCATCTATGTAATACCAGTATCTCAGATCCACTTAGAACTACTTTGGTATAAGGTATGAATAATGAATCTAGTTTGTTTCCAAATGGTTCTCCTGTTATGTCAACACTCCTTTTTAAAAAATTCTGCTGGAACAACTGAATGTTCATATAGAAAAGAATGAAATTGGACCCCTGCCTCACACCATGTAAAAAAATTAACTTCAAATTGATCATAGACCTAAAATTAATAGCTAGAGGTATAGAAGTCTTAGAGGAGAACACAGGAGTAAATCTTTGTGGACCTAGTAGTAGTTTTTTAGATATGTCACCAAAAGCACCTGTGACAAAAAAAAAAATTGGAATTCATCAAACATTAAAACTTGTGTGTTTCCAAGGATGCTGTCAAGAAAGTGAAGAGACAGCCCATGAAAAGGGAGAAAATATTTATAAGTTTTCTTGAGTTCTCTGGAATGACTTAATTTTTTCCCTACTCCAAAATTAGGTTTTAGCTTTCTATAGTCTTTCTAATCAATGACAACTTGTTCATCTGTTCCATTCCCTTCAAATTTCTCTCTCCTCCCCCCCCTTTTTTTTCTTGTAAGTGAATGTGATTTTGTGTCCTTATGTTGTCACTTTGGAGTGATTTTATGAGAAATTTAATTTCCTGGTTTTTTTTTTTTTTTTTTAAACATTCTTTGTAATTTTTTGTTTGTGAGTTCAACTTGCCTTATTTTAAACAGGTTTGTTTTCTTTCCTTCTTTCCTTATCCTTTCTAGTAAGGCAGTTTTGAAATTGCCCCAGCCTGAATTTCTGAAATCCTCAGCTCTGAGGAAGGTCTTACAGTAGGATCTTTTGGAGAAATTTCCTCTAGTCCTTAAGCCAGGATGTGGTGGTCTTATTGTTGGTTGCACAGATATTTCTAATTCTTTTTTTTTTTTTAAGATTTTATTTATTTATTTGGGGGAGAGAGCGAGAGTGAGAGTATGCAGGGGCAGGGGGACTGAGAAGCAGACTCCCCACTGAGCAGGGAGCCTGACCGGACACTGGGATTATGACCTGAGCCTAAGGCAGACAGTCAAGGCAGACAATCAACCGGCTGAGCCACCCAGGCGCCCCTGATATTTCTAATTCTTCCCTTCATTGCAGGCAAGCACTTTCTTTTCATTTGAAACTGGACTTGTGAATTGAGCTTTTTCAGCCTCTTCCTATCTAGAAAACACGGTACCTTTGTTTTAAGTAGTGAGTCTGACTCTTGTTTACTGTCTCACTTGAGGTGTCTTGGGTTTCATTCCTCCCAGGGAGAGTTGGGTTTTTTTACCTCAGTGCCTGTTTCCACTTTCAGATTCCTGAGTTCCTCCTGGCTTAGCCCCAGTTCATTAATGGGAGTTGTTTTTGGAAGGGCCCGAATTCTCTGCTTTATCTTTCTTTTAATTACTGTATTCATCTATACAAGGTCAACTCTTCTTTTCCCTTTCTAGCCCTTCATTTGTACATATAAGAATCATCTTTTTTTTTTTTTTTAAGATTTTATTTATTTATTTGAGAGTGAGAGTGAGAGCGAGAGTGAGAGCACGAGCCGAGCCAGGAGACAGAGGGTGAGGGAGAAGCAGGCTTCCCACTGAGCCGGGAGCCCAATTTGGGGCTCGATCCCAGGACCCTGGGATCATGACCTGAGCCGAAGGCAGACGCTGAACTGACTGAGCCACTCAGGCGCCCCTAGAATCATCTTATTTTTAGTAATTGAAACATACTTTAAGTTACAGAAAAGTCCAGTTCTAATCTTATATCCAATTTAATGATTTCCCCTTCCCTCATTCTCATTTTGATAGGGATGGTGGTGGTTTGTTCTTTTAATCCTCACTCTTAGGCTTACTTTCAGGGTTGAAGAAGAAAGAGGAAAGGGGACGGTTTTACTTGAATGATGCTGTTGTAATCCAGCATGGTGTCATGGCCTGTATATAAGTGCTTAACTCTAATATGTTTTTTTTTTTTTTCAAAGGCCCTCATAGAACTGATCACTTCCTCACATAGGCAGTTTACTTCATATTTCACCTTTGGCAACACTCTTCTTTCCTTTATTCCTGGCTCAGCTCTTGCTCAAGAGTACATTTGTATTGTGTCGATCATCTTACCTTGGTACAATTGTCTCATGGGTGGAGTTCCATTGAATGGGCTTTAAGCAGGACTTCTGCTTGGCCCAAGGGAGCACATGCATTTTTTTTTTCCCCTCTCAACTTTTTATTTTGGAAAACTTCAAACCCACAGAAAAATTGAAAGAATGGTAGATGAATAGCCATATGCCCTACCCCTAGACTTTCTACCTGTTAATATTTTGCCTATTTGCTAACATTTATTTTCTTGGCTGAAATTATTGAAGATCATAATGCAGACATTATATTAGTACATCCCTAAATACTTCAGCATGTATCTCCAAAAATCAGACATTCTTGTACATATTTATCACACTCAAAGTTAAACAATGACATGATACTATTATCTAATACATAGGTGATACATTTTCCCAAATGTTTCAGTAAATGCTGTTTATAGCTGTTTTTCTTCCTGATCCAAGATCCAATCAAGATTTAGTTTTTTTTTTTTTAAAGATTTTATTTATTTATTTTAGAAAGAGACAGGGAGAGCAGAAGGAGAGGTACAAGGAGACTCCACGATGAGCGTGGAGCCCAAAGCGTGGCTCGATCCCATGACCCTGAGATCATGACCCAAGCTGAAACGAAGAGTTGGATGCTTAACTGACTGAGCCACCCAGTTGTACCTTGTCCAACTGCTGGTCTTTTTTCTCCATGTTATTAAGGTTGGCTCCAGTCAACTCATTGAGTTTAGACTTCTGTATGCTAAAGGAGGCACTGCCCTGCATGGGAAATATATTTACATATACTCCTAAACTTACACATTCATGTATCAGAAAGCCCCTGTGTTCCCTGATGTAAGCCTAGTAGTTTCTGATGTTCAGCAACCCCCTACCACAAAGTAAGATGCCATTCTCCCCTTTCACAGGTTCTTTTAGAGCCTCCATTTACTTGATGGTGATTTTGCAAAGCCCTACTCTCCTGGGGAGAAGAAGAGAAAAGTTAGAGTGCATTTGTATCCTTTAAGTTTTCTTTTTTCTTTTTTTTTAAATTTTTTTTTAAAAGATTTTATTTATTTATTTGACAGAGAGAATGAGATAGAGAGAGAGAGCATGAGAGTGGGGAGGGTCAGAAGGAGAAGCAGACTCCCCGCCGAGCAGGGAGCCCGATGCGGGACTCGATCCGGGGACTCCAGGATCATGACCTGAGATGAAGGCAGTCGCTTAACCAACTGAGCCACCCAGGCACCCTCCTTTAAGTTTTCTTGCAGAATGTTTTTGTGGAATTGTCTTTTATGGTCTTGATAATGTGGCATTCTCAGGTTCTTTTTTAGTAAGTCCTGCTCAGATCTTTAGAATGTGAGATGTGTTAATTCTCTAGGACTGCTGTTACAACTGGGTGACAACCAGAAATTTTGTCTCACAGTTCTAGAGGCTAGAAGTCCAAGAGATCAAGGTGTAGACAAGATTGCTTGCTTCTGAGAGCTATGAGAAAGAACTTGTTCCATGCCTCTCACTAGTTTCTGGTGGTTTGCTGACAGTCTTTGGATTGCAGAAGCATCACCTGGTCTCTGCCTTCATCTTCATGTGTTCTCCTTGTGTAGGTATCTGTGTCCAAGTTTACCCCTTTTGTTAGGACGTTAGTCATATTCAATTAAGTATCTACCCTACTCTCTGGTATGATCTCACCCCTACTTAACTAATTACATCTGCAGCCATCCTGTTTCCAAATAAGATCACATCCTGAGGTGTTCGGACTTTAACGTAAGAATTTGGGGGTGGGACACACACAATGTGGGTACTTTTTAATCTCTGTTCTTCAGAAATTCTGAAACAGTTCAACATTCTTGTATATATGGGCTTCATTTAATTTCATATGAATGGTTTTTTCTTAGTTTTGTATGGTACAGACTGAATATTTGTGTCCCCCAAAGTCCACATGTTGAGAATTAATCCCCAGTGTGATGGTGTTTGGAGGTGAGGTTTTTGGGAGGTGATAAGGTCATGAAGGTGAAGCCCTCATGAATGGGATTAGAGCCCTTATAAAAAAGACTCCAGAGAGGATCCCTCATGCACTCCTCTTGTTGTATGAGGATACACTGAAAAAAAAATGGTCTCTGAACTAGAAAGCCAACCTTCACCAGACACCAAATCTGCCAGTGCTTTTTTTTGGATTTCCCAGCTTCTAGAACTGTGAGAAATAAATTTCTGTTGTTGATAAGCCACACAGTCAATGTTATTTATGTTACAGAAGCCATAGACTAAGGCACATAGTGTGTAGTTAAAAAAACTTATGTCATGTGTTCATGTTGGGACCACAGGAGATGAACTACCACCAGTTATCACCATCTTTTGTCTAAAAACATTGCTATTCACATCTTTAAATTTTCATTTATTTATTTATGAAGATTTTATTTATTTGAGAGAATGTGTGCACGTGAGTGGGGGTAGGGGCAGAGGGGGAGTGCAGAGCCTGACGTGGGGTTCGATCTCACGACCCTGAGATCATGACCTGAACTGAAACCAAGAGTCGGACGTTTAACCGACTGAGCTACCCAGGCGCACCCACATCTTTAAAAATTTATGATGAAAATTTCAAAATTACTTGAAGTATAGAGAATATATATAATGAAACTGCAATATGCTCATTAACCAGCTTCAACAAATTCTAATATTCCATATTTTTGCTTCTTCTGTTCTTCCTATCACCACCATCACTTCTTCTTTTGATGATGTTATTTAAAAAAAAAAAAATCCCACAAGTGACACTGATTCACTCTTAGGGAAGATAAAAATTGGAACAATGGAAAAAGGCTTGAAAACAAGCTTATGAGATGGTTTTACAGTAGTAGATTTTTATAGTGTTAGTGTTAAAGATGAAAAGTGCCTGAAACGCCTTTGCTCCAGTGGTTTCAAATTAGTTTTAGCCAAGAAATCCTTTGAATTAAATTTACCTGGAATTCTAAATAAACGTCCATAAGAAGATCATTGTGAGGAGACCAAAACACCACCACCGTTTCCATACCCATAGATAAGTCACATGTGTCTGGAATCCTTTGGGCTCTGTACTAAGGTAAAGTGATTTGTCCAAAGTTGTACAGCTGGGTGGTTGCAGAGATAGGACTGGAACACAGATCTCTTGTACAGAAATTCTTTTTGTTCTTACTACCTCTTGTAATAGTTTTCAAAAGAATTTTTGCTTACTTGGATCCCAGACACAAGATATGTAAGTGAAACATGGACTTCATTCTTTTAGGAAAAGCATGGAACCTTCTAAACAGTGGCAATTCCTTTGCTTTGCTCTAACTCAGTATTAGATCAACAAAATGGTCTAAGCTTTGAGCTTTCCCACAGCAGAGGAATTGGGTTGAGAGTCTCCGGTTCTTTAAAAAAAAAAAAACAATACATTTAGAATACATTGGGTTTCTAAATGGAATTGTTTTCTTCATTTTAGTTTCTTGTTCATTGCTAGTGAACAGATATACAGTTGATTTTTGTATATTGATCTTGTATCTTGCAACTATGCTGAACTAGGTAATATCTAGTTATCTAATTATCTAGTTATCTAATACATAGGTGATACATTTTCCCTAAATTCTGAGTTTAGCTAAGGTTTTTTTAACTTTATTGAGACATTTTTATATATTATAAAATTCATTTATTGTTAAGTGTACAATTCCAGGATTTTTAGAAATGTATGGAATTGCATAATCATCACCACAATCCAGTTTTAGAATGTTTTCATCATCCCAAAAAGTTCCCTTGTGGTGGTCTACATTTAAGTAATGCTCCTACCCTCCCACTCTCTCAGGCAACCACTGATCTATTTTCAGTTTCTATAATTGCTTTTTCTAGACATTTCATGTAAATGGAATTATACAATATGCAGAGGTTTACTTCTGGCTTCTTTCATCTAACATAATGTGTTTTTTTTTTTTTTAAGAATACTGTTTTTATTATTTTTATTTATTTTTAGGAAGAGGGAGAGAGGGAGGAAGGGCAGCAGTAGAGGAAGAGAGAGCATCTTAGGCAGGCTCCATGCCCAGTGCAGAGCCCGACATGGGGCTCGATCTCACAATCCTGAGGTCATGACCACAACCCTGAAATCAAGCTGAAATCAAGAGTCGGATGCTTAACCAACTGAGCCACTGAGGTGTGCCTAACGGTGTTTTTGAGTTTATCCATGGATCCTAGGATGTTCCTTTTAATTGCCAAGTAATAGTCCATTGTATGGATATACACAATTTGTTTATCTGTTCACAAGTTGGTGGAAATTTGAATTGTTTCCATGTCTGGGCTACTGTGAATAATGTTATGAACATTCCTGTACATGTCTTTGTGTGGACATAAGGTATCATTTCTCTTGGATAGACTGCTAGGAGGAAAATTGCTGGATTGTATGATAAATTTACATTTTAACTTTTCGAGGAATTGGCAGACTGTTTTCCAGAGTGCAAATGCATGAGGGTTCCAGTGTCTCCACATCCTAACACTTGTTATTTTGTCTTTTTGATTATAGCCACTGTAGTGAGTGAATAGTGGTATCTCACTGTGGTTTTCATTTGCATTTTTTTGAGGGCTGTTGATGTTGAGAATCTTTTCTTTCTTTTTTTTTTTTAAAGATTTTATTTATTTATTTATTTGACAGAGAGAGAGAGAGAGAGACAGCGAGAGAGGAAACATAAGCAGGGGGAGTGGGAGAGGGAGAAGCAGGCTTCCCGCTGAGCAGAGAGCCCGATGTGGGGCTCTATCCCAGGACCCTGGGATCATGACCTGAGCTGAAGGCAGATGCTTAACAACTGAGCCACCCAGGAGCCCTGATATTGAAAATCTTTTCATGTGCTTATCAGCTATTTCTGTATTGTCTGTGGAGAAATGTCTATTCAACCTTTTGCCCATTTTTATATGGGTTACTTGTCTTTTTATTATTGTTTTAAAAGAGTTCTTTGTATATTTTGGATTCTTGTCCTTTATCAGATTTATGATTTACAACAATTTTCTCCTAATCTTTGCCTTCTTTTTTCACTTCTATATTGTATCTTTTTTTTTAAGATTTTATTTATTTTATTAGAGAGAGAGTGCATGCGAGCAGGGGGAGGGGCAGAAGGAAGGGGGAGAGAGAGAATCTCAAGCAGACTCCCTGCTGAGCACAGAGCTCTATGTGGGGCGGGATCTCATTACCCTGAGATCATGACCTGAGCTGAAACCAAGAGTCGGATGCTCAACCAGCTGAGCCATCCAGGCACCCCCCATATAGTGTCTTTTGAAACTCAAACATCTTATTGTGATAAAGTCTAACTTACCAAGTTTTTTCTTTTATGGATTGTGCCTTTGGTGTCATATCCCTAAGAACATTTTTGCCAACCCAAACTCAGAGATATTTTTTCCCCTATGTTTTCATCAAATATTTGCAGTTTTAGCTCTTTAACCATTTTGATTTAATTTTTATGTATGGTGTGAGGTAAAGGTCGAATAACTTCATTTGCATATATATTTAATTGTCTTGGCACCATTTTTTGAAAAGATTATTCTTTTTTCCATTGATTTGTGTTGGCAAAAATCAACCATGAATGAAATTCTGAGCTCTCAATTCTTTTCTGTTGATTTACATGTCTATCTTTGTGTTGGTACCCCTCTCTTGGTTACTGCGACTTATAGTAAGTTTTTAAGTCAGATGGTGTTTATCCTCCAACTCTTATTTTTTTCAAAAGCTATTCTAACTTTTTTGAATTTCTGTATAAATTTTAGGATTGGTTTGTCAGTTTCTACCAAAAAAAAAGCCTGCTGGAAATTAGATTGTGAATGCATTAAGTTTGTAGATCAGTTTGGAAAGAATTGCCATCTTGACAATATTAGTGTTCCAATCCATGCATATGAAATGTGTTTTCATTTATTTAGATCACCATTAATTTATTTTAGTTTTAAGTGTACAAGTTCTGCCTGTCCTTTATTAAGTTTATTCTTAAGTTTTTATTCTTTGTGATATTATAAATGGAATTGTTTTAATTTCAACTTCCTATTGTTCATTGCATAGTATATAGATATACTTGATTTTTGTATGTTGATCTTGTATCCTTCAACTTTGCTGAACTTATTTATTACTTTCTAGGATTCTAGGGAATCTAAGATTCTATCATCTGCATGTAAAAACCTCTTTCTTTTTACCTCTTCCTTTCCAGTCTGGGTACCATTGATTTACTTTTCTATTCTTTTCCTTTTTAAATTTTTTTTCCTTACTGCATAAATTAGAAGCTTTAGTACAGTATTGAGCAGAAGTGGGAACAGTGAACATCCTTGTCTTGTTTCTGTCTTATGGAAGAAAGCATTCAATCATTTGTCATTAAATATGATCTTAGCTGTTGGTATTTTGTAAATGCCCTTATCAGATTAAGGATGTTCTTATCTATTCCTCATTTGTTAAGAGTTTTTTTTTTTTTTTTTTTCTTACCATGAATGGTGTTGAATTTGCCAAATGCATTTTCTGCCTCTATTGAGATGATCATGTGGTTTTCTTCTGCTAATATGATATATTACCTTAATTGATTTTGGAATGTTAAACCAACTTTGCATTCCTTGGGTAAATCCCACTTGGTCATGGTGGCCAATCCTTTTTATTTCTTACTTAATTTCTTGTTATGTCTTTGGTATGGTTCAGTATTAAGGTAGTAATGGTCTTCTAGGATGAGTCAGGGAATGTTGCCTCTTCCTCTGTTTCTGTAATAGTTTGTTGAAGATTGGCATTATTTCTTTTAAATATTTGATAGAATTTACCATTTGGGCCTGAGTTTTTCTTTGTGAGATTTTTAATTACAAATTCAGTTTCTTTTATGTGTCTATTCAGATTTTGTGTCTTCTGTAGTAAGCTTTGGTCGTTTGTACCTTTCAAGGAGTTTTTCCATATCATCTAAGTTGTTGAATTTATTGGCATAAAGTTTCTAATGTTCCCTTATACCATTTTATTTATTTATTTTCAAGTAAGTTCTACAGCCAACATGGGGCTTGAACTCACGACCCCAAGATCAAGAGCTACATGCTCCACTGACTAAGCCATCCAGGTGCCCCTCTTATACCATTTTAATATATGTAGGATCTGTAATGATGTCACCTTTCTTATTCCTGATATTGGTAAATATGTATTCTTTTTTTCCTTATCAGTTTAGCTAGAGGTTATCAATTATGTTGAGCTTCTCAAAGAACTAGCTCTTGGTTTAATTCGTTTTCTCTGTTGTTTTCTCCTTTTGATCTTTATTATTTTCTACCCTCCTCTTCCTTTGCATTTAATTTGTTCATCTCTTTGTAGTTTATCAAAGTATAAGCTTAGGTCACTGATTTGAGAACTTTATTCTTTTCTAATATAGATATTTAGTACTACAAATAATTCCTCTAAGTATTACATTAGTGGGATCCTTAAAAATTTGAATATGTTATGCTTTCATTTTCATTTAGTTCAAAATACTTTTCTAGTCTTCCCTTTGGTATCTTTTTCGAGCCATTTGTTATTTAGCCTTATATAGTTTCCAAATGTTTGAGGATTTTCCAGGTATCTTTCTATTTTGGATTTCTAATTTAATTCTGCCCTGGTCAAAGAACATATATTTTGTATGACTTGAATCCTTTTGAATTTATTGAGTCTTATTTTATGGCCCAGAATATGGTCTTAGTGGTTATTTTGTGCGCACTTGAGAAAAACATGTATTTTGCTGTTTTGGGTATAGTGTTCTATAAATGTCAATAAGGTAAAGTTGTGGTTAGTGTTGTTCAAATCTACTATAACCTTGCTGATTTTCTGCCTGGTTGTTCTATCACTTATTGAAAGGGGGGTATTGAAATCTCCAATTGTAATTATTGATTTGTCCCATTACTCTTTGTAGGTCTTTCAGTTTTGGCTTCATGTATTTTGAAGCTTTGTCGTTCAGTTCATAAATATTTAGTATTATTCTCTGGATTAAGTGACTCCTTTATCCTGATAAAATGATCATCTTCATGTTAAGTATTGTTCTCTGCTCTGAACTCTGCTCTGATATCAATATATTCAGCCAGGTTTTCTTTCAACTAGTGTTAGCTTGATAGATCTTTTTCTGTCTTTTTATCTTCATTTTTTAATTTCTTTTCTGTCTTATTTTTAATCTCTTTGTTTCTTCATATTTAAATTGTTTAGATAGGCAGTATATAATTGGATTTTGCTTTTTAAATCTTAAATGACCATCTCTGCATTTAAATGTTAGACCGTTTCCATGTATTGTGATTATTGCTATGATTAAGTTTAAGTCTCATCTTTGTTGTTTTCTGTTTGTCCCATGTTTCTTATTCCTGTCTTCCTCTCTTTCTGCCTTCTTTTTCATTAATCAGGTGTTATTTTAAAAAAAAAATTCCATTTATGTCTTTTCTGTGTTTTTTTGTTTTGTGTTGTTTTTACTTTAATGGTTGCTTTAGCATATACAACTTATCCTAGTCTACATTTAAGGGATATTATACCATTTCATGTATAGTATAAGAACCTTACTGTAGGATACTTCCATTTCTACTCCCTAGCCTTTTTACTATCATTTGTCAAGCATTTTACTTTGTGTACATTATAAATCCCATTGTACATTGTTCATTTTACTTCTGCCTATAGGTTTTTCTTTAATGTTTTTTTAGTGCAGGTCTTTGGTCATGAATTTTTTTGTATGAATGACTTTTTATTTTGATTTTTTTGCTTTATTAAGATATAATTCACATGCTCTAGCATTCACCATTTAAAGTGAACATTCAGTGTTTTTAGTACATTCATAGGATTGTGCAGCCTTTATCACAGTTTTATTTTAGGACATTTTTGTCCCCCTAGAAGAAACCCCATACCCTTTAGCAGTTGTTTTGATCACAGTTCCTATTCACTCTTATAGGGGAGGTATCTCCTACCCTAAATATTACAAAATGGCTGAACATACAACACCCAACACTGGGCAGATGAGATAGACAGCAATTTGTTAGTCACATATACTCATAGCTCAAGGGAGGGGAAAACCTCACAACATACAGGGCCATGTGGGTGTTCTACTTGGGAGCAAAGTGAATAAGCATGAGCTGTGGGAGGCAGGTATTATAGTAACATGAGGATGAGGTGACTCCTGGTTCCCACCCGAAGATGTAATTTCTTGTTTGAATAATTTCACAGGCCAGCAGGGAAGTAAAACTCATTAAGAACTAGGTAGAATGCAGCTGGTACAGCTAGATGGGGAACTTTTCTTTTTTTTTAAAGATTTTATTTTTAAGTAATCTCTACACCCAACATGGGGCTCAAACTCAAACCCCAAGATTAAGAGTTGTATGCTCTACTGACTGTGCCAGCCAGGCGCCTGGGGATCTTTTCCACTGGATGGGAGCGAGGGGATTGGGAGCAGCATATCTGGTAAGAGCAAGGGAATGCTTGATTAGGTGTTTGGGGCCCTGTGAGGCCCAACGTGTCAAGGCAGCACTTAATATTGAATCTTAATTTCATGGCTCACCCCACAGCAGTCAGTCTGCATTCTGCCTTGTCTCCTCCTCCAGCCCCTGGCAGCCACAAATCTACTTTCTGTGTTTATGGATTTGCCTATTCTGGACAGTGGACTCATAGGTGGTATTTTGTGTCTGGCTTTTTCCCCTTAACATCATGTTTTCAAGGGTCATCCATGTTGTAGCATGTGTCAGTACTTCTTTCACACCTTTTTATTGCTGATTAAGAATCCATCCTATGGTTATACCACTTTTTATTTCTCCATTCCTCAGTTGATGGGCATTTGAGTTGCTTCCACTTTTTGGCTGTTACGAAGAACGCTGCTGTGAACATTTGTGTACACATTTTTTTGTGGATGTATGTTTTCTTTTTTTTTTTTAGGTATATGCCTGACTTTTCCTTTGTTTTTTAAATAAGTTTTTTTTTTTTCTGGATGTAAAATTTGGGTTGTTAATTTTTTTTCTTTCAGTGATTTCAAGATGTTCCCCTTCTGCCCTCCAGTGTGCATTATTTCTGATGAGAAATCTGCTGTCGTCTTTATCTTTATTCCTTTGAACATATGTCTTAGGCTGCTTTTAAGATTTTCTTTTTATCATTGGTTTTAGGCAGTTTGATTATGATGTGCTTTGGTGAGTTTCCTTCATATTGTTTGTGTTTAGGGTTTGTTGAGATTCTAGGATCTATGAGTTTACAGTTTTCATCAAATTTAGAAAATCCTCAGCCATTATTTCTTTAAAAATTTGTTTGGTCCCATTCCCACTTTGGGACTCCAGTTATTCATACAGTACACTGCTTGAAGTTGTCCCACAGCTAACTGAGATTCTTTTCATTTTGGGTGGATTCTTTTTTCTCTGTGTGTTTTATTTTGTATAATTTCTATTGCTGTGCTTTCAAATTCAGTACCTTTTCTAATGTCAAATCTGCTGTCAATCCCATTCAGTGTATTTTTCATCTCCATTATCTCAAGAAGTTTGATTTGGGTCTTTTATATTTTCTATGTCTCTGCTTAACTTCGTGAACATATGGAATACAGTTATAACTGTTTTAATGTCTTTCTCTGCTAATTCTAATGTTAGTTTCTATTGATTGATTATTCTCTTAAATATGGGATATTTTTTTTCTGCCTCTTTGCATTCCTGGTAATTTTTCAGTGGATGCCTGACATTGTGAAATTTCCTTTGTTGGATGCTAGATAATTTTATATTCCTCTAAATCTTCTTGAGCTTTGTTTTAGGATGCAGTTATTACTTGGAAACAGTTTGGTCCTTTCAAGTCTTACTTTTATGATGTGTTAGGTGGGTCTGTTGCCATTATTCTCCACTACTGAGGCAAGACCTTTCTGAATATTCAGTGCCTTGTGAATTATGTGTTTTTACAATGTGGAAACAGGCACTGTGGCCCATTGTGAGTGCCTCTAGTTCTCTCCCCAGCCAAACGGAGAGACGAAATCCTGTTGGATGGTTCTTTCCCCAGCCTCAGGGAGTTTCCTCACACATGTTCTCTGATCATTGCTCTGCTGAATACTTTTGGGGGACCCTCTGCAGATCCTTAGGATTCTCTCTGTGAAATACTGCTTTCTCCCTTCTGGTACTCTCTCTCATGACTCTGGCTCCCTTAGTCTTTTTAGACTCTCAGCTTCATCTTCTCAGCTAAGGGACTCCTCCATGTTCTGCCTCATTTCACCTTTTCTGCACCACTGCGTGGAAATTCTCTCAAGGCTGTCATAGGGCTTACCCTTTTGTTTCTCGAATCTTTGTTATCTGATGTCTAAATATCTTGAAAATAGTTTCTTTTTCTCCCCTTTGGTTATTTCAGGGTGGAGGGGATGCTAAATCTAGTCCCTTTTGCACCATTTTTGGCTGGGAAAGAAGTCTACCCAAAAGGTTTTGACAGATGACTAAACCAGTTGGGATATGACCTCTTACATGGATTTTTTTTTTTCAACAGGTATTTTTGTTAGTATTTAAATTCATGATAAATTTCTTGGTCTAAGTTAGTTTTCTTTCACCCTTACAGCTTGCCTCTGAATATTGATTTGCTAGATAGTCCAGACTTATTGGAAACAACCATTGATGATGTAATTGGGGCACCTGACACTCTGGAAATATCCCAAGCACCAGATGAAGTTAACATAGTCACCAGGCAAACTGGATTGGAAGGAACTAAAGAGGAATGTGGGAGTAAGTAAATGTTCTATGTAACATCAGGGACAATTTTTATTTTCTATCTCTTTAAAATTAGCTATTTAAATCTGTTCCTTCAAGAATATTATGCAATAGTTGAATTTTAAAATTTAATGAAGAATAGGTATGCCTTCTTTTTGGCTTGAGGGTCCATTGAAATAGTTAAGGTCACACAATTAGGACAATTAAACATTTGTATCATTTATAAGTCATTAAACATTCATGAATTTTCAGACGTGCTTTTTACTTTGTTTCTTGGATGAAAATTAAGAGAAAAAGGCTTCCTTAAAGATTTTTCTATAGCACAGGATTTAATGTTTGACTATTCCATTGGCTCCTAGAAAATATTTTGTTATTAATGAGGAATGTTGTTCCCCGGACCTGCAAAAATACGTAATCCAGGAAGAGTGCTGCTTTTCTTAACTTTTTAAAAGGTTAAAAGGGAACGATAAGTTGCATATTGAAAATTTCTATGTATTTGTGAATTTGGTTTGATTTAGTAAAGCATAAACTGCCTTTAAATAGGAGCTTTCTATTCAATCTCAGTGTAATATGTGTTCATTTAAAAGCACCTCGTATTTATGTGGCTATTGCCAATTTTGATTTCTCTCACTGAAGTCAGACACCATCTTTAAACAGCTCATAGGGAACTGCCAGCGAGTACGCTCTTGTCTCTAAAGAGCATAGAATACAGCAATGGTATGTAGTAATTTAAAATAGAAAGTGTTAATGAAAAGTTACTCAGCGCTTCTGCTTAATAGAACATGCTTAAGTATTACTGCTAATTGGCTTTAAAAATTTATTCCTTTGTTCCTTAAGTAATCACTACAAATAGATAGTGAAGCAAATGTTCTTAGCCCAAAGCAGGACTAGCTTAATACAGGGTATTTCCAGGGTTAAAATAAAAATAGTCTTCCTTATAGAGGTGGCAGTATTGATTTTATATATACATTCCATTTTGTATCCATTATACGAATGCAAAAAAAAATTTTTCCTCTCTTTCAGTACTGCCATAGCATAGTGTTAGCAAACCACATTTATTTAGTATATACTTTCCAGGAAATTGTTTTGGTTTTAGAGAACATGGTAGAATGAACTTAGGAAAATGCCTAGGAAAGAAAGGAGCAAGTAAGATGTAATAACTCTCCAAATATTGGAAAGCCTGATATATCAAAGAATTTATTTTATGGTGCTTTATTGGTGACTCTTGGATCAGCAACTTCAAAGGATAGGGAAGCAGATTTAGAATCAGTATAGAGGAGACTTTTAAAAATCTTTCTGCCATATATCAGAAATAGATACATAATAGTGAGTGAGTCCCCTCATTACAGAAGGTACTCAAGCAGAGCTTAAATGACATTAAAGTTGTGACAGAAGAAATTATTGGGTAGTGTGGTGGTTTCATTAATAAGACTTAGTTCAGATTTATAGCATTTGTTCAAAGTCATTCAGTGAAAATAGAGTGTTTTGATATTAAGAATTAAGGTCTTATAATCCTGGTATCCAATTTATTCTGTATTTTCTTTTGGCTATAATGTCTAATCCTGATTCACATGGGTAAGTAGTTATAAATAGTAACTTTTTAAAAAATAGCTTATCCTATTATTTTAGGACTTTCCTCAGCCAAACAGAAGTAGCACAAGAAGCTTTATTTCAACCAGAAAACCCCCCAAAACCCAATTTTGGGGGTTTTAATTTTTTGGGTATGTATTGGCATAAGCTAAAGTATTCATGGTCTCAACATCATCATGTTAAAATTTAGTATTGCATAATTTGAAGCATTAAGAAAACCAGGAGAAAAAAAAAAAAAACCAGGAGATGGCAATTAAGTATGTAATTGGAGGCACCTGGGTGGCTCAGTTGGTTAAGTGTCTGACTCTTGATTTGGGCTCAGGTCATGATCTCACCTAAGATTGAGCTCCATGATGGGAGTGGAGCCTGTTTAACATTCTCTCTCTGTCCCTCCCGCGACCCCCTCTTTAAAAAAAGGATGTAAACGAGTATGGAAGATTTTGTGAAGATCAGTGTTGAATTCGTGATTCTCAGTTTTGTACATTAAAATTACCTGGAAAGTTTTAAAAACTACCAGTACCAGAAACCTACCTCTGGAAATTCTGTTACCATGGTTCTAGGATCAGCTCTGGGAATCAGTATTCCTTAAAAGCTCCACATCTGATTCTAATGTGTAGCCAAGAGAGGGATCCACTGAGTTAATTAATGGACACTTTTATAAGATCTCTTTGACCAGGAGAAAATGATTTCATAATTTTTCCCTCCTTTTTACTGGATTAAATAGAAATTACTAGGCATTCAACAGCTTTTTTTTTTTTTTGTCAAGTGACAGTTTAAAAATTTAAACTCATGCCAAATTCATCCTTGCACGGTAAGATTATTGGAGTGGTTAATTTTTCTTTTTAAAGATTTTATTTATTGGATGCCTGGGTGACTCAGTTGGCTAAGCGTCTGCCTTTGGCTCAGGTCATGATCCCAGGGTCCTGGGATCGAGTCCCACATCGGGCTCCCTGCTCCTCGGGGAGTCTGCTTCTCCCTCTGCCCCTCCCTCCATTCATTCTCTCTCTCTCTCAAATAAGTTAATAAATTTTTTAAAAAGGTTTTATTTGAGAAAGAGAGAATAAGTGAGGGGGAAGGGCAGATGGAGAGGGAGAAGCAGGCTCCCCAAGGAGAAGCAGGCTCCCTGGTGGGCAGGGAGCCCGATGCAGGGCTTGATCCCAGAACCCTGGGATCATGACCTGAGCCAAAGGCATACACTTAACCTACTGAGCCACCCAGGTGCCCCTAGACTGGTTAATTTAAATAGAGTTCATTTAAAGCTGAATTGTGTTTAATATATTATCTTTTCAGTGGTTAGAGAAATTTATTTGTAATGTGTTTTGCAGCTAGGCAGAACATCATAAAGACAAAAGGCTTGTCCTGCATCACACCTTGTGTTATCAGTATATACTCTGTTGAATCAGTGAATGAATAAATATATGTCCTTCATCTGTTTGCTCCACAGAAGTGTAGTTTTAGGCAGTGTATAGTCAGGGCTAAGGAAAGAAAGTGGCAAAGTACTGAGGTTCGGCAGGAGGCGCTTGCATTGTGGTTATGGAAGAATCATGTCACAGGTGTTCTCTGCCTTTTCTTGGTATCTTTTGGCTTGTAAACCTTCTTAACTACACATGCTATTGAGATTCCATATCTATTGGCTTTCTACGAGTGGTATAGATACAAGGCAATGTTCCTGTAATTTAGGTTAACTCTTAAATAGTTACCTGGTTATAGAAAGAAAATATATTTATCCTGTGGTCTTATGGTTTATTCCATTTAATTATTGATAACTGGTATTGGGAAAAAAACTTAAGTGTATGCCTTCACACAGCTGTAACAGCCTGGCAGACTAAGAGGCCATGTTGCCATTTTTTCCAGCATTAAAAGATGCCTCACAGAAGCTCAAACACCTTGAGATGGAAAGCAGTCCATTGCCGTCTTCACGTCCCAACGTGGATGTCAACATCAACAGCCAGGTATTCCGATTGCTCCTTCGTATACCTGCAGACATCTCCAGACCTCCGAGAAAGCCCTGCTTTCCAAAGCTGATACTTTCTCTTTCCTTTTTCTGGGGAATGTGTGTGTGCCGACTTCTTTCAGACCTATTTCAAAGGCACAATTCAGGGATGTTCATGGATGTTCAGGAGGAGAGGAGGAAACTCAGGCAGTGATAGGAACCGTAAGGTCATCTCTTGAGTGTTTTTCAACATGCATGCAAAGTGTTGTGGCTGCTTTAAACTTGTTATTTTGATTTAGCTCATCCTTTTCCTAATTCTGTTCAATAGGTCTTGATGTAGTTGAAGGTGACAGCCTTTTAAAATTACAGCAAGGATTTGAGGCACTTGGGTGGCTCGGTTGAGTGTCTGACTCTTGGTTTTGGCTCAGGTCGTGATCTCGGAGTTCTGGGATTGAGCCCTGCACTAAGTGGGGAGTCTGCTTGAGATTCTCTCCTCTCCCTCAGTCCCTTCCCCCGCGCCCCCAGGCCCCACGTGCATAGTCTCTGTCTCTCAAATAAATACAAATAAAATTACAGGAGGATTTGTTTGAAAGGGAGCTGCTCTGTCATATAAACAGGGAAGAAAATGGAACTTGAGATGCTTCAGCTTTGTTCTTCATAATTTACACCACCCTGTGCCCTTGGAGTTTTAGGTGTAGGGTGGGGGGTGCATACCAATTTAACCAACTAAACTTCAGTTAATTGCTTGAGTGTAATTTAAAATTTTTCTTAAATAACTTATAGGGATAATTAAGGTAAATCAAATGAGATAAAAATAATTCATTGTATCCGCTACTAGATGTCCCTACTAAATGTAAGAGTAAATTTTAGATAATGATCTAGAGACACCCTTTTTTCCCTATATATAGACAACAGATAACAAAGATCTGTTGAATGAATTTTGTTTTGATTTTAAAGAGGAAAAGGGACCAGCTGATTTGCAGTGTTGTTTCATCCTTGGATAACTAACTGGAATTTCTTCAGAGATCAGTATGATGTGTAAAGAGTGATTTTCTTCTTTCTTGTCATTGTTCAAGCTGTCCTTTTGAATCCAAGTTGTTTCTTTTTCTTTTTCTAATATGTTTTTGCTTAGAAATGTCTTTTAGAAGCTGATTAAATTCCAGAAAGACTTTCATTTTCTTTTTTTTTTTTTAAGATTTTATTTATTTGTCAGAGAGAGTGAGATAGCACAAGCAGGGGAAGTGGCAGGCAGAGGGAGAAGCAGGCTCCCTGCTGAGCAAGGAGCCTAATGCGGGACTCGATCCCAGGATACTGGGATCATGACCTGAGCCAAAGGCAGACATTTAGCCAACTGAGCCACCCAGGTGTCCCAAGACTTTCATTTTCATTACCCCTCAGTATTTTTCGATTGTATTTGTGTGTTTGCTTTCATTTTGTGTTGTTTTACTATCTCTGTAAGTAGAAGAATACAGGGTCAGAGACAGAGAGTTTATTGAAAGCTTTAGATGAAAGTTTTAGGTGGTTAGCGATTAATTAGAGAAAAATTTAATGGAGGACTGGAATGATCCTGAAGGAGAATGATGACTGGTGAATCTTGGTGGGTGTAAGGTGGGGTCCTGGGATCGAGCCCTGCGTTGGGATCCCTGCTCAGCGGGGAGTCTGCTTCTCCTTCTGCCCCTCATCCTGCTCGTGCTCTCTCTCTAATAAATAAATAAAAGCTTAAAAAAACCCCTTTGTATATATTTAGTAAAAGTATAAGGTAAATTGTGTCTAATCTTCTAAAGCAGAATTCTTAATTTGCAGATCATGGATCTATTCATGAATAATTATGAAGAGGGCCTTAAGCTCTATGAAATTGAATACATATTCTTTGTTTTATTTTTTTTTAAGGTTTTATTTATTTATTTGACAGAGAGAGAGAGAGCACAAGCAGGCAGAGGAGCAGGCAGAGGGAGAGGGAGAAGCAGACTCCCTGCTAAGCAGGGAGCCCGATGCAGGGCTCGATCCCAGGACCCTGAGATCATGACCTGAGCCGAAGGCAGATACTTAACCGACTGAGCCACCCAGGTGCCGCTTGAATAAATACTCTTGTCATTGATTCATTTATATATTTTTTTCTGGAAAGTGGATCCTTATTTTGTTAAATTCTCAAAAGGCTCCATGACTCAAGAAAAGAATGAACCATCACCAACCTTAAAACAACTCCTTGCATCTCTCCAAGGTATTAAAAAGAACTTTATTTTGGTTAAAAGGTTTGTGTATATATTTTTTAATCCAACCGTTTCAGTGTTGGATCTCTCAGAATTAGGACCTCTTGTAAGAATGTACCATGTTTCTTTTAGATTTTACTGTTTACACTATTTCTTCACCTTGGTTGTTTGACTGTATAAGTGCCCTGCTGAAAGATGTTCACATTTCCTAGCCAAGATTGTTTTAAGAGTCGTTTCAAGTCTGCATCTGGTGGCATTCTGCCTGGAACTTAGGCTGACTTTGAACCAACTTTAACCTCTCATATAAGCTCTCCTATAAGCTGACTCTGACAGCCAAGGCTACTCTACAGTAGAGTTGAAGTAGCCACAGTCATTTCAGATCAGGTCTCGTTTGGGGTATTTAGGAATCAGGGTGTCCTTTTAATTCTTTGGGTCATCAGTTTGCCACATTTTGACCATCCAAGGCAGTCATATCAGCGGCATAGTAACTGGCTGCCACTGGAATTATGTGCTATAATAAAATAATGTGAAAATATTTTAAAGCTGTTACACTCAACTTGTATTTCAGTAATTTTTTTTATGTACTCATACATCATAATTATAGAAAATAGATTTGAAGAAGCAGGAAATTTTAAATCTTCCATTATTCACTACTAAGAGATAACTACAGTTAACATTTTTAAGATAAATATTTCCAAACTTTTAAATGTGATATATGTAAATATTTTCAAACATTTGGAATATTGGATAAATATTTCCAAATATTTAAATGTGTATTTTTAAAAATAAAAATGCAGTGATACTGCTTTTTAAAACTAATCAATTATAAATATCTTTCTTTATTTTGAGGACATATTACAGATAGTAGTTAAATTGTGTCACCACTGTGTTTACTCCGTTACCTGTTGGACACTTAGATTATTGCTAATTTTCACTGTCATCATCAATGCTGTGACAAACAACCTTCTAAATAAATATCTGCCATCATCTGATTATATTCCTGGGAAGGAAGTAGTAGGTTAAAGTATAGGCAATTTTAAAGCCTTTATACTTTTGCAAAAATTGAAAGATGGTAACAATTTATACTTTTACCTGTGATGTGTGTGTTGAATTCTTTTTTACGTTTGTAGTATAGACAAAAAGAAATCTCTGCTTATGTCAAGAGGCAGGTTGCTCTGAGAATCCTATAATGTGCAAATATAAATAATTAACAAGTAATTTCAACTCTGTAACATAATTTACTCTGAAAAGAAGATGTCAAAGTTTTGAATTAGCCATGATTTTCCCCCAGCTTTATTAAGATATAATTGACAAATAAAATTGTAATATATTTAACATAAATAAGTATCAGTTGTAGTGCAGATAATTTAAAATACTTTTTTTTTTTTTTTTAAGTAGGCTTCACGCCCAGCGTGGAGCCCAATGTGGGGCTTAAACTCATGACCCCGAGATCAAGACCAGAACTGAGGTCAAGAGCTAGGTGCTTAACCACCTGAGCCATCCAGGCACCCCTAAACTTACTTCTTAATTTGCTTCGTTCCATTTATTTCTTTTCATAATGGTTTATTTATATTGTTTTCATGGTGACCTTCACTGACTGGACTTGTGCTTTGTTCTGTCATTTTCAGAGTCTATACCTGAGAGTGACTATTTGTGGCTATATAACATAATTCCAAACAAAATCATCTACCTGGTGACAGCTCCAGAATTGCAGGGATTATTAGCCTGTGTAGGGCCTAACCTAAAACCCAGTTGAATTACAGCAAACAGCACATGTTTTCCATGTGTGATTTCATTCAGGCATTTGTCCTGAATGATGTAGTCAGTTACTCAGTTGCTTTAAAGACAGGAAATTGGGCTAGATGATTTCTAGAGATCCCTACCAATTCATATTTCGTGTTTGTGATTATTGTGTCTTAGTTTGAAACTGCATGTGGGAGGTGACTATTCTTGGAACAGGATATGACTATTTAAAAAGACACGTGATTTCCTGGTTGTCTGAATATGAACTTTCATCAGCCACTTTCCTATTTCCATATAACTATAGCCCATCAGAGTTGCTTACAGTATATTTTTAATATCTAGGAGGAGGTGGTGAAGTTGACTGAAAAATGTCTTAATAATGCCATTGAGAGCCCAGGATTGAATGCCAGGAGAGTTCCTCCTAACTTGAAGAGTAACATTTTGAAGGCCCAGGTAGAAGCAGTGCATAAGGTAAGCTGCCTTTAATGGGGATAGTCCTGATGAAGGGAAAAGAACATGAGACTTAAGGCTGAGAGACCCAAAGACACATATGTACATAAGTGTTAAAGAAGAGTGACCTAGCTAGTGATTGGAGATAGAGAGTAGTACCCAGACACATGCTAAAGATGGCAGAATGCCTTCCTGAGTCTGAGTACAAGCTAGATTAAGAGGGGGCAGTCATGGGATAAAAAGTTGAAAGTAAAGACCCTCTAGGGCATAAGAAGTCCTTTCTTTTTTTTTTTTTTAAGTCAAATTCCTATAGACATGAGTCCCTAATCTTTGCCACTTATATAGCCAGAAAATCTAATGACTTTGAGGTTCCTATCAACACTAAGTCTGTGGTTTTAGGTCTTTCTTTAGCCATCTGCTATTCCCCAGCACCCATCTGCCCTCAGTTTGGCAGAGTTGTTTGTAACAAGTGTGACAGTTACAAGGTGAAGGAGTTGGCCGTGACATTGTGAAGCATGCAGTGGGGAGAGACCAGCCCCCATGAAGTTTATGGCATCCATGTTCTCAAAGTCAGTTTTTCCTTGGTGCTTCCTGACTTTCAGACTTATCGTCCATACTAAAATCAGGACAGAAGCCCATCTCACCAAATCATGTTATCAACTAGAATTTCAAAATATCCTGTTGTTGAGAAGATGCACTTTACAACCCTTCTGTCCCCAAGCACAGGCCTTGAAGAGAACCTGAGATGACTTGCGGAATATTGTTCGTGCTTTAGTTATCTATCCTCTCCCCCCAGTATAAACATAAAACATAATATTTGCCTATAAAAGTAAATAAAAATATGACAGTACAGGCTCTGGAATCAGACAACTTGAGTTTGAATCCCATTTCTGGTCTACCACATACTAGTGTTGTGACTTGGCAGGTTAGTTTCTCTGAGCCTCAGTTTTTTTTTTTTTGTTTTTTTTTTTTAAAGATTTTATTTATTTATTTGAGAGAGAGAGAATGAGAGAGAGAGAACACATGAGAGGGGATAGGGTCAGAGGACAAAGCAGACTCCCTGCCGAGCAGGGAGCCCGATGCGGGACTCGATCCAGGGACTCCAGGATCATGACCTGAGCCGAAGGCAGTCGCTTAACCAACTGAGCCACCCAGGCGCCCCACTCTGAGCCTCAGTTTAATTATGTTTAAGAAAGGATATTGGTAGTACCTACCTTAAGGTGGGTTACAAGAAAAAGATAATAAATGTAAAGGACGTGGAACAGTGAGTGCCTGGCACATAAAGAGCATTTAATTAAGTGTTGAAATCCCCAATGTTGAAGCTACACGTTGTATTAGCAATAGTAGTAATTGTTGTCACTACCTTACATTTCATTTACACTTTTGGATTTTTCTTGACTTGAGGAAGAAAACAATAACTTAAATAGCCCTAAAATAAAGAGATTTTTTTTTTTTTAAAGATTTTATTTATTTATTCATGAGAGACAGAGAGAGAGAGACAGAGGCAGAGGGAGAAGCAGGCTCCCCGCTGAGCAGGGAGCCCGATGCGGGACTCAATCCCAGGACCCTGGGATCATGACCTGAGCCGAAGGCAGACGCTTAACTGT